>NC_135056.1:11032500-11657500 GCF_051014685.1 Ptiloglossa arizonensis
TCCTTTTTGCCCGCGACGCGCTCCCACTCCCTTCTTCTTCTCCGGTCGGCCATGGGGGCGGCGAAGGGTAGCAGCGGTGGCGTTGGTGGTGGTGGTGGTGGTGGTGGTGGTCGCGGGCGTATTTGTGTGCGAGCATCGGCGTCGGATGGAGATCGCGGGTGCACGCCTACGATGGAACGCGTCCCAAATAATCCCGAATTCGAACGGACAAGTGGGCGGACCTGGCCCGGGTCCAGTGGTACTTTCGGCACGGTGTAGAGAGAGCGTGCCGTAGGATGAAAAGCATTCAGCCCCCGTTTTCGAAGGCAGGAGTCGTTCTCCAAATCCCCCCTCCCCCTCCCCTCCTCGCCTCGACGTTCTATCCCGTCTCTCCCCCCCGAAACCCCTACCTCCTATCGTCTCCGCGCCTTTTTCATCGTATCGCGGAGATACGCGCCAGAGAGAAGATGGTGGATGGAACGAGATGGCGGACGAGGAGAACGCTCTCCGTTTTCAAGCGTGGGGAATCGTCCTTGGGAAACCTTCCTTTCCTGTTCCCCCGCCTCGTCCAGCTCGTGTTCGAGGCTTTTTTTCCCCCCTTCCCCCGCGACGAGCGTCTTTCCACGCGAAAAGGGTGGGCACGAGGGATGGGGGAAACCGAGTCGTTCGAGGCGTCGTTTACGGGGAACCGGTTGCAAGGGTGAGCAGCTTGGTACTCGCGGAGTCGATTAAGCCAGGTTGATAATCACGGTGTTTAGATCTTCTTACGAAACGTAGTCGTAACGAAAATTACGAATCGAAGTGGATCGATGTCTTGCACGAGCCTATTTGCGAACGCGTGGTTGGGTTTACAATGAGCGAAGGAGTGTCCCTTTCGAGATCCTCGAGCTCGGAATTCGTCTATATCTGTTTCGAAGAAGTTCAATCGAGACCCAGGGAGGATTGTTTATTCGTTGAACGCGGGAAATTTGAGGAATCGATCGTACGTGATTCGATGTATTCCACGCGGTACGCGAAACGGTGACGATCGTCAACATCGAACGTTAAGGTCACAATAACAACGTCGAACGTTAAGGCTACGAGAATAGCGATTTTCTCGTCGCTCGAAGACACAGTGCTGTCTAAATACTCTAGAGACCAAGTGCTCGATGTGTCTGTTGCGTCATCGACGACTACCACTGCAGCGGGACTGCTGCTCCATTCGCAAACCCAGAACCATTCGAAACGTCTGCTAACCAACAACAAGATTATCGCTTTGGGCACTATTCTTGAGTCCACTGGCGAAAGGATCAGTCTGTATAGAAGTTTAATCGTACTTTAAACGTCATTCAAGGCTCTCCCTTCCTTTTCCTCGATTTTCTCTACCTTTGCAACATTTTAGGACCGCCAATGTAGGCCTATACGCGGTGAAATAATTATGGCAACGTCCCGACAAATTGTGGTGTTCGTCAGAACGCTTTCCTTGAACAAAGGACTTCCTCTGTAACGTCCTTTCGTAGATTGCAGTTTCGTACGCGATACATGACGAGAAAACCGCCCCGAGGAAATGTGACCCAACGACCTTGCAACTGCTGGAGACCAAAGTCAAGGGTTCTCCGTACCCGTCCTCGATGATTCGTACACGACAAGAAGATTAGCGATTCCGAGTCAAACCCCCCGAGAGTGGTGGATATTAGGGAGTGGATACTTCTATAGTTCGTGATCTCCGATCGGTGAAGTTATAAGCTGTATATACTCGCCTATAGCCGAAAGCTCCGGTACTCGTGGGGCTAGGGCGCAGAACTCATACTCGATGATGAAAGAGAGTTTGAATTCGATCGAAACGAATCGTGTTTAATGGAAAAATATATTGGGTTCTTCGGAAAGTCATTTTGTTTTCCAAAGAGAGTAATATGTAACTTAATAAAATGTTTATACACTCTGAAAAAATCGTGTTTCATTGTCACCGAAAAAAAAAACGAAATGTCTTTTCGAACGACTTTGTAGAAATACCTTGAAAAATTACGGTATACTGAAATACTCCGAGAGTTCAACTAGTATAGATTAAAGTACTTTGATCATTCAATTACGGTGTATTAGAATACTCTGAGAGTTCAACTACAGTACGTTTGAATATGCTGAGTTCGACTATGGCACGTTTAAATACTTCGAGAGTTCAACCATGTTACGATTGAATACGCCAAGGGTTCAATTACAGCGCATTAGAATACCATTTGTGCTCGACTATGGCGCATTTGAATACCTCGAGAGTTCGACCATGACGCATTTGAATATCTCGAGAGTTCAACCATGTCACGTTTGAATACGCCAAGGGTTCAATTACAGCGTATTAGAATACCACGAGAGCTGGACCATGGCGCATTTGAATACCTTGAGACTTCAACCATGACGCATTTGAATACCTCGAGAGTTCAACCATGACGCATTTGAATATCTCGAGAGTTCGACCGTGACACATTTGAATATCTCCAGAATTCAACCATGGCACATTTGAACAGCTCGAGAGTTCAACCATGACGCATTTGAACAGCTCGAGAGTTCAACCATGACGCATTTGAATAGCTCGAAAGTTCAATCATGATGCATTTGAATACCTCGAGAGTTCAACCACGTCACGATTGAATACGCCAAGGATTCAATAACAGCATATTAGAATACCACGAGAGCTCGACCATGGCGCATTTGAATACCTCGAGAGTTCGACCATGACGCATTTGAATACCTCGAGAGTTCGACCGTGACACATTTGAATACTTCCAGAATTCAATCATGGCGCATTCGAACAGCTCGAGAGTTCAACCATAGCGCGTTTGAGTGCCTCGAGAATGCAAATACGACCCATTTGAATACGCTGAAAGCCCAATTACAGCGCACTAGAATACTCCGAAAGTTCGACCGTGACGCGTTCGAATACGTCGAAATACTACGCGAATACAATCCGTGGATAATCAAACACTCGTACTGTTTACCGCGCGCACGAGTTATCACGGCAATCGCATCCCGTTCGAAATTGTTTTGCGTTTCCTTGTCACGGTTAAATAAATGTCGCTTGTTCGCGAACGAAGTTCTGTTTGCTAAACAATCGGTTTTGCGAACTCCACGGGAACCAGGAGCGGTAATCGCATCGAAATATAGAGTCACGCGTGAAACGAATCGAGTTTTCAACCGCGTTGGCTTCGCTCTAATCGTGAACGATAGCGAAAAACCTAAATCCGTGGGTACCGGCGGTGGAAACGCATCCGGTGTGCGGTTTTTCAACTTCCACGCGACAATCGGCGGTTACGCGATGCCGTGTGCAACGATCGAAGGAGACTCGCCCAATGGGAATTCTGGGTCACATCGTTGATGGAATTGTACTAGACACTGGCCAAGAGAAACGACTCGAGGGAAAACATTTGACAGGGTTTCCCGTAGCCCTTACTTTGTGACCGGACTAACGACGAGAGGCTCGACTATTACGAGTCGAGTACTTATCGTCGAGGTGGTGCGCCGTGGGGAGATTTCGTGTTACGATTCGCGATGAACAAGTTCACAGGCGCCAAGGAGAGATTTCGTGTTACGGTTAGCGATCGAAGAGGTTGTGGGCGCCAAGGAGAGATTTCGCGTTACAATTCGGAATCAAGGACACTACGGACGCGAACCTCGGTACTTTCGAGGAACTCGATGACGGTATCGAGCAAATGTGGACATTATTCGAGTAACGTCTGTTCAAGTGTCGTTTGCGAAGAAATTTGAACGATTCGTTGATCGTTCGAACCGAAGTAAGCCCAAGCGTTGTCTCGGGTTCGGGTAAAGCCGTCGAAAATTCTGTAGCGTGTTCCCGCACAGTAGAATATGAAATTCCGAGGAGACCGCTATCTCCGCGGCGAGTTAACGGCGCAGAGTCGAGCGGAGATTTAATCGCGGCTTAATCGTTGTTACGTTTATTTCGAGAGACGTGGTCCGACCGAGCGCGTCGTATCGTAACCGATGAAAGTTTGTCACCTCGGCGTGGGTGTGCTGCTACGTCGAAAATTAAACTCTCGATCAGGTGGGCGATCTGTGCCCGATAACCGAGGCCTACCTTAACCCATGGTGAAAGTTGCGTGGATGAAAATACTTAGAAACGTTCGATCTGGACACGACCCAGATTAGTGTCTAATTTACGATAATAAATTGACGATTACACGAAAGACGACGAGCACACTCTTCGATCTCTACGAAACTGTCGAGCGTCTAAGTCGGTCGAAAAAATTCTACAACGTAACAAAACAGTCTGCAACCTATTCACGATCAAAAACTCACAGATTTCAGGAGCGTTGCAAAATGTTCCCAAGGACAGTCGTATATCAAACGTCCACCGGTCTCTCGTAATATTATCTCGTCGTAGCGTTCTGGGCCTCCTACGGAGTCGACGCGTGTTTCATAATTAAAAGCGACTATACATTCGCTGTTTAGCTGCTCGACAATATACTTATTACACAGTCCAACCCCGTCTGTTTTCTTTTCGGTGAGCGTTCCCCTGTTTTACGTCGACCACGCGACTCGCTTCGCTCGTTTACACGCTCCCCCTCGGGAGACGATTCTCGCACTGTAAATATTCCACGGAGTCGTTTACGAGCGCGTCGCGGTCACGGTCCGATATTTCGTCGCCGTTAAATTGTTGCACGAACGAGCAACGGAACAATAACGAAATCGCGCGGCGCTCGAGAGACGTACGCGCGCGCGTACCGCGTTTCGTTGCCGGAATTAGAAGCGGACCGGGCTATTCTCGGCGCGAGGCGTCGTCCACGGTGTCGTCCCGTAAACATCTTCGATGTCGTTTATGACCGCGTCCTGTTTGGACACGCTGTCCCTGCCGCGCGTATTTTACACAGCGTCGCGGAACGGATAAGGTTCGTTTGCCGCGAACGACGCCGAGACGCGGCCGGATGAATTATGCATGTACATACGTTAGCACCGGGCGACGGGGGCAAATTTTATCGGTCGATGAAGCGATCGATTCTGCTTTCGAATATCGAGATCCTCCGCAGGGACCCTGGATATCGCCTCGTGGAACGAGCACGGGAGAATAACTCGTCCGCTCCGGAGAGAATTTCCCTCGAAGAATCTCGTAGCAGGTGTCATTTCCAACGTGTATCGAGAAGCGTCTCCCAGTTTTCACTTGTACATGGATATCTTGGATGTTACCGAAAAATTGCGACGGAAATATGTATGTTGGGGATAATATCGAATTTTTAATTGGAGAAATTGAAGGGTGGATTATTTTTGAGTTCTTGTTGTCGATGAAATTTCTTGAAAGATTCGTATCAAAAAGCAGGTGTCATTTCCAACGTGTATCGAGAAGCGTCTCGCAGTTTTCACTTGTACCTGGATATTTTGAATGTTACCGAAAAATTGCGACGGAAATATGTATGTTGGGGATAATATCGAATTTTTAATTGGAGAAATTGAAGGGTGGATTATTTTTGAGTTCTTGTTGTCGATGAAATTTCTTGAAAGATTCGTATCAAAAAGTATCGACGATCTCGTATCATGTGTCATTTTCAACGTATATCGAACTGTGTCTCTCGTTTTTCACTCATAGACGTTGAAAATAGATGTTAGGAATAATATCGTGCTTCAAACTATAGAAATTGAACGGTAGATAATTTTTGAGTATTTATTAGATTCGTGTTAAAAAGTATGGGCAGGAGAAAAGAAATAGCACATAGGAGAGGAAATGGTCGAGAGGAATAATTGGTCTTGTCGCGTTTTATCGACGAGTGGAAGCTTTCGAAGAAGGATTACGAATTTATCGCACGAATTTCCGGAGTAACTGTAAAAGAGATATTCTCGAAGAGAGTGCTAAGGGTACTCCTATCTTAACACGATGTACAACCGCGGTGCTTACTGATAAATTATTTGCGTTTCCCAGTGGATTGAGTGTGCACTAAATAAACAGTATCGTAAAATGTGGAGATAAGCTTAGAGGTGAAAAATAGGTAGATAGCTCCATCTCGTAATACGACCGAGCCAGAATCCAATAAAAACAATCTCTGTGCAGTTCACCGAGGAAATGTTATCTTCTCTCGCAGCGACATTGAATAGATTTGTAGATTCGGCTATTGTTTACTTCGAGTAACCGAGAAACAATTCCTCTTCGTGCGAATAGAATTCACTATTTCCCCGAACCGGCGCGTACTTTCCTCGTAACGGAGCGAAATAATTCGTTGAAAATTACGAAAGCATTCGTAAATTTAAATATCCACGCGGAACGTAGTACCGAGCCGGCTCGGCTACGGGATTCGTCGAAACACCGTAAACGACCGTGAACGCTGAAACGAAATCGGATAGACCGACTATTTGCATAAACCTTCGTTGTTGCTTTCCACATCCCCGTAGACGCGTCCGCGTTCCATAAAACGTCCTGTATGGAAACAAAAGATAAGTGCGAAAAGGATTTACGCAAGGAGACGGAAAAACCACGACGGTGTAAAAAGCTCGAAATGGCTGGACCGAAGGAGGTTGGCATCGTGGTAAACATTCGTCTCCTCCACCTCCTCTCCCTTACGTACGTACACGTCGCGTTACAACCGTAACCTCCTTCCTTTGCCTCTTTCGGTTAATAAATTCTCGGCCGGCTTTGTCCTTCGTCCGCACCGTTTCCCGGTATAATCCTAATACCTACGAACGAGTAACGATAATTTCAAGGGTAATTCGATTTCGAGTCCAAATTGTAAATTAACGCGCCGGAGAATCTCGTTAGCCCCCGGGAAGAATTAACGACGCGAGCTTCGTTCGATGTATCCGGTGGTCGGTTTTCCACCACCGTGGTCCTTGCACTCGCCCAACGTCGCTGTAGATCGCGGAAAAATAAAGGGTTCGGGCACTCCACGGCTCTTAACAGGGACCGGTACCGCCCTTAGCACCGTGCAAACGGGGCACTTGCCCGAGGACCCTGCGTTTATTGTAAGCTGCTTCCACCTTTTATCAAAAATAAACCAATGTAATTGTACCGGCCATTTTTAACGTACTTTTGCGACTACGGTAGAATCTACATTGTACGAACACCCGTTATGAGAACGTTTTACTGTACGAATATTTTTCTTCGCGAATGTTTTAGCGTACGAAGTTTCTACTTCGCGAATGGTTCTGTTACACCAATGGTATATTTACTGGAAACAGAATCGCTTAGTATCGACGATTGAAGGAAAATGTAACGCGATTAAAAGTGTCGAACGCGTGGAGTGTGCAACGAATTCAATGCAACAAAGACGGTGTTATAAAATCGACCCTCGTCGGTATTAAAAAATCCGAATCGCGAGGAAAATCAAGAGGAGGAAGGAATAGTGCGATTCAGCTGCCAAAAGTTTGGTATTCGCGAGTGTGATTACTTCAATTTCGATGTAACGAGGATTTAATAGTGTCATTTCCTTTCTGATTTTGTATTCCATGTAGAAAATTGTCTATAAACAAGTTGTATTCGTTTCGTTTCATTCTGCTTCGAGTATTAAATAAAATTGCGGTTGCGACCATTTATTGTTCCATTCTGTAAAAATTTTTTGTATTATACTATTCTCTTAAATATACATATAT
This sequence comes from Ptiloglossa arizonensis, assembly GCF_051014685.1. Lineage (NCBI taxonomy): Eukaryota > Metazoa > Arthropoda > Insecta > Hymenoptera > Colletidae > Ptiloglossa > Ptiloglossa arizonensis. The sequence continues at coordinate 11,040,037 of NC_135056.1, forward strand.
ATCATATTATACTGTATTTGTAGTATATTATTCTCGCAGTAAATACAAGCCGGAAACTATAGTCTCCTGAAAAATATGGGTTTTGTAAAGCACATCGTACGGTACAGCGACCAACACCTGAAAACTTTTTAATTACATTAAAATAGAAGTAGCGGGATCCGCGATCTCTAGGCGTGGCACCGATATAAAGCGAACAACGCTGGAAACAACGCTCGTAAACGGGTTTCCGAGCGAGTCGAAGCATCGAGGGATACCTTTCCGGTCCGCGCGGAATTAAACGCCGACTATCTTATTCCTGATTAAGAAGAAAGCCTCCCCCAAATCCCCCCAAGCCCCCCGGAAACGGGCAAAGGCGCAAACTTCCGGGCCAATCGGGAAACGAGCTACGGCTCGAAGTTGCGACCGTCCACTCCCCGCGGGAGCGCGTGTTTTTCCAGCTCCCGGAAAATTATCAATTTAGGCATTAGGACCACTTTCCAGTCGTTCCAGCAACCTGGGAGCCTCGAGTTTGCCTCGGTGCTCGGACTCGGCCAGGAGGGAAGGGGTTCAATTATTCATCCCTGGCTATACCCGTTTCTTCTTTCGTTTACTCTTTTTGCCCGATGCGGAGAAAACCACGGACTTACGGTTCTCTCTTTCCCTCTCCAGCTGTCTCTGGCTCTCTTTGACTATGACTGGTTCTCTTTCCCTCTCCTTCTGGATCACTTCGGTTCTCTGTTTCTCTTCGCGACTCTGGTTTTCTCTAGCTCCCTCTAAGCTGTCTCTAACAGTCTCTAGGTCTCTCTAGTTGTCTCTAGCTGTCTCTAGCTATCTCTGGATCTCTTTCTTTCTCTCTCTTTCTCTCTCTCTCTGGCTCTCTTTCTCTCTCTTTTTCTCTCCGGCTGTCTCTGGCTCTCTTTGACCATGACTCTTTCCCTCTCCTTCTGTATCACTTCGGTTCTCTGTTTCTCTTCGCGACTCTGGTTTTCTCTTGCTCCGTCTAAGCTATCTCTAACAGTCTCTAGGTCTCTCTAGTTGTCTCTAGCTGTCTCTGGCTCTCTCTTTCTCTCTCTCTTCTCTCTCTTTCTCTCTCTCTCTGGCTTTTTCTGGCCCTCCTGGTCCTCTCGTTCTTTCTTCGGTCAAATCTGGCTCTCTCTTTCTCTCTCTATCTCTCTCTCTGGCTTTTTCTGGCCCTCCTGGCCCTCTCGTTCCCTCTTCGGTCAACTCTGTCCCCCTCTTCCACCCCGTCTCTCGCGCAACTTTCCGCATTCTTCTCCGTACTTTCCCGGAGATAAACAAATCGTTCGTCTTGTTCCTTTAACGAGAAACGGTCCCGTCGTTGTCCCTCTCCCTACCCCGGGACGGTAGCACTTCATCGAACGAACGGAGGCGATAAATTCCGTTCGTATTTTCCGCGATGCGTCCCGGTGTCGGTGGAACGCGAAACATAATGCCGGCCGGCAAATTGAATTCTCCGATGTGGGGTCCCACGGGTGGCGGGCGCGGGGATTTTTTTTCCGCGACGATAACTCACTAACGATCATCGCGGGACGGCAATTTCGTTTTAATCTCCGGCCGGCCATCTGACCGCGTGCGTCGCGTGACGAAACAATGCAACGCGACTTACGAGCGTAACGGCCGGCTGTCCCGCGAGGAGTTAACACACCGTGGACAGTTTAAGGAGGAGGCGGTCTTTAGTCCAGCCGGAGGAAGGAAACACGGAGATCGTAGCAAACCGCGTCGAGCAGCGATTCCTTTGCCCGATAGGGCACCATGGTGATACGAAACGGAGCAGAAAGGTTTCGAAGATCGTCACGACGATGTAGAAAGGAACAGGGACGATTTGGTGATCTAGAGTGTCCACGAAGATCGTCACGACGATGTAGAAAGGAACAGGGACGATTTGGTGATCTAGAGTGTCCACGAAGATCGTCACGACGATGTAGAAATGAACAGGGAACGATTCGGTGATCTAGAGTGTCCATGGAGATCGTCACGACGATGTAGAAACGATCGGGGAACGATTCGGTGATCGAGAGTGTCCATGGAGATCGCCAAGACGATGTAGAAACGATCGGGGAACGATTCGGTGATCGAGAGTGTTCATGGAGATCTCCAAGACGATGTAAAAACGAACAGGGAACGATTCGGTGATCGAGAGAGTCCACGAATACGCGTTCCGATCCGTGCATCAATTTCTGCGATCGGACGTGGCGATAATTGACCGAACGACCGAGAGACCAACGAATCGCAATTAATGTTCTCCTTTTGCTCGAAACTCGGTTGCACGGTTGATTTCTGCGAATCCCCGGACCCTAATTTTAACGATGTTCGCGGTGGTCGACTCGATCGATTCTGAAAACGAACGACTCGAGATCGAGGAACGGATCGAAGTTAACACGACGGATAGCCGTGCGATCGCTCGGTCGACGAAACATCGATATTCTTCGCGATGGTTTGTTTCGCGGATCGTAGCGATGGTTAGCGATACCGCCATCGTCGGAGGAGCTTTGTGACACCTTATACTTGAAAGGAAAGCTCACAGGAGCCGTAATAGGGTGTCTGTTGTACCACGATAGGGGGGAATTTCTCACGAGGGACCGTAGATGTCAAAGGTAGGTTCTTGGGGAAATTAATCGGTCTAGAAGGGGATACTCTGCGGTATAAGTAATTTTTATACTCCCCTTCGTACCGATAAGGACATTATTTCGATGGCAGCGATTCGTGATATATTTCGTACAACAAAGTAGATTTGTGTACGAAAAGGGAACCGGTGATGAAACAGGATTCAGACGGTTCGATGGAAGAACGAACCGGTAGTAATTTAAAGTCAGAATTGCCGTGTTCTTTCCACAGGAGTTGGGATCTTGGAGACAGTAGCGAGGGTAATATAACGGAGCCAAGGTTCCGGACATAGGGTCACGGAGCAAGGATTTCATGACGCAGGTTTTGGATGACGTAGGCTACGAACGGGGCAAGGAAAGATTAAGTCGAAGTAGAAGTATTTACATAGGAGGGTGCTCGAGAACGATACACAGAGTAACGCGTATTTTATTTATTTCCAACAGTCCCCCGGGGACTCACCTTGCGCGTCCTCGAATCGCTTGTCATCGTCCGAGTGCCTCGTTCGGAACACTGCTCTTCTTATTCTCAACTATCTCGTCTGTCTCTCGTTTTTTCGCGTACATCTGCAGACACGAGTTCTCCGTTTCTACAATAAAATGTAGATAAACGTTAGACGTAAATGTGGAGTGACGTCTAACGAACAGTTCTAAACACCTGTGTAACGTTCGTCTCTTTTGGCTACTCGGAAGCTAAACTAAACGAACGTTTGTGCACATTGTAGAGTGTGATAGGTTCGTTAGGGGTTCACACAGGTTTACGCACGGAGTTTGACGTTTCGTTGTCTATATTTCTGAAATTTGGGTAAAAGTTAGGCGCGAACGTAAGAGTCCTGTCTGACAAACAATTCTTAGCCATGGTATTACGTTCGTCTTCTTTGATTACTTAAAAAACCGAATTGGAAGAATATTTTTAAACACTGTAGAATGCAATGTGTTCGCTAGGGGTTCGCTCAGGTTTCTACGAACGTTTCTGGTGTTAGCTTGGTACAGGAAATGAACACGCGACCTGATCAACGATTACCAGTGACACGATCTACATTCGACTAAAATATATGGCACGCAATCTCTCTCGCGGAACCGCGTTCGCGTTTACTATTATTACCTCGACCGAGTCGCTTTTTGTACATTTCTCTGCATTTTCAGTCGTTCTGCTTCTTCGTTGATCTCTTTCGCGCCGATCGAGCCCGCTTTCACGGAAGACGAAGCGGATATTAACTTCGCCGCAATAACGCGGTACGCGCGAAAGCCGCGGCGGAAATCGCCGTAAGTTTATCGTCGACTGACTCAGCAATGTTGAAACGTGCGCGCGCGCGCGCGCGCGCGAGCCCGTTTATCCGGAATTAAGCAACTACGAGAAGAAGACGAAATCGCTGCGTCAGCCCGAAAGGGTCCGATGTCGGCGATAGAACACCTGTGCTCGTGCTCTCGAGCAACACTAACGACAGGAACAGCGAAGAAACATTGTCGATGGTGTGCTAACGAATGTGTTCGTACGTGTCGCTGAGAAGGGGTAACAGATCTCGAAGTTATCGAAGATTGACAGAAGTTTCAAGTTGTTGAAGGGTGACAGAAGTTTGAAGTTATTGGAGGTTAACAGAAGTTTCAAGGTATTGAAGGTTAACAGAAAGGGAGTTCCAAGTCAGTGAAGATTAACAGTAACAGAGTTTCAAGTCACTGAAGACTAACAGTAATAACAGTTTCAAGTTTTTGAAGGTTAACTAGAGCAAAGTTTCAAGTTATCGAAGATTAACAGTAATAGTAACAGTAACTATAACAAAGTTTCAAGTTATCGAAGATTAACAGTAATAGTAACAGTAACTATAAAAAAGGTTCAAGTTATCCAATATTAACAGTAATAGAAGTTCTAAGTTATTAAAGATTAGCAGTACCAGAGTTCCAAATCACCAAAGATTAACAGTGACAGTAGATCAACCACAATAGTTCCAAATCATTAAAAACGACCATCAACGGAATTCTGAAACCATCGGATCCATTTCGATCGATCCCTATTTTTTGCAATAATGCCCCTGAAACTTCTAAAACCCCGTAACACTTCCAAAACTATTCTAATCGCTCGGTATATCCCGGATCGTCGGTTTCTTTCGAGCGACGGTAACCGCGACGATACCGTGAACGTAGATTCTTCGGTTTCGCGAGGGACCAGGAACGAAAACCTCGAGGAACGGTATTCCTCGAGACAAATCGTCCGGATAACGAGAGAATCCCACCGGTATCCCGGGAAAGATCGCTAATCCGTAACCACTGGACGTTGCTCGGTCTCTGGTACGGTTTCCCTGGTTTCTCGATCTTCCAGCGCCGCGGTTCGTTCAACGAGGCGTTCGTATCGTTTCGACGATTTGCATATTCAACGAGACCAGCGCAACGGCCGCTACGTCGCTAACGACGCGGTGGATCCCGTGATCGCGTCCGCTCGCTCGTTCGTTCGCTCGCTCGCTCGCTTCGCGTCCTCCTCCAGCGTCTCGCGTTGACTCGCTCGTTCGAAGATCGTGCGCGCGAAAAGGTCGGCCAATGGAAACGCTCGTTCGCCTAGCGCCCGCATTGCAGGCTAGCCAAAGGACGATTTACGAATCGTCGTTGATGCGGGATCACCCTCCCTCTCTATCTGGCCGCTGTTGGCCCCCTCTATCGATCCGGGCCGGGGAGGATTTAGGGACGCTTCGTTAAACCGCGGCGCAAAAAACTTCGGCCACCGATTGGGCCAACAGTCCTGGAACCCTCTTCAAGGGGAGGAGAGGCACTTCTCTTCTGCCTTTCCCCCTCCCCTTCTTTCGTAGACGCTTCTCCTTCGTTCACGGAAGAATCCCCCGGGTGGATCTCAACGATGGCTTTTGGATAGCCGCCCAATCGCCGCCACATATTCCTATCGGCATTCAGCCTCCTCTGTCGCTACTCGTTCCATTATCTTCTCCCTCCCCTCTTCAACTTATCCAACCCCCCTCTAACCAGCCCCCCGATAACCTTCTTCCTCCGCCCCGTTATCCCGTGGGCGCCCGCTTCCGCGATTTATACGCGCGAACCGCGAACCGAAAAACGCAAACACCTTCGGTGTTATTACCTTTATTAAATCGAACGGCCCGCTCGCCCCCCCCCCCCCCCAGGCCCCTTGGAACAGGGGATCCTCGACCGCGAAATCTTCCCGACGAAGTTTTATGGTGAAAATGGAGGCGTGGTTGGAGCCTATCCAGCGGTACACGGGCTCAACCCAGATGCGGGAGCGTGTTCACCGTTTCCGTGTCGAGGATTCACCGTCCTCGACGGAATTTCCGCCGCGAGTATCGTTAACGGTGAGGCGATCGGTGAAAGTATATGTTTACGGAGTCGTTGGTCGAGATTTGGGAACGTCAGTTGTCAAGGATTCCGTGAGATTTTGAATTCTAATGTGCCGTGAGGCTCGTCGTACGAACCGGGTATCCGTTGTTGAAGAAAACGTCGTGGTAGCAATCTTCGGAGAGGAATATTAAATCTTCACCGACCATTTGGTTATTCAACCATTCCTCCATGTAAACGTTTAATTTGCCCCCTCGAATTGACCTCGAACTTTAGATATCTAGTCTAAAGGTTCACGGAAGATAGTTACGTGAGTCGATACTATTTAAGTATCGAATTTCGAAAGGTAGAAATTTAATCGACGACGAAACATATTCCAGCCAATTGATAGCAAAATGTAGAGAGTCCTTTAAAAAACTCGGCCACCTTCAATATTTTCGAAATTGGAAAACGCAAAAGAATGCGAACGACGTTCGTTCCGTGGATCCTCTCGCGTACGATACATTTCCTAGGGAACGTTCCACGATCTAATCGAAGGATAACGAGACCCTTCGGACAGCAATTCGTGTCGAGTCACCCCGTATACGTGAACCCCCTTTTCTCCCCCACGAAGTCGATCAATTTGACTTTGGAAAGACTCGCGCGATAGATGCGCTCGAAACTTGCCGCGATATCTCTGGTTGCCCGATCTCCAAGCTTCCGTGGTGGTTCCCTTCTGAAATCTCTGATCCCGAATTAATCTCGAGTGCTCGTCACCGTTTCCTAATTCGCGGTAAATTATGAACGGACACCGTGTCTAACGAGTACGGGAGTCGATAACAGGGAGAGCCACGTGCATCAGCTCGGTGCACGAGCACCTGGGCTCGTCGATAAATCTAATCGAGCGTCCTGTCTTAATTAGAAAATAACGGCTTAATCAAGACGAACGGAGCCGGAAGCCGGATGGCTGCCGCTACCGGTTGCCGATCCGATACGCGAAAGATGATTTTCCTCCGTTCCTCTCGCGATTTACATTTTTCTTGCGGTCGCGTCGCGCGGTAAATAGTTAATATTCCGCATCGGCGGCCTCCATCGCGGGACCAGCTGGAATTTTAATTCGACCCGCGGCCATTTCCATCGGGAGTTACCGCCGCGCTTTTGCTCGCGGATATTAATTTCTTCGTCGTTATCCCCGCGGAACACGATCTCGTAATGTAATCAGTTCGCAACGTGTTTCTCGCCTTCTCCCCTATTCGTGCCGGGTTGCCAGACTCGACCGCAAACCAGTCGCTCACCCCCCTCTCTATCCCACCGACCCCTCCCCGCGATGTATTAATTATGTATCAAGCCTTTTCCAAGTCTCCGGAATTATGCGGGGCGCGCCCCGAGCATCGCGAGAAACCGAACGGGCCACGATTTTTCATCCCCCTTTGGGAAGATAAGGGATCGGTGAAGTAAACGAAGGACAGTAGGAAGGTACAATAACTTTGTTTAGACATTGGTACGAGGTTTTCTAGACCCAGGTGTTTTAATCTCGCGGTATTCGAATAGCAGGCTGGTATACGACTCAAGATGTTAAATCGTGTAATAGATGTACAAAAAATTGTACTCGTGCGGTGTGTTGGTGTATATTTATGTATATTATGTATATTATACGTTACAGTGTTGCAGTATTATTAGTATTAAACGTGGTATTGGCGATTAGTTTCTCTTTTCACTGAAGATAGATCGACTATGTATTAAACTAAGCTAATCGTCTTGATGCCCTCGGCATGTGTCTTTATCATCTTCGTCGCTTACGTCTTTTCAACTGTCCTGTCTTATTACGTCTTTTTATCCATACATACTGTTACACACTGTGTCATACTACAACGTACTGTGAGATACTACGACATACTGTAACATACTACGTTATACTACGTCATACTACGTCATACTACGTCATACTACGTCATACTACGTCATACTACGTAATATTACGATATTTTGTGACATACTGTAACATACTACGTCATACTACGGCATACTGTAACATACTGCGTCATACTACGTCATAGTACGTCATACTACGACATACTGTGACATACTTTTCTTTCTTACTGTTTCCAAAACGCTTCTCTCGCACCCTATACAGCCATGCGCATTCATTCTCTTTCGTTCTAATCCTCAGTTCCAGACCATCCTAATCGTTCGTCTTTTCCAAACACTCTTCATCTTCTCCGAACCACATGTATTTCCTTTCGTTCTCGTGCATTCCCACTCTCGGTCGTCTCGCAAGACCTCCTGCAAAGGGACACTCGTGCCTTCCAAGAAACCTAGCGAACAAATCGGGCGCCAAGTGTTTACCTTAACGCAGCTCTGTTCGCACGCGCTATCTCTTCTATGCCTGCTCTCGAAGCAAGCCCAAGTGTGCATGGAAAATCCGATACCACATATATTGTATGATGTATTATATATGTATAATGTACTATATACTCGTATGTATAATGTGTATAATTGTTTAGATCATTTCTCGACGATCTCAATTCGTTCCAAGAGCAACATATAGTTTGATAAATTGATTGCGATAACCGATACGCGGCGTTTCTTGAAACAGTCGATCGGGTTCCTATTCAGATTTACGTTATAGAACAGTTTCCTTTATCGCGTTGTTGGAAACGATAGGAGAAACGAGCTACTCTGAACGCCTAACGAGTGCGTTCGGAGTAGAATTCTAAATATCGACGGTGGTCGACGGGAACGCTCGACGAGGGTCGAGTTAAGGCCATAAATTACGAGAACTTGAAACAGTACCCGAGACGAAATATAATGAAATCGACTCGGCGGTCGACGCGTCAGACAGACGCCCCACGGTCGGTAAACTCGTCGCGAGTGAAATTCGCAGCGGAACCGAGTGACTCTCTCTCCCCGTTCCGTCGTTCCCTGTCAAAAGGGAACGAGCGAGGAACAGACTGCAGCGTAGGAATGCAAGAAAATCAACCCAGAAGCGACACAGAGTGGGTATGCAATGGAGAGATTAAACAGGGGGTAAATGAGAACGGGTGGCTAAAGAGAGAGAACAAAAGTCAAAGAAACGCGGGACAGCGGCAGCGGGGTTGGGCGGGAGGGGAAAGAGAAAACAGGGGAACGGGGACAGGGAGGGTGGGAAGCGTTTCATCGACGGTGGTGAGGGAGGGTGTACGGTTACGACCTTGAACCGGTAGTTAATTAGAACCGGTCGGTTCCGCGGAATTGGATTTTACGTTCAGTTATTTTACATTCGTGGCCCCGCGACCGTGACGTGTGCCCCCGTCGCTAGGGTGGGGGTGTACGAAACGCATGTGAACTCGCCAGATGATTACCATTGATACCGGATAATAAGCTTAGTTAAAACTGCCGGCTGCGTTGGCCCCCGACGGTGATAAAACCGAGTACACGTAGAAATATCCACGGTTTTCACCTTCGTCCCTTTTATCGACTTTACGTCCCCCGTCCCGGGCCAGCCACGTGTCTCTCTTTCGCGCTCGGCCGATTTTCCGCTGCGCGTGTTCCTTCTTCTTTCTTTCCTTTTTTTCCGCCCCGCCTTCGTTTTCCTCCCTTTTTCATTTTTTATATTTTTTTTTCAACTCCCACCATCTCCAGCGACCTTCCATTCCCACGAACGTGGTACACGGGAGGCAGAGAGGGGGCAGCTGCGCGCATACATCCCCCGGTAGATCCTCGGCGTACTCGCGAATCCACGTATCCACCGCCCGGCCGCGAATTAGCCAGTCGCGTTTTCGAGGGTCGTTACCGACACTCGCTCGCTTACTTTTCGCTTATTTCTCGCGAGCGAACGCGAACGAACAACCCAACCTCCCCGGTCCCCGATGTAATTTCGTTTCGTGTCACGCTTTTGATACGACTTTATACGTCACGGCCCCGCCCCCGTCGCCTATCCTATTACCCGGACGGAGAACAACCTGGCAAATAATCGCACGTTCCACGGGACACCCCTTTTTAATTCCCGCGATTAGATCCCGGCAGCTATTTTTCGGCCGTTCGCGGCCGAAACTCGTGTTTTCGAGACTCTCGGAGAGGGATGGGGTACACACGAGTGTACCCCTCCGATTAAGACGTGCACTCGCGGGATAGTGTAGTATCGGTCTTAGTTGGAACGCGTTGGAACATTTGGCGTAGATAGTGGATAGTTTTGGAGATACGAGTAATTGAAGTTTAATGTATCTTGGATCGTACAGGAATGTTAACTGGCGTTGGGGTGAGATCGAGTGATTGTTCGAGGCGCTCGAATCTTACCGGATGTGTGGAATTTGTCGAAGTTTGTACCGAAAATATAGTTAAAGTCGAAAAGTATTCTTTACCTGGCAAGAGAAAAACGATCCTTCGTTTGTTTACAATTATCGAGTGTCCGCGTTTAATGTTGGATGCGTTAACATCAGGGGCCTATCGTTTATCATCTTGCAACAGCACGTTAAAATTGTGGGGGGACAGGTCGAGTTCTTCCTTTGTTACTAACTTGCTTGATTATTACGTTGTGGTTTATAGTCACTGTATTTCTTCTCGACTGTCCTCTCTTGTTCAGCGTATTCGAATGCGTGTCTCCGTTATTCTTGTCAGTCTCGTAAATTCGACCACATTAGTGGTCGTTCCGTGCCAACGTGCTGGTCGGCTCAAAATACGATTCTTCATCTCCGTAGCCTTGTTTACAAGGTCCAAAGTCTCCCATCCAGCTGTTCGATACGCTATTCCCCGATTTGGCTTCGCGTACCGAAAATTCTTCAATCGGTAGGTTTTGTATCAATTTTCTTGCGCGTTATTCGGCACCTTTCGATTAATTTAATTGTCTCTCGGACGACGTACCGTCCCGTGTGTTCTTATTTATTTCAAGCACGCAGCTGTTACGTTCTTCTTCATTTTCCATGGTGCTACACTTTTGTCTATTTGTGCACGGCAGCACCCCACTGTTCTTGGATTTAAGGTGGATCGCAAGTTTAAGATCAAGTTGGGCCAGATTTTGGTACAGCTCTATGAAAAAAATGTAACCACTTGCATTGGGTTGTTCGGAAAGTCATTTCGTTTTCCAAAATGGAGAATGTATAATTTAATATGTTTGTACACTCTAAAAAAATCGTGTTTTCATTTTCACCAAAAAAAAAACGAAATGACTTTCCGAACAACCCAATATGGTTTTCTTTTCGATGAATATCGGAATTAAAGGCGTTAAATAAAATTTAACGAGCGAACAAAAATACGAGCGATGGCTGTTTATCGTTACGCCGCGATTCTGCTTTTTTCTTTCTCGTTCCTGCGCGTGCCTTTTCCGTCCATCCTCGTCACGTCGTTACGCGTGACGAGGATGTAACTGCTGTTTACAGTGGATGAAATACCACCACCCTGCTCGTGTTTCATCCACCTTTGCGCACTGGTTCAACGCCGTTTGAATTAGTTCGTTCGTGAACACCGACTCGTAATAACGCGGACGGTCCGGGACTTCTGTTTATTTCGAATTAACAAGCGACGAATTCCAGATTACGCATTAAATATCTATATGGAGCGTTTTGCGCGAAAGGGGTTGCAGCGAGTCATAATTTACATCGCAATTACGAGTGAAAAGAAAAAAAAGAAACGAAAGTATGGCATATTACGAAGATCGATCCTTTTAAATATTCGTACCCTGTTCGTAATTTAACCTAAGAAACCATTGACCGATTTTATCTCCATCGGACAGTATACTTCAAACTCCATCAAACTCGAAAAAAGTTACTTTGTAAAAATTCGTGACTCGAGATGTACTCGCGTTTTCACAAATCTAAACGCGTCTTTTATAGACACTTACTTGTTAAGGATAATACACTTTGATCTTAATCAAAGTCTCGAGCCATCCAGCGTGAAATATACCACTTCGCGACGAACATTGTCCAACGAACAATTAACGGTAGAGATTCGCGCGTTTACGTTCTAATTGCAACCGAAGGAAGCGGAACGAACGTTACGAAACTTTGTACAAACTGCACGAGTGGTCTTCGCGCAACTCAACCGGACCGTTCCACACAATATCAACTTCTCAGTCACCGGAACAAGTGAAAGATGACAGACTTTGCTTCATACTTGACCGTATTATTTATTCCTCCAATTTTTCGCCTCGCGTTACAACTATACAACCACCGTGTTGTTTACTCCCTCCATTCCTCTTTTTGCGCAATCTCGCGCAATCGTCCAATCATCGTCAACACATCGTTCATTTATTTCTCGAGTCGTTCAATTTTTCACTTACCACGATCTTGCGGACATTGACGGTTCCTGGCCGAGAAACTCGCAATCGACCCTTATCGAACGACGAAATTTGATTCCTCTCTGCTCACCGACGACCGTTTCGCGATGGTCGCGTCGCCGAATACGTTTCCGGAGCGTGGCGTTAATAAAAGAGAAATCCACCCCGCGTCACCGTCCCGATTCGTTTTCATCGAACGACTCCTACCTGGAAACGTCATCTGGCTTTTCGTGGAAGCCGCGGGCTCGATTAATTTCGCGGGCAAGCGCGAAAAAAAAAAAACAGCCGTGGAAACGTCCGCAGGCGCACGGCCGGCCGACCGGCCGCGGTATCGCGGGCCCTGGGGCCATTCGTTTCCGACCGAATTTATGGTTCCGTACGGTGGCGGGCGACAATAGTGTCGAGCCGGCTAACGAACGTGCCGTGGCTTAATTTAAAACCACCAGCGAGCAGGTCTCTTCCGTTCGATTACGGGCCCGGACAAGTCTTTCCTGGAGAACGGTTCTAGCCTCTCTATCTTTCTTTCCCTTTCGTTTTGCTCTTACACGTCACCTACCCCCGCCGGACCCACCCTACCGTTATCCACGACGTTTATTTACTGGACTCGTGTTCTCGAGGTGACCGCGCGACCGTGTACATAAATCCAGCTGGGCCTTCGCTCCTGCTTCCTGACCAAACCCTCTTCAACCCCTTACGTCTTCCTCGTTCTATCTCTGTTTCGGTTACTACTGGCCGCGCTTCCGTTCGTTGTCTTTGGTCACGGGGGACGATAAAGAGATCTCGACCGATTTTTTTCTTTCTTCTATTTTTTTTTAACCCATGATCGATTCCTGTACGCGGAATCCACTCGTTAGGGGCCCGAAGCTCGTACAGGGAGATCGAGTCGAGAGTTACGTGTCTTCGTTTTGAACGGTTAGGTTTCGAAAGTGGTGGTGTTGTTTCATGTATTCTGAAGGTACGATGTACAGCGAGCGAGCGTGGGGAGAGTTGCGCGACACGATGCTCGAAACGGTTTACAAAATTGGATTTTTTAGCGGCGATGTAGTTTTACAAGTTACGAGGACGGAGAAATATTTCGTTTAAGGAAAAGGAAGGAATGATCGAATGCTATTCGGTTGCGCGTCGCGGTAATGTTAACAGATTTGTCGGTAACCGATACTAACGGTAATATTAATAGACTTATTTGTTACGATATGGGTGGTAAGAAAATTGTTGATATTCATGTTAATGGATTTATTTGTAACAATATAGACGGTTCGAAAATGATTGATATTAACGGTGATATTAACAGACTTCTCCATAACGATATGGACAGTTCGAAAATTGTTGATATTAACGTTAACGGATTTAATTATAACAGTATGAACGGTTCGAAAATGATTGATATTAACGGTGATATTAACAGACTTCTCCACAAGGATATGGACAGTTCGAAAATGATCGATATTAACGGTGATATCAACAGACTTATCCACAACGTTTATAGACACTTCGAAAATCGATGTTTCGATTAAGAATCTCACGAGAAGTCCTCGGGCTGAAAATCACAACCTACCTGTGAAATGATATTCTTCGACCACGCGAGATATTTTTACAACTTTCCAAAATTTGTTTGCCACATCCAGTTCTCCGTTCCGGAACATTGAACGTGGACCTCCCTTCCGTTTTCCTGTTTTGTACCAAGGAGCGTCGAGTTTTCGGCGAAGGCGCGAAACAGGAGCGGTGAGGTCGAAGTTGAAATCCGTCCTGCCTTATGAAGTTGGGATTGATGCGTTCCGCGACTCTTCCGGTATATTGAAAGGGGTGAATAGTAGGTCGAGTCGGTGGAAAATCGATCAGGGGCTTACGTGCACAAAAGAAACGTATGGCTCTTGAAACTTTAAACACGTCCCGCGAAGAAGTATCGCGAACGCGACTTTTAGCCTTCGTTCTTATCCGCGACGCTCCACGACGCCGTGGAATTTACCGTTCCGCGAGACTCGTTCGTTGCCGGCTGTCCCGTTAACGCCGAATTCGTTCAACGATGTAAGTTGTTTCACTCGAAGAAGCGAACGTGTAACGACACGCGCCACCGTGAGCTCTGGGAAATCGGGTTCTCGCGCGCGCATTCCGGTGCGCATTAATTATCCTTTTGCCCAGAGTATCCCTTGTGCCGTCATCTTCAAAGTTTACGGCGATCTCGTAGCGGTGGCAATTAATATCACCGGTATGTCGGCCCCCGTGGAAAAGCTCGCGACGAAAACACAGGGAAAATGCATTTCGCGTTTGAAGCTCGCGTAGACGTACCACTCGCTTGTTGGCGCTCGTCCCCGCCCCCTTCCCCCCCCCCCCCCATTTTAATTATACAACGTAAGCAACGTCGACGATAAAGGACGTCTCGTGAAAGAATTTTTTCACGTTGGCTATTAAGAAATGAAAGGATTTCCCATTATTCCACGTCTCCTCGTTTTGTAAAGTACCCGTTTCAGAGGATTTCAAACCTTCGCGGATTTCTCGGGCTTCCTGTTTCATTGTGCGACCGAACGGTATGTTACGGTAGGTATAACATTTTCCCTTCGAATTATCATGGGAACGTGGAACGTTCTGACCAATCGTGGCGCCATTATTCTCGTCCACCGCGCGTCAATTATTCGCCGCCCGGGACCGGCTACGAAAGGAATTTTCTACGAACCGCTCCAACGATCCCGAACTCGTCGATTCACCGAAAAACTCCGGGTAAATCGTTCGAAATTATTATCATCGGTGATACTCTCGACGGAAATTTCTTTTCCCCTCGTTATTCGACTAATTGACTTTTCAACGGTCGGTTCGGTCTGGGCGCGTCGGTTGTACGCGCCCACTCTCCGTGTTTCGTCCGATGTAATATTCGACACGCGTCACGCGCCGAATTAATCTTCCGCGACCGATGCACAAGGAGCGTGAAATTTCACGCCGTGTACCATAACAACGGTTTATCGTAACTCGACGAAAATATCGTTTTAAAATTGTATCCGCGGAGAGGTAAACACCGAGGTGGGTAATTGTCGAAGAACAATGGTACGAATGCATGTCGAGAAAATTCAGGAAAAGGGAAATGAGAGTAGAAAAAAGGAAAAATATAAAAGTAGGAAAAAAAAATAGATAAGGTTCCAGCTTTGTTAATTTATAAGCGTAAGGACTGTGTAACGCTGAGGTGGGTAATTGTCGAGGAACAATGTTACGAATGCATGCCAAAAAAATTCAGGAAAAGGGAAATGAGAGTAGAAAAAAGGAAAAATTTTAAACTATGAAAAAAAAATAGATAAGGTTCCAGTTTTGTTTATTTATGAGCGTAAGGACTGTGTAACGCTGATATGGATAATTGTCGAGGAACAATGTTACGAATGCATGTCAAGAAAAGTCAGGAAAAGGGAAATGAGTGGAAAAGATAAAACTATGAAAAAAGAAATAGATAAGGTTCCAGCTTTGTTAATTTATGAGCGTAAGGACTGTGTAAGGACTGCCGAACTTAACACAGAGCTGATTTTACTTCCGTTTTCACTCTCCTCTCTTCGTGTGCCAACATATTAAACCGTAGGTAGTGTAGTATCTCGGAAACTTATTTTTCGGTAAAATATTATAATACCGAATTGCACCGAGTCGTTTTTACGTGCATTTACGCTGCGACTACCGGTGTGTCACACGGCGCTGCGAGAATATAAGATAACTCACAGTGCCGCGTGACCCGCCGGTGGTCCCGCTTCGTTTCATTTCATTGTCGGTTAGCTGCACGATATAACAAGTATGTTTATTCCCAGCTCGACTCGGTTCAGGACTCTTGGCCTGGACATTTTCTCGGAAATGCGAATTTTTCAGCGAATTTTGCCGTAGATATCATTTTTATCGATAGAAAATGAGCGCATTTTTATATGGCTGGTACCGTTATTCTTGGATATTTTTTTACGTTAGAAAATACACAAGTGTGTTTACCGATTGTAAAAACAATATTACCCCGTTTATCTCGTGATTGTGTTTACTTCTTCGAGAAAAAATAAAAGTTCACTTTCGTTGCTCTTCGATCGAATTGAACGGAACCCACGAAATCGTCGTACGTTCATCAAACGCAAACATTCCTGAAGCGTTATGCACAGACTCGAAGAAGGTAAAATATTTTACTGATATGTGAATTACAATAAGACTTAATCAATCCACCGAGTGTATTACCTAGTGGACCAGAACTTACCGGTAAGTCTCATAGTAGCGCCCTACATTTACAACTCTATTACTCCACCAGTAAACTTAAATTAGGATCTACATCAACGGTGTCGAGATGCATCGAAATGCAATTTCCCGAAAAATACATATTTTAGAAACGCGCAATAGCGACCAACGCCTCGAAATTGTCCAATTACATTAAAATAAAAATAACAAATCCCTCGATCTCTATTTGCCTCGGAGTCCATGACTCTGAGACGATACCAATTACCGAGGTTCTGCGTCACTTCGCCAATCCCCTAACTCGATACATCCCATCGTTCGTCGTAACGGTCGCTCCGATCCCTCGATTCGCGAATGAAATTTTCCAAAGGTTAAACACGAGCGATCCTCTTCGACCGTAGGCCCGGGCACGTCCTAAAATTAACCTCCAGCGAAACCGCGGATTCGCGGCCGGTAGACATTTTCACTCCAAGTGTCATGGTATGGGACATCTCGCGAGCCTCGTTCCATTTCCTTTGCTTTTGGTGGTACGCGCGCATACGCGGAATGTCGTCCACCGAGCGCGCGCGTTTCCGCAGCGAGTCGCGTTGAATTCCAGTGGGCGCGCTGCGAATTCTGAAAAGTGGAGGAGTGGGGGAAAGATTCACCGGGGTGTATTTACCGGGTCTGCGCGCACCCGTGCACGCTCTTCCCCCACCACTCGGTGTGCGCGCAATTATGACGCGCGGGCGCAACTCGCGCGCCCTGACGCAGCAGACGCACGCGCGCGCGCGCGCGCAAAACTCGAACGAGCGAGCGAGCGAGCGAGTCGAGTGGACGTTGGGCGCGCTGGTACTCTCTTTTCCCTCTCTCTTCGCGCATTAGCATTCGACGGACACGCATTGCCGCACGTATTTGCAGATATAACGCAAATAAACCTCGCGAGCATGCCGCGCACATGTTCCGCGCCCGTAATATTCGTGTGCTCGACGAGGGTATTGTCCCTCCGCGCTCCTTGCCGCTCCGGCTTCCAGCTAGCCCCCCATTCCCCCTTCTCACACCACCACCACCACCACCACCATCGTCGCCACTCCCCTCCTCTTTCACCCGACTCTTGCTCCATATTCCCCGTTTCGTATTTTATTTGCGATTGTTTCCACGGGCTCGTTCTCGACTCCGCTTTCTTGTCTCCCCCTTCCGGTGCGTGTTGACTCGTCCCTACTTATTTCAGTTTGTCTTGTTCTTTCTCCGCTCGAATCCCGCGGACGTGTCCGCTCCCCTGCGTTTGTCGGCCGTTCCGGTTCAACGCTATTTACGATCCACGGTCTCGATTTACTTTCTTTATCGAACCGTTCCCCTCGGTATCCCCCCCGTTCGTTTCATCCACCCCTTCGGAATATCTTATTTTTACCTTTTCCCGCATTAGCGCAAGTTGTTCGTGTTTCGCCTTTCTGTTTTGGGCGAGTCGACTCTAATGTAGACGCGACGAACGCCGCTCCTGTGCGCGAACGACCACGCGGGTTTCGAGGAAACCGTGGACGGTTGCGTGCGTGGGTCCGATTCGTCGAATCGAAACGATTTCGAATTTTGTTCGTTGGTAAGATTAAGAACGAGACTTAACAAGAGACGTCTACGGTGCACGCGTACTTACTTCGATGGAGAGAACTATCGAAATTATTTTTAGATGTGTCTATCTAAAAATATGAATCATAGTGTAAATACTATGATTCTAAACTGATGTCGAAATCGATGAAATTTTCCGAAAAGAAATGTATACGAGGGATTTTGTCCGTCGAGAAAATTAAGCAAGAGTTGTGTACGCGCAATATCTACCTGCGCAGAGAGAACGATGAAAATTATTTTCGCGAAATTAAGAACGCAAGTGTATACGCTCCGCGCGGTGTAGTCCGCTCTATCCTCGATTCAATTAGATTTAATTGGGTGACATTTTGGCACACTTCCTTCGCGATGTTGATCGGTATACGCAGAGACGAGGAAAGTTCTACTCGAATAAAACCGATGCTTCGTTCGCTTGTTCCACCGGAGAATCGAATCTACATACCGTAGCGAAATAATTCATCCCGTAATTACAATTTCCATTCAACGGGGAAGCTGTTCACCTTTTGTACGTTGTTCGAAACTTCGACGCGGATAAAAATCCCGCTCGCGCGTACGTACAGCTGCGTAACGACCGAAACCCGCGCCATTTTAGAAGGATCGACGAATCTAGTACTCGCGTATATTTCTAGCTATCGAAAGATAGCCAGATATCCGTCGAACGGTCGGCTTTGCCAATTAACTCTCCTCGAAGGTGTTCAAACTCCATTCGGGCCAAAGATGGAACACACTCGTCCGTTGTTTCTACCAGTGGCGTTGTCCCTCTATCCCTCTGCCCTTATTCTCCCGTTCCTCCCCGTATCTCTCGGTTCATTTACAACGCTGCATCCCCTTTCTCTCTTTTGTTTCACGCTTCTCTGGCTCTCCTCTCCCCGTTCTTCGCCGCCGGTATTCCGGCGTTCCTCTTTTGGCTCGCTGGCAAACGGTGCATAGCTCCGGCGTACACACTCGCGCGCGCGCACACGTACACCGGTACACACCGAAATACACACACGGCCGTGAGAGCCGGGAACTTACCAAACGGCATCTCTGTTGGCTCTTTTTTCGCCCTTACCGTTGCTCGTAGCACCGTTGCTAATTGCGAATATGCCCATTATCGTTATTTACAAACGCGCGGGCCCGAGCTCACGAGTTAGCTAGCTCGCTCGCTCCTCACCCACACGTTCACCCCGTACCGTTTCACCCTCGGGCTTCTCGTTCCAGATTTCCCACGGAATCGTCGAATCGTTCGATCTCGATTCGCTCTTCGTTCTCCGCTCTCTAACCACGCTGTATGTTTTCTTTTTTTTTTTTCCAACCCGTTCCTCCACCCTTTCCATCGGTCGCGACGCGCCAACGACACGGAGCGCAGAGAGAAACAGAGAGAAACAGACAGAAAGAGAGAGAGAGAGAACCGAGTTGAAAAATCGTGGCTGAATTGGCGGCCGAATATAGAAGCCGGAAGTTCTCTGCAATCTCGACTGCATTGTACGATACAGTGGCCGAGTGGATCGTTTGTAAGAATTCTCGCCCGAGAAACTAACGACGCGGGGACCAGGGTAGGAATGGATGGCGGAGGGACGCGGGAAACGGGCGTTGGGGGTAGGAAGAGGACACGAGAGGCGCGAAAGAATTTTAATGCCTCGTTTCTTCCGTTATGAAAATTCTGGGCGGGGGTAGGGGTGGGAAAAATGCGCTCGTTAAATCGCCCCTTTGTGTCGTTGGAATCTTCGCGGAGCGACGACGGTAACGGGGCCCTTTTCTCCCGCGGCGCGACCGCTTCCGAGATAAGGCGGAGCTCCACGAAATTACAGTTAGCGATGATTCTTAAAATTCAGACAAAAGACGCTCGTTCATTGTACCCCACCTCGAGCACCACCGCCACCACCGCCACCACCCCACCCGTCCCGACTTCGAATCATCCCCCGGGCCCCTCTTCTTCTTACACGCGGCTTGTCCGTGTTTATTGCGGCCAGATTAGAGACTTATCTCGTGGTTTGTAAAATACGCCCGGTTTATCGTGACGCTGTGTCGGCTCGACAGCCACGGAATGGAAAATTAAATTCCCGTTTAATTGCCGGACGCGTTTCTTCGAACGACTGTTTACGTCCGGTGTTCACCGCGATCGAATCGGTTGTTTGATTCTTTCTTGGTTATTTCGGATAAGTTTCTGGGAACTTTGAATACTGTCTAGGATTTAGAAACGGTCACGAGGAGCTACGATCGGACGAATGCGACGACGAATCCTGTAATTTTTGAGAGAACGGTGTACGATGTTATCGAATCGTTGAAGTTGTTGAACTTGGAATCTAAAATTGAAAGGAACTCGATGGTAGCGGGGAAATGTTTGTAGGAATGTTATTTGGTACGGAAAGGGGTGAAAAAATTATTTGTACCGTATAGTGTCCCTCTTTGTAGCAAATAGTTATTTTAAGAATGTATTTTTGATAACTTTGGTTCTTCGTGGCTTTGAATAACATGTTTGGACGATCGAGTAATCATAGCATGTAATATATGAAGAATAGAAAATAATTGTAATACATGAAGAATAGAAAATAATTGTAATATATGAAGAATAGAAAATAGTAACTGCAAATATTTGAGTGTATGGATAAATTCTTTCGATGGAAAATCTACTTTTCTATTTAAGAATATTTGATAACGCCAGTCTCTTCGCAACTGTAAACGAAAGAATTGGTTAGGAACTGCGTAAGTTGACTCATGGTTATTCGGTAGACGCAAATTTAGTCTTTAGTATTTGCACGTGTCACGGTTGGCGTTATCGTTGCTTCCTTATCACGGAAGTCGACTCGTCGAGCATCTTTTACAATCGTGAAAACAAACTGCGTTTTACTTTTGGATTGATTCTAAGACCTGCATTGACCAAACGTTTTGTACTACCCTCGGTGAGTACTAACCCCTAAAGACTTGGCCCTTTTTTTTATCACATTGTATTACTAATTTAAATATACGATAAAGTATAGCGAAAGTCATTTATACATTTACATAGTCATATCTTGGGATGTCAAAGGTACAAGAACACTATACCTGTAGAGGGACAATTTAATAATATTTATCGTTAACTGATACTAATTGTACCAACCATAACTGACACTGTCGTTACTTTGGACATTCCTACGAATTTAAATCACCAGTGTCTAATAAAAAAAACTAATTCTAAAGTACCGAGAAGGAATGTCACAGACATCTTGGGCCAGAGGACTCGACTTTTATCGAACAACCCGCTCGAGTTCTTGACCTTAAGAAAACACCTCGAGTCGTCTAATAATAATTTTCACTCGTATTACGATAGAAATCTCCGCGTATCTATACACCATGTGTTTACGTTCAAATTGTGACGACATTTCTACGTTTCCTTCGTTTCCCAATCTCTTCGAGTATCAAGTATCCTCGTAGTGTTTGTACACACACACTTTTCGATTCGTTTCACGCCTATTCTGAAGTTCGAGTTGTCGAATTTCCGCGAAAATATTCTAAAGAATTCTTGCCTAATTCTGAAGTTCTAGTTGTCAAATTTCCGCAAAAATATTCCGAAGAATTCTTGCCGAATTCTGAAGTTCGATTTGTCGAATTTCCGCGAAAATATTCGCAATTAAACTAATCCCCCATAGATAAAACCCGGTAAGATCGAAGGGCTCTTCGGTTCGAATTTTCGATTCATTTCGAAGAGAATGATTCGCCCCTGAAAAGGTTAAGCGACAAAAGAGACGGTAACCTTCGATCCTTCTTTCGTCCCAAGTCGCTTTTGATTAAAGGACGCTCCTCCGAGACGAGCTCGTAGGTAACCGTTATTAAAGACGTCGCATCGATTGGGGGCGGGGGAGAGGGAGAGAGTGGGGGTAGGGGGAGAAGGAGGAAAGACTCCCGTCGAATCGACCACCCTTTTTAAGGGTCTTCCGATGCCTGGGGATGGCCTTGAATGAAATATTAAAGTGTTTTATGGAACCGCCGTATTACCGCGAAAGTGGTGTAACTCCGAATATAAATCTTTCGTCGTCGGCGTCGCAGTTTCCGCGGAGCGGTTACCAAGAGGAAACGAACCCCGAAGAGGACCGGTAGAAAGTGATCCTAGCGATTAGAGCGAAGAAGCAATGTTTCGTGCTTCGCACAATTCCAAGGATCTCCTAACTTCTGCCCCCGCGACTCTTTCTCTCTCTTTAATTCGGATCGAGTTCCAAAATGATTTTTTTCCCTGCCCCCTGCCCCACCAATACCGTGTGTCCCCTCAATTTCTCACTGTCCGCGTTTCATCCATCGTGTACTTTCTTTTCGTCTTTTTTTTTTCTTTCGTTTTTTTTCCTTCTGTTGCGCTACCCATCCTCCGTGGCCATTTATACCAGGGGGAGAGGGGTCGAGCGAGGGACGGTAGGGGCAGACAGCGAGGCGGTGAGGCGGAATAAATCGCGGCTCCTTTACAAGTGCTGCCAACGGAATAGAAACATCGCCTTCGCCTATCAATTATTTGCCGTGCAATTTACGAGGGCCAGCGGCGGACGTCAGAACGGGGTTGGAACGGCGACCAAGAGGTGGGGGGAGGGGGGTTGGGGTTACACAGTGGCTCGCTCGTGCACGTTGCAAATAAACTCACCGTCGCGGCAGGGAGATGGCATCTTTACTACGACCTTTTGCAACTTCCTGCCTGCCTGCCTGCCTGCCTGCCTGCCTGCCCGCTTGCCTGGCCGCTCGCTCGCTCGCTCGCTCGCCCGAAACCCCTTTTACCTCGGCCCGGTTCGAGCTCCTCTACCTCTACCCCCCTTGCGACGTCGGTGGCTAGCTTCTTGCTCAATTCGACGCGCACAGTCCAAATATTTCCATCCCCATATTTTAAAGATGAGCGCCCCCGATTTATGGCCCGAGCGAGCCGAACGGTGCCGCCGCCGCTTCCGGTTCCTCCACGGGGACTCCTTCGGATACAAATTGTTCTGTTTTTCCAAACGTAGGGTACGCGGGCACGTCGCAAGGGCAATGTCGACGACACTCACCCCCCGAACGAGAGGGAACGAGGGTGAGTTTTAACGAAGATCGTGCCGCGTTAAGCTGTCCCGCGATTTGCTCGCCGATCACGAACCCCGGAGATTTATCCTACCCTCGTTGCCTGGCTTATTGAAATTTGCTATCGGCGATCTTTGTTATCGGTCGACCAGCTCTCTTTTTAACCCGAGTTGTTGTTGTTGAGGAGGAATTACCATTAGGAGTGTTTTTAGATAAGTATTGGGAATCTTTTTCTAAGGAAAGATTCGTGTCTCCGTATTTACTGGGTGAAGTTTTCTTACTTTCTAATCGATGGTTTGTAAGCGTGGTAAGTCGTGGAATACAGTTACGGGGGTAGTTGCAGGAAATTCAATGAGGTATTTAGGTTTTTTTTAAGGGATGTAGGGAGAATTTACAGTGGACACAGTTTCGGGGATATTTGCAGGAAATTCAATGAGATATTTGTTTTTTTTAAGGGATCTAGGGAGAATTTATACTGGACACAGTTTCGGGGATAGTTGCAGGGAATTCAATGAGATATTTGGTTTCTTTAAGGGATCTAGGCAGAATTTACACTGGATGCTCATTTGTAGAGGATTATTCCTCGTTGAATTGTTTTTTCCCCAACAATTGTCGTCGTTGAACTTCTGAACATCGATTGATTTCTGTGACAAAATGGCTCGCAAAAGACGAATGATTTTATATTAGCTAATAAAGAATGGAACCTTCTGTATAAACACGGGCTTCAATGTATCGTTCATCCACAATTTGCATCCGTTCGTTTTCCTTTACGTGTGCTCGAAATTCATCGAAGAGAGTGTCGAAAATTTCTTAAACTTTTACTAATTCCCATCGACCATTTTAACCCTTTGAACTCGAGAAGAAACCCTCGGTCGCCACCTAATTCAGTGTACCATTACTTCCAACCCGGGAAAACTTCGTGGTTTGGAATTCAAATTTTCATCCGCGGACAATTTAATTGTAATATTTAAATTTAAATATTACGTTTTCGTAGAGTGTAAACGTATGTATGCAAAGTATACAAAAATGTTCCATTCCAGATGAATTTTACGACTCGAAGGATTCTTTCGAGGCGTCGGTTTCCGGTAACGAAGAAGCACCTAGCGCAAAGGGTTAAAATTACGCGACACAAAGCATCAACAACGACGTTCCCGATTTAAATTCCACGAAACGCTCCTTAGAACGCGAAATGCTTCCGCGACGTTTCTCACGCAACGTGTAAACGCTCGCGAGAAATAGATTTCCAATTACACCCCCGACTTTTATGCCACTGCTCGAGTGCGCTCTCGAAAGCAAAGCACCGCTCCTAAGAGTTTTACAGTGGCGTCGTAATCCACCTGTCGTGCACCTATTTTATAAATATTATCGAAGCTTCATCCGACGAGCTACGAACGGAAACTCGGTGGAACTCGAAGTCGCGTACTAAAGATCAACGTGACCGAATTGTCGTACCGTTGAAATTCACGGTACCGGTTCGCAGTTTGGCAACAATCACCGGCCGAGGGAGATCGCGTAAAACGACTTCACCCGTTGCATTCGCGGGGGTACACGGTGCATTAAAAGCTTGGACGCGTTACGGAGGTACGAGCGTTCGCGTTATCGCGTATCGAGTGGTATAGTACGTTGCATCAATCTCCGTTGGTTAATTCGCTGCTTAAGCTGTTCGATAACACGATCCTCCGATCGCTTTCACCGGGTGTATAATCCGTCTTTCTCGCGAGTATTTACGATTAATTACACCGATGGTAATGGCTTATGTGTAAGCCCAGCGTCGGTCGGTGGGGCAACGATTCAACGGAGAATCAGTTTCGCGAATGCTGACGGTGAATACGCGCCACTCTCTCTCAATATGCCGCCATTTTCAGTTAGGGAGGGCCACCGACTCTCGCTGAAATTCGTTAATCGCACGGTTAAATTTTCACCGTGGCCGAGGCCGGTTTTGACGCGATAACGCGTTAATTATCGCCCGGTAATATTTCGCCGCAGCGTCGGCCCGTATTAATTTCAAAAAGGGGGCTCCTCCGTGAAAAGCGCCATTCAGCCTAATTACGGGCTGCGGGAGACAATACCTGTCGTTCTTTTCCCCTCCGCGTTCTCTCTCTTTCTTTCTCGTTCTTTGACTTCTTTTTCACTCGCGTGCGCTCTCTCTTTCTCTCTCTCTCTATTTCTTTCTTTTTCTCTCTTTCTCGATCTCTGTCTGGTTCTCGCGAATCATCTCTTTCTCCTCGTTTCGCCAGCTTGCTCTCCGAGGTCTCGTTTCTGCCAGAAGGCCGGCCGGGAGTTTCATTTCTTGCCTACCGCCCACTCTTTTGCGTATTTTCGCGATCGTGAAAATGGCACCCGGCCGACTCGGAATGTTTTTCCAGAGCGTAAAAACGGAAAGTAAGGATCTCTTAATTCGACATTCACCGTCGCGATTAAATCTCGACGCTGCCGCTTTTTATCGCCGCCATTAAAAATGTCGCTTCGCTGGCTCGCCACCGTCGTTTGGCCGATATTTCTGCGTCCGCGGCCTTCAATCCGATTACATTTTCCGGGCTTGAAAATGTCGGGGCGATAAATTGAACGTTCCGTTGAATCCGCGGCGGGAATAACATCCGAGACGATAAACCACGGTTTCGGGTGACTCGAATTACGAATCGTGACGCATTGACGTTGTAACGCGCCGCCACGCGAAACGTTCCGGCGAAACGGTCTCGTTTCGTTTCGTCGTGACGATAACAAGCCGTTACGCGTCCCCGCGCGCCTAATTAAATTCACGCGGGCGAAGAAAATGGTACGTGCTCCGGCTGGGAAAAAAAAGAAAAGAACTGCGCTGAAAATTGTTTACGGTGTGTCTCCGAAAAGCGCGCAAAGAGCACGGTTACCGGCCGATTCTTCGTGAAAATATATATGAAATAAATACGGAACATCGTTCTTTTTTCGTTTGCGCGACACTGCTTCAAAGTAGGGGATCGATGATACCGGACTGCTCGTTTTACGCGTCGGTTTATCCCTTCGAGAGGTAGAAAAATGTGTTCCTGTTTGTCGGGGAGGGATCGATAATTAAAATTAAATTGTCAGAATCTCCCTGTCCGGTCCCAGTCCTCTCTGTACGTTCGGTTTGCATAGTTCTTCCATTGGTTTCTGTAATCCCGGTCTTAATCGAGCTCACACTGTCGGCGTATCGTCTTCTCTCTTGTTTCGTGTCACCTGTGTCTATCTTTGTCCAACCTGTGCCAATCCCTAACGAGTTCGTTGCCCCATATCGTAGTTAATCTCTTCGTTTGTCACTGTCTGGCCCCAAAGTCTGCTGCTCGACTTTGTATCGGTTGCGTCGGATCCAAAGAATTCGGAATTCTGCTAAAATTATGGCAATTTAAGAAGCACGAAGATTTTTTCACCTCGACCATTTTTCAGAACTCTTCGCAGATATCGAACGACGACTGCACCTCGATCTTCTCTACGTCGTGTATAAAAAATTGTATTGGCTTGCTCGGAAAGTCATTTCGTTTTTCTTGGTGAAAATGAAACACGATTTTTTTAGAGCTCGTAAACATTTTATTACATTATATATTCTCCATTTGGGAGAATCATTTTCCGAACAACCTAATAATATCGACGAACATGGAATCTGTGAACATGGAATCTGTGTCGAAAAACAAAGCTAACGACAAAAATGATTTCAATTTTCATCAAATCGACGTTTTCGCGCACGTAACAATTTTATCGATGAAAAACACGCGTAACGTGTCTCGCCTTAATATATCTCACCGCCTTGTCTAACAAAAGTGTACAAATTAAGGGAGGGTGAAATCGGGGTTGTTCGAATTTTCGTAATTAACATCGGCGCACTGGAATCGCCGACGAATTATTTTCGACAATAACAGCGATCCTCCGTTCGTACAACAACAACGTTTTCGACCTCTCGCGGTGGAACGCGCAGTTTCACGATCGGCGATTGTGATTCCGCGCGCGTCGTTTACAGAATGAATGGCCCCGGATTCGATCGATGGAAAATATTTGACGACTCGTTCTAAAACGATTAACGCGACATTTAACTGGACAAAACAGATTACGCGACGACCGCCATTCGAAATAATCAGATTGCTCGGTTGGGCCGTGGCCAGTTCGTTCGCGCCGCCCGTATAAACGCGCGCGTTTGTTACAAGTTTCTGATGAATACATTTATAATCGCGGCATCGACGTCCGTCCCGTTGAATAGATTTACACCTGTGCGACGGTCACGCGCGATCGCTGATCAATCCCCGATATTAATTTTCCGATTATCGGGCACGGCTAATTCGCGGGACCGTTTAACATTCGTCTCGCTGCCCCTCTATCGACGAGCTTTTTCGTTGGACAATCGTGCGAATTTACGCGCGCGGGCTTGTCATCCCTTTTTGGCGACGATCGAATCGGTCTTCGTGTTTTGGCAGTTCAAACAGGAAACGAACGCATAGGTCGCGATGAAAATCACGTATTAATTGGAGAGATTTGTCCACCGTCCTTTTCACTCCGTTGGCATAGTTTCGAATCGTTGACTTTCATCCGTGGAAATTCCAAACTTTCGAAACGCTGAGAAGAAAATTATACGGGTAATTTCTATGCTCGAATTCGACGATCTTGCGTGGAAGATCTTGTCTGTAGCTTTTTATCTCCGTTAATGTCGTTCTCGATGGTTAAGTTTCTGGAACCCGAACTTTCATTCGGGTTTGTAAACTGTAGTGGGAAGTATATATTGTACGCATGGTTTCTACGCGTAAATACGATAGTCTTGTACAGAAATTTATACGTTGTCTCTGTTCCTTCGTGCTTATTACCGTTATTCGCGATGGCTTACTTTAATCCAGTTTACCAAATTATTGTAACAGCGATACGAGGAATAAAATTACATAATTTCCATCCACGACTACGATAATCTTATACGAACGAAACCCCGAGCCGTATATACCGATTCCAAAGCTCTTGATCTTTGCACGCAAACTCGTTGAACAAAGAACACGGGGCACAAAATCGTGGGATTAATACATTCCGAGCAAACTTTAACAGTAGAAGACCCCACCGCCATCGACATTACGCAAGCCAAGCTGAATAAGTTACACAAACCAGAAAGCATATTTTAGTCCGTTCTCAAAACTTTAACCTACTTTCCGGAACAGCGCTGGAGTCCAATGTTTCCTGTTCTTATTCCAATAAACGTTTCCCAACGAAACTCGTGACAAACGATCCCACATTTGCATCTACATCGAAATTCATTCCGCATTGACGAACTCGGATGTTCTTTAAACATCCGACGCGAAATCGTTCGCCACCTACTATCAACCGACAAGTTCAAGGTTCATCGAGAATACAATAAAAGAAAAGCCTTCGTTCCGTTTCGTCGCGTAACGTGCTTCTTGTTCCCTTTTGAGAGCTCGCGTCAGAATGTTCATCGAGTGAAGAAGATATTTAGAAACGCGAATAGGAAAATGACAACACTACTCGTGTACTGTCACAATGACACAACGCAAAGATCCACAATTCCCAATCCACGATCACAAAGCTACTCGATAAACACAGTTGAAATATTCACAACCTCTGTCTTTTCGTCTTCTATCACTACTACAACAAACGAGCTTTTCGTTTTACGTTACATAGATGATCGAATAGTCGAGACTACACAGTGAACATTGAACAACAATTTTCCAAAGTTCACGATTCCATTCGAAAGAAATATCCATTGCCGAGCATCTTATTCCGTTAACAAGCTCGTAAATGTTTCGCAGACGACACCGCGCGGATAACGAAATCAGCGCGAACCGGCTGGTACGAAACTGCGAATATGGCGCGTACCGCAAAGGATTAACCCATTTTCCATCCCGATAACCCCCGAACCCCATCTCGAAGCAGACGTACCCCGAAGAAACTCGCGCGAACGATCGGTGGATCCGTAGCGGTTCATCGAAATTCATTCATTCGGCTACGAGTTTCCGCGCGGCGTCGCCGATGGTGTCGAAATTCCGAAACGCGTCTCCAACTTCCGGTTTGCGGAGTAGGGCCTCGAAACGCTCGCGGATCGACAGCGCCGAGTTTGCGCCCCCGAAAGCGAAAGATAATCCCCACGCATCCATATGCATCGGGGGCATTAGCATTCCAATTAATCTTGGCCCGGGACGAGGCGAGAGGATGCACTTTGCCGCGGCCGGGACTTCCGGATGATCCTAGTTTTTCGACGAGCGACTGCAATCGTCGGGGGTGGGGGGTCCACGTGCAAAAACAACTCCGAGCGAATGGCGTTGGTTCGTTGCTCGGTTGCGAAACGCTCCTCCTGTAAATCCACTGGCCAACACATGCTTTGCATAATATAAGCTTCGGCCTCCACGACCAGCCACGCGGATTTTTCTTCTCTACGTTTCGTCTTTCTTCGAGAGGGGGATCACGCGACGTGATTTTAAGATTTTAATCGCGCTGTCGCGGTTATTCAACGTTTGGAGGACTGTTGTTGCAGGTTGACTATGGAATTGTCTATTCCATTGTCTGGAGTTAACTATAGTGTTGTAAAGTTCAGATTATAATATCTAGTTTATTATAGTATGCAGGGATCTCGCGTATCTAGTAGTATAGTTTTTGTACATATGAGAATACAAAGTCCGAACAAACAAGTATACAATGGTACGATTTGATGTGAAGGAGGACAGTGTCGTGTGGTCTTCGTGACTCTGGACTTGGAACTCGACTGGAAAGAAAAAACCAAAAGGAAAACGCCAATATGGAGAACAGTCCTTGAAACTGACATCGACATCTGGCACCCTTAAGATCGTTGATGCATTCATTCCAACAGAAGGTTTATTTCAGAATTGTATACGTTGTTTTATCTTTTGTATGAATAGATTTTTTCATCGTTCGTTGTTCCATTAGAAGTTCGTTATTCCTGGCTGTATTAAATTTAGGTTAACCTGCATGTGTTTTGTTATCGATTTGATCACCCTGTCAATGGTTTCTGGTGTTTCTCGAATTCGTTGGAGAGTTTATTTCGATAAGGGTTTCTTGTTTATGAGATATAGCTGTTTGAAACGTTTCTTGTGTCTCGTGAACGAAGAAAGGTAGGACATCAGGGTTTGGACAGTGTCAGAGCACGGTTGTGTTTACAAACTCGGTGCGTGCTGTGAACGCGACTGCTTTGTAAACAAGTTACACAGTTATTGCGTCATATCGAGGCAATTCAATTGCAAAGTATTCTAGCGCAATAGTTGTGTTGAATATTATTTACATCTAATCGGTGTTTGTATTCGAAGACACGATCCAGTTTGGTGCAATCTTTTGCAGTTAAACAGACTGAACACGCGATATGAATTCCTTTTGAAACTGCTCCAAGATCATCGATCAAACGTACTTACGGGAAATTAACTTTAAAAGTATGAAACTTGAACGTAGTATCTCGAATAATATTGATTTTGGAGTATTGGATTGCGTATACAGGATAAATAATTCCATTAGAAATATAGAACTCCATCACTGTACTTATGCATTTTACTTTTGCATTATTTTAACATCAAATTTTGTACACAATTGAGGATTTACTTCTGATAGGTTGAACAAGCTACAAGTTGGTAGGTGTTCATACATTGAACGTGTTAACGAGATAAAAGTTTTGAAAAACCTGTTGCTCGTACGTACATGCTCGGTTTACACATTTTGATAACTCGAGGATACGATAATTCCTCAAGGGTTTCAATATCCCCTCAGGGGCTGCAGCTTGCTATGTTTGCTGCAGTACGGGTTTGGCGAACCCGAGGTACCTGACGCCAATCGTACCTTCAGACTTCTGTTGGTCAGATTTTCTCTACGTAAAAAAAAAAGAAAGAGTTCTGATATTTATTAAGGTTGTACTTGATTTCTTGAAGTACCATCGGGTACCCTGTCGCGAAGTTAGTTTATCCGTACAGGTAGCAGACGATCTACCTTCTGGTTTGGTTGAGAATAATTCTTAGGAATCGGTTTTGCATAATTTGTATCCTGGAAAGTCGAGTTCTTGCTGCGGTGGTTCCAAACTTGGTGTCCATATATTAGACCAGATCCAACGCAAATCGCGTAAAGCGGCAACTCGAGTTTTGGAAATAGCGGTTCTATTAATTACAGGAGGAAACATTCTTAAGATTGGACATGCTTTCGTAATTCTGTCTAGAATTGTAGCTTGCCACGATAATTTCTCGTTAAGCATAACTCCCGTGTACTTGATTTTTTTGGAGGTACATTAGCGTCTTCTGTTTTTAGTAAAGATGGAAAAGTTATTTTATATTCTTACATTCTGATCTCCCCAAAAATAAGTTCGCGTATATTTCTATCGAAAAACGAGTCGGAGAGGCTAAGAAAAAATTGTGTACGAGATTAAATATCTAAAATTAATCGAAAGTACGAGACGAGGTCGTGAAATGTGTGCGACAGTCACAAAACGGTAAATAAAGCGAGATACGGTCAAAGACTAGGTTGACACTTATGAGCAGACAAATATTTCACGGTGATCACACGGCGCCTCATAATTTACGATCGCCCTAACTGTCAAACTCCTCTTTAGCGTTAATCTTCGCGTCTACTGGTGGTAGACATTAGCAGCTTTGAAAATATTTGACTCGAGCCGGAAACAAAACAAGAACGAGTCAAAGGTAAGAGAGATACTTATAGGAGAGCGGATAAATAATTCACGATGTTAACACAGCCCCTTTTAATTCACTTTAGTATCTATCTTCGAGTTGGCGCGTGACAAACGTTAGTAACTTCGAGAATATTCGACTCGGGTGGAATATAAATCAAGAAAGAGTCGAAAACAACTTATAAGTAGAGAAATATTTCACGGTGTGATCACACAACGCTCCGTGATTCACGATCTCTG
Source organism: Ptiloglossa arizonensis (assembly GCF_051014685.1). Lineage (NCBI taxonomy): Eukaryota > Metazoa > Arthropoda > Insecta > Hymenoptera > Colletidae > Ptiloglossa > Ptiloglossa arizonensis. Next base: position 11,071,772 of record NC_135056.1, read on the forward strand.
TAACGGTCAAACTTCTCTTTAATATCTTTATCTTTGCGTTGGCATATGGCCGATATTGGCAGCTTGGAAAATCTTTGACTCGAGTTGGAAAGAGAACCAGAAAATGGTACCCGAAGGAAAGAGAAATATTTCACGGTGGCATCTATTAATTCACGGATCCTTGTGATCTTAATCTTCGAACTTTTCTCTGGTGTCTATCTGACGATTGGCGCGTGGCAGAAGTTATCAACTTCGAAAATATTCGATTCGAGTAGAAAGCAAAACTAAAAAGAGTCAAAGTGAAGAACAGACGAGTACTAATTCACGATCTCTGAGATTCTAATCACCGAACTTCTCTCTAATATTTATCTCCGGGTTGTCTCGTGGAAGAAGTTAGCAACTTCGAAAATATTCGACTCGAGTAGAAAACGAAACTAAAAAGAGTCGAAGCGAAGACAGATATACGAAAGAGAGCAAACGAGTACTAATTTACGATCTCTGAGATCCTAATCACCGAACTTCTCTTTAACATCTATCTTCGGGTTGGCGCGTGGAAGAAGTTAGCAACTTCGAAAATATTCGACTCGAGTAGAAGAGAAAACTAAAAAGAGACAAAGTCAATATAGATACCCGAAATAAAACAAACGAGTACTAATTCACGATCTCTGAGATCCTAATCATCGAACTTCTCTCCAATATTTATCTCCGGGTTGGCGCATAGAAGAAGTTAGCAACTTCGAAAATATTCGACTCGAGTAGAAACCAAAACTAAAAAGAGTCAAAGTGAAGAACAGACGACTACTAATTCACGATCTCTGAGATCCTAATCACCGAACTTCTCTCTAATATTTATCTCCGGGTTGGCGCATGGAAGAAGTTAGCAACTTCGAAAATATTCGACTCGAGCGGAAAAGAAAACTAAAGCTTTGAACATATTCGACTCGAGCGTGAAACAAACGAGTTCTCTCTGTACTCGCGACGCAACGTCCTGTTTCCTCTCCCCGGCGAGTTTCCTTTCCGTTGTCCGTGTCCGTGTTCATGTTTCGTTCCCTACGAAACTTCCGTCCCCCTTGTTCCGTCTCGATTCCACTTCCACTTCCTCCTGCACCGTCTTCTGCTCGTTCCGGCTTCTGTCGCCACACTTGGTATCCATTTGAACGGGTTCCACCGGTCTTCACCGAGAAAGGAATCGAGCCGCGTAGAAAAGGGCCGCGTTGGGTGGGCGACGGTAGGGTTCGGGGTTAGAGGAAACGAAAGAGGGAGAGAAAAAGACGCGTAGGCGGTGGCAGGCTACCACGGATATAGATAGAATCTGTCGATGAGAACCAGGACCCCGGCTCCCATCCGAGATTTTCACGACGATAATCGTCCTACTCGAGATCTCGAGGAGGTTGAAAAAGGGTAGAGCGAGGGTCGGGGAGAACTTATTCCTTCCGGAGACTGGGAAATCGCCGACCTTGGTAATCCAGCGGGCTTTTCAGAGGGAAGTATTCTAGGTTTCCTATGAAGCAATCTGCTCGATGATTTCCAAGGGTCGACCAGGGGGCGGAGGCACGCTTCGACCGTTTACAAAACGATCGTTCTTCGCGTGCTCGCGCGTCCCGAATTGCATTAACGTGTCCACCGTTCAATTCGAGGCTAACGTTCCAGCGTGGAAACATCGTTCGGTCGCACGTCGATTTATCTCGATTGCCGGTATTTCGTCTCTCGTCGATTATCGTCGTTTCGTGTCCGGAAACTACGACGCTTCTACTTAACGTTTCGCGATGTTTCTCGCGGGATTCTTTCAGTTATGAATCGTAAGTAGTCTTTTAGTTATGAATCGTAAGTGGCACCATCTGTAATATTGAAGGTGGATTGTACCTTTCTAGGGTAGGGATCGGGTCACTTTGAAAGAATTTCGGAATGTTCGATCAGAATCGGACGATTATTGGGAAACGAACTCGTCTTTCGATCAATTTATCGTCACCCGGTTCGGAAACAATACGTAACGTTAATATAAAGTACAACGGTGCGAAATATATCGTACTCGATAACAGTGTACGATATTAATCCGAAACACAATCGTATAAAATACATCTATCAGTTTACAACGAAGTATCTCCAAACAGTTTCTTCGACGTTTCGGCCAATTTATTTTTAGCTCCCTTTGGGAATAATACACAATATTAATCCAAAGTACGAGCAAATAAAATATACTGTACACTAAATCGTTCCGATCGTTATATATTGCTCCGAAACCCGTATCGAAATGAATGCTTGGAAAGAATTTCCTCTTATTTCAATGGTGTAAATTCATATTATACATCGTCGTCGAATAATTTTCATTTTCGGTGTACACCCAAATGCGTGGCGTTAATTTCGATTAATTTTCGTACCTTTGATTCTTCGGTCTGGATATTGTTCAAAATTTATCTATAAAGAAGATCAATTGTTTCTCTCATCGCGACAGATACCTACGTACACGTGGATACTTAACTGTCTCCTCGAAGAGGTCTTCTCGGAATCTTCCACGGTGTAATTGCGAATATTTGTCGCGCGAATCGAATCGTTTCATCGGTCTCGGGGGAAAATTACAACCGGTCCCGCGATTCGAACGTTCGAAAGGTTGCACCCGGTTACACCGATGGTCGTAACGCGGGTGCACACCGTTAAAGTTCGATAAAGTTATCTTCTTGAAACGTATCTCCGCGTCGCGTCCGCATTTATTCAGTCCGCGTCGTTCCCGGCATAATGAGTACACTTGTAACGCGAGTTTCTTTGCCTCGGTCGAATCTCTTCGCTTATAATACGATCGATACGTATCGGGGTTGTCGCTCCATTCTTCACGCGCCTATGGCCAACACACGATAGAAATGTCCACGCGTTGCATAATTCAATTTCCAGCTGCCGTGAGCGGCTCGAGTTTCACGGGGCCGTGCATCGCCGGTTACTCAACTTGAATTACGTGTCACTCGATTTAAAACTTCGCTTAAATCCAATTTCATGACGATCGCGGTGGTCAGCTGGCCGGCCAGATAAGGCGTACGTCACCCATTAATCTCCGTGCTCGTGGTAATCCCGAGTTAAGTGGGACGACGTAGGAAAGACGGGTTTCAATTAATCTATGGAACGAAATGCAACTACCGCTGACACGTGTCTCGTGTTTCTCGTGAAAAATGAATTATTACAGTGACGCGTATATACATGTGTGTGTGTATGTGTGTGTGTACGAAAGGTCGACGGAAAATTCGAAGATTATCCCGAGAGGCGAGGCTAACTTCGAGAGACGAATGTTTAAGAACCACGAAGACCGAATAGCGCCTGGTGTTGATATCTAGTATCGATTTTATAACGGGGAAGTGTACAGGTGAAATTAATATTTCCATAAATTTTCCATAATAAATAGTACCTAGTATCTGTTTCGAAGATCGAATTTACGAACTTGGTCGATAGTATTTTTCCAGCGCGATATTAGCAAGGTTGAACGACGACTCTTCAATTCTGTGACATTGTACTTGGTTTCATCTCTGTTTCCTTCGATAAAGAATTAACGCATCGTTGTTGCATCAACATTCTCGTTAAACATTCGGTGAAATTTATAAGTTCTGAACGGATGCTTGTATTCTTTCCTTCTATCTACATCTCGCTGATGAAATATTGGGTTTGTTTATTATTTAACGCGTATGTATATCCAAGCAATATAATCGATCCGAAAACGTTACTGAATTGACAAAATATATTGATTCTCCGTCGATAATTTATGGAAATATTAATTTCGCCCGTACACTGCCCCGTTATAAAATTGACAAAGGCCCTTTTAAAAGATCACGTCATCGGTGACGTATTTGTCGACGTGTAGAAGAATACGATCAAAAGACCCTTACCAAAGTATTGGGTTGTTCGAAAAGTCATTTCGTTTCTTTGGTGAAACTGAAACACGATTTTTTTAGAGTTTTTTACAAACATTCTATTAAATTACATACTCTCCATTTTGGAAAAAGAAATGACTTTCCGAACAACCCCATACAAAATTGACGAACGATATCTTCGAAGACACTCTCGCTTGGGAAAAAGTCTCGTGCGGAGAAACGCAGGATATCAATTAACGTCTTCCGTGGGTCGGGTTCGGCCACGGAATTAAGAAACACCTAGCGAGGAGGGGGGATGGGGGCGGGGGAGAAGAAACAAGCCGGTACGATGCGAAGAGGATCGCGGCGCACGCGAAGCCCAACGATTTGCGTGCCCCTCACGTTTTTCTGCAACGCGTTCCCCGCATCGCGATTCCGCCGTAATGAGAGAGCACGCACGTGCGAAAAGCCGTGCTCCCCTCTCCGGCGGGCTGTGACACGTACGCGACTACCTTCTCCGCCCTTGTATCCCCCGACGCCCTTTTATGCAAATCGTAATGACCGCGAGCGGCACCGAAAGTCACGAGCTATACTTAGCCACGGCGCGCTTACTTTCGTACGTGGATAATCTCGCGCTGTCCGTGCCCTTTCTCCGTTGCCGCGCGAATCGAGTCTACGAGGTAAAAATGGCGGTCAAAGAATCACTTCATCGTCCCGTGACCGCGTCCGGGATCTGGTAACACCCGCCGATGAAAAATTCGAGGATCGTACCGCCAACTTCGGGGACCAACTTCGGGGGCCAACTTCGAAAGACTTCTGAAACTTGTGCGCGGGCAGCGTCTATCTTTGAATACTGCTCGGGTAATACGATAGCTTGTGTTTTTGGTACGAGAAGCTCTGTAAACGTGAGAAGCTTTTTACGGCCGTGAGGATATTGTTTGCCTTCTCAAGTAATAGAATTAGAACCCCGATTCGCTCGAAAGCGGGCTAAGTGATGCTTATAACGGTAACGGTAGTCTGTCTTTATTGCATTAAGGTTGCGTACATTCAGAAACGCAATAGTAACAAGAATATAAAGTCGGAATATTAATGTGTACGTAAACGAATTTTCACTATTGCGAAGCTTTCGAATCGAGCTACGTTCAGATCGGTGTACTCTATGGATGTTAAAATTCTTCTTCTTCTAACAAGGACCTGGCTCAATTCATACATCGAACTGCTTATCCAATTTTCGAATACCGTGATCCCTCGATAAACGGCCACATTTCCCCTCTATATAATCCCCTCGGTTACTAGCAGGCGTGCAACAATTGTTCGAAATCGTACTCGAACATCGTTTCCACGACACACTGTTCCTGGTCGTTTCCGTGACCATTATGTGGTATAATTTATTAAATTACGAACAATTACTACTTCGACAATAACTAACCAACAGTAACCAACGTAACTATCGTACAACTCTCTACAACGCTTTACTTAACCCATCACTTCTCTGTTCAATCCAGCTCTGTTGAACACTATTGTGTTTAATTTTTACACTGATTTAACATTAATTTTTCTTAAAAAAAAAAAAAGAGAAAAAGCCCTTACCCGTTTCCCTTCATTCCTATCGCAAACTTTCTCGTACCCTCTCTCGTAGCTCCCAAACATCACCGGGTCTGTTCCGACCCCTACCTTCTCGCATTAATTTTTCTTCAAAAAAAAGAAAAGGCCCTTACTCGTTTTCCTTCACTCCCATCGCAAACTCTCTCGTACCCTCTCTCGTTGCTCCCAAATGTCATCGGGTCAGTTCCGACCCCTACCTTCTCATAAATCTACAATCTCCTAAACCTACGCCATGCTAAAATTACGATAGCACAATTAATCGGGGCATCGAATTCGCAAGAGCCAAAAGTCCAATCTGTGAAATTTGACTCGCAGCGGTCGCTCCCTTCCACGAGCAGCTACCCTTTTCCGCGCGCCTGTCTCTTCGTGTCGGCGCAAGGGTGGGATCGGGAACGAAAGACGGGTGAGGGTGGAAGAAGAGGGACAGGCGACGAGATGACGGGCTCTTTCGCTCGCGGACCTGTTGATCTCCACGAAAAATTCGAGGGACGAGCGTTGTTCAACCCCCGCCCGCCGCCGGCTACGTGAAACAGAATTATCAGAGCCGCGGCGATTAATGAACGTAAGTACGCGCGGCGACTGAAATTACCACGGCCATTTTTCCCGCCGGTAGTTCACGGTGATACGCGGAAATCTCATTTGTCACCGACGACGAGTCGGATTATAAATTGTGATTGATACGGGAGGGCAGGGGAAGGGGAACGGTTGGACTCGTTTGCGCTCGCGCGTTCGTGCTCGCGTTTTTTTTGATTTATGAAAACAACGCGCGCGCGGTCCGTGTTCAACGGTTATCATTCCGCTCGACCCTGCTCCGCCGCTGACTGGTTCAATCGTTTTCGTCGGACTTTGATAAAACAGATCTCGCACGGCAAACATCCGTTCCTGCTTTCCCGGAGTACTCGGTTAATTGTTTTTTTTTTTTTTTTTTATCGATCACGTTGCGTCGGAAGTGTGTGTGTGTGTGTGTGTGCTGGCAAGAACGATGTAATAAATTGATCGGGGCGATAGTTCGCGAGGGTTTTTCACTGGAACCGTTCCGGCGAGCATGTCGGTACACGGTGTACTAATTACTATATTTTATTCGAGTAGATTTATGATCGTGCGAGTATTTCGGGAACGAAATTTAACGGTAACTTTACGGTACAGAGAACAGAGAAGCGGATGATAATCGTTCTTTGAAATTTAATTAAAATTTACAAATTTGCTGGAAATAGAAGCTTTCGAGGATCTTGTGACTATTTCTGCGAGGAGTTGGTGGTGAATATTTAAAAAAGAATTCGTAACGTAATTGTCGATTGTGAATCGATCGATGTAGATCTCGATTGAGAACGGAAACTGCGAAATTGCAAACGAAGTCGAACCAAACGACGTGTATGATAGATCGCTCGATCGTTCTCGATAGCCCTTTTAATCCCCGGAGTTAGTCTTGCACCGATACAGATTGATTAAACGATGATGGGAGTTGTTTAATCTTCTCTCGACTTTGGTTATCCGCTCGACCGATCGCGATATACAATACAATTTAGTTAAACTCGACTTTAATCCTTTCAACTCATCACCTTTCCCGGTCGCATTCCGATACAATTACCTCGCGTTTGTATTCGTAAGTACAATGTATCATAAACGAATGAAAATTTCCAATTTCGTTCGCCAAGTTCTCCCAAATCGTCGAAAAGTATGAAGTACGATACCAAATCATGGAGTACGAGGTGATAAACAAGCGAATATAACGAGCAAAATTAATGGTATGGTAACGCGTTTCAAAGCTCGATTAAAACCGGTATAGTTCACTTCGGGTGGTCCAACCCCTGTCGAAATATAGAAAGAGCGTGCACGAGAGAATACATCGGAAGTTGAAGCAAGAATACTAACCTGTATCGGTGCATCGCTGAACTTAGGCGCCTTGTATCTTCAACAACTGTATCCATCTTTCTTCCGGGACGTATCGCGATAGATTGCACGATGCACGTACGAGAAAAGGAGAAATATGAGCGAGTGGAGGAGGATCGAAAGGGAGAGGTTAGAAACGAGCACCCTTTCCTTCATCCCTCTGTGTCACCGTCGGATACCACCCCCTGCGATCGTCTTTTTCCCGCTTCCTTTCCGTCCTCGTCTCATTCAGCGTCTTCCGCTTCATTTCTTCGTCTTCGACGTCTTCCTTCTCCACGGATTCCGTACGTGCCCTCTTCGCCCCGCCGTAATTTTCCACGCGGAGATATCCACTCCCGATCGCGGAGCGTGTCGGCGTTTAGTCTTCCTTTTATTTCAGATTGAAACGAAATTGAGACTTCGATACGCTTCCAGTCCGTGTCGGATCCTCCTCCGTTGGCTCGTTCACGCTCGAACCCTTTTCAAGGACGAACGATCGCCTCTGATTTTTAAAGGACCGGGAAAAACGCTCGTGAAACCGGCAACTGTGTTTTCATCGCGCGTGGAAACAACATTTTTTATGGTATCGAGAAGTGACGTCTTTTGGAGCACCTTTGGAAGTTTTTCGTTCATTTGTTTCGATTCTCTTCGGGAAGAGTATGTATCATTGATTTAGAATAGAACGAAACATGATACAGAGAGAAACGTAGGGAATGGTTAATAGGTTAAATGTGCGTCGGAGAAAGATATGTGTCGAAATGAAATAGAGTGAACGATAGAATTCTCTTGAAATTCTTTTTTTTTGTATAAGATGAACGACCATGCGAGGAGATCGATGTGGAAGAAAAGGTATCTATTTAGAGGGCCGAGTAATCTTCGATGAATGATTCTTGTTCGAATTATTTTGTAGAAAATGCCGGTTCGACGTTATTAAATAATATAGGATTTTCTTTAAGGGAACACTCTTCACGAAAGAGAGGATAAAATATAACAAGAAAATGTTATCTCTCTAATAACCTGCAGCAAGTAAATTGGAGCACCGAGACAGAAAGTATCGTACGAACGGGTTTGACCTCTGGTCTTGCGTTTAATTAAAATTTATCACGCATTCTAGTCACCGCTCTAACCTTCTGCAATCTCGTACGCTTCTCAACGCCCGGTAAAATTGCCGGATTACGAGATTAACGTAATTAATTATCGCGAATAGATGGAATTGTGTATAAGCAGCGATACGCGATTTCGTATTTTTAAAATTCGATCGTTCAACGTCTGAAAACTCGTCGGGGCGCGACCGTTGGAGAAGTTCTCGGAAATTAAAAATGTCGAGACTTCTAATTGGGGAGGGGGGCGAAAAAAAAAAAAAATAAAAAGGAACGAAGCATCGAGAGAAAGAGAAAGAACCTAGAATGAGAGAGAGGGAGAGAGAGTTAGAGAAAAAGGGAAAGAAAGAGAGCGGAGATTTCCCAGTATTCGATTGGACGTCGAATTGCGTGTACGCGCGAGCGATTCGCACTCGTCGCTCGCGGAAAAAGTGACGGGAATGACAGAGTACGCTTAAAACCGGGCGTCGATTGATTTTCACTTTATATCGATCGCAACGATGAAAGGTGCTCTCAAAACCGAGCGAATTTTAATTACTGGCTAGCCGAGGAAAGATCGACGTCGAGCAATCAACTTAACCGAAACTTGTATAACAGCCTTTATAGTCCAGCTGGTGGACCGAGGGGGGAGGGACAGGGAGGAGGGCATTCGAACGTTGAAAAACGAACGGGGGATTTCAAATGTACGACAGGTCGAACGTGCCAGGGAGAATTTGAAGTAATTTATTTCGTAATCGGCGCAGCTGTTGCCTCGAAGCTCGCTTCTGACAAACGAGTTCTGTCAGCGCGCGATTTTTGCGTTATTCTTTCCTCATTTGAATGTTACACCCTGGTAAAAGATTATTTTCTGATTCCGTGCGCGCGGAGATTAATCGAACGAAATTTTCCGCGAATTCTCCCGCGTCCTGTACGTATTTTTCCGACGAATATCATCGTGACTTCCGAATGTACAGCGACGAAAGGACGTCAGTTTAAGATACGTTAAATGTGCATCGGAGAAAGTTACGAGAAAGATACGTGTCGAAATGAAATAGAGTGAACGATAGAATTCTCTTGAAATTCTTTTTTTTTTGTATAAAATGAAGAACGATGAGAGGAGATTGCTGTGGAAGAAAATGTATCTATTTAGAGGGTCGAGTAATCTTCGATAGATGATTCTTGTTCGAATTATTCGAACCGAATTCGATTCTCTCGAATGGAATTTAACGTGCGATCGCGTAACATTGTTCGAGATACGAAGTATCGAGATTGCGATGCAGGAACTCGCGTTGTGAATACGATGCGTGCAACGAACTCAAAACTCGCGAAGAACCGTGCCAAAGTAATCACCCGCTACGCTTGCTCGCGCAACTTCTTAAAACCGTGATGAAACGCTCGGGCGCGAAGAAAATGAAGAAAATTAAGCAATTAACTGGTACGAAATTGTGAAGTACACGGGCTAATTTGTCCGCTTTTATCACGATCGAGCCGAATTAATTTCCATTTGCATAACAGAGTATAGAGTGTGTAATTGCGAACGCGGTGAGACATTAGTCGTATTAATTTCTAAATGCTTGTTCCTTCTAAAATTTTCAACGTAATAGCATTTACTCTGCAATCTCGTCGCTATTGTTCACCGTTTACCGCTAATTCGGAAACAATTCGAATACAACATCGCGTAACAATACGTTTCTAAAATTCTAATCCTTCTAAAAATTTTCAATGCAAATAGTACTTGCACTCCTCTCTTTTTGTTCTCTCTTCTCGGTTAAAGCGAACACAAATTGTTGGAAATAACTTACACGCAAAACCACCTATCGATTCATTTCCAAAACTCTATTCTTTCAACAATTTTCCACCTAATAGTATTTACACGGCAATTTCGTCGTTATTGTTCGCTCGGTGCAACCTTTCGTCTATTTCCAAAAAAGAAGTAAACAATCTGCGCTACAGTACCGCGTATCGATCAACCTCTGAAACAAAATTTTTCCTAAAATTTTCCACCTAATAGCATTTTCTCCGTTATTTCACCGTCATTGTTCTCTGTTTTCCTCCAATACATTCCTCGTCTACTTTCAATCGTCAAAGTAAACCATCATCCTTAGAAACAATCTGTGCTACAATACTGCCTATCGATCAACTTTGAAAAGACAATTTTCCTAAAATTTTCCACCTAATAGCATTTTCTCCGTTATTTCACCGTCATTGTTCTCTATTTTCCTCCAATACATTCCTCGTCTACTCTCAATCGTCAAGGTAAACCATCATCCTTAGAAACAATCTGTGCTACAATACTGCCTATCGATCAACTTTGAAAAGACAATTTTCCTAAAATTTTCCACCTAATGGTATTTGCTTCGGTATTTCGCCGCCACTGTTCGCTATTTTCCTCTAATACAGCCTTTTACCTCAATTTTTTCTTTTTTTTTTTTCATCACAATACTCTGTAACCTTTTGAGCACGGTCTATTCTATCCTGGCTGAATCCACGGCCATCTATCGAAGAGCTCGGCTCGGCGAGCAAAGAGGCCGCAGTCTCGTGAAAGTCACTGCTTTTCGGAGCTCGGGGAGGATGGTTGGAGAGGGTCTTGGTTCCCGCGGGGGTAATGAGAATTGAAACGTAACGGCGGAGAGGACGGTCTCCTAATCCTCGGCTCGTCGGGGCACGGATTGCTTTTCCATTTATCCGGGCAGGACTACGAAATTAGGATGATCCCCGGCGCTCTGTTTGCTCTCCTTGGCGTCTACCGTCGTCGGGCGAAGCATCGTCCGGTATTGACGGGGCATGCGTATGAAAGCGAGTGTCCGTGATTAAGGAGACTGTCACTTTGGATCTTGATTGTTGATTAAACCCGTCGACGGGAATTATGCGCAACGTCGCCGTTAATAGTGGCCCCGACACGTGTTCAGAGGGGTTCACTGAACCGATCCGTGGGATTTCGCTGGAACATCGGCGCTGGTTACGAACTCGCCACGAGGATTCCAGTGGGATTATTTTTCCTCGAAAAATCCTCTTCCTCCGCGACTATCATTCCTTTTGTACGAAACTTTTCATAGAAATATCCTGTACGACATTACTCTTCGTAGAAAAATTCTGTTGCTCGACGATTACGATTCTTTTCACGTAGAATTATTTTTCATAGAAAATTTCTGTTGTTCGACAATTATGATTCCTTTTGTACGAAATTACTCTTTGTAGAAAAATTCTATTGCTCGACGATTACGATTCCTTCCACATGGAATTACTTTCCATAGAAAATTTCTGTTGTTCGACAATTATGATTCCTTTCGTACGAAATTACTCTTCGTAGAAAAATTCTGTTACTCGACGACTAAGACTCCTTTCGCATGCAATTATTTTTCATAGAAAAATTCTATTCTTCGACATCTACGATTTCTTCCGAGTGTGGAATTCGAACACCGAATCGAAACGAGAACAACCTTTCGAGTATTTCGTCGCGTTGCGCAATATTATGGAATACAGGAACCGTAAGGATACAACGGCTAAAGAACAGAGGATGATTTAAAACAGGTTTCTCGCTGTCTCCTCGGACCGGTAACCTTCTAAATTCTCTTATCCGTTTCATAGATCATCCCCTTTCTTTTCTTCTTCTTTTTTTCTTTCTTTCTTTCTTTTCTCGATTATTTTTCGTTCGCGGCGAGACTAACGATTTCAACGAGAAGAGGTGACAATTTCACCGGACAAGAAGACAATCGAGATGAAATAAGGCGAACGAGTTGCGTTCGCCGGCGTGGTCGTTTTACATGCTGGAAATAAAGCGAAACGCTCCGCTGTCCCGCGGGATCCTACGGAAATATTATGGTGCCGTAAATACCGTGGAGCTCGTTAAAACGTGATAAATTGCTGTTCGCCGACTGGCGGGTTATAATATCAATTTAATCGGTTGGCAGTGTCGTTAGAAGCGCGGCGAAAACGTTTGTATCGCGGTAAAATGGACGTGTCGTAACAGTGGATGAATTAGCGCGAAGTGATGCGTCTTCGAATTTAACTCGGTGACTTCGGATTCCTGCTATTTGTCATGGTGGCCAACATTAACTAGACCTATCATTTAGCGACGCCGCATCCGGCGTAATTAAATTCAGAAGCATAGAGAAACGCGCACGCGGATCGCCTCGGCCGTGGTCGAATTAACGAAGTCTCTTCCATATTCGAGGGACCAGGTTGCAAATACGATTCAAGTCTGTTCGTATCGAGGTTAATTACCAATTAAAAGGAACAACGAAACGCTCGATCTGGGAATTTAAGACGTTTCGATTCGTATTGTACGATATTGCACTCTTATCGTACATTTTTCCCTTGTTTCTCAAATTTCTAACGCAACCCTATTAAAACTTCACCCTCTTTGAAAAATTTATAAATTCTATTCTAGGTTACGTTGCAATAGGCCCGATTTCGTAACTTTCGTTTACTCCCGATAGAAGTAAACGTAATTATAGTTCTACCAGTACGAACCGTACGCGAAACGTCGCTCTTCTATACTCGGTGCACCGGTGATCTTGAAATGAGTTTGAGAGAGATGATTAATATTTTTTTATTATAACCAAACGAGAGGGAGATTCGTATCGAAATCAGTTGTAGATGTAGATAAAATGTACGATAGTGTATTCGTCGCGATTTGTACACGTTGAAATTGATATTGGACGTATCGATGAGAGAACGTTATACAAGATAGCCACTCTGTGGACAATTAATATCATTTTACGTATCCGTATCTATTCCCTGTGAGACAAAGACCGTAAAAACGACCCGATACCGTATCAATCGTCCCAATACAAGAACAATTATGCAAATTCATCCCTGTTTTCTCCGCGTAAATTCGCAATTCTCGCGAATAGAAATCTAGAAATCGTTCTCGTGCGTTTTCAAGCCGAGGATCACGTTATGGACGTAGCGTCGATTTTCGGATTCGGCACTTGATAATTCGATCACGGTCGAGCGTTAAAACCGCGTTAAAACCGGCATAATACGTATATTAGCGTGGCGCTACATACGGTCGTTAATTGGTTCCCGTAGTGTCCCGTGGAGGCATTAAATTCGACTTTCCGCGGCACGAAATCCATCCCTTCAATTACACTTTACACGGCACCGGAATATCACAATTCTGAGAACCGGAACACCGTAACCGCAGTTGATCCGCGTTTAAATCACCCCTCCAATTTAAAGTTCTACTTTGCAGAATGCGGACTGTAATAGGATTTAACTCCAGTCGAACGGGCTTTTCCGAGCGAGACTTCGATGCTTATTATTGCCTCCGTAGCGTGTAATCTTCGCCGATATAACACCCGACGATCGATCGACACCGACGGAAAGAATGACGGGCCCGAGGGCCGATCGTACAACTCGCCGCTTGACACGATGCATGTAAAACAGTAGGTGGAGATTGACCGCGAGCATGCGAGAGATAAAATCCTGCCATTTAGCGCTCGAAGAATTTACGAGCCTGGAATTTCGAGCGATAATTACACGTTGTGCCAAGTCGTGCTCGCCCCGCGAAGACAAATTAAACCGGCGCGGCATCTGTTTCGCTCCTTTCTATCGCGACAGGTATTTCTTAATGAATTCTTGGTGTTCGTGCGAGAAGTATTGTTACGAAGTTTCTGCTCCCACGGGAGGGTGGTGGGACCGGGTTTGGGTGGACGGTGGAACCCTTCCTCGTCGTTTGAAACGCGAGTAACGCATTCTTCGGTCGGGCGAGGTCATTCTTTCCTACCTGGGATCGATAACCGGCCGTTCGAAATTTCGATTTATCAGCGCGTTCGTTTCGTCGCGCTCGAACACTTCGGGAGCGAGTTCGATCGTTTCTTTGTTTTTTCTTTTCTTTTTTTTTTGTCGTCAAGCTCGGCCATCGCGCGACGAGACCCGATTCCGGTTAAAGCGCGTTCGTAACGCATCTGCGTGGTCGTTAATCCTCTTTCGACCCTCTCGCGTAACATTCTTAACGGTTGGTTAAGAGTTCTTTCCGACTCGAAGCCTTAGAGTTCGAGATGTCCCGGACGTATGGAACACGTGGTTCGAACTTCGCGATACGACGAGAGCAGTTGGGAAATACACGAGCATCTCTAGCTGGTAGCTTTAAAAATGCAACGTGTCTTTGTACCATTCTGATGAAAGTAGAATTATTAATATATTTTTATTAATACAGAAGCATCTGTCCGATAGCTTTAATTATAGGAAAGTGTATCGTGTCTTTCTCCCATCCTGATAAAAGCAGAATTATTAATATATTTTTATTAATACAGAAGCATCCGTCCGATAGCTTTAACTGTAGAAAAACAATCTATCTTTGTCGTAGCGAAAGTGGGATGTGTTTCTAATACATTTTTATTATTAATACAGGAGCATCTGTCTAATAGTTTTAATTGCAGAAAAACAATGAATCATATTTGTCTTATTCTAACGAAAGTAGGATGTGCTTCTAATACATTTTTATTATTAATACAGGAGCATCTGTCTAATAGTTTTAATTACAGAAAAACAATGAATCATTTCTATCATACCTTAGCGAAAGTAGGACGTATTTCTAATATATTTTTATTACTAATACAGGAGCATCATCTGTCTAATAGTTTTAATTACAGAAAAACAATGAATCGTTTTCGTGGTATCCCGGTGAAAGTAGGATATATCGCCAATATATTACTATTATCGATACAGAAGCATCTTTCGAATAACGTTACTCGTGGAAAGAAACAATAGGTTATCTGTGGTCTATCCCGCGGTGAAAGTAGGATTTATTCGTAATAAAAATCCTATCGTTCGCGAGCGACGACAATCGGATCCGGATCAGTTTTAACACGGTTCTTCGCGACGTCTACCATAAACCTCGAAGCGTTACTTTACCCGCCGCCAGGTGCTAAAACCGGTCTCATCATCCTGGCTATCGCGGCGTCTCGTGACGTTACACTTCTCGTATATAAACACCGTGCGCCTAACGATTGCACATAAGTAACCGGGTAAACCCGGTTGATTTGCATAGTTTGATAAGATAACAGTCACTCGTTTACGTGTCGCAACTTCTCTCTTGTTCCCTCTCTCTCTCTCGTTCTGTTTCCCCCTCTCTTTCTCTGTTCTCACGTCACCCAACCCGTGCACCGTCCTCATTCTCTAGCCTCTGTCTCTTCTCCTGTCGTTTCTGCCTAATTCTCGATGCCGGCGCGGTGAAACTCGTTGGAGCGCTTCTAATCAGCGGCAGGACCCGTCAAGTTTCTCTGCATCGAGTTACAGTTCCGAGCCGAGTAGGAAGGAGTAGCTGGCGAAGGGTTAAGGGGGAGGTTCTCGTCTGGTTCCACGTACCCGCGGAACGCTCCCACCTCTTCCGGTGTTCACCGTAACATCGCCATCTTTCGTGGCTTCTCTGGCAGAGCTCGCAAGAACCGAGAACTTTGATCCCCGGTTCTGGTTTTACCTGACGAAAGCCTCAACTTCCTACGAACGTATTCTCCTTCGTTTCCTCACCCCCCCCCCCCCTCGTCGTTCGCACTTGTTCCGCTCCTCGCGAATGTCTACGCGTCCCCCCCAACTCCCTGGTTTTCGTATCTCGCGATGACTAGCGTAATCGCTCCGCGGAAAACACGATTCGGGGAGGTTAATTTCATAAGGGCTAACCGACGCGACACGAGCTGGATACCGCCATCAGACGCGCGTAGCGATGGGATCGAGACGATCTCGAGACGTCTCTGGTCGAGGGGACAACTTCGAGCTGCCGGGTGGATATCTCGAGAGAACGTTTCGTTCTGCAGAGGTCTCGAACGAATCCGAGATCTCGACTCGAGTGATTCGAGACGAGGTGCACAAAATTCGTCTCTCGCCTGTCTAATCGGAAGTAACTTTGACAGACCTAACCGAGTCGGAACGAATCCTGCCAGACTTAACCAACCAGAATTAACCTATCCGGACCTAACCATCTGGAGTTAACTTTGACAGACACACCTGCTCGGAATCGACCTTGCCAGACTCAATTGTTTGGATTCAACTTCACCGGACTTAACTGTCTAGAATGAACCTGGAACTTTTCAGATTTAACTGTCCAAAACTGATCTTATTCTATCTATCTTCTCTCAGACTTAACCGTGGATACCTCGCGTAGACACCTCCGTTTTTCAAGAATTAAAATCGATACCGCGTACTCTCTTCAATCCCTACTTTTAAAACACTCGAGACTCTCTAGTCAATAAAGACGATTCGTTGTGTTTTCTTTGATATTCTTCGGATCAAGGATCCCTGCACAAATTCGCTGCGATACATTTTTAGCAATTACAGCTAAGAACTTTCGAATTCCACTCGAGGCTTGGCACTCGCGGGGCTCTCCTCCCGTTACTCAAAGGCGATTGCCGTATCGTAAACTCGTGTCTCGGACACGTCGACGAAAGAACCTGACGCTTCGACGAATCCTTGAGCCAGCTTTCTCTCAGTACGATGTGCATCGTTCTTGACTCACCACTGTAGCGGGGCTTTTCTTAGACCCGTCGTGCCGCAAGCTGGGCGGAAACATCGAAGAATTTAAGAAACCGCCCTGTCGGGGCGACTTTTCTGGCAATTGGCTTCACCGATCCTCCCACCTTGAGGCGTCCTTCTCCCGAGATTGTGCAGGAGAAACCCTAAGTTTTCGTTACGGCAACTTTCGGAACGGAATTCAGGATTCTTCGAGACTTTGGACAAGTCCAGACCTTCTCACTGGGGACATTAAGAGCAACGAGCTCTTAACCTTAATGCGTTCTTCCGTTCGATTATACTCCCCAGGTATTCGGATAAAAAATCTTCCAAACGTATGGAACTCGTGTTTTGAATTTTATAGAACAATGAGAGGACTAAGGAAATATTGGATTGTTCGGAGAGTGATTTCGTTTTCTATAATGGAGAATATATAATTTAATGAAATGTATATACGCTTTAAAAGAATCGTGTTTCATTTTCACCAAAAAAAAAAAACGAAGTGACTTTCCGAACAACCCGTAGGTAGTCTAATCTGTTGTAATAGTTTTTATTATAGGAAAAGATTATATTACGAGAACGTTATGGGTCGTGAAAGACCCAAGAAGTACACTAAGGTTTTTTTCCAAAGTGTTGATCCTTTGAACTTTCGGTGCACAGTATTGGATTGAGAAATTTATAAACTCAAAAAGACATTTCTATCGATCGATCGTACCGCTGGTACAACTTTTTTTGGAAATTAAGTAAAAAGTTCGAATCGACTCTAGAAATCTCGACTTGTTCGAAAGCTCGCGAGATGCAAACCTATCGCTAGTCGAGCTCTATAAATTCAAGTGTGAATCAATCCTAAGAATCTCTCCTTGTTCGAAAACTCGCGAAACGCAAACTTATCGCTAGTCGAGCTCCATAAATCCAGATTCGAATCGACTGTAGAAGTCTCGACTTGTTCGAAACCTCGCGAAACGTAAACCCATCGCTAGTCGAGCTCCATAAATCCAAGTGTGAATCAATCCTAGAAATCTCTCCTTGTTCGAAAACTCGCGAGATGCAAACTTATCGCTAGTCGAGCTCCATAAATCCAAGTGTGAATCGATCCTAGAAATCTCTCCTTGTTCGAAAACTCGCGAAACGCAAACCCATCGCTATTCGCGCGCCGTAAATCCAGCCTCGCCCTCGTAGTTTCGCGATCCAGTTTTCGACGTTCCAACGTCGCTGGACGTAACCAGGACATACACGTCTCGACATTTGGCCGGAGTCTGTTTTCAATGTTCTTTGGTCGTGGTATCGCTAAATGTCGCTGGTACGGTTCGTCACGGAACGTTTGCGCGTCGCGGTTGCGGAATAAAACACCGTTTTATTCATCGACCGAATTAGAGTCCTGGTTACATGGCCCCGAACGCGTTACGTCGAAAAGCATTCGATGAAACGTTTCCTCGTTACGCGCAGAATTATGACGGTACACAACGAAACACGGTTAAGATACTTTCGGAGAGGCTGTTCTTTTTAAAGTGCAGCTTCTGAGTATCTATAGTAGCGTTTGGGCACATACGACGGATCTAAATACCTACTAGGTGACGCACAATGCGTGTACCAGACCTCGATTCGGCCGTCTATAAATTTAGACACTGCCGAAACGTTGTATCGACATCCTCCAAGGGGTATGGATTCTTCAAAGTTAACGAATCGCGGCTACTATTCCTAACGGTGCCGTTTGTAATTAGTTCGTGGGTTCGATATTGTGCGTTAATCGTATCCGTTCGAAATTTATCGCACCGTGCACTCCTATCGAAATTGCATCGGATATTATATCGCGGAGGGGACCAACATCCGTTTGACTGGAAAATGATATTTTCTCTCGAACGAGAAACGCGAACGTGAAATGTGATATCTAAATTTCTTATGTCGTTTAATAATCGATCCGATACATCGAGCTTAAGCACGATAATCGTGCTCAATTTCTCGAGTGTCGTATATTTAACATCGATCGTACAAGAAACGCGTTACTCCGTTTGAAAAATACACGTTGCGCAACCGAAGAGACACGTACATGCGAAAACGAACGAAAAAATTGGGAAGTGCATATATTTTTGCACGGAGGTACGTTTGGGGGAAAATCGATCTTGAATTTGCATCGCGCGTTTGCATTAAAATTCCCTTTAATGAAATTTGCTATGAACAGCTGTACAGCTATCGTGACTGCGCACAACGTGTCGCAGTAATGCTCGACAGTCGGTAACGGTATTTTCTTATAACTACCTGTGCGTGTAAACACGATCTCGAGGCTTGTAGAAAAAGCCGATAAGTCGAGACTGACAAGTCGAGCGCTCGCGTAGCCGATGTACTTTTAAGATCGATTTTCTCGAAAACGAGGGCTCGCCACGAAAGAACTGCATCGTGTATTTTCGATTTATCGATGCACATAGAATCACGCCTCCGTTGGATTTTATCACCGGTTGTACACCTCGTAGCTACGTAACGTCGACTTCCACTTAACTGTCGGTAACTTCCGCGGTGCTCTTTCGTTTCTTGCTTTAAAATTACAGCAAAGTACGGAAACCTAGAGAACAAAGTGCATACCGTCGAACGATACCTCTATTCCTTACTTTCAAATTACAATAAACTATGGAAACACGTCGATTGAAGTACACACCGTCGAACGATACCTCTGTTTCTTCCTTTAAAATTGCAACGAAATATCGAAACAAAGAATAAAGCGTTCAACGTCGAACGATACGGGGAAACATCGTAACGTAAAGATTTCTCGACGAGATCGAGCACTTTCGAGCATCGAGATCGGATTTGGCTTTTATTCGCTCTAACGATGGAAGAGTAACGGTCGAAAATCGAGAGTCCGTGCTCATCTTCGCTGTCGATGTATCCTCGCGCGTACGTACGAACGTTTCCCGATCTGAAATATTACACAGCCTCCTCTTTCGTTCTTCTCCTATCGTCGATCAGGGCCGGTGTAACGATCGGCGAAACGGGAAAGAAGTAACGTAACAAGCGGTACGGGGCGATTCTCAATAATGAAACCCTGGCAGGAAGCCTAGGTATACTCGCCTACGTGGAAATTACCACCTAGTCGTTTACGTCACCGGAATCGAATATTCGATCCCATTGCGCAATGCGCGCAGCGATGAATCGTACCGGCGGCGGTCGATCGATATCTTTGCATCGCGACCGCGTCGCTAATTGAACCGTAATCACACGTGGTGCCCCGATTAGTCGAGTCGGGCCGCATTAAAAGGGCGCAATAATTCATGGATCGCGACTGGACACCGCGATGCAGTTTCTATTTTCTACAGGGATGAAATTCGATGGGAGAATTCAACGAACGTTCGGTACACACCTAGCCAGTCGAAGCGGTACCGCGTGAAAAATTCATTTCGAAAGTTTCCCGCGCTCGTCGTCCACCGATACGCGATTACGAGCCTCGGAAACGGTGGAGCGAGTATCGATTCGACAGTTTTTTTTTCACACGGTCCTCGTCCACCCGGCGAACGGGACGAGAAATATAATTTAGATAAACGGCTCTGTTGGGATACTTATTTATCGGCCACGAACTGTATTCCTCGGATGCACGACGAGCAAGCGGGATAATCGATCGACCAACGTGTACAGAGCTTTCGCGGTAACCTTCCACTTTGACGCGGAAAACTTTCGCGTCGTCCGAAGTCGCACGGTCGCTTCGGAATTTATGTCAACAATTTTCCCAATACGCTTACCTACGATTCGTCGATCCTTCCCGCGTATTTACACGCTCCCAGCGTTTTTCCGTGTGTGTGTTTTTTTTCCCACACGGGCGCCACTTGGGAATATTATTCGTTCGGTAAGAAGCGTTCAAAACCGAAGGGATAAGTTTGCTTCCCTTTGAAACGATTTTGGGGATACGGAGATCGAGAGCTCATGTTTAGATTTTTTCAGTTTCGAAACAAAAATTGAACTTTTGTAGTAGAGTTTCTTCTTTGGAAGAATGTATTCTTCGGTTAGAAATTTTAAGTCGAATGTAAGTTAAATGTAAGTTAAGGGGAATGTTCTTTGTAAATCTTGATTAATTGTGCGCGTCGACAAAAATATTATTTTCTATCGGAGAGCGAGGAAACAGCTTTAGTTTTTTACTTTGCAATGATTTTCAGCTTTCGGAGATCGAAACCTAACGTTACAGGAATTCAGATTTTATCAATTTTGAACGAATCAGATGCACGGCACTGTCGAGAGCCAGGAAGAATGTTTTAGGTCCCTCGACTGCGTTTCAACTTTCACTACCAGATAACACTCGGTGAGTCTCGGTTGGTCGTGTGCGTTGACAGAACTATTTATTATTTGCTTAACACGGTTTCGCAGAAGGAACTACACTTCCTATACTTTGCATACGATCTTTAAGTTACAGAGCTCGGGCGAACATTCGGAGAATTTACATTTTATCGGTTTCTAATTGAATAGATTTGTAATACAGTCGAGAGCTGGAAAGAATGTTCTCCGTTCGCGGCCAGAGTTTCAACTTTCGCTAATAGACAACGCTACTAGCGTGCCTCGATTCGTCGTAGGCATCGAGAGACTTATTTATTATTCGCTTAACACGGGTTTGCAGAACCATTTTCTTTACTTTGGGACGATCTTTAAGTTTCAGAGATCCAACGAACGTTAATTTAGATTTATTCTCGAATCGGGTATATCTTCACGGTACGAGTCGAGAGCTGGAAAGATTACGTGTTAGGAAAGCTTGTAGATTCCACTTCGACCAATGGACGACACTCTTCGTATCCCCTGTTAGTCGTCACAGAGCAAAGGATAAAATTTCGACCAATAGGATCCACATTCCATCCTGAATCGTAGTTTCCAGCCCCCGGCTGTATTTACCCAGCATATGCAAAGAAGATTATTGTCGCGTTTATACAAAGGATTGTATTCACGGTCCCGGTGGATTGGTACGGGTAAAAAGAAGCTCCGAAATTGACCTCCATATTCTTGCTTTTGTAAACACCGAACACCGCGCTTTAATCTGCTCTCTGTCGCGCGCTCCTGGGACCCACAGTCGCGAAACGAATAAACAGAGAACCACGACTCGGATGTTTAGCGTTCCGGTTGCAACGAAAATCAGATTCCTTCTCCCTTGTTATAATTATCGGTGTAGAAAAATTGAAAGCACGGTCGATCTAATTCCGGTGAGAGGCGTTCAACGGCTTGCAAGGCTGTCCCGCGTTAACGTAGCCGCACGATGCCGTGCATACTCGCGTTATTGCAAATTAATGTAATCGAGTCACCTTGGACATTGCAATACCCTCGCGGGGAAAACTCGTTACGGGGGTTTATTGAAAAACTATGGTGAACGAGGATACGGTGTAGCAAGATGGCTTGAATGTGTCAGGAAGCAGTGAGTAACTTAGGTTCTCTGTACGAGATAAAGAAAAATGATTGGGGGCAAAAAATCGTTCGGAGTGGGAGGTCGTGTCTCCAGAAATTGAAAATTGGGGGATTCCAGAAATTGAGTTCGTTTGTTCCCTAGTATTTTGAGATTCGAGTATCCTGTATTTTGAGTATCCTGTGTTTCGACTGTTCTACTAGATCATGGTATGACTCGTGTTTGACAATTTTAACCCTTTTCTCCGGTGCAGAAATAAGTGTCGAGGTAAAGAAACATTATTGGGGATAAAAGAATCATTCGAAGTGTGAGGTCGTGTCTCCAGAAATTTTAAATGGAGAATTTCAGAAATTGAGTGCATCTGTTCCCGAATGTTCTGTATTTCGAGTGTCCTGTATTTCGAGTATCCTGCGTTTCGAGTATCCTGTGTTTCGACTATGCTACTGGATTACGGTACGACTCGTGTTTGACAATTGTAACCCTTTTCTCCAATGCGGAAGTAAATATCCGAATCACGATAATGAGTAACAGTTCGTTGTACGAGGTAAAGAAACATTATTACAGATAAAAAAGTCATTCGGAGTGTGAGATCGTATCTCCACAAATTATAACTGGGAAATTCCAGAAATCGAGTTCATCTCTCTTCGACTGTTCTAAGATTCAAGTGTCCTATGTTTCATATATGCATCTGTCTTCGAGTGTTCCAAGATTCAAGTATCCTGCACTTCAAGTGCCCCGTGTTTCGAGTATCAGTTACATCGCGGTACGACACTTGTTCCACAATTTTAACTCTTTCCTTCTCAAACATACAAACTCGCGAGCAGAGAATCTCATCGATGGTATCGTCGAGCCTAGTTTCTCGCGTCGCGACGCTTCGAGAAGTGCGAAACGTCCAGAAACGAACAGTCATTGTAACGCGTTCGAAACGCTTCGGGTGTAAAGAACGGCGGTAGAACGAGTTTAAGGCGGGTCCGGCACGCTACGGCGTGGACAGGTGTTCCGTCGACGCGTGGCCATTTACATGTACCACACGTGGGCGTCGATCCACGCGGCGAAACAGGTGCGTTGATTAATCGAGGCGAAGTAATGCCTCTTTTCCTTGACGTCGTTATCGTTAATCGGTTTACCTTTCCATTAAGCCGGATGTCAATTACCGCGCTTAATCAATATATAAGCGCCGATAAATCAATAAAATCACTTACGGCTCAGAGTCGGATATCTCTGTGTGTACAGGTGCGAGTTTGCAACTCGGGTGCAGCGAAGGCCGATTTTAACGGGCATAATTCAAACTAAAACCGACGATAAATCCGCGTTAGCGGCGGGATGTAATTTTACCGATTGTCTTCTCCTCTGTCGTACTCGTTGCCGGGTTGCTGCTCTCCGCGCGGAATCGAAACGCGCGTTTCGATATTGCGAGAAACGAGACCGGGAAAGATTCTTTTCGCACGGTTGTATTTTTCATAGAACGAGACCGAAGAGCGACTCGAGACGTTCCCTATGAATCTTTATCGCGTTGCGATCTAGATTAATAATAGCCACTCTTGGAATACCGATTTTGTCACCGCGGAGCTACCACTCGACGTGTGTGGCGCGGGAATACGAAAACATTTGATTACTATCGGGAAACCGGAGAACGCAAATACTTCATCGATGTCGACGGTTACTTTTGCTACGAGAATTACGATCACCTGTGAATTTTAACATCGAATTCAACCGATGAAGAACAATCGGCAAAGTGTGATTCCTCGCGATTGAAGAAATCACACGTTGCGAATACCGGTAACGCTCGTCGATACAAGTTTCCAAGTTCCGTTTCTTAAACAATCGTAGCCAAAGAAATTCGGAAGATTTGTTTCGAGTCTTCCAAGTATCGAAGTGTCCCTTTCGGGAATCTCCGGCGTACCCTTCGAGACGATCGACTCGTGCGATGGAATCGTCGCGGAACGGTAATTGACCCCCGGTCTCGCTTTCGTGAAATATCTCGCTTGAAATTTCTGTTCCCCTTGGAAACGAAATAAAACACTCGGCGGCCTCTCGAGGCGGTGTGAAAAGAAATTCAAACGACGAGCCAACGAATCCGGGTATTATTCTCGGCAACAAATCGTAATAATCCGTTTCGCCGACAGACACCGAGCGCGGCGAGGACGAGTATCGCGCGTTCCACGCGGGTGAAACGCGAAATCGATCGAGATCCCGCGGCGACACGATCCTCTCTCCGCATTGCCGAAGAAACAGCGGCGGCGGTGGCGGCGGTGGCCATAAATAATTCATGAGGGAGACCCGATAACGAGTTTACGAAGAATCGGAAACAAGGAAAGCCCGTGGAAAACGGTTCTCCTTCGAATCCGCGTGCCGACTCGTCGAAAGCCTCGCGAAATAGGTAACGATGAGAGAAGAAGGTGCGAGAGAGGTGGTTACGGCGATAGAGGGGTGGTACGGGGGTGGTGAACGGGAGCGTTTCATGAAAAAGGGATGCCAGTTTAAAGAGGGAAGAACACAGGGGCCCTCCTGCTACCTAGGCTCGCCCCACCACCGGTAAGCCATTAATAATCCGCGTTACAAGACTCCCTTTTCTTCCTCATTGTCGGCACCGGTAGGGTTTCCTTGGAACCTATAGTATCTACCGTAGAAATGCATATTATCCACGGGAGCATATCCGACGTGGTACACGCGAGTGGACGCACGGGTGGCCCGTGTTTTATTAGCTTACGGCCGTCCGCTGCAATTTGCCGGGCACTTCTCTCAACGGATTTTGACATCGTCTCCGGGGGAGGGGGCGGGAAGAAAATGAGCGTGTCGCTCGCTCGTGCGATGGATTAAGGGGAACTGGGTCGGAATCTTAAACGAGATTTTCATGGGAAGGTCTGGTAATTATGATGCATAGGAGTCCCCGACGCTTCTTTCTCTTTTAACGAGCCGAGGGACTAATAAAACTGTTATCGAGGTTCCGCGGCGCGTATAACTGTCGAGGGAAGAGTCGAAGGGGTTTAGACCGCGTTAGGGGTTCGGATATGGTACGCGTTTGTCGCATCGGATTGTTTATTCGCGTACCGATTTCAACGGGTGGTTATATGTTCGTGTGTGTGTGTGTATTTAAGAGAAGAAGGAATAGTTTTCGACCTTTCGAGCATTGTCGTGACTCCAAAGTGACGAAGTATCTTTCGAGGGTTGTATTTGTAGGCTCTCTTTCTTTACTTTTAATTTAGCTGTTACGAACCTCTATATCGAATATCGAATTATATTTTTGAAACAAGTTCGTTAGGACGTAGTTCTATGACAAATCGTCCAAGAAACGGAATTAACAAAGGCAAAAGTTTGCATCAATAGAGGCAAAGCGACGACGAGAGAATCGTAAATACTATCGGGTTGTTCGGAAAGTCATTTCGTTTTTTTTTTTTGTGAAAATGAAACACGATTTTTTTGGAGTGTATAAACATTTGTACACTATAAAAAAAATCGTGTCTAAAAAAAAACGATATGAATTTCCGAACAACCGAATATTTTTGTAACGTTTTGGAAACGAGAGAGGTAGAAACGAGAAACTAAAATATTTCAGGCCGTGTGGAATCCACTTACGAAAATGTGAAAATTATTGTCTTCTCGATACGGTGGATTTATAAAGTGACGACACGAATGGAAAGAGAGATGGAAATTATACTCGTTGAATGACAGAATTGTGGCGTAGCTTGTCAAAGTTGAGTTCGCCAGGGAGAATTCACGCGAGCGAAACTCGTCGTTTCCACCCAAGGGGTTAATTAAGTGTTTTCCGTTCTTGCCTTTAGGAATTAGTTACTTCAACGTTTCAAAGGATAATAAAGACGAAGAGACGAGAAATATCGGTTTAAAAAAAGAAAAAAGTAGTTAAAATAACTCGTCTTTATTGTCTTAAGATTATGTACATTGAACAGGAGGAAAAGAATAATACGATTTCGAATCGAGCAAAAAGAGTAACATCGAGTTATACTCAAGGGGTTGATTAAGTGCTCTCCGTTCGAGATCCTAGAAATTAATTATTCCTATGCTTTAAAGAACAATGAAGATGAGTATTTGAGAAGTTTCGGTTCGAAGAGAATAAAAAGATTGTATATATTCGACAAGAGAGAAAGATTTAGTAAAGGAACTAAAATTAATCGTTCACCGAGGGGGTTGATTAAACATTTTTCCTTTGTATCTCCAGCAATTAGTTATTGCTCCGTTTTAAAGAATAATAAAGATAAAGATTTGAAAAGTTTCGTACGCATTGAACATGAAGAAAAACAATAATGCACTATCGGACAAAGCAACGAATCTAAAATTAACTATAACTCGAATTTAAAGGTACAACCATCGGATAAAGTAAAGCAACGAAAGTAAAATTAACAATAACTCGAATACAAAGGTACAACCATCGGACAAAGCAAAGCAACGAAAGTAAAATTAACAATAACTCGAATTCAAAGGTACAACCATCGGACAAAGCAACCCAAGTAAAATTAACTATAACTCGAATTCAAAGGCACAATCATCGGACAAAGCAACCCAAGTAAAATTAACAATAACTCGAATTCAAAGGTACAACATATAAGCTATTCTCGATCGAATGTAGAACGCTTCGATCGCATCGAAAGAAACGTTTACCATCGAACCGTAACGGAAAAGAATTCCATTGTGTGGAACACGCGTTCTACTCGGCGTTCGAGTAACATTTCAACGAACGATCCGATTGAACGTGAGGGGGTGTGTCGTGTATTCCAGGGACCAACGTCCGGAGAAGACCAAGTCCAAGTATAAGCCACGAAACGCGGTGATTCTCGTGGCGGTGAAAGAATTGCGGCATTTATAAAGTTCGTCGTGGCGCGTAAACGCGTACTTTCGGGCCGCTGAAAAGAATCCGAAGTATCTTCCGTGTTCGGTGGCGTGGATCCCGCGTGCCCTCTGCCCTCTGCCCTCTGCCCTCTGCCCTCTGCCCTCTGCCCGCGAGGTAGCATACACACGCGAGTCGCCCGCCGCCCGCCGCCGATCCGTATAAAAACGATAGGCGGGAACGAGCGACGCTGTCGTGTGTAATTAATTGTTTTTAATTGCAAATGGGCGAGCGCGGAGGTGGCGGTGACTCCCTCCTCTCCGTTCGCGTGTCAAAGACGAGCGTGGCGTTACCCCCATCTATGCCTGCACCCCTTTACCCTCGCGTGGTTGTCTGTCGCTGGTAAAAGTAGCGGAGTCTCGCGATTGTATTGTACGTGCCCTTGTCGTTTCGAATCGACACTTTCCGAGCGAGCTGGCCCTACCCCCGCGACGGACACGATACTCTCCGCCGTTTGGATAATGGAAAATGTTGGGGGAGTTTACGTAGTCGCAGTTTACCTTTACAACGACAGCCCTCGCGGAAATCGTGTGTATACCCCTTCGATGAAAGTAAACGGGTTTATTGTTCAACCTTTGACGGCGCCCGGGCTCGCGTTTCACTGATTTTCCGGCTGTTCGTAAATTGGAAGTCCCGGGATGACGCCGCTCGAGCATTTCCATACCGGGTTGGGTAGCTCGCCGTTGGGGAGGGGGACGATTGCAATGTTCGCCTTTAATTGCAGTTCTGTTTGCGAGAGAAATGAACGGCGAGGGATTTACGCGGGCGGGGTGTGTCTTTCGCGTTTCCGGGGACGTCGTTGGCGGACGGAGCGGGGATGGAAAGGAACTTTGGCACCGTGGACGGGAAAAAGGCGGTGAGAGGTGATTTCTTTTTTTTCTTTTTGCTTTCTTCTTTTCTTTCTTTTTTTTCGAAAGTCTAATTAGTTCGTTCGTTTCGAGAAAGGGCCACGAGAACTGGGGAAGGTTGAGTACGTTTCCGTGTTCCCGCGCAACGACTGTGAACGTTGCGAGGTTGCGGCCCGGGTGTTCCAGAAGCGTCGTGGAATTGAGATCGCTCCGAACCGATTTCAAACGATCCGAAACGATCGAGAAGCATTCTCATGGGAGGACCGAATACGTGGAGAAGAGACAGTTGGCTCTCGGTGTGGTACGACAGGTCACTCGAGTAATAAAGTATAAGCGATAATCGGTTTGCGTGGTTTTCCCTGGTGTAGGTCTATCGATTATAATATCAAGGATAAGTACATTTCCGTATTTCTTTGCGAATGTGAACTTTGTGATGTTTCAATTCGTGTGTTCTCGACACGTCGAGGAATCGAGATCGCTTCAAACCGATTTGAAACGATCCGAAACGATCGAGAAGCTTTCTCATGGGAAGATCGAATACGTGGAGAGGAGACAGGGGTCACTCGAATAATAAAGTTACTATAAGCGATAGTCAGTTTGCGCGTTCTTTCCTGGTCTATCGATTATAATATCAAGGTTAAGTACATTTTCGTATTTCTTTGCAATTTTGAACTTCGTGATGTTTCAATCCGTATGTTCTCAACGCGTCGAGGATTCGAGATCGTTCTAAACCAATCCCAAACGATCGAGAAGCATTCTCATGGAAGGATTAAATACGTGGAGAAGAGATAGTTGGCTTTCGGTGTGGTACGAGAGGTCACTCGAGTAATAAACTATAAGCGATAATCAGTTTGCGCGTTCATCGCTGGTCTATCGATTATAATACCTAATTTTCCGTATTTCCTTGCGACTATGAACTTCGTCAAGCTTCAATCCTTCTGTTCTCGACGCGTCGAGAAATCGAGATCGCTCCAAACCGATTCGAAACGTTTTCGAGTAAAGACCGAATTTGCAGAGACGAGACAATAGACTTTCGGTGTGCCGGAAGGTGTCACTCGAGCAATAAAGAATAAACGGTGATAAGTTTACGTATTCTTCCCCGGTCTAGGTCCATATTTGCAATTTGAAGATCGAGTACGTTTCCGTGTTCGTGATAACGCGCTTCGATCGAGGTATCACGCGCGCGATGGAATTCAACGTTTGGAACACCGAAAACCCGGTCGCGCACGGTCCCGAAACAATAACCGTGGAGGCGGGGGAGATGGTGAACGGAGGAATGTTAGCTTAGAAAACAATTCGGATAAGCCGGGAGCCCCGCGTGTAGCGCTCACGGAGTGGAAACGGAGACCGCGATAAAGAGAATTTACGTAATCCAAATATTGGGAGCGGGACGGAGGGTGCGCATTCGGAACGGCGTTTAATTCATTCGTGGGGGCCATTAAGACGGTAATAGAGACGGGGATTCTTACACGGTTGTTTATACCGATATCTTCGCGAAGTGAAACCGGTTTTACGACGAAAATAAAGAAGTCTCGCGTTTCGAACGAATGGAAGCGATCCCGCGTGGTACGGGGGCAGGACCACTGCCACGGGTAAACATTAATTGAATCGCGGCCAACTGTACGCGGTTATCGCGATACAGTTTGCGACTACGTTGCGCCGTTTCTCGTCTTTTTTTCTCCGTTTTTTTCGCTTCGTCGGAGTTGACGTTCCGTTTTTCAAGCGTTTCGAAAGCAAGGTTCAAATTTACGCGCGCGAAATACACGTTTCGAGCGCACGCACCTCGTGGGGACCGCGAGCGCTAATTATCGTCGGTAATTAAAGCCTCTGTTTTCTTTTTTACTCGTTCCGGTTCACCGATTACCGCACTGTATCTCATTCGCGTTTGGAACCGAGGGATCGAGTGTTTTATTCGAGCGTTGAAAAACAATTTGCAAAAAACATCTCTAATAACATCGTTTCGAAGCTTTCTAACCGCGTATTCCGTTCGAAAGAAAATTCGATCGCTTGGTCAACGACTCGATTCATTCTTTCGATATTTGTATTATCAGTGACACGTTCAACCGATAAATTCTCGTACTCGAAACCGTTCGTGTTGGAATGAATGCAACAACGATCTTAAGGGTGCCAGATGTCGATGTCGGTTTCAAGGGTCGTCCACCATACGGTCAAGGGTTTGGCCGTTTTCCTTTTTGGTTTTTCTTTTTAGCCGAGTTCCAAGTCCAGAGTCAGAAAGACCACACGACATTGTCGTCGTTCACATCAAGACGTATCACCGTATACGCATTTGTTCGAACTTTATATTCTTATATATACAATTACTATACTACTAGATACGGGAGATCCCTGCATATTATAATAAACTAGATATTATAATCTGAATTTTACAACAGTTCGAAATTCGTATTGTAACAGCTCGGTTGAAAACTACACCGACGTACGAAAAGAGAAAGTGTCTTTCAAAATTTACAAAAGATTTCAAAGAACCCTAAATCCTTGAAAAATTTCCTCCACGAGGAAACCGGTATCGCTTCGAAGCTTCCAACCCCCGTACTCCGTTCCATAAAAATGTCAATCTCCCCGCTAATAATCGAAGCAAGAAAAAAGAAAAAGGCCCCCTGAAGGCCCGCTTAGAGCGTAGGAAACAATTCGCGAAGCGAGAAGGTCGTGGAAATTCTACGTATCGCATAATCCACCGCGCTCGGTATTCAGAGACCCAATAAACCATACGACTAAACCCTAAATCCTTCCCAACTAACACCCGCTCCCGGTACATCGACTCCGGCAATCCCTGTCACAACAGGGTGGCCGAGTCACCGACATACCTTACGCGGGTAGCGTCGCGCAGGAGGTCGACGTCGACGGGGGTACAACCGCGCGCTACGTGTGCACCCTCGCGTCCGTAGGGCGCAGGACGACTGGTGCAGTAGAGGGAGAGAGAGACTGAGCGTGAGAGAGAGCGAGCGTGTTGCACCGAGACGACGGACGGGGAGGGTCGGTCGCGCCGAGAGTGCAGGTACGACGAGGAGCGTGAGAGGGTGGGCGAACAACAATACCGGTAAATGAACCGGCGGTAACTCTCGAGTAACCCAACCCCACCCCCGTGGCACCTCCTCCCCCCGACGCGTCTTCGGCGACGTCTGCTACCGGAGATAGTGTCCTCCTATGTATGCCGAAGGTACCTCGGGTGTTTTCCTCTCCTCGCCCACCGACCTCGTCGTGCACCGCCGTGTGTTTCAGGGGCGTGGAGCGGCTGTGGTTTCAGGGACGCGCGTCCCCCCGCGTCAGGTGCCGGCGGTGGGGCCAAGGGGTAAGGGAACCATGCGGGGTGAGTTGTGGCGGGTCTCGTCGCGCCGTGTAAACGTGCGCGCTTAGCTGCAGCACACGCATCGCCTACCGGTGGATCCATAATTACACGGAACTGCGATCGACGAGCGGGTTATTAGGCGCTGGTACCCGCAACGCGTTTGCCTACCGTGCTCGATGGGCCCGGGTGGGAACGCGGGGGACGATCTTCGGAGTTATTCGAAGAGATTCCGTCCGCTAACCGCGCACCTGTGCACCCGTGCGAGCACCGTGATTGATGATCGGTGGCGGTCGCTCGTGACGCCCGTCACTTACAAATTACTCATCCGAGTGCCCCGTGTTTCGCTGTTTCCCTTTCTCCGAGCTGGTTCTTAACGCGTTTACCGACCCGCCGGTTCTACGTACTCGACGATGTCGATGATAGTTTCTTTTGCTTGCGAGCGTAGTGGAGAAAGTTGAAGTATTCGGTAATTTGTCGATGTACTTTTGGTATTTTAGAGCATTGCTAACGAGAGTAATGCTGTTTAAGAATTTTACTGGTATTGGAGCGTATTGTAAGCGTTTTAGAGAAGCATTGTAATTTTTCCGTGTTTAAGGACGTCCATGATACTTATTGAAGCCTTGGTGTAAAAAGTAAAAGTATTCCGTAATTTGTACTTATTATTTTAGAACATTAACGTGAGTAATGTATCGACAACATCGATTTTAATGCATTTTTGCGAAATAATAGAGCGTAGGTCCATATTGGATAATTTTAGAATTCGACCTGTCCCCTCCGATTTTAACGGGCTTGTGCAGAGTGGTAGAGTACGGGTCAGTGTTGGTACGCGCAGAATATTAGGCGTCGATACTTGATAATTTTAGAGATGCGAGTAATTAAAGTTCAACGTACGATTACTCGATGAGTGTATCAATCATGTCCCCTTTCGATTTTAACGAGCTTTCGCAAAACGGTGGAACCACAGATCCCTGGTGAAATGTGTAAAACATCAGGCGTATACAACGGATACTTTTACACGTACAAATAACTCGAATTTCTGACAGTTGCGAATATCAGCCTGCACGGAGACATTGGAACAACCGTAACGCGGTGTATCGAGTTTTCGATTTCTCTAGATTCGATCGGCTTCTGTCTCGTAATTAGAATAAATTAAACTTGTCACTACACAGCGTTCAACGTGTACCCTGCAATACGAAATAACAGATTCGATACATTGTCCCGGGATGTGTACGACTATGTGTATACAGTTTAGCTAACTACCAGCGGCCCGAGTACAAACGTTGCAATGTCAAGTGTCACTCAGGTGTCCGCTGATTCACGCGACGCTAATTCGTATCATTCGCGCGCAAATACGTTGCCCTAACGTGTCCGGTTGCCGGTTCCAGATCTCGTAGACGTCTACCAGACACCGTGAATCGAATTCAATTTTTCATTTTTTTTTTCCTTCTCGTCGAATCGCGTGCCAATTTTCCACCGTTCGAATTTCGATTGCCGTTTTCGAGGTCCCGAAAACTCGATACGGTACGAACGCGAATCGAATCGAAACGAATCGAGTTTTACGAAATTTTTAATCGAATCCCGTCACCCCCTGCGCCACGTGGCCGCGTTCCAGGAACGATTCCCGTGTTAGCGCGCGATCAGCGCGAAACGAACCGGGCCACGGTTTAATTATTACAATAACTCGGGCGATATCGTCGCGCGCGCAATATTATGCGCCGCGGTGGTGTTGTTTCCGCGTTTAATTCATAACGTACACGCACGGAAGTGTAACGAGCGTCTACGTTGTTACCGGAACGCGCCGGGTTCAGCCTGGCCGTCTCACATCGTTCTTTTTTCTCTCGTCCCTTCCTCGCTCGTTCTTTTTCCCCTCTATTCCGCGTTGCGGGAAAAATTATCGGATTTTCTGGGACACGGAAGACGGGTGGTACCATCCCCCGCCAGTGTAGACTGTTATGATAGCAGTAAAAATGCTGTTTCGTATTTCGCGCGCGAGAACCGTGCATAAGAATAAAGAAGCAATCGATTGGCAAAGGGGCTTCCTACTCTCGATGGAAAATAAGAAACGATAACCGTTACGAGACTCTGTCACGTCCTGTTTACAATTATGATCGTCGAGGAACGAACGATGGGTTCACGTTGGAAAAGGAATTAAGAAATCGGGAAACGGAGAAGTCTGTGAGCAGATATTCATAATCTGGATTGTAATCTCTGTTAAAGATCACGATACCGAAAGGTGGAAAATAAATTTGCAAGAAATATTCAAAAGTCGAAGATTCGTCATAGCGAACGAAACGAGGAAGAATACGATAGCGTACAAGGAAGAAAATCAATGGAGAATCGTTCAGGCTTGGATAAGTAGATACGATGAGATCTAATCGTCGAGAAAATTTCGTCCAGTTAGCACGTTTGGATCACCGCGACGAAAGTTTGAAATCCAACTTTGCCCGTCTTTGTTTTATAGTGGCACTAAAGTGTAAAGCAAGTGTCACGGGATACTTAACCGAATCAGTAGTCTTGCTCGATAGAAGGCTACGTAACTTCGCCGGGGGCCGGTTTAATAAACCGAGTTACATACTTCGTTGTTTCTAACTCGATTTACATACCGTATTTGATGTATCTTCTTGGGTGAAATTTATACACGTCGCACAAATAGCACGTTCTTGTTCCTCTTCGCGCGAACTCGCGTATATCCTGTATATTCAGGCGTCGCGGTTCGCCTCGTTCCTCTCTCGAATCTGTTTCGGTTAAAATTAATATTCGCGCGGAAAATACCGTAAGAATCACACACTCGGTCGACGCTCGAACGTTCAACGCGGAGGAAAAAGAAGAAAAAAAAAAAAAAAGAAAAAAAAAGAGAGAACCGTGAAACGAGATTAAACCGAAAAAAATACCCGCGAAAAAGAGACAACTCGTGTAACGTATTACATCGCTTTTGGTTACTCGTTTTTCCTTTTTCCCTCCCGGAACGGAACGGTTTCGAAATCGTTTCCTTCTTTTTTTTTTCCAAATCGTACAAAAGTTCACGCGTATGAATTTCAAAACGATTTCGTTGTATCGCGCGCGCGAGTGAAAACGAATCTGCGGATATTCCCGGGTGTAACCGATTCGTGAAAAGGTCGGGAGTTAAACGACGCGCGTGAATTTTGTTTTGAAAATTCTCCTCCGTCTCGGAGCTCGTTAATTTATCGCCGGGGCTCGATTAAAATTACGCGGCAATCGTACCAGAAGCGTTCCGCGCGCCGGTTTGCGTAAACTGCATGACAATCGTTTACCGGAATTTGATCTTTAATTTGATTTCACGAACGTTTCCAATTTCCATATTACATCTCGTTTCAGCGCCCGGCTGTAATTAATACAAGTAACGCGCTGGCAAAACGTTTCAACGTTACATCCCTCGTCCACCGTTTCTTCCCGCGCAGTTTCGCCCCGGGTGTATTTAAACGATGGAATAATGGACCCTCATCGGCTTAGCAGGAGCACCGAGTTATCGAAAATTTAATAGGATGTAAATAATTCGCGCGCATTTTCGTAATTTAATTTATGGAACTCGCGCGACTGGTTTCCGTTCCGATATATGTAAATTCCACCCCACGCTCTTCAATGTTATCGAACGGAATTTTATTTCAAGTATAATATCGCAAATACGCTCGAACGCGTTTTCGCGTTTAACGAGCGACAACGACGCGCAACTTCCTTACTCGATTAAACGATTTTCGAACAATTCGACGTACATCGCGCGTACACTTTTCATTCGTTTAAATTCCAGGGACTGTTGTCCAATTACGAACAAGAGACAGAAAAATCAACTTTGGAAAGGCTTTTTTTTTACCCTCGTAGTAGCTTTACATCGAAATGGAAACACTCCATATCGGAAATTAAATAGAAAACGCGATTATTCGCGATAAATTCCTTCTCGAGACGACAGAATCGACAAGTGTTTCGATAAATATTGTTTTCGAGCGAAAGGTCACCAGAAGTTACGTACACAGAGAATCGTACGAACTTAAGAATTAGTTTGTAACAGTGAATCGTTGAGTACGCGGTCATAGTAGGAAACGTCTTTAACCACAATAGGATATTGTCTACAGCCTTCGCGGTGTACATACTCGACATAATTTATTGCGAAACGGTCTTCGTTTCGTTACATCTCGATAATTCGACCAACGTTTCACGAATCGACTTCGAACTTTGACTTCACCTGCGCGTACTTTATTTTCTGCCATCCACGAAACGTTTCATGTACGAAATCTTTCAGATTCTTGGAAAGAAATGTACCTCGAACCCTTTCCTCGACATTCTCAACGTCGTTCTTAACGTTCATCGACCCTTTTCGAGCTCGACGAGCTTCGTTGTTTCCCCAATTAAATTCTTTTCCATCGCGGTCGGATAATCTACCATCGACGTTTCAAATCCCCTCGAGCGCGTGAGAACTTGTCTACGTAACTCGCGGGAAAGGTCGATTCTCGAATCGCTCGGGAAGGAGGCAATCTTTTAGTACGCTCGAACGACACATCTCGAGCAGAAATCGAAGCGGATATAGTTCCTCCTCGACTGCTTCATAATGCACGTCGCTCGTCGTTCCGATCTGTCGGATATACGCGCGCGCAAATTTACATATCGAGGCCGCGAAGAAAGTTCATAGATAATAACGATTCCACTTTGTAACATCCACGCCGGCACACGACCATAAATAGCGGCATAGAGCGGGTCTCTGGGTCTATAGTAAGATCGTGCAGTATTTATACCGTCTGTCGACGTAAACGTATAAATGTTGCAAGACTGCCGTTTCCTGGTAGATACGATCGACCGGCAGGTGGTGCCGCGAGGAAGCAGCTTATAGACACCAAATAGAATAGGAACACGCGAACGATATTTTATGTAACTGCCAATTCTACTTCTTTGCGCGGTATGGAATTAGACGAGTCGTTGGAATTTCTGCGTGCTTCGTTTCGAATTTTTCGCTCGCATCCTTTTGCGTTAAACGCGCTCCAAAAAAAAAAAAGAAAAAGAAAGAAAAAGCGTGGAAGCTTCGCGAATACACCTTTACAATCTTGTATCGAAATCTCGAGCGATTGGCGCTTGTATCATTGTTGCAAAAAAATGTCGAAACAACGATCTAGTTTTTCGTTTCCAAGTGAGAATACTCTCTTGACCCTTTCGTAGTTTAATCGGCACGATATATACGAGCCGTGATCCCTTTACGAAGCTATTTAGGTCGTAATCTCTTGATTCGTTGAACAAGGGTTGAACGCTGTGTTTGTACAACCGGAAGGTATGGGAACAAATTTTTCTCCGTCTCGCGGATCAAAGTGTTCCGGAATTCGTTTGTCCTATATATATAAAAACAGCAGAGGCTCGAAAAACTCGTTCATAATGTTGATTACAATTTACGGATGTGTGCGGTAATATCGAAGTATTACACTGCCGGTTCACCGGTCACGAGTAAACAAGGAAGACCAACCACAACTCCAGCACCATTACGTTTGATGGAAAAACATTTTATAGATATTACACGCGATACACGCGAATAGTTACATAAAAACGACCGCAGAAGTGCACAAAAAAATTCCCTCCGGACTATTTGCGACAAATGCAATTATACGAATTATTCTTTGTTTCACCGTGCACAGTTCGCATTCATTCGTAAGTTTCCAAGTATGATACAAGTTCTGTTGGGAATGTTTCTCGATATCTCCGTTAATTGAAAAATTACACGGACAAATGGAACGCTTCGAAGGGGCGGATGCTTCCTTCGGAAAACGGCGACGATAAAATACGACATAGTTCTCGGTCGAGAGCCACGCACATTCGTGCCATGTTTCATCGAAATCGGGATTCCGGTGGTTCGCGCCTCTCCCTTGTTAGAGCGTAGCTGCAGCCCATCCCAATTACTAGAATCGCTCTGTACACCACTTGGCTCTATTACAACGAGGGAAAGTAACGTCGTTATCCGAGCCTATCCAGGACCGCGTTCTCCGCGAATCTAAACCCTCGAGTGTTTCGCCGAGGGGTGAAATATTGCCTCCGGAGAAACGGTCGTGGAATCCATCGGACGGAAGCGCGGTGCCTTTTTCCTTTTTTCCGCGAAACGTTCCCGTGTCGCGTCGCGAAACGATTTATTCGTCGCGGGAATTGTTAATCTGCGACTCACGTCGCCGTTTACGCGGCGATCTCGCGAACGCTAATTTCGTCCCTTCCGTGGCCCCTTTCTCTCTCTCTCTCTCGAAAAAGAAAAAAAAAAGTAAAAAGAAAAAAGATAAAAATATCGTCCCGCAAGACGAACGGGTGGCACGTACTCGGCTCCGATATCTTCTCTATCGAGGTGTCCGTGCCCGGAATGAAGCGGAACGTAAATGGACTGGTCCAACGCGGTGCCGCGTTCCCCCTTTTTGGCGAGATTTTTCCCGATCAAAAGATCGACGCCGGGCTGGTCCCCCCGTGCACACCCCCTCCCCTTGCCGCCGCTCGGCAACCCCGATGCCGTCCGAATTTTATTGGCGGCCGGTACGTACCTATAAAAGAGAAATACAGAAACGCCGGACAGAGATGCGGTAACGTTGGCTTTGCCAACGCAAGCAGAAATAAAATATTTGAAACACGCGCCGCTTGCGGATTTCCTCCTCTCTCTCTCTCTCTCTCTCTCTCTCTCTCTCTCTCTTTCGCTCTCTCTTCTGCCTACTCGTTGCCCCGACATTTTTTTTTCCATCCCCGTCGCCTTTAGATCTTTCAAGCCCCCTTCACCGTCCACCCACCAGCACCAATCTTTTTTTTTCCCTCGCCCTCGATTCCGCGCGCCCGCTAATCCGTCGATACGAGATTGGTCGGGGGTCGGGGGGTCGGGAGGTTAGAGCATCCTGGCGGAAAGACAGGAAAGAGAGAAAAAAGAGAGAGAGAGGGAGAGAAATGTAGAGGAGGGGGCTCGTTTGGAGCAGGGTTCGCGGTTTGTCGGTGGATACACACGAGGAGGAAGTATTTTCGGTCGGCCCCCCTTCGGTTGTCGATTCGCGCGTCAGAAAAGGGGCTGGTTCCGCGACGGGTCCCCCTCGTCCGCCCCCTCATCGACAGGAGACGCATTACATTTGGCAGCGATTTCACTCAGCGAGATTAAGCTTATTTTCCTCGAGCCGATTTTTCTGGCACCGTGCAGCCCCCCGTCCAACGTCCCCCCTCGCTCCTAGAGTTTCTTGGTTCGTTCATCGGGGCGCGAGCAACGCTTCCTAGCCGAGTGTTTGTCCGGATATTTCTTTTTTCTCTCTTTCTCTTCTCGTCGCGAGTTTCCCTCGTTCCAGCAAGGGGGGCGCAGGGGACCACTCTCGAGAACGCTTTTCATAGATATCTGCCCCAGAACCGATCTTCCTCGATGGGGAATATTTCCAACGAAGATAGGATTCGCGGCTGAACGAAAATATAATCCGAAGAGAGAACGCTGCGTGCCCCCCTTTCTCGACGTCGTCGTCGTCGTCGTCGTCGTTCCCCCCGCTCGACGGGGAGGAGATCCGACCCATGGACGGAAGCAGACGCTTAAGAGCTCGGGGCAACGCGATTTCTTTTAAATCGGGGCTCATCGGTCCGCGTCGTAACGGAACATCGCCGGAAGCGTTCTTAGAGCGGGCACGATCGCACGCAAACGCCCGCGAGCCCCCTCACCGTCCCCGCTTGGTTCTCGATCGTACGAGCACTTTGAAGAGTGTGTTCCGGAGAACGATACTCTTATCGCACGCGATGGAACTCGCACGGGGGAATTGATTTTTGTAGTTTCGTCGGTACCGGGCTACGCGAACCTTACCCACGAACAAGGAAGCGTTGACATGCTTTTCCGGGGGGGTTACCTCTTTGCGGGGAAACGGAGAGGGGAAATGTAAATTGGAAGACGACGAGGAACCTACTATCGCTTAATTTTCAATCGATTGTTGCCGAAGAATAGGTTTCTCTTTCGTAATCGCGTGGAACAGCGTTTCGTGAAGTAGATCGCTCGGGACCTGGGGACTTGTTATCAGAAACGGGGAATGTTTAACGCGGAGACGTGTGCATATTTTAACAACGATTGGGGAATTTAGTTACGAAATTTTAGTCGTCAGTGACATCTGTGTTATAGGATTTGAGATAATAGAAAGATTCAATGTGAACGTATGTACTAAAATTGTTGAGGGGGTTGAATGTATATTTATGTTGTTCGATGATTACTTCCACTGTTAAATTTCTCTTCGAGAATATTGTACCAATACTCGATTTTCCGTGGTTTTTTATTTTCTATTCCATTGTAGGCTTTCTCCGAATCTTTGTACTGCGAGTACAAAAATTCGACGATTTGAAAGTACTTTTATTTCGAATAGATTATTACTTCTAGAAATTGTATACACGCAGATATCTCGGTGAATTAAATTTTAGTAAAACCCACGATTCGACCAATTTCAACCTATCGATTTCTCGGTAGTCCTCGTACGTAAAAATTTGATCCCGTGTTCTCTTTCGGTGTAAAATCACCTCCGTTTCGATGGACGCCCTGTACTTATCGAATATTAATCACGATCCAACGGAGAGGATCGGACAATTCTTCCCGTGTCTTTAATTCCGTTCTCTTGCGGTTTTAATTTGAGAAAAACCGCAGAATGAAAGGATCCCTCGTGATCCGGAATCGTCGTCTCGTTGGTCTTTTACGCGCGTTCGCGACGAAGACGGAATCGTTACCGTGATAGGCCCAACGTAAAAGGGCGCAGATTCGGATTATTGTTCAAAGCGTCTCTCCTTTTGGAGTGGATGCCATTCAGCCGGATAAAGCCGGACCGGAAGCGACAGCAGTGAGGGTTGGTCGCTATGGTCGAATAATGGACCAGCCATCTCCTTTGAAGTCCCCTTCAGAGTTTTGGCGTTAATTGATGCGAGTCCGGAGTTCGAAAGATCGCCCAGCACTTCCAGCCAGCTTCCTCGCTCTCTCGTAGACCCTTCTCTCGCGTTCTTCGTCCCCGTCTGGAGGAGATTACGTCGTAGGTTACAGATCCACCTCTACCTTCTCTGCTTCTTCGAGTTATCTTCATCGAACTGTCCGCGTTCCAAGTCTCGTGAATTTTCTCCGTTTACGAGTGAAAGATCGATGCAAGTACAGCGACGTGAATAATTACAAAACCGATCAACCTTTCGTAACGGTCCCGCGAGAAACGAATTCGAAAATATTGTCCATCGTGTGTCCTGGACGGAATTCACGAAACCCTGATACGAGTAAGGTGGAATAGAATTAGGTAACATTTTACGCGAAATGTACAGGGAGAAAGGAAACTCGATAATTTTACAATGTTTGGTAGATGGTTACGAATAGAGGAAGTCATGTGCACTATGGGTTTTGGTGCATTTGTTTTCTATTTTATTTTAGAAAATAGATTCTACGTGTACGTAATTGAAATAGAGTTCTTTTTATTTTTCATGGATTTATCTTCTTGTGTTCGTTCAAGGAAAGCATTCGAAACGACGACTCCAATAGACATAAATCTATTCGTGGTTTTAACGAACGTTGTCACTCTATTCTCGTAATACCATCTATGATGGAATTACGACACTCTGCTGGTTGTCTTTGGCTCGCATTTTATGCGACACTTCGGTAAAGTAAACAACGACTATCTCGAAAATGTATCGACCAAGACTCGTAGCCCAAATAACCTTTTCGATTCGGTGTGACTTACCAAACGTACTGGAAAAGTTAAATCGGGGGCAACGTTGTAACCCGATGCGCTACGTTAACATCCGTCTACTCTTCAAATATAGCGATCTTACATCTTAAATTTATATTTAGGAGCTTTGTATCGTGTTACAGTCAAATCTACTCATCAAATATAGTGATTCTACATCTTAAATTTATATTTAGGAATTTTATATTATAGTTATGTTACAGTCAAATCTACTTATCAAATCTAGTGATCCTACATCTTAAATTTATATTTAGGAATTTTGTACTATAGTTGTATTACAGTAAAATGTATTCATCAAATATAGTGATCCTAGATTTTAAATTCATATTACAAGAGTTTTAGAGTGAGTCAAATTCACTTATCAAATACAGTGATATTAAATTTATATTTAGAAATTTTATATTACAGTTATATTACAGTCAAATATACTCATCGAATCTAGTGATCCTGCATCTTAAATGTATATTTAAAAATTTTATATTACAGTTATATTACAGTCAAATCTACTCATCAAATCTAGCGATCTTACATCTTAAATTTATATTTAGGAGCTTTGTATCATGTTACAGTCAAATCTACTCATCAAATCTAGCGATCTTACATCTTAAGTTTATATTATAAGAGTTTCATAGCGAGTCTCCGTTTTGCCGATTGATTACACGAAATTCGTGAGATCGACTCGTGTCGGTTGCACCGTGTCTCGATAATCAAAAACCGTATTACCACGTGCGATGTCGCTCTTCGGGGCCGAATCTCTGGACAAAGTTACTTTGACCTATAATTACGCGCGCGCCACTGTGTTCTCCCGGTTCTTCGGATGAACGGAACGTCTGAAACGGTGAAATTATTCGTGGTCCTTGGTTCGCGTTCAACTATTCCTTCCCGTCGGAATTTTCCAGCTTCGGGGGCTGAAAAGAGTCCAGGCGGTGATTAATTATCAGCCTTTTCGAAACTTTTTGGCCGAAACTAATTCACTTCTGTCCGCCGGGGGAACTTTCCATCGAGTGGAAGGATTCAATTGGCTTAATTAAACGCTGTCTGATTCGCCTCTTTGTGCCCAAATACCGGGGAGCTTTTATTAAAATGACGCGTCCAAAGCAAACCGGGTAACGGATAGACTTTATTCCGCGCAACAATAAGGATCGCGCTGTTTACAGACGAAAGGATTGGCTTTGCATTGAAAACTTTATCCCCGTCGTGTAACAGTTTTCGTTCAATTAATTCGACGCCCGATTTACCTACACCTCGCGCGGATTCGTTTGTATTTTCAGTCGTCGAGTGGTAGGGAAGGTTTGCGTGTGGGGGACACGGATTTTGGAATATCCGAATGCATTAAGTTTCACAAGGAAGCCGAACGTTTACAATTGCTCCCGTTTTGTGTAACGCTGCGGTTGAATTACCACGAAACAGCGTCATTATACACCGTGTAACGTTATCGTTCCGGTGGGTCCACACGGCCGGCCGGCCCGGTTCGCGAATCCGCCGAATGGAAATTTCCCCAGTTTCGATTTCGATCCGTAAGCGATAATAAACATTTACGTTTAACGTTACCAACACGAAACGATGTTACGCCACCGTCGAACCCGCCGAATAAAAACATTACGAACGACGAAACGTTGCGTTACGACGATTCGTACGTACACCGGTGCAACGATGTGCAACGAAATGCAAGACACGCGCGAGCTCGTCGAACGTTTATCGCGTATTTATTTACCGAGCGTACGCGGGAAAATGATTCGTCGATGAGCTTCGGTTTTACACGCGATAAGTATACCACGGTGAAATACAAGTCGCGAACGTAATTCCCGACGTTGGAAATGGTGTAGGGAGTAATACACTCGAACCGATTGTCGCGATTTCGATAAATTTCGATCGCAAACGACGCGGAAATTATTGCGACTGCATCTCTATGTAGAGATTGTACACTGAGGGGGAGGGAGCATCGTAAATTTTTAAACGATGAGTGTAGAAATGTATCTATATATCATGTTTTAGGATTGTTTGCAGGAGGGTTGTTGTAAATCTTGGAACGAAACGAGTATCGTAATAATTACGATACTTTTGGAATTGTTAGCGGAGCAAACGGCTGTTGCGGATCGTACAACGAAACGATGACTAAAGAAACAATCGCGATACTGTGTTTTAGGATTGTTCGCAACGGGGGTGGGTTGGTGGTGATTGTAAATCTTGGAACGAAACGATGAGTATTGAAATAATTACGGTACTTTTGGAATTGTTAGCGGAGCAAACGGCTGTTGTAGATCATACGACGAAACGACGAGGAAAGAAACAATCGCAATACCGCGTTTTAGGATTGTTCGCAAGGGGTAGCGATTGTAAATCTCGGAACGAAACGATGAGTATTGAAATAATTGTAACGGTGCGTTTCGGGATTGTTGGTAGGACGGTTGTTATAAATCTTACCGCGAAACGATGAGTATTGAAATAATTACAATAGCGTGTTTCGAGATTGTTAGCCAGGGAAACGACTATTGTTGGTCTTGCAACGAAACGGGGAGTAAAAGGAATAATTACAATGCCACATTTTAGGATCGCCGGCACGGTTCTGGTAATTCTTCCAACGAAACGATACAACGAAATGAAAAATGTATCGTAAGTTTTTTTTCTTTTGTTTAACAATTTACCGTAATCGCGCACCGGTACACCGTTTTTACATCTCTTCTCAAAGTAACGATATAATTCTCGTTTCCGAACGCCGTTGGGAATCGTGCTTCAAGGATATTTGGCGCACAAGGAAAAGTCGCTCTAATGTTCGCGTGATTGAATTTCATCGATTTCACGTGCAAAGTGTTCGATCCAGCTTATGAGTACCTTCGCGTGTTACCCGAGACGGAGTTCTACGTGCGCGGATCAGGCACTCACGCTTCGATACTTCGGAATAACTGAAGCCACGTAACTGGATCTCGAAACCGTTCTTTGAAGTGCGGCGTGGAAGAACGACGACGGTGGTTCTCCTTCGCGCGATAATGATAACCTTGAGTGGATCGAGATTCCAGGCAACGTCTCAACTTCAGGAAGGCGAGACTCGGTCTCGATGGATCGGCTTTCTGGAATGCCGTGTAAGTCGGGCGACACCGTAATCGATATATTATAACACCTTGTTTACGGGTTGCGATCGTATGCCTCGCGGATGCAAACGACGGCTTACGGTTGCTGGTTATTTACTTTCAATTTACAGTTTCTCACATTAGATAACGTATCCGTTGTTTCTTCGATCACGGACTACCGTAGCTCGAATAATGATTTTTTAACGTTTCGTTCGTCTACTAACTCCTGAGATTTTCACTAAGAGATTTTTACGATTATCCGCTGTTTCTTCGATCATGGAGTATCGTAGCTCGAATAGTTATTTTTCAACGTTTCGTTCGTCTACTAACT
This sequence comes from Ptiloglossa arizonensis, assembly GCF_051014685.1. Classification (NCBI taxonomy): domain Eukaryota; kingdom Metazoa; phylum Arthropoda; class Insecta; order Hymenoptera; family Colletidae; genus Ptiloglossa; species Ptiloglossa arizonensis. The sequence goes on from NC_135056.1 coordinate 11,116,024, forward strand.
CCCAAAATTTTCAGTAAGAGATTTTTACAATTATTCGCTGTTTCTTCAATCATGGAGTACCCTAGCTCGTATAGTTATTTGTCAACGTTTCGTTCGTCTACTAACTCCCGAGATTTTCAATAAGAGATTTTTACAATTATTCGCTGTTTCTTCGATCATGGAGTACCGTAGCTCGAATAGTTATTTTTCAACGTTTCGTTCGTCTACTAACTCCCGAGATTTTCAATAAGGGATTTTTTACAATTCGTTATCGACGATAAATGGAAACTTCTTACCTGATAATAAAATCATCCGTGTGTCTTTGGATTATATTTGTAGTTACAAAAGGAATTTTTTTCAGTTTAACATATTGATGGGGTCTCATAGTACACGCGGAGTTCAACTTTCTTATTTTTTCTGAAAGAGCAAATCTAAATGCATCTTGAAGAAAACACCCCGTATGCGTGTTTTTGTTTTCGTGGACAATTTTGTGAGATTACTTCATTATTTAATTTCGATGCGTATTTGTGAGTATAACTATTCAAAAATAAATTCCGTAATTAGTTCATCGCACTACTGATTAACTCAACAGTGGAAAGATTAAACGATATACTCGGCGTACTTGTACAAATTTATAAAGTTTCCATTTAGTTAAATATTTCTTACCCGACACGATTTTCAAAACAGTAGAAGTATCAAATGGTCCAGGAAGATACGGGGTTTGGATCGAGGGTAAATTCGTCTGGCAAATGGCTATCCTTTTTCACTTCCGCTCATTTATTTGCACTCCCTTCCTCCTGTTCGTTAATGTACAGCCAATTATGAAGACACGTTGCTATATTTCCTTAAAAGTTGCTTTTCTAAAATTACTTCGACAAAAGAAATTTACACCGATGAAACCTTAAAAGTACATATATCCAATGACAGAGTTCAAGCTTTTTCTTTCATACACGAAAAAAATAATCTTACGAGTGTGTTCGAAAAACCCTCGTTACGTATCTTACAAGCTTACACTCTCTCTGTATATTTAATCCAGTTCCAGTCCAGATATTCCTGTACATCAGTTCCGATATACCACTCCGAATATTTCGAGTAGAAATGAAAATTCGAGTAACTATTTAACCGTGACGAAATTTTCTGAAAAGTCGCGCGAGATCCTCGAGATTCCTTCGGAGCGATCGAATCGAGAGTCGGGACGATTCGCTAGGAAGTAGTTAACCCAGACATATCGTCGTAGCGGAACGGTATTAAAACGCAGGGTACTGTATAAATTAGACGGGGAGGGCGAAGGGCATTCTGGCCGTTGTCGTTTCTCCCCGCGCATATTTAATGCCTTGTCCCTGGTCGCTAAGGTATTCCTAAATTCCGTCGCCGGGCGCCACTTATCTCTGATTTTGTAGTCTCCATTGTGCGAGGGGGCCGCCTGTCGTCGTGCATATTCGTTCGCCGAGCACGTAGGCAAAATTTAGTTTTGGACACGTCTCGTGTAACGAGTGGCGTTACGAGGGACAACTGCGTCTAACTATCTTTCTCGTTGGCCCGTCGTCACGGAAGTCCTCGGGAGACTCCAACCGCGTACCGAATGCACGAAGAAACCTCGTAAATGTAATTCTTATCCCGCGTATCTGACTGCCAATCGACGAACCGAGTTCCCCCGATAATGTATTCGTTTGATATTTCCTACGACGCGTCGTCACGACGCGGCTCTCGAATAAAGTTTCGCTCCGAATTTCAAGGAAGCTTACGAGACAGGATCCTGGGGGAAATTTACGGGAAGAGGATCGACCGTGTGTGTTTCGATACGTCCTTTAAGCGATTAACGTCGACTGCCAACCCCTCGCTCCTGCCACGGATTTATCCATAATTTATACTTTTGACCTCGATGTATTTATTTTCATCGAATCGAACGAATCTCTCGCCGGACGGTGCACCATGGAACACTCCACGGATTCCTTGGCACGATTTAAAATATCACGCGATAACGGAAACGTTAGTGTCGTGTGCGTATACGTGATCGTACGTATGATTCAGTATGTAATGTAACAACATTTATCGCATTTTAGTTTCTTTAGAGTGTATACACGATTTGAAAGTACTTGTTACCTAGATTTTCGATTATTCTAATAATTTTGAAAAGTAAAGATAAAGAAAGCAAACCTGGGAAGAATATGAACGTTAGTTTTTATGATAAGAAATTAGTTGAGTTTGGTTTTTCATTTAATTGGGCAACAATCGTAACCGAGTGCATTTATGTAATTTGTGTACACTAATGGAATTAGTTATGAATGGTAAATAATAATTAGCGTCAAAAGCGTAAAAGTTTAGTCACTTGGATACTTCTTGGAGACATAGTTGATTTTCCATCGTGAAAGTATTAACGAAGAAGAAAAGTATCAAAAAAGCTCCTCTGCAACTGTTACTGGTACACTTGCCGGCATTGTGATTGCTTTTCTATCGCCAATCCTCCCTTACAAAAGCATTAACCAAGAATAAAAGTACTAGGTTGTTCCGAAATTCATTTCGTTTTCCAAAATGGAGAATATGTAATTTACTAAAATATTTGTACACTTTAAAAGAATCGTTTCATTTTCACCAAAAAAAAAAAAACCAAAATGACTTTCCGAACGACCCAATATCAAAAGAACCCCTTGTAATTTATAACATCGACGAAAACAATATTCTCAAACGAAGAATTATTTCCAAATATCGATTTTGCTCCGAAAATTCAGCTTATAATAAAATATATTTCAGCTTACCTCGCCTCCGTTATCGATACAAACGCTCGACCGATCCCGTTAACCGACCTCTGCTCGATCCAATTGATCGTTACCTCCTCCGTGTCGTTTTCCACCTAAAACCCAGCCAACATTCCCGTCTCGAGTTCGCGGTGTTTTCAAGACGCAAGAATTCGTCTCTAAATCCCACCAACCAGAGAGAAAGAGAGAGAGGGCGAGTCGATTTACTACGCGCTCGGTTCAATTAGCATTCGTCGCCGAAACGGGAAGTCTCGACTGTCGCGGGTAGGTTACGGGGATCGGTGTCGGTCAGGGGGGAAACGTGTACGAAAAAGGAAACGGGGACGTTGTCACGCTCGACGGGACCGAAAACCTTCGTCTGTCGTGTGTTTCCGAGCGAAAATATTCCGGTAGGAAGCAGCGCGATTTCGCGTCGAGGCGACGACGGCCGCGCGTTCGTCTCACGGGTCTGCGGCAAAAAATTTCGAAAGCCCTCGAGGCGGCTTCGCCTTCTTTGCTTTTAGCCGGGCCGGGGAGGAGTCTGCTTCATCATCCTGGGTTAGCGGCTGAGATCTCCCCTCGTGCTCTTAAGCCGGGAAAATCCTGCTCGGTCCGCGGCCAATAGCAGTGCAAACAGTTGCGTTTCCAGTTCTGAGATTTTTTCCTTACGCAGCCGCTGATACCGAGCCCCGGGTGGCTACCGAAGGGTGAAGGACGCGACCATTCGATGAGTTGTCCGTGTTAACGAGACCCTCCGCTACGTTTTCTGCGTGCCCCCTCCCCCTACCCCCCATCCATCCGTTTTCTCTTCCCTAGCCAGGAATCCAGTTTCGATTACATTTACCCGGGGCTCGTTTTCGTCGGGCACTTAGCGCTCGCACATCCGCGAGCCCGCCGCTATTTGCGCGCTCGTTAACACATTTTCGACTGTATCCTCTTCCCCGCGACGCCCCGTTTACCAACCAACTCTCCCGACCCAAGAAATCGACGTTAATTAAGGCGTCCCAATTCTCCAAGTGCTAACGACGTTCGCCGATAAACTCGGCCGACCAAGAAAGTCTGGATCTACTTGGAACTAGGTTCCGTGAATGGAATATACATTAGCCGACGTTATGTACTGCTCGCAACAGATTTTCTTCTTGTCTTATTCGGCGTTTCGCGATTTCAACCGCGTCGTACCGGCGCTACGCTTACTCCGAATTTCGTCGGGGAAATATTCATTCGTCGCAAGGAACACTGATCGACGAAGAACTCGTATGAGACACATCGACGATTTTTACGAAACTCGGAGTAAAGTTAGGTAGAGAAATATATCGGATCGGGGATTGTTCGAAGGGAGAGAAGTATCTTTGAAGTTGCGAATGAATTATCCGCTCGGTTGGATTTCTGAGAAATCAACGGAATTTCGGGAGTATTTTTTTTATAAATATATGTCGATTATAGCGGTGAAAGGCATCTACGGACTGGTGAAGTATGTATTCCGATTGGGCGATTACTCGTCAAGGTTTAAACTTATTTTTTGGGAATTTGATCAATTCTTGACACGTGTAAGTAATCGGAGATTTTGTTTAGAAATTTGAGGGCAGTTTTCAACCTTTGTGCACGAATATCTGCAGATGGAGAAACGGGTGTTTGTGTACCAATTTCCGTCAAAATTGGAGATTATGATTTAGGTCGTGTTTTTTTATTAATGTTATTTAATGTAGGTCCGTTTGAGAAAATTGGATCGTTTGATTTTACTAATTCGGTAGATGTTTCATTCTTTCCGTAAATAGTACCTTAATCGTCGAAAATTTGTTTTCAATCGTAGACATTTCGCACGAGTCGCGATTATTTCAATTCTGGTTAACATTCCGAGTCGACGCTCTCGTTGAGCATCTTGTACTCAATATTTTCGCTCTTCACTCGTTCAAGAGTGTATCATACGCGCGACGAATTGTCTATGGGGAATGACAGGAACGTGTTTATCCAAGTTGCGTTGGTTGCTCACCGTAGATGCACGTACACGGTTTTCAATTATGCGATATGTTTGTATTCTGTTTTACAGTCGTCGCGTTACGAGCAGTGTCTATTTCAAGAGCGTTCATTCGAGAGTAGAAAATTTGTCCCCAAAGATGTCGATAAATGTTTACAAACGTTACGAGAATTTACGAAAAAGCGAACAACTCGTATCTACAATTGAACACGTGTTTTCAAAACAATATTCGACATCAAACCTCTAAATGCGTCTTTATGATCCGTTCAAACTATAATATTTATATATATTTGCACAATTTACCATCACCCGTTTCAAATACACCGATATTTCCTCTAATTTACGCTAATTCAAACATACAACACAAAACCGCACAATACTTTTCGTGTATCATTATTCCATAGATACTCCGCGCGGTCGTAACGCGTAAATTATTATTCAAGAAGAGAGAAACCCGCCAAAAATTCCACTTTCCGCTTCCCAAATCGAATTCGTTTCCTCTCGATCCCCGTTTCGAACGCAAGACGATTTCAAATCGAATTCGTTCGAGAAGCGACGCGACGTCACCGCGACGTAACAACTTACAAATACGCGCGCTTAACGACGAGCGAAACCGACCGAAGAAAATCCTTTTCCAAGCTTCGGCCTCCTACCACGAACGGTTGAAACTCATTTGTCGTGGTTGGTCCGAGTGGGCACGAGTCTTCCTCCTCGAGTCGATCCAACCGGCCGCGACGTCGCAATCGTCGTGCTTGTCAATTTTTTCGTTCCGCAATTAAACGCGCCCCGTTCCATCGGCGGTGTTCGATCCCGCGTCGCGCGACGACTAAAACCCATCTCTGTCGGGTCCGTCGGGGCTGTCGATTTATATTCGAGGGTCGTCGTAATCGCGCAAAGTACGGAACACGAATCAATTCCCTAGCCTGGAGGGTCGCAAGGTGGCGGCCGTTTCGACGGGGTAGGGGGAGGGAGGGACGTCGAGCGAGGGGGTGGCCAGTTCGTAGGAGAAACTTTCCAGGAGTTCGGTTAAAGTAGCCGATCCTTTCTCTTTCTGTCCGCTTCCGTTGGTTTCCTCTCTTTCTCTGGCCGCCTCGGTCCGCCCTTTCGAAACTGATCGCAAAAATCGGCTTTCGACCCGAGGAAAGAGTCGAACGGATCCCGGTTGCTTTCGAAACTTTCCTTGATAATTGATTGTTTTGCCAGTGGAGTGGCTCTTTCGGCGGGCCTCGGCCTCGGCTACCATCTTTTCCTCGTTGCAGACACAATCTCCGCACGTTTCCCGAGCGTTCGCGTTCACGAATCGGGAACTCGACCAGCCAACCTTCTCCTCTATTTCGTGATTAAATCGCGTGGATCTTCCACCGTCGAAGATCTTCTTGAATCGTTCGGTTATTTTTCACTCGGATGCTTCGTACGTCTTCGAAAGACTCGAAGAATCGGTATTTGAGATCGTGCGGGGTTACGAGACACGAAATTATCTTGGATAGTCTGTGCTCTGACGTTTGTAAATGTGTTTAAGGTCGTTGGAAAATTTAGTTGGAATTTTTAGATGTATTCTAAATCTCGAAAGTAGAAAACGATTCGATCTGTCCGGTTCTGTAAAGATGCACTTTACAGTGTGTATGTATTATATACAATATCACATTTGGAGAATTTATTTAACCGCGTCTTCTCGTTAAACATTTTTCTCATCCCTTTTATAATAGCGACTGAGATCGAATATTTCATTATTAAGAAACTCTTATTTAGTACTTCCACCCTAGAAACAATATTATGATTTCGAGGTACGAAAATTATTTCTAATTTTCCTCCTGTTTCGCTTAGTTTGCTTAAATTCGTATTTTCACGAGGACGTACCTGGTGTATTTTGTGCAAAGACAGGAAGCAACGCTGACATCGCGCGCTCGAACATTCAAACGGGACGAGAAAGAGAAAGTGCGTATCATACGAACGGAATGGTGGGGGACGGTCCCTGGGTGACCTTGAGCAGCCACTTTATCCGTGTATGAACCGAATGGTGGGGCCGATCTCTCGCTGACTCTGAACGGCCACTTTATCCAGTCCGTACTCGCGGTATCTAGAAAATTCTAAAGTGAACATCGCGTGGCCCTGTTCCCGTTCAATTTCTTCCTCAAATGAAAATGTGTTTCAATTGTGGACTCCCGGGTCGCTATTCTCGCGAAAATGAGATCGTCGAGGCGTATTAATCCGCGGATTCCCACCTCGTCGATGCATTCTCGTTTCAGATATCGTTAAAGTCGTTCCAAATGCCGTCGTCGTACGCTACAATCTGCGATACGAAGTTTCTCTCCGGGGAGTTCGGCGCGAAACTTATTGTATACGACGCACGCGTGGATACGTGCACGTGATTGCATTCGATAGGCGTTTTCTTCGCACTTTTCGCGATCGGTTCCCGTACACCGTGGAACGAAACACGATCTTTCCTCGTTCGGCGGTCGTGAAAAACGTTCACGGTGAACCGACGCGATAAGCTAATCGGAATTAGGTTATTGTGTTTATTCGACGTCTGTAAGTACACAGAGAACGATCGAACGAGCGCGGATAAAGGGTTTTCCACGCTGGAAAAATCCATTAACGCGTTTGCCTTATCTGCGGGAACTAGTAAAAGCTCTATCGAGATTTATTGTAAATTCGTTGCCCGTTTAACTTTCAACGGTTGATCCTCTTTAGCCGTCCTTTTGTTCCCGAAGCAAAAGCTGCCGATGAATCGTATCGAATACGTTTGAGCACCTTTGGTCGCGGATCGGTGGCAAACGAAACGACGAAAATTTCCATGTGGACGCGCGCCGGTATAGAAACACGGTTCAATTTTGAAAGTGAAAATCATTCATCGGATAGAATTTAACGATAGAACGACGGTGAAATAATATTTGGGAGTATAAATGCATCAAATTTCCCCGGGCGCTGTTCGTTCGGTAAATGTTCCGGAAAAAATCGAGCAAATTTTTAACACGCCCGCCGATATTTGCGTTTAAATGTTTTTACCGTTGAATCAATATTTCCTCTCGCTATTCTTCGCTTTAAATTGTAAAATATTGACGGCTGTAGATTTTACGCCGTTACACGCAAATCGTGTGTTTGTCCGCCGGCGAATTTCGACGACGAACAATTACGACGTCGTACAATTCTTTCTCCTAACTGGACAATGTAAATTACGGTGTATAGCTTTAATGGCTCAACGACACGTTCAATTCACGCGGAATCGTACACACATTGTCCACTCCGCTCGAACGGGAGTGTCCAAAGTTATACGCGTTGAACGCTCCAAGTTGCGACTTCTCAATGTCGAGCACGAGTTCGATGTGCCATCGAATGCATTAGAATTGATAACCGGTACCGTTCTACGCGTATATCGATATGGAGCACCTGTTATGATCGATGTGATATGATCGACTTTCTATCGCAAGTAATACAAATTACTTCAAATTGCTTTCTATTTCTTTCGCGCAGAATTACAAATATTTCGATACTCGAAAGTATGCACGATAAGAAGAATGTGACTTTTTCATTCGATCACCGGTAATAATTTCAATATCGACAATACCGGCAGGTATTGAGCCAGAGGCAGAGACAAAACCTCCCTCTATGTTCGCAACATCTCTGGAAGCGGACTCACCAGAAGAGTTGGCAATTGACCGTTCGGGCACCTGCACGGCCGGTCACTTGCTAATGCAACAAGCAGGGGTGACTCTAAAACGAGGAAGCAAGGAGAAATAAGCTAAATATTGGATAATTGCTTGGCAGAGCACACATATTCGTACATGGTGGCCTTAAAACTACCTTAGTCTAAGCTTGTCTACCAATAGTCTAAGCTACCTTGGTTCTAAACTATTTAGAACCAAACGCAATTAATGAATTATACACCACTATATTGGAGAAACTTTCCTACTAATTAGAACTTTCCAACACTTTCGCTTTCCATGTATCTTATTTTTGCCGAAAATCCCAAGTTCTTACAAAACCTCGTGTTTGTCGAAAACTGTGGTAAATCGACACGGTAATTCGGCTTCCGGATTCTTGTTCGAGGAGTGTGCCTCCGACAAGAATCACCCACTAGTTATTGGAAGGCAGGAAAAAAGTTTCAATTCGTCGGACAGTGTAATCAAAGCCAATAGCCCGTCTCTGCCAATCCAGTTCACACCTCTCGACGAGAGTGTACCTTATCGGTCGGTTGCCTCTTAATTCGCCACGGGACTTCACACACGGTGGAATAATATTCGGCTTAACGTCTCCGAATGCAGAGAGTCGTTCGTCGTTCGTCGTTCGTCGCGGATTATCAATCGAGAACGAGTTCTTCCTATGCGCGTAATCGGATCAGGGGATCGCGCGCATAATCGTCGCATTTTGCCGCTGGTAATACCCGAAACACTCGTGTCTATATATCAAAAAGTGTCCAGCACGTTCGGTGGTGTTACGAGTTTTCGTTTTTATCTCGCGGCGAGTTTGTCAGGGCCGTTGGCGTTTCTCGCGGGCAGCGAGGAAAAATAAACAACCGATTAGAACGCGTAACCGGTCGTTGGTGTCGGATCGAGAGAACGAAACGGAGGTGAGGGGAGGGGAAGAGGGGGCGAATGTCGATAATACCGTTATCGGAGCGCAGCCGTGTGCGTCAGTTCGGTAATGAGCCGAGCCGAAGTCAATCATCGACGGAGCGGCGCGTTTGCAACACCACCGATAACGATTTCGACAATTTTCGGGGTTATCTCTGTTGGCGTCCTGCGCACACCGATCGACCACAAATTTTCTGTAAGAGTTAGGAAACGATACGCGGCGCTGGTCATTCCACGAGGCTGTTCGGTGGGCTTTCACGGAACGCCTCGCGCGAACAATGATACCGAAATATCGTTCTTTCGGGAGGATATTGAATACGAGAACGTTATTCAGCGGCTGACTAACGCGGGGATATGTTTCCTTTTTCTTTGGGAATTGTAGCGAGAAGTTCATTTTCGCGAGGATCGTAACCGAGAAATAATGCCTTCAACTTTGGTCGGCGTTCGTGCGTCGTGTTCTTTACGGAATCAAGATTACAATAATTTTACGATCCAAGGAGGCGCGAAAGAGAATAATAAATTGGTAAATTCTTCGTTTGTAAATTCCGGTAAAAGTAACGGTACGAATGAGTCACTCGGATGTTGGCGAATTTTTTGTTTCGCAATACGCGATTTTCGAACGTTGAATTTGCCCAGGGGATGTTTTTGAATCATTTATTACGTTCGAAGAGTATAAAATTCAATGTATTTAAAATAATAAACGCGATTTAATTCCATTTCGAATCATTGAAACGAACGCGAAGAATTTTTCTTTTTTTTTACCTCCCCGTTCGTGTCGAACAACCAATAATTCTTTCGGAAAAGTATTCCCGGTGTCGTTTAAACGACGTTAAAGATACCCCGTGAAAAGAGGGGAGCGGTCGCGCGAATAAATTTATTTTCACGCGTTCCAATGCTATTCGTATCATCGAATTGTCGAGAGCTTCTCGCCGCGAAACCATTCTATTCATTATTCCCATTCACCGTTTCCGCATAAGTGGCCGGGAGCGTAAAACGACGAAGCCCGTCGTCCAACGCGGTCGGGCCAAGATGGCCGTTACAAATGTGGCCCCGTACGGCACCGACTTCCTCGAAGTTCTCGATATTTCTTTTGTTCGCTTTCTTTCTCGCGTCATCCCGTAGACGCTCCCGCCGCGCGGAAGGATTAATCGATCCAGAAATAAATCGGGATAGCGCGTTAATAAAGATGCGCTGGGTCAAGAGGTCTCTTTCGCTCGGGGACGTCAAAGCGGAGCGGGACTCGGGTTATACATAGAATGGCGCGACTCGTTGGCGTTCCAGGTGTCGGATTCTTCTCAGTCAGTGATGAAGATCTCTCGCCGGTACGGTCGACAATACGGCTCGAAAATCACGAGGCCCGGTGGAACGAACGCGAAGTAACGTCTTCTCGAAGGGGAACTTACGGCTCGGTTCCCGTCTTTCCGTCATCGTTGTCGATAAATATTTCGCGTCGTTGGAACACGATTTTTATTCGTCGCGTAATCCACGGAACTGCGCCACGTTGGACGCCAATCGGGCGTAATTTCCATTGGGATTTCGGGAGGGTCCGCGAGACGAAGCGCGGTACCTGTCGGGCACTTTGCGAAATTTATTCGCGTACACGAGGTCGAGTCCTCGCCGAAAATACGAAATGGCAAAAAGACGATAACCCCGTTCACGTTGGAACCGGAAACGGGAACACGTTAAGCTGGCCGGGCGCGTGGAAACTTGGCGGGAATGTCAAATTTCCGAGCGTTCGCTTCAAATCAGTGTCCAAATAAACTAACCCACGGTCGAGACGTTCCCTCTTCTCGCGGGACCCAGCTCTCTTGCTTTCGCGTCCGCTTCTGTGTCTTACGTTCCTTTCCCGTTGGAATCCCCTCGTCGCTTCGTTTCCACCAGCTATCGAACCCCCACCACCACTTTCCAACGCCGCCTCTTCTCCCGTGCTTTCTCGAGCTTCCCTCAGGATTCAGCCGCGCTCGGCTTCCACGTCGACGACCATCCACCGTCAACGTCTAAGACGTCTCACTTTGCTCGAGATGCAGGCTACGCCGGATGTTTGAAAACGTTTTCTCGCCTTCGCGTTCTTCCTTGCCTCCTCTAGCTATCTGCCTCTTAGCCGGCATCCTCTCGTGACAGATGGAAATCTCGCGACCGACTTGCTGCCAGAAATGTTGACGAAATGCTCTTCGTGTTCGCCGCGGTGTCGTTAAACGCGCGATCACGGTCCGTCGACGTTTCTTATCCGGCGTTCCTTGCACACGCGTATCGACGACCTCTGGTCCTCCACGAGAACCGAGAGAGTGCTCCGTCGAGAGGTGTTCCTCGTTCCATGGGTAATTACCGAAGGAATAGGCAATTCAGATCCCGAAGACAGTTTCTTCGTCGATTCGTGTAGTTCTCGCTTGGGAAATAGAACGTGGGATCCGATGGAGAAACGAATTAAAAGAAACGTGCGACCTTGATGGAAATTGGACTCGTGGAGTACAATTTTAGGAGGGTTTGGCAAATAATTTCGGTTCGAAGGACAGTCTCTGCTCCGATTCGAATATTTCTCGCTTCTAGAATAGGCTGTAGAATTGATCATTTGAACGAAAGAACAACTTCAAGGTTCTCACTTCTAGAACAGGCTGTAGAATTGCTAATTTGAACGAAAGAACAACTTCAAGGTTCTCACTTCTAGAATAGGCTGTAGAATTGCTAATTTGAACTAAAGAACAACTTTAAGATTCTCACTTCTAGAATAAACTGTAAAATTGCTAATTTGAACGAAAGAACAACTTGAAGGTTCTCACTTCTAGAATAAACTGTAGAATTGCTAATTTGAACGAAAGAACAGCTTGAAGGTTCTCACTTCTAGAATAGGCTGTAGAATTGCTAATTTGAACGAAAGAACAGCTTCAAGGTTCTCACTTCAAGAATAGGCTGTAGAATTGCTAATTTGAACGAAAGAACAGCTTCATCGTTCGGATAAAGAAGAAACTCCTTCAGCCCCCCTCGATAGTTTCCAGAGCAACCTCGTACGGACTACTTGGTTCCTACCCGTTAAAAGTCCGTGCCCTCGAAGCGTTAATCGCTCAGCGGTGACACGTCGCTCTCGGCTCGAGCGTGCGTTTTCTACGTATCTCGAGCCACTCGTTCGCTCCCCCCCACCTGGAAGATGGAACGTCAACAACGAGCACGGATACGGCGGTCGTTGAATATCGTTCCCCCTGTTCGCGGAGTGAACGTTACGTAAGATCCGCTAACAAGCATCCCAAAATAATAAACAGCCCTCCGAACAACGCAACGCCCCGATCACGAAACCGCGTCTCGCGTGCCAGCGAGCATAGCTGCCAAACAGCCAACGGTAATCTTTCGAGCGAGTTAAGGGCGAATCCAATCGAATCGCAATCAAACAGACGCGGCTCGAATTAATTCCGCAACCGGCATTCAATTCGGATCGTCGGTATCTCCGCGAAAGATAGAGATAGAGGGTAGCGGGAGGTGTGGGTGGGTGTGTAGGTGTACGGTGGGTGAGTTTGCGCAGCGCGTAGACTGCTTCTAAATCAAGACGGATCAGCCTGGAATCCTCGTACGTCGGAGCCCGTGAGCCAACGCGTCGCGTGCACGTGCGTGCAAGTGCAGTCGCGTGTACGCGCGCAAATCTATAACCGGTTACAGGCAAACGGCTAGGGGACGGGGAGTGGGGGACGATGACGGTGGAGTGGGAGGGATAGGGGGAGAGACGAAGCTACGAAGCACCTACAGGATCTCCGTGTACACGCGGCACGCCGTGAAAGCCCGTGGATATATCTCGTCGCGTCGGGTCGCATCACCTGCACGTACGTCGAATGCACAATCGCATCGACCACACGCGCGCACACTACCTCGATCGAAAGCCCGCGCGGACACCTACGTCATCCGTGTTCGACGAAACCGAAGACCGAACCGAGTTACGGATCGTTTCACCGGTTGTTAATATCGGACTGTTGCGCCGCCTCGTGCTTTTTTCGTTCTTTCGGAACTCGTATTTTTTCGTTACCGTTCCGCCGACACGGGACGCGTAGACGACAATTCGTTCGCTTCGTACGCGCGTTTTTTCAGCATCTCGCGCGATTCCCCGAACGAGTGTTTACGTATCTTTTCGAAAGTATCGGAGATCGCTTCGTTGAATGCAATTGGACCCAACACGGCCATTTCTATGGAAACTGCGTTCCATGGTGACTGGTGTACAACCATCCTCGTTAGCTCGTGAAATTATTCAAAAATTATTCGCGATGTCTGTAGAACAATTGAGAGCAAAGCTCGACCGAAACGATGTAAAATGGAAGATTGTATAAAAATTGAAACGATTGAAAAATCGATCGAGGTGTCCTCGATTAACTAATTACGAATAGTGTTCGACGCAACGAGCATCGGTATCCCCGTGAAATCTCGAAACGTTCCCTCGACTAGTGGACGCGTCTCAATTCCGCCAAGTGAAACAAAAACGGAACTAATTTCCCCGTTCGTTCGGTAGCCCGGTTTCAGGAATTCGTGTCGTTGGACGCTTCCTTCCGGTACCGTCTCGCTTATCTCTCGCAAGCGTTTACGACAGATCGTAAACTCGCGAACCTGTACGGCACCTGTCGGCATCGAAGCCGCGACAAATAGGATTTTCCAACCGTACGCTTTGACCACGGTAAGCAAAATTCGAAGAAGACACCGGAGCGTCGTCTCGTAAAGAATTCGTCGCGTCGGTGCAACGCGTGACCTAAACTTTTCAAGGACGGTGCACTGTACGTGTCCCGTATGTAGCCGGGTACATGCGCAGCCACGTATACACGAGTTCCGGAGCCATTCGGTTCTGCAGTGCGGCGGTAGCGTGCGGTATAGGCCGACGTAACGCCAATGCTCGCATTATTTACGGTAAATTTGTCGGACGCTCGTTGGCGGCCCCGCGATCGTGGCAAAACGCGAAACGCGGAACACAAAATGCAAAACGACCGGTCAGATGGCGGGTCACGGGACCAACGAAGGGAAAAAGGGGGAACGTCCGTGCACGCGCGCGCTCGCCCTCGTTCGAAGCCTGAAAGAGACGTTGCCCCGCGTCGCTCGACGACCGAGTTCAACCGATTGGAAACCGGCACGGGTCTCTGTAATCTCTCAAATTGTTCGCTCTGTTATTTTCTGCTTTCGTCCAGCCGACCAAGGAACATCGGTTCAACCGCCACCGTGGAACACGTACTTCCTCCTCGTTTTCTCGCGATGTTTTCCTCGACGATGTTCCGTCGCGGTCCACGCGTGGTGGACGACGAAGGACGACAATTCTCGTTCGTAACAGGATAATCGCGCCGCGAACGGGAACTCGAGTCGCCGCGATTCGAATATTAAACGAAGAAAATTCGAGCGCGGATACGTATACATTTTTACAACGCGCGCGATTCGAATATCGAGCGAATAGAACTCCACCACCGTGGCGCCGGGATTGTTTGCCGAATTGTCTCCGTGTTTAAATATTTGTACACTTCCGCGATTCAAATACCGAACAAATAAAAATTCCGTACGATGACTCAGACTGTTTGTCGAATTCGAATATTATGTAAACACCGCGAATAAACTTCCTACCGTTCAACGATTTATTCTCCAATGACGAGTATTTGTACGTCGAATGTACGACATTACGATTCTACGTACAAATCGAAGTCCGTGTGTATTGTACTTCCCTCGTCATTGTTTCTTGAAATTTCTACGATAATGTATACATTGGGTTGTTTCCGGGGAATTTTGGGAGCAGTGTAAAATCGATGTTTGGAAATAATTCTCTCGAGAATATTGTTTTCGCCGACTTTACTCCGCTACGATATTCTCCGCCAATGATCCGTTCGTTTCATTCATTTGTTCATTTTCAAATTCAGAAAGAAACTTACCAATTCGCTATCAAAACTAACCGAGAATATTTCTGAAGGTTGATTCAATTTAGTATTTTTTCCACGACGAGGATTCCTCACCAAGAATAGGAGGCGAAATTACGCGTGGCGTCGCATTCGTTTCAGGAGCCCCCGATTAGACGGAAATTCGCGTCGCAAATTGTCACGCTGCGACGCGATACTAATTGCACGTAGACGCAGCAAATTAGCGCCGACTTAATGACCCCTAACTCCAGCCCGCAATGCCGCTGAAATTAAACCGAATTTGATTCTTCGTGAAACTGGATAACGCACCGCGTCACCCTACCTCGGTGTCTTCCATTTCGAAATTTTCCCTCCCTCCCGCCCCCCTCGTGCGCGCATTCACTGCACCGCTCGCGCTCGTTCGGGCTAATTATTGCGGTGGCCAGAATCTGGCTATTTCGCGCCGCAGACCGTCACGGTGCGCAGTGTCGCGAAACATTGTGCAACGTTAACGAGACCCAACGACACGTCGAAAATTATTGTGTCTTTCGGGCTCGATTCGACGAACGGGGCCCAATTGTTCATTTCCGCGACTTCAACGGGGATGACGCGCACTAACACGTCGATTAATTTTTCGTATTTAAAGATCTCGACGTTTGGTCAAACCGTAGCGTGACAATATTCCAAAAATACACCGTGGTTTGTTGGTGTATTTTCTATTTTGTAGTACTACCAACCAGAGCAGTGGTATTCAACGGGGATTGCGCGCACTAACACGTCAACGTGTTAATTTTTCGTATTTGGAGATCTCAACGTTTGGTCAAACCGTAGCGTGACAATATTCCAAAAATACACCATGGTTCGTTGGTGTATTTTCTATTTTGTAGTATTACCGACCAGAGCAATGGTATCCAAAAGTTCACAAGTATCGAGATTCATGACTAGTAAGCGTTTGGAAGTAATATAAGTTTCAAGCGCCGGTTACCAGTGACCACCACGGCATTCAACGTGTTAAAAGAGATAACGCTCTCGACACGCGAGCCCCTAACGTTATACCAGGAGGGGGTATCGCGACACCCGATACGAGGGTTGTCATTGTTTTTATGCGTCGATAAGGACCGCGCTTAATGACCCGTGGAGTTTTCGAGCGCGATTCGCTCGCATCGACGCTGCGGCTAATCCACTCGTCCCTCCCCGCCCCCTGCACCACCGCGCGTCACGTAATCACGCGTTATCGTAGGTTATAAATTTATTTCGCTCGACTTGGAAATGCCATGTCGACGGTACGTAACCCGTGGTAAGCAACGCGAGTATACTTTTCGTTTTCGAAATTTTGAAACGAGGATTTACACACGATCCTTGATCCTAATTTTTTTCTTTTTTATAGCGGTTCTTCTTTTACATCTTTCTCGATTACACTTTTATAAAAATTCTCCGCATTTGTCTACACGTTTTACGTCGCGGTTAATTTGTTTGTTCTTCCATCGCTTTGCGCGTGACGTGATCAGGCGTTACCGTAAATTAGAAAATTTATCACACTCCGGTGTATTTTCGAAAGATTGCAGAGGTAACGAATTATTTAAAATTTGTTAATCGTAGTCTTCCTTTACAGTGGTCTTCCGTTCGTCTAGAAATTTTTCGGTCCTTCGTTCGCAAAAATTCTTTGAATTTGCGTTTCACGTTGACACGTTAAAATATTTATTACACACTGAGGCATTTCTCTTTGTCGAAAGTGTGACACGAAAGTGTTTCAAGAGTTATTTACAATCGTTAGTTGTCTCCGTTTCTGTATCGGTATTTTGTTAGTCAGCAATTTTTCGATTTCTCTTTTACAAAAATTCTTCGAATTGCCATGTCTGTTTCGCATCGATACCATGGTTGGTCCACTCGTTCCTCTGTAACGCAATCGTGCGTTATCGTGAGTTATGAATTTATTTCGTTCGATTCGGAATTGTCGCGTCGACGGTATCTAGCTGGCCGTAAGCAATGCGAGTGTATTTCTCTTTTTCGAAACAGCGAAATCGAACGAGTTATTTACAATCGTTACCTGTCGTTCTTTTTTTATAATGGTCCTTCATCTGGTAATTTTTCGGTGCACTTTTTATACGGAGAATTCATCGAGGCGTCTACCGACTGTATAATTTCGCGTAATTTCTTCGGTTTTCTAAACTCATGAATAGTCAAACGACGAATCGGGAAGGTGAATCATATCCGTTCGAGTTAATCGATTTACGCGAGCGTTTGATTCGCTTCTTAACCTTTCCCATTGTCCGGTTTAACCTGTGATTCGACTGGACTTCGGCTCGTTAGCATCGTTGTTCGCGACTAAACTCGACTCTTTCCGTATTAATTTATCGGAAGAGATTACACGATCGAACGCGACAAGAACACTCCCCTGCGCGCGGGCAATATCAATTTTCGAAAGGTAATTCCAGTCGACGTCGAATAACTCAAAAGCGTCCGCGAGTCTGGTAATTTGAAAACAAAAGATTACTTTGTCGTGGTAATCGTCACAAGGAATCGGCAATTTCCGGCAAACGTTACACGTAATATGCAGATAATTACCGTTCCAGTCTCGGTAAAGTGTAATCTCCGAAATTACTCCGCGCAGCCTTCTCTTTTATGCGTTTCTGCGCGTCGTAAAGTTGGACGTAATTATACAGTAGCCGGTGCACGACGATAAATTGTGATCGATGTATAAAACATGCGAGCGAACACCATTCGAACCCGTGTTCCACCGTGAATCGCGCCGCGATCAACGAACGATCGTTCTCCGTTATTAATACGCTGCTAAGTGGCTTTTTGCTAATTACCCTGTTGCTTATTATCTTTATTGCGTATCGACTTCGCCGATACCGAACGTTCGTGATACGGCTCAATTTGCAGCAGCTTCGATCGCCTCGTTCCATATTTCGCGCAACGCTGCAACAGGAGCAATTCGATAAGACGAAATATTTACGATTACACCCGCTCTTGCCCCATCATTCGATTTAGAAAACGGTGTAACGTATCGAAATTGAGAAAAATTCTACGGATCTCGCACCATCTCCCTTGCCAACGCTCGAGTTTCGCGTCGAAAAGTATACGGTAGGAATTTCACATGCACAATTAATCGAACTTACATTTCTTGCCCGAGATATCTGAGAAATTATCCGATTTTTCCACGCAGCCGCCAACGATCGCGTGAAACCATTCTCGTTGATTTTCGCAAATATGTATTTCAAATTTTCGCGAATATCCTCGACGCCTGTCCGACGCGTACGTCATTCTTAATGTTTTCGAAACTGGGTCAATATTGTTATTCTCGTCGCGGAAGAATTACATCTCGCGCAGTCGGTCGAAAAAGGAAAAATAAAAGAAAAAAAGGAAAACGAAAAAAGGTATAAACAAATCCCATTGCATCGGGGGTTCGTAACTCGAGCCAATATCGCTCCGCGCGACCAATTCCGCTCCAATCGCTGCCCTCGAATATTCTCCAAATTGGACATACCTGGAGATCGGCCGTACCACCTTTTCCCCACTCCTCGATCCGAAAGTAAATAACCTTCGTTCGGACATCGTTTCGCTCGGCGATCTATCGATCCATCGAGTTCCGGGCGAACAAAAGTCGCGAAGTAAAGGGTGCTTCTCCCCCTCCCTGTCGTCCCTCGTCGAACCTAGCTACAATGCAACGTCTCGAGGAAGTCCTCTCTCACCTTGGCCCTTCACTCTGGCAAATTGCGAGTCATCGATCAGAGGCAATGCGCGATGATAGGATCGTACGGTTGCCTCCTTTCATCCGTTGGTTCCCTTCTTTCGTTTTCTCTTTTCCCCCCGGTAGGCCTCCCCACTCCACCCCTCTGCGTTCTCGTCGAACCCTTTCCACGGACGGTTGGGGTTCATTTAGTAGGGTAGTTTCGTAGTTTCGCAGTTTTCCGGGGGTTTCGGTGGCCGTGCTTCGACGGCGGCGTCCATTTGTATCTGGGATAGGGAGCGGAGGGCGGCGGTGGTGGTGGTGGTGGTGGCGGCGGAGGCAGAGGCGGCTTCGGAAACTCGAAACGCTGGACCGTGGCCAGGAATTTATCCCGACCCGTTTCCCTTAGCCCCCTCCCACCCCGTGGCCCCCTCTACCGAATCTACCCCGCTCGTCTATACTGCAGGTGGACCAGCCCCCGGTCTCCGTGTAAACGCCGTATTTATTGCCTCGTTCCCGATGTAAATGCGCGTGCCGTGGATTATTGGGAACTGATCTTCCGATCTCGGAGGATAATTCCAGTTCTAGGTGGCTCCGGTACAACAGGATCGTCACCGATCTGACCCGCCACCGATCCCTACGAATCACGCTACGGGCCAAATACGCGCGCGCGGCCCTCACCGCGCCGCGCCGCGCCGCGCACGATGTAAACGCTCCGTGCGAGCAATTGCGCGCGTTCTCCTCACCCCGTTGCTCCATTTTCTACACATCCCGCCCCACCGTCGCTCCTTTCTCTAACGAGACAATATATCAATTGCGCCCGTGATGTATACGCGGGAATCCGTGTACCCTGAACGCGAATCGTCGACCACCGGTCCCCTTCCTCCGCCTCTCGGGTTTAACAGCGATCGCATTGCTCAGCCTTGCGGAACGTGGACGAATTGACGCTGAATCGAAGAGCACCGACACTCCAACCTGGAATTGGCTTCGAAAGTAGATTCGTTTTATATATTTTTACTCAACCTGTGAACTTTCATTCCGAATCGTAACGTACAAATGCGCTCCGACGCGGTTAGACACCTCTCGGGGATACGAACGTTGCGTTCTCATCGAGGACGCTTGTAACGCTAGGAATCGCTGCCACTTCGATATTGTACCATTTTTATTCGTAGGTGTTACAAATTGTCGTTACGCGTCGCTTCGATGTCAGTGTTACTCGTGTTGGATTCTTGGAACGATTTGATTCGTTTGGGAAGAATTTCTCGATAAGAGATTCTCGGTAGACATTCTGCGTGGATAATAAAATAGGAGAGTTTCGTAAGCTTTTACGCGTATACCTACGCGCGTTCATTCTCTTTCATTCTAATCCTCAATCCCTCTCGCTTCAGACATCTGGTCATATTCGCCCGTCTCGATCGTTCGTCTTTTCCAAACACTCTTCATTTTCTCCAGACCACACTCATTTATGTGACTATACTCATACTCACACTCATACGTTTCCAAAACGCTCCTCTCGCACTCTTACTTCTTCCTTTCCAAACACTCTTCATTTCCTCCGGACCATACGCATCTCCTTTCGTTCTACATTCCCACTCTCTGTCATCCCACACGACCCCCTGCGAAGAATCGCTCGTGCCCTTTAAGAAACCTGGCAAGTGTTTACCTCAACGCAGATCCGTTCACGCGCAACGTATCTTCTATCCCTGCGCTCGTAGCAGGGCACGGAAAATCCGATATCACGCTATCGGCTATCAGCTGGCCAGCTAACGGGGAATTTACCCGGACCGCGTTGAATCGAGTCTCCAACCGCGGTGCCCGAACGACGAACAGTTGCTTCCGTCCACGAAGTTGTCCGTCGGTCTGATACCGGTTATCAAAGATTCAAGCGCGACGAGCACGACGAGTCGGCGGAGGCGTTGCGTGTTGCGTGTTGGACGCGTTTTCCTCTCCGGGTGCTCGTGTAGAGCAATCCCACGAGTGGAGAGCCGGTAACAGACCGTGGACGTGACGTTAACATACCGCGGGATTGTCAGGGAGGCGGTCGCGGTTGGTAGCGCTGCAGCGCGCACCGGAGACCCGCTGTCTGCGGTTAAGTCGAAGCTCCGGATATCAAGAATTCATGTCTGACCTACACCGGCGAGCTGTGCTCCCGCCACGTTCGTTGGAGCCGTGAGACCCGAGCTTGCGTTCTTATCGTTGTTAGTTGAATCCAGAAGCGAGCGTTCGCTCGAACACCGATAATAGCGACGCGTGGCCATCGTGACGCGTCGCTTGCTAAATAACGAAAATAATTCCAAGGATTGTTTCAGGAGACGAAACAACCCTTTCGACTGAGTAAAGATTCCACTGTCGCGCGAATCTACTAGACTTTAACATTTCGGTAGTAAGGGGAGGTCTAGCAAGAGATATTGTATTCAGTTTTAGGCTTCATTCGCGCGATATATATCGTTGGATTGTCATGGTGGGCGAGAGTTGTTGGAATTCTTAATTTATCGTCGCGTAAGAGTTTGGTCGAATGAGTAGAAGGAACGAAGGATGTAGAGAGTTTGTGTGAAGTTTGACAATCTCTATCAGGTTCGATCTATACTGTCGCGAGATGAAAGACGGTAGTAGGAAAGAGTTTTAAATTATCTTTCAAACTATCGATTTGTTGTACGAGTGGAGACTAGGGCAAAGTTCTGCTGACGTTGTCTAGGTGCTGTCATTCCTGGACTATGACTGGACTATGGGTTTTTGGGTGATTCGTGAGGGCAAGGTTCGACTGGCGTCATCTGGTGATAGGTAGTCTTCGAACGATATGTCCGATGCTTCACACGCGTTAGGGTTCATTCGCAATGTGGTCGAGGGATTCTTCAGACGCATTTTTATACGTTTCTTGAGGAATCTTCCGAACTGTCGACTTTCTCGAGTTTGGTCGAGTTGGTGAAGGAAATGGAGACTATATGGGAGTAAAGATAATATCTTTTACGATCTCTACCAGGATCGATGTAACTATCGTGAGATGGAAAGTCGGTAGTGTGAACGATACATCACTCGCCTTTTAAACTCTTAATTTATCGTCGCGTGAGAGTTTGGTCGAAAGACTAGAAGACACGAGAAATATAGAGAGTTTATATAGTGACTGCTTCTGGACTGTAGGATAAGGTTTTCGACAATCTCTATCACGTTCGATTTACACTGTCGTGAGATGAAAGTCGGTGGTAGAAAATAGTCTTGAATTATCTTCCAAACTATCAATTTGACGTCGTATGATAGTCTAATTGAAACAGTAAAATATATGGGGTCTATATGGGGACGAGTCGATTGCTCCTGGACTATAAGATAATGTTTCTACGATCTCTTCGAAGCCTCGAACCAACTATTCCGTAACCTGAAAAGTCGGTAGGGTAATGCTCCGTTTCAATATTTGAAAATCAGGGCTGCTGATTATCAATATGCAAAGCACAGGCAGAACTGAAGTGGACTGCTCGTTGAGTAAATACAATGAATGGAGAACAACAAGATGATATTCGAACAACAGTGTTTTGTTTCCACGAGTATAGAAATGACGGTCATCCGAAATGAAACCACAATCCAAGGTGAGGACAACTCGAGCAATAAATGTTTACAATACCCGAGACACCGTAGTCCGAAAGAGGTCTGCAGACCATGACAATGGCAATTGACGCATCGTAAACACGATACGAAAGGACATAATTTATGAGCCAATTTCCTAGAACAAAGACTGCACTGTGTAAACGTCCCAACAGGTTCCACAACAGTAGGCCTCGGAGACGTGGCAGGATTTATGAAATTGCCCTAAATTTCTATCGATGATTGTCTAGCCCCACTTACGTGCCCAATACTCCAAAATTATCTTGGAGAATCGTCAGAGTTTTCTAAACTTCTCGAAACTTCAAAGAGTTGTCAACTTCTGAACAGTTGTAAATGGTACATCAGCGTGTGAACTACTTTTATAACACACATTTTGATTCTTTGTTGCATTCTCAATTAAATTGATTTAATGGAAAGGTACAAGGTGTACAAACGCTCGTGCACACAGTTCTTCGTGAGAAACAACCGACAAGTTGTTCCTTAAAGGTCAGTTGTTCGTTAAAGGTCAGTTGTTCGCTGGTTCGTTAAAGGTCACGAAAAATAGACTCTCCTCGCGTAACTGTCGCAACGTTACCTTTCTAGATTTCTACGATGTATTTAGCTACAGAGATTGTTAACACAATTCAGACTTTCTCGCATCCCGAAAGGGTTGTATTTAGTTAAATGGGATCGGTGCTTACTGCGTTCGATCTATTACGTAACACCATCGTTCCACGGCTCCTTCAACGTTTAACTGTGCAGTCGAATTGATCCGAAGTAGTCTCCTTTGGGAATTCATTCCGAGGAAACGAACGCAAATTCAAACTCCTCTGTTCGCACAATGTTTACTAGTATCTTAAGAAATGAACAAATTTTGTTCAACTTTGCATAAATATATCCACAATGACACTGCACTCGTTTAATCCGAAGGCCGTATTTCAAAAGTTCAGTTAGCCTTGCAACGATCCAAGCTATAAAAATAACAATACCGACGTTTCCTCTGAAATGATTATTCCAGAAACCCACATTTTCCGACCGAACTCACAATGAAATATAAACCGGAACAAAATGACAAAAACAGCGACTGTGAAACGACGAAGTAGCGTTTTTCTCATCGAAACAAAAAAAAACCATTTACATTCTCGCAGAATAAAGTCTCTAAAAATCTTTTCGCCGATTCGATCGAAAGTTAAACGCGTTCCGGACACGCCGTATTTTTTCCAAGTCGATCCGTGCTTCCGTCTTTGAGTTATCGCCTCGAAAGTAGAGTATAAGAAACCGAGAAATACGCGTTCAAAGTTTCCAACTCGGGGCTCGACCTTCTCGACTGCCAAAATCCACAATTTTGCGAATTTCGAGCGCGATTCGAGCGACAGATTACGTGGAAAGGAGGACAGTTTCGAAAAAGTACGATACAAAAACACGACTCGACGACCACCGATCGGTTTAATAATCGCTACGATGTTACGTTTCGTCGTCGTCGTTGTACGAAACGCGGTACCTCCTCGCTCGCGAATCGCTGGAAAACGCACGGGCGTTCGCTCGATCCAATGAAACTTTTATGTTCGCCGGGAGTTTCTTACGAAGACGATACGGCACGGCCTTATGGGAAAATCGATCGACCCGCCAATCGGATAAGAACGCTTGAATTACGTCCTCCTCCTGGACGTCGCGCGGCTTTATTGAAATCTTTTTTAAGGGCCGCTGTGATTGGAGAGATACGGCCGGCTAATGGTATTGCACGGTAACCCGTATTTATGATTTCTCTCTCTCTCTCTCTCTCTCTCTCTCTCTCTCTCTCTTTCTCTTTTTTTCTTCACGGGGCCTTTATGGCGGCCGTGCGCGCGATACGGGTTTTTATGCGCGACGGAAGTCGAGGATTTGAATGCGAGTTCGTGGTGTTCGTATTTCGGTGGACTCCGAGACCGTAGCTTCCGAGCACG
Organism: Ptiloglossa arizonensis; assembly: GCF_051014685.1. NCBI lineage: Eukaryota > Metazoa > Arthropoda > Insecta > Hymenoptera > Colletidae > Ptiloglossa > Ptiloglossa arizonensis. The sequence goes on from NC_135056.1 coordinate 11,140,310, forward strand.
AGGAATTGCGCGGAAAGTAACGTCCGGTGCTCGCTACGCGAACGTTAACGGTTTAACGCCCGTTTGTTTCGTCGAAAGTTCAATCCTGAGAGTCGCTTTTTCATCTCCGTGTATGAAAAGACGTTCCACCGCGTCCACGAGCCTCTAGACCTAGAAATGAAAAGACGCGTGGTACGACGTCCCCGGTTAAAGCTTCAAGGATGGTTTCGCCTTTTTCACCGGCGAAAGATCGTTGTTTCTCCTGTTTACATTTTCTCGAGAGAGGAGACCACGGAACGGACGGAATATCTTGGCGGTATTTTAGCCAGGATTGTGGAAAATTTGCAAAATCACGCATCGGAGTACCGAGTAAACGACGATGGGAAACATCGAAATCGTTTTTCGTTTCGAAAAAGGAAAATGTCCGCCAAGTTCGTGGAAACGATGTACAAGTAACAAAGTTTCGAGCCTTGAAATTTTAATGGCTCGCAGAAAACGTGTCCATCCGTTCCACGGTACCCGAATTATAACAATATTCGCCATAGTTCATTTTTTTTCCCGCCCCCCTTATTAATGAAACGGTAGAAAATTCGTCGCTTCTCTCGCTTGAAAATTGCGCAATTTCGCGAATTTCCCATTTTCGTCTCCCATTCTAATACCACGGTCGACGAAATTCAAAACTTGGATATTTATTCGTAGTTCTCCTTCCGTCGGATAGCGACTTTATTCCAATTTATTTTTAACAACGTTCGGAAAGATTGAATCACGAAACTCCTCGGTCCCGATATAAAAATGTTCAACGAGGAAGGAAAACATTCCCGAGGAGAATAATATTTTAATCGTTCCCCGTGCAGTCTGCTAAAAAATTCCCTTGGTCGTATCCACGGAACCATCGTGCGCGACTATCGATCGTGGTCGCTTGAATTTCAAACCAAATCGATTTTCGCAATTCAATGTGAAAGTGTCCAAAGCCCAGTGTCCGCAGTTAAAAAAATAAAAAAAAAAAAAGAAGAAACGCGCGCTAAATTCGCACAAGTATCACCGTGGATGTCGTTCGGGAATATCGGTCGATAGGGAGATTCAAGGTCGGATGAAGTTACAGAGACGAAACGATAGCGATCCACGAGCGAAAGCTTCGTCCAGTGGCGAAACGATTCCGGTGTAGGTGTATCGACGAAGAGAAATACGGAGAGAGCAGAGGGAACGGGGGTGAGGGGTGGTAGAGGGTAGACAACGATAAAAGGCAACGGCTTCTGGAACGAGTCGAGATCAATTTGCGATTTCGACCTCTCGTTCTCGCGCCGAAACTCGGCCGAAGTCCCACCAATCTAGACCGTAAATAACGACCGGAAGTTCCCAACAGCGGAAGATCCCTTGGCAGGTCTACACTTTGTCAGAGACGGATGATGCGGAGAGTTTCGGTGCGATCGAATCGGCCGTTGATTTACGAGGGGGCGCGGGATAGCGATCGTTCTTGTTTCGAAGACGATTTCGCGATGTACGCGCGTTACGAAATCGCGGTAGGATACGGGGAACAGGTCGGGGAACGTTTCTCGCGCGAAGTCGAACTCGCGGTACCCCCTGGAACCGAGACTTTCGGATGTTGCTCGGGCACCGGGCGAAACAATAGCCGACCGCGCGTACCTAATCGTCGTCGATCGATGCCGCGAACGTGTGTGACGTAAACCGGAGAACGGTTTCGTGGGTAACGTTACACCTCCGCTTCGTTTCGCCTCGAGTCGACCCGACACTCGTTTTCTAACCGCGGCTAATGATAATACGCGGTACACGCCGAGCGTTCCTGTACGTACACCGTATCCCGATGTAGATAAATTCGTCCGATAGACTCGACGTGAAATCTCCAAGCCAGAGGGAATGGAGCGGGGGGTATAAATTTCCCTGAGAGGTGTTGAAATACCGATGTAACCGGCCAGATCTAAAAGTTCCCAGAATTATACCAGCACGGGTAATCCTTACCGAATAATAAATTCTCGTTAAATTTTACGCGGCTAAGGTCTTGGTAATCTCACGTGGCCGTTCTGGTTTTCTGATCTTAAACGCGGTGCTAGCGATATTTCAGACACCCTGCCACTCGTTCGTGCCTTTTTATTCGCGTTTCTCCTTTTACCCTCCCTTGCCCCTCTTTCGCACAGCCTCTCGACACCCTCGAGCCTTTCGCGTTCTTTTCTCTCCCCGCTCGACCGCCGTCCTGACATCCCTCAGGGTTAATTTTAACGCGTACTGTGCAGCAGGATCATCAACGGGGTTGCGGTTATAGTTGGCTATGATTCTCATCTAAATTCACCGCGGCTAATAAATTTCTGACCGTACGCGCAACTATGTTTTCCCGTGGCATACTTACGACGCCAGATGCCAGCGTAATCTCCGCGCCGCGTACCTACCTATGTACGTACGTATCTCGGCGGCGTTCCACGGCGATTGTCGAGGAAAACCGAGGCGAACGGATCGCGAGGTCCGTCCATTGTCGAGTTACGGGTTATTTTGGGAATTTTACGCGAGTACTTCGGACAACGTGATCGATGAAACGTTCGGTGAAACGTTCGGTGAAACATTCGGACCGGCACTTTCGACGGGATCGTTGCACTCGAAACCAAGACTTCCAATTTGGATTAACCAACTATCGTGGTTCTCGTCGAATCGGGCAATTCGAAGAGAATCGCTCTCCTTCTTGACACGTTCAAACTTACTTGCGTCCAAACTATAGATTCCCATTTCCGTGAAATGTGACTTAAATATTGCACACGCGTTTAGAAACGCACGACTAAGTTTTGCGGTGTATTGTATTGGGTTGTTGGGAATATGATTTCGTTTTCCAAAATTGAGAATATGTAATTCGATAAAATGTTTATACATTCTAAAAACATCGTGACTTTCCGAACGACCCGATAGAATAATTAAGTAAAATTATTGTATGTACGAAACTGAGCGTTTAGAAACGTAGGACTAAGTTTTGCAGTGTATTGTACTGGGTTGTTCGGAAAGTGATTTCGTTTTCCAAAATGGAGAATATTTAATTTAAGAAAATGATTATACACTCTAAAAAATTCGTGTTTCGTTTTCACCAAAGAAAACGAAATGACTTTCCGAACAACCCGATAGAATAATTAAGTACAATTATTATATATACAAAAGTGAGCGTTTAGAAACGCACGGCTAAGTTTCGCAATGTATTATAGAATAATTAAGTACGTTTCACCGCTAAGTTTCGCAACGTGTCCTAGAATAGTTAATTAAATTTTAGCGCCAACTTTTCCACTATATTAACGGTTAATTGAATTTTATTTTCGCGACGAAAGATGCGAAGCTTACGCGCGACTCGCTAACGAATACGTACTTCCCTGTAAGTACGTTTCTGGGTTAATAATAAGTTCACGTGCAACCGAAGAACATTAAAAGGAATTCGGTATCGCGTGTTTCCATATCCGCGAATTTTTATCCGGCAACCGCCCGTGAAATGTAGATGTTACGGAACAACGGGTCGAAATTTCCAAATTTCTATCGTAACTTCGTTCAAAATTTCTACGTATTCGTACACCGGAGTTAACAAACCTACCTCGGTCGTAAACGTGTCGTTCGGTCGCGGCGTGGAATTCAACGGTCGCTATCTATAGCAAACGAAACGAATTTATTGTTCGCGAATAATTTCTAATCCGTGTCTTCTGTTCTGTTACAGGTATGGATACTCACCTCAGCCAGTCTTTGGTTTAACGATCGCGACCGAATCGGTGAGTCGATTGTAATTCTCGAACGGTTCGCTCGGTTCGTTGTTACGCGATTCGGTGACGATAAATTATAATTAGGTACGGCGATTCAACGACGAGATAATCCGCTGTAATGATACACAGCGATGGCTATAGCGCAACGGACGGTTTCGAGGGTCCGCGTATCCGTTTGAAAGTTTCTCGTGCGCGTCGAAAACGGTGACAGCGCGGCCCGACGATTACTCGACGCATCCCGGGGGGTTGTTTTTTCCGCACAAAGGAAAGGCTCGAGGGAAATCCGGCCTCTCACGACGTGTATATGCACACGGGGCCGAGAATTCGTCGTTCTCGGTGGTTTCTAGTTTTCCACGTCAGCGCGTAGATGGCGGTACCGTGCGCTTTCGGATTTGAAAGCCGCCTTGAATACTTTCGTCCCTCCGCAATTGCGTGTTTGCTTCCGGCGCACCGGACCGGCACCGATTGTCTGATCCGCGCCGGATGCACCTCCTTGGGAATCACGTCATTTCGGACCCGAGGGATCATTCTTCGCGCCGCGAACAAACCGAAACTAATTATTCTTCAAGTGGCTCTTCCAATTTCGAATGCTGAACCCGTGGTACGTTTCTCAGACACCCGTTCACAGCTTTTTTCTTTTTTTTTCAATCCTGTACTTTCGTTCGTGCACGTTTCGGGATAACGTGCACCACCTTGCGTAACGGTTTCTTTCGTTACTTGAAAAACGCGAGAATTGAAGGGCCTCCGTCGGACGGAAAACTTTGCGAATTTTTTCTTTGGTGTACTTCTTTCTTCTCGTCGAATTAAGAGGGTTTGTATCTTGGTTTCTCTCAAACATCGTTTTAGGCTTTGTGAAATTTTGACACTTTACTCGCACGTATTGCACGAAAGTGCAAGTTTCTTTCGTGACGGTGCATTTAATCATTTAAAGGAAAGATTGAAGGGCTCTCGCGAAACGGAAAACTTTGTAGTTCGTTCAAAGAATACGTTTCTTCGCTCTCGTTGAATTGAGAGGATTTGTTTCGTAAATTCTCGACACACCGTGGTTCTTTCTAAATTTTCTATTCGAACGTTGACAATAGTTTTTTTCAAACTCTGCGTATTTATTTACACGCATTTTACAACTATATTTGTCGGTGGATTTCGCTCTCTCGCTCAATCGTATTTAATAGAATAAAAAGAAATAGTTTCGATTGCTTGCTTTCAATCGAGGATCACGTAACTTTGTACATTTTCAACAAATAACATATATCGAGTGTTTCGACATTAATGCGCAGACGCGTTTTATGAAAAATCTGCTCGAGGAAATTTAGAAGAACTTCGATCGGCGAATTTTTAAGTCAGCTCGCAAATCAATCGTGTTTACACCGGTTCGAAGTAATTGAATTAGCTATAAACTGCATCGCGCAATGTTTGCACCGAGCACTTCGTGAAACTTGAATTCGGTTAATTAAATTGCTCTACAGAGAAAACGAGGGATACACAAAATTAACCGACTCTGTTTGAAAGCTGGTCGCGCGTTAATAGAGTTTTGCGAAATTCGTCGTCATTAGACGCATCGAACGTGGCTAGTTTTCGAGGGACGATTGAAAATTTTGTTCCCCGCATTCGTTACGGTGAGACACGCAAACAGACGTACCCGGTTTTTTTTATTTTTTTTTATTTCTTTTTTTTACACCCGTCAGCCTTTCGATTTGACGTACCGTTGGCTAGGTGGATTTTTTCCTTTTTTTTTTTTTTTTTTTCGCCAGTGTCGGATCAGTATTTTTCCCTTTTCTAGTTTTCACGGCACGCGTTGCCTCGCGAAAAAACCCGCTCGTTGAAAAATTCACAGTCGCTGACGTTGGGGACGAATCGTGTAACGAAATCGCGCGCGGACCCCGGTGAACAATGCGCGGCAATTAGGTCGCCGATTACGTTTAACGAATCGCTTCTCGTCCTTCCTTCGATGATAATTGCCGTGACACGGAAACGCCGTGAGTTACTGCCCTAAATGATACTTGAGGAGGAACCGCGCGCGCGGTGAACAACTGTCACAGGGAATTTCGTGGAACCGGTGACGCCTGTAATGGTTCAATTAATAAAAGACCGCGAGAGTTTCCCGTTCCGTGTGCAACTTGCATCCTCCGTTCCAGAAATTCGATGAAATCTAGTTCACGGTACGGGAGGAACGATTCCTTCCAAAATGGTATCGAATTGCGTGTTCCAAAATCGCATTGTTAACGAAATAAAATGTTTACTCGATCAGGATACGATAAACGTGTTTCTTTGACGAATATTAATCCATTAGTAATCGGTTGCTTGGAAAAATTAGCAGATGGAGTATTAAAGAGAGGAAAAAGAGCCTCTTTGGAGCATCGTGGTATAGGTATAATTTGCCCTTATCTTAGAGGTATAATTTGATTCATTTATTCTCTGATTGTTTAATTCGACGAGTTTATTCGCCATAATGGAATAAATGTACAAAATATACGAAAGTGTAACGTGTGTTAGAAAACAAAGGAAGGTAATTGGGTGGAATATGGTAAATTTATGCTATCCAACTGTTGGTCAATATTTTCTGTAATTTAAATTGCCCTACTCATTTAGGGACTTCTGACTATAACCTTGTCATCGTAATTACACAGGGGACCGAATGACGCAACGGTTCTATGTTAACCTCGTGTCCAGTTGGTCTTTAGTTTGCAACTATCTGTAATAATGAATAAGGAAGAGTAGTTAAACCAAGCATTACGCTTCGATTCTGCACGAGGACACTCGCTGGGAGAATTCGTTTCTCCGTGCAATTGCAAATTGAGAAATCGTGCGAATTTATTTTTAACGAGATCGGAAATTGGAGAATTTCATCGGCGCGAAACGAAATTAGAAGTTGAAAATAAAATTCACCCGTAAAAATAACTATATCACCAACTGGCTGGAACATTATTCGAATGTTCGTTTAAGAACGTGTTAACTCTTTGAGGGAAATTTGTAAACTCTTGAGGATTATTAAATTTGTAAAGCGATACGAAATAATTAAAACTGGAAAATAGATTAATTAGATACTTAATTTACTTAATTTACATGCAACTTTTAAGGATTTACTTTAATTTTTCATTGTGGCTTTAAAAATATCTCACCCTGCATATCAAGGTATTAAAAATGTGGAACATGTCTTATCCCACCGTATCTCGAAGTGTTAACACATCTTTCGGTCCTGTTTATGTCTCGTAATGTTCGTTAACATATTTCATCGTTGTTTCGTTCCCTTGGTATTAAACGGTCCGCGTGTTCGTTTATTTTCGAGGCCATCGAGCCGTCGCGTATGATCTGGTAATCATAATTCATTCGTAACGGTGTTTTAGACTCCCGGTCCACGAGCGATAATTGAAATTCAATGTTTTGCAAGTTTCCCATAGCGAATGCGCTCCCTCACTATCACGGTTCACGCACCTTTGTCCGTCGTTTCCCCCTTTTTAAACGTGTCCGTCTCTCTCGCCAAATTCCCAACTCGTGGCGTTGCGTTTTATTGGCCGAATCCAATAATCAACAACACTCGATAATTAATTTGATTGAACCTCGTTTCGCTCGCCAGCGGGCGTCGAATTGTCCCGTTTCGGTGGTCGTTCGATTCAGATACTACGATGACGTGGTTTTCGGGGTCGAAAACTGTACTGTTTAATTATTGTTCATCACGGCGTCCGGTGAACGCGTTTCGAAACGCTCATTCATTTTTCGGTGGCGAAATTTAAAGCGAGTAGCGAAGATACCACGCTGTTATTTATCCCCTTCTCTTCGTATTACCAATCATTCTGTGTTTTCCATCTACGAATTATTCTCCAAGTATACTCGCAATTATTACGGTGCAATTTTTCTATACAACGATGAAAACAATCGTCAAATCGATCTGCACTGTATTATTTGTTTTATTTGAAAATTTCATTACACTTTCAACGAGACAGGTTCATTGAAAGAAAGAAATAATTGAACTCCTCTGAATAGTGACGTCGTTTTAACGCGATACAAATATCATAGTTTTTATAAACGTACCGTTTTTTATTTTTTCACCATCTTGAGACGATTAAATTTCTAAACTTTGGTGTATTAATTCCATAGGAATCTTTTGGTACAGTTGTCGCGACTTTGCAACAATCTAAATAATTCGTTGAAGAAATTGTGCTCGAATCTAGAATCTGCATCGTTGCAACCCGTTTCGGAGCTGTCGTTCGTTCGTTTACATTTTCTCGCGAGTCGTCGGAATAATTCTGTCGTCGGTGTCCAATATTGGACGAAAAACGATATGTTTTGCCGTGCAGCGAATCGATACCATCGAACTATGCTCATCGACATTACAGGCAAAATCTATTATCGTGTAGCGTCGCGAAATCCAGTCCTTGGATCGATTTTCTATTTCCCGTGCCAACGATTGGGGATGATTGTTCGGTCCGAATTGCCTCGATGATTTTTTTATACCGCGCGAAATGACGTTGGAATAACGCGAAACTGCAATGATGCGAAAGCAAAGATCAATACGAGCCAATTAATCGTTAATAAATAATCAATGGCGCACGGCTGGAGCCAGCCAGATTGCCGCTCGTCCTTTGTTTCAAATATGGAGCCGGGACTACGTATAGAATATACACGTATTGGTGTGTATCGATATACACGTCGGATATTAACGGCATTACCATATGGAATCGTACACGGGATTGCGAGATATTGCAACGAGCACGATTTGCATGATTGATTGCACCGAAGCTTTCGCGACTTACCGTTTCCAGGTGAATTCCCCTTATATATATATATATATATATATATTTTTTTTTGTACGTTGAAATCTATTATTGAAACGATGTAAAATTCTTGCGAGGTATTTTTAAACGCGACGATTTTTCAGATACATTCGCACCGATCTAGTCCCCCTTAAACAAATTCAATGATTCGTTAAAATTTCAGCGGTACAGTTTTCGCGTCGATTCTACTGTCATTGTTACAACGTTATCGGAGCGTACAATTTTGGAAACGGGTAAAATTGTTCAAATATATTAACAGGACGCGTCCATCGATCTAGTCTCTTTTAAATAAATTCAATGATTTATTAACATTTTAACAATACAGCTTTCCCGCGAATTCCGTTATCATTATTGCAACGCTACCGAACCGTACAATTTTGGGAATAGATAAAATTGTTTAAATATGTTAACAGGGCCCGTTCACCGATCCGGTCTCTTTTAAACAAATTCAATGATTTACGAAAATTTTAACCGTAGTACAGCTCTCGCGTAAATTTTAGATTTGTTAATGGAATGCTATCGAAGCGACCTATTTTAGAAATAGGTAAAATTGTGCAGATGCATTTACGCGATACGTTCACCGGTCTGTTTTAAACGGATTCAATGATTCAGCAAAGTTTTGATCGTAAAGCCTTCGCGGGCAGCTTCCGCGTAAATGTTAGATTTATTAACGAAACGCCATCGAAACTGGCTATTTTGGAAATTGGTGAGTTTCGAAAAATTTCTATCCGAGAAATTTGGAAACGTTCGGTTTAAAGTGGACCGAGCGTTCGCGAAACTGATAGTCGAGGTCGTTGCATAATTCTGATGTATAGCTTTGATCGATTCAAATTATTGTTGAAATTGGATCGTGGCTCGGGTATCCCGCATACTTTTCCACGTAGGCGAGAACTTAAACCGAAACTTGGATCGATAAGCATAACTCGATTCCGGCGAAGTTACATTTGTTATCTATATGGAAATAGCTATCGGGCTCCTAAGACGATTTTTGAAATCGAATTGTCTCCGTCGTGACTCTAATTCGATTTCTTGCGTAAAATTCGATTCCACCGTGCTGATGTACGAGCATATTTTCTTGGCATACAACCATATGAATAAATCCCGATTCTACGCTTTAGCGGAATTCTGGGTTTCCCTTGCGTTTCCCGTCGTTCCGCCAAACGCGCGTTGGAATTCTTTGCGAATGATCATAGAACACGTTTTTCGTTTTTCGTCGCTGAATAGATTCCGTACTCGGGAATAATGCTTCTTAACCGCTTTTCGAGGATATCTTGCTAGTTTCCCATTACACTTTTCTTCTTGTGCCAGAATCGTGCGGAAATATCGCAAGAAGTGCTCCCCGGTTGGATGCATGCAGATATAATAATAATAATAATAATAATAATAATACGACCTTATTTACCCAAGATCGTACGCATTAAGAATTGTACGAAGAAAGAAAAGAGGAAGGAAGTAAAAGATAAGTATTATATATCGTTTCGCAATCTAATCTTTATTCTTGCCTCTGTTTTATTTCAACCCGGTTTATTCAAGATAAAACAAATCGAAAAATACACATTTGGAATCACATTATTTACCAATACGTACATCGTGCATTTGTTGCGTCAATTTTGCAGTTAGGAGTGCTTCGTTGGCAAGCTTCCTGCTACGAAAAATTGTTCGTTTATAATATTCGATGGAATCTATTACGCAAATAGCTTTAAATTTTCCTTTTATTTATACTACCGTACCTCTTAGGATTTCCGGTGCTAAAATATCGTCGATTGAAACGACGATTAATTTTCAATTAATTCGACTTGTCGTTTCTCGCTCGCACTGCTTCGCTGATTTACCCTAAACTCGATGTCTCGACGATGGTCAGCGAGGGATTCCGAGTCAGCATTTTTGTACTATTACTACCACCATTACTCGCGACGTGCGTATTCCGGGAAACAAAAAGTAGGTCACGGCGTTTCTGTGAATTTCGGTTACCACTCGTCGTTTCATGCATTTTAAATCCTACACTTTGAGGGCTTCTATCTCGGGAACCAATTAAGATATCGACCTGGAACAAAATGTGTTTTCAAGAGCATACTTTCCTCTATCGCCCGAGTGGATTTTCCACCACAATATCGGAATTCCTTTGAGTGTATTTTTCATTAGAATCTAACGCTGGCCGCGCTATTAAAGGGAGCCACGAATGCAATACGCTCGCAAAACTTTCGTACCGTCTAACAAAAGTAACTTCGCTGATACTTTCGAGGTAAAATTAAATCGGAAAGAATCTCCTCGAAGGAACTATCGATTAATTTTAAAAAGTCGATATTTCGCGCAACCCGATTTCGTTCTCGCGACGATACAGATTTCTTCGGGGATGTTCTGAAATAAATTTTTGACAAAGCAATTCGGTGCTTTTCAACGTTTTATTCCGGGGGACTTGATACCGTATAATTTTTAGAGAGAAATAAAAATACTAGATACACGCTAGTTTGTATTTCTAAACATTTAGTATACTCGACAGAGGAGCAGATCTGTACGATCTAAGTGGGTATTTTTCGAAAACGTAATCGCTACAAATTAATTTTTATTAATACCGTAGCAGAGTCTCGTCAATTACAGGAATATTATTAAGTGTATATTACAATTAGCGTAAGCACTGCACAATCCAGTATAAGTACCGGGGGTGAATGAATAATGTAATAAAAAGAGCACGCCTGTATTTAATCCGTCCGACAGTAGCCGTGGAACGCATTAAGAAAATGAAATATTTTCTTTTGAAGGTGAACGCAACGGTAAAATTCTTACTCGATGAACTGTATTTGCATAATCCAACCTGTTTAAGCTTATAGCAATCCCGACAATAAGTACTCGGGACACACGGTTCTCGTTCGAAGCGGACTGAGGTCTCTGCAATTGTAAAATGCTTCCAGTATCGATTCGTGGGTTCGTATAATAAAAGTGTTATCAAGTAGTTGGAACAAATATACGGGATAAACTTCGCGATTGTTTTTCTTTCTTTGCTCGTGTGGGTACGTATCGAGGGTAATTGTAAACGCGTTGTAAATTATTCAGTAATCTGGAGCAACCGAACTTTCGCGTTTAATCGTTGCGATCATTACCAGTGCTCAAGTCTGCGGACACACGGACTTTTAGAATCGTTTTCCCTTTTTTGCTCTCGTTGATATGGAAAGTAATTGAAAACGTGGTGCAAATGATCTGGTCAAATCCGGGGGCGACGTAATTTCGATACTAATCGATGTAATTACTGTGAAAACAATGGCCCGTGGACTCTTTCGAAAATTGGATCAATTTTCTTTACAATTTTCATTTTCTTGCTCCTGTACGTACCAAGGATAATTGAAAAGTGTTTTTGATGATCTCGAGCGATCGAATTTCGGTAAATCCTCACAGCTTGCTACGAAATCGATAGCCCGAGTGTTCTTTTGCAAATCGGATGGGCGCGATTATGGAAACAAAAATAAATAAATATTTCTCTCTCTCTCTCTCACAGTCACTTATTCAATGCGACGCGAATCAAACAATTTCACACCGCGCGAAGGGCCCGGGTTCTCTCGCCCTCTCGCTTTATCGCGACGGTTCTTGTCCACGCTCCAAGATAAAGCTCCGTCTCGCGAAATTAATTCCTGCCGGCGGTTAAACGTAATTAACGTGGCTCGGGACGCGTTAAGCAGCCGCCGGTAATTCAACCGCAGTTAGGACAGGCTAAGTTCTTCATTTAGATTCCGCCGCTTTCCATTTACCTGCGAATCAACTTTTTCCCCTCGCGCGGTCGAATCCCCCCTTCACTCTCTCTCTCCCCCACGTTCCACGTCGAAGCGTTCGTCGTCTTTATCGTCGTCGTGGGATTCGAAAAAGAGAACTCGCCGCACTCTCTGCCCCCTTATCTTTTCCTCTCTCGCCCTATCTCTCTGTCGCTCTTTCCATTCCCCTTCTGTCTCGCTCGTTCTCCGATTTTCTCTCTTGCTCGCTCTCTAGACATATCCTCTCTCTCTCTCTGTCTTCTCTCTCACTTACTCTCGCTCATTCTCGATACTCCTCGCTCTTTCTTACTCTCTTTGCTCCCTATCTCTCTTTCACTCTCTTTGCTCCCTATCTCTCTTTCACTCTCTTTGCTCCCTACCTCTCTTTCACTCTCTTTGCTCCCTATCTCTCTTTCACATTCTCTCTTTCCACTCCCTAGCTTTCTCTCACATTAATTCTCTACACTCTGCCCCTCTCTTTCACTCGTTCTCTATACTCTCCTCTCTCTCTTACTCTCTCTATACTCTCCCTTCTCTCTTATTCTCTTTATACTCTCCCCCTCTCTTTCACTCGTTCTCTATACTCTCCTCTCTCTCTCTTACTCTCTCTATACTCTCCCTTTTCTCTTACTCTCTCCCCTCTCTCTTACTCTCTCTACACTCCTCTCTCCTACTCTCTCCACACTCCTCTCTTACTCTCTCTTTCTCTCTTGATCTCTTACACCCCCCCTCTCTCCCCCTCTCTCTTTTTCTCGGTTTCCCCCTTTATCTCGGTATCCTGTTCCCGGTATTGCGTTCGTGTCGCGGGTAAGACAAGTAAGATAGAAATGCAGCCGTAACACGACACGACGCGATCCAGTAATGCCGGTGCCACCGTCTGTAATTTCAGATCGGCATTCGCTCCGCGATTTAATCGCCCCGACGTCCATTTCGCTCGGGCGTCAAGCGCCGCGGATCGACGCGACGCGACGCGTCGTGTCGCGACCGTCTCCCGTAACGGGGCGTTAACTCGATTCCCGAATTTCTCCGCGCGGGTACGTAACTAATCCGCGACTGCGTCAGGGAGAGAACCCCCCCATCGCGAAACAGATCCGTTAACTCGGCAGATCGGATTAGCGAAACCATCCGCGCGGATCACTGCCAGCCTGAAGAACCCTTCGCGACGCGGTTCCGACGACGAATTCGCGAACTTCGCGTTGTTTTCGCGCGCCTCGTTACAGGGCCGCGGTGTTGCACTCGGATCGGTCCCGAGACGTGGAATTTCACGGTTCTACGTGGTAAGGTTTCAACGAAGACGCGGTTAGACGATCCGGCAACGATGGAAGATCGAAAGACGAGGCGTTACCGCGAGTCGAGGATACGTTGAGTCGTTTTTTAACCAACGTGGATTTTGCGGGGATTTATTAATTCTTCGTAGCTAAGGACGTATACTTGCGTTCAATGGAAGCATGGTATGGATTATGGACACGTGGATGCTGTAATTGCGGACTGTAGATGCACGAAAGCGACTCTCTCGTATTGGAGAAAGAATCGTAATTGAAACTTAGTTGCCCCTTGCGTCGCTCGATCGACAAAGTCTATACCAGGAAACAAATGTTCCGTCCACGTGGATCGGTTTACCACTCGAAGGGTTCAAGTGTCCGGTCCAAGACGAGTGGTAATTCTTTCCGGGAATATATTTCAATTCACCGTGTTCACAGAGGAAAGTTTTCATAGAGGAATTTCTCCGTCGCGAGAAATTCTTGTCACGCGCGTGTATAATTTAGTAGCTCGCTACGATAATCCGCGGCGTGTTTTGTGTAACTTTCTACGACACGATGCATCTTGCGCGCGATGCATTCGGTGATTTCTTCTCAACGACTTCCGTGTATCGTCCACTGACCCTTCCGTTCCGTTGTTCTTTGATCGCCCGATGAAGGTTCCTCTACAATTTAAACCATCGAAGCATCAACTTTGACCAAACACGGAAATTAACCGGCGTTCGTTGTTCCCTCGGCGAGCGCACTCCTTCCGGAATTATTATTACAATAACCCACCGTATTCAAACAACGAGAAACACGAACGGATGGAACGGTCGCGGTTATGTTACCCTCGCTTCTGGCAAAAATAAATTCGTTCCCAGGAAATCGTGTAGCCGGTCCACGTTACGCGATCCTCCTCGGTTCTGCCGCGATCCACGGTTAGATCGTGGCCGTTTAAACGATAAACGAATCGACGTCCCATAGTTCCCCCGTAGCTCAACGAAGGTCCATCCTCCTCACTTCTATCCCGAACGAGGAAATCCGAACGAAGATTATTTTCGAGCCATCCACGGGGTATCCATCTCCGCGAAACCCGTTCCGCAAATTGGCGTCGAGTTATCCAAGTGGTCGCTGACGACCGGGATCGGAACGAGGAGGCAAACAAGAAGCGGAAACGGCCACGAGGGGGTACAGAAGGGATACAGGAGACGGAGGATCCGAGAGAGGGGACGAGCGAAAGAGACGGAAAGACGTAACCGCGATAGCTGGCGGATTCCAAGAGGGGGTCGAGTGGATGCGGATACTGCAGTCGGCCAGGTTCGATTCCGCCTCACCGACGAGTGGATACGCCGTGATTCAGGAACTTCCGCTCCTCTTGCCCCTACACCCCCTGAAACCCCCGCGTTGCGCGAGTATACGACTAATCTGGGGTTAAGCTCGAAGTCGTGAGACAGAGGAACGAGAGGGGGAACGAAACAGAGATAGGGAGAAGCAAACGAGGGGTACGAAACGGAGAGAGAAAACGAGACGTGGGTGTTTCACCGGGGGGCACCGAAAGGCCGCGAAAGGGAGCGAGAGAGCCCGCGTGGGAGGGAGGGGGGTGTGAGGGCAAGAGATGGTCGAATTAAGCCGAACCCCGAACGCGGGTTCGGCCCATAACCTAACTCGCGGAGCGTGCACCCGGAGATGCACTAGCCTAACTCCACTTAAATTAAAGCAATCTATCCTGCGGAACTCTTGCGCTAAGCCGGCAGGTTAAGCGACCGAGTACCCCGAGAGGGGGACCAGGAAGAGGGTAGTAGACGCCCGGTGAGAAGGGACGAGGATGCAACCGGCGTCGTTTTCGTAGCTCGTACGACGTCCCGTTGGAAAACCGCTTTCCTTTACTTTCCACGTGAACACGTTGTCGCCTCGTCGACCGAGGATTTACTACCTCGATCCCTCCGCCCGCCGTGTACCCTCCTCGCTTTCACCAGAACCCCCTTTCTTCGAGTCCGCGCGATACACGAGGATCTGCTCGGGAACGATTCCGGGGGAACGAGAGCGCTGATTGCGTTTGCTGATTTTTCGCCAATTCACAGGTGGAAGAGAATTGTTTACTCGTATCGATCGTGATGGGATTGTTATGTTATGGCTGACGAGAAGAGGTCACGAGGGTGGAAATCGTTCTCGGAATATTAGTTGATGCGAATTGTAATAATTGGTATTTGGAAATCTTCATTTCGTTCGCCGAGTGTGAACAGTTGTTTAGAGGAAGCTACTGGGTAAATGCTTGCGTAATTGTTACACTGATATGTAAATGATATTTATCGCGCTATATTGGGTGGGTCGATGAGAACGACCACTTGAAATAACTCATTATCTGTTAACTTTGTAATATTTCGAATATAATTCGAATGTAGTATAGTGATTGTACATACAACAATGTAAAGTCGAGATAAAGAAATATAGAAGAGTATAACTTGGTGCGAACGACAGTGTGATCTCTCGGCTTGGAATTGGAAAGAAAAACTCAAAAAGAAAGTAACCAAACCATTAACCCCATGGCGGACGATCTTTCTGCATCAATGTGAAGACAATCCTTAAAACTAACATCGACCATTCGCTAACATCTGGTACTGTTAACATCATCGTTGCATTCACTTGAACAAATGGGACTCGTTGAATGGATACACTTCGATTTCTTTGTCTCGTATTTTCCAAATCATCGGATAAACAGATGAACCTCAAAACGAAACGAAATTTGTGGATTTAAAACCTCCTTGGTCGTATTATAAAAATTCGAATCGAGGTACATTGAACCGAAAGACTCCGAGCGTATAGTCGAACGGAGGAATGCATCGGATTAAACAAAAATTTTACAACCGGTACGTTTAAGAGATCCGAAAACGTAGAGAATTGTGCGAAAAGTTTTTGCTCGTAGCGAGCATTACGTGTACGTCCATTGGACATCCTAAATCCCCGGCAGTGGATTTCGTGCGGGAGGAAATGGCGCTTTAAAAATTCTGAAAGCGCGCAGTTATCCAAATTACGTCCGAATTCATAATACGATATAAGAACCGGTACGTGAGCACGGTAACCAACAATTCTCGCGCCATTACGACACCGACAATAATATGTTTTAGTACATTCAGAAGTACTTTCCGCGATGTCTATAGGGACGAAAATATAATATTTTATGGGAAGCGTGCCAAGATGGCAATTTTCATTTTACCAAGACTGCATGTTGCACAGCGAATCCATAATACGTAATATCAGGAAAGGGCCTTCGGTACCGATATAAAATTCAAACGTGCCGCTATATTTTTCCTCGGCTCTCGTTAAGATAACTTTAATCGTTCGAATGTCGTGCGTTTATTTCTATCCCTCGCTCTTTCGTCGCTTTTGCACACTACGGGGAAAAATGTTGCACACGGAGTCCGTAATTCGTAATATCGAAAAATAAAATTCATACGCGTTGTTGCATTTTCGCTCGAGACTAGTTCGTAATAACGCGAAACTAAAAATAACGCGGACAGATACTAAACGCGAGAAAGAGTTATTCGTGAATTATTCAATAGGGTAAGAATAATTCTTAATAACGCTGATTATGTATGATTTATCGAAGAAATATCGAGGGAACGTTAGAGTAGTATTTATTCGATATTTAAGGAACTTCGGTGCGGTAGATTGTTGAGAAAATAGCAATAAGGACAGTAATAAGGAAACGATTGACGATAAACTTGGTCGATACTTCCAGAGAGACACGATAAATCTTGTCTTGAAATTTCATGTTCGTAATCCCCCTATTACAGGAGTTATAGAAGTTGAAGTTGAGGCACGTTATTCGGTACAGTTCACGAAAAATGTGCGGCGCTCGGCTCTTTATCAAGCGTAACTCGAGCGGTTGGCAAAGTATTATAACTTTAATCGTTCAAAAGTCGTGCATTCATTTCGATCCCTCCCTCTCTCTGTCGCTCTTATACGCTTCGAACGAAATTGACAACAGGATGGCGCATACATCCTTCGAACAATTTTGTGCTTTTTACTTTCCAGGAAAAAAATATACCCGGAACGTTTCCAGTACAAAGGCTCGAAACTTATTTATTGCACGTACCTGAGTATCCATACAGCGAAAGCCATAGTAAATTTACAGTTCAGAACAGCTCACCCTTATCCCTCTATACTCAGTTTACAATTATCCAAAACAGACGCGATCACAATATCGAATAACTTTTACTCGTTCGAGCACGGACACTCGTACACTTTGCGCTACTCTACAATGAATTCATTCCGTTAAAATCTCGGCTCGTCACCGACACAACTTGCGTACGATTTTTCTGTACATTTCCAATTTCAATCGATGTTTTCCTTTTCCCTGGTCGATCGAGGTTAGTTACAAAACGCGGTAAAATTGCAAGCTATACATTTCCAACGAGTTATAAAACGAGGAAAAAAAGAAAACATACATTGGTATCCACTTGAGAGACTCCAGCTTGGTACGACAAGGGTCTAATCCACGGTGTCCTTCCCGAGCAAGAGTATTAAAGTCTCCGATCGCTGTTCAGGCTTTCTCAACGCTCGTAGGTGCATCCGTGCTAAACTTGTTCGCGAGCGAGCGAGTGAGCACCGGTCGCGTCTGTTCATCGTAAGGAAATAATAACCGCGCATTCTGACCTAAATATTCCGCCGCGAATAGACCATGTACTCTGACCTGGACGGGCCGTAGATCCGCGTCGTAAATTAAACAATATTCGAGCACCGCGACCCGACCCGCACCGAGGGCTGTATAAATATTTCATTTAGCGGCCCGGGCTGGCATTTGTCTCGCCTCGGTCCACACGCCCGAAATTCGCCAAATTACAAATTTTCGCCTGCAACGAAGGCAAGAGGGGGGCGGGTTGGGGGGCATGACTGGCCGCGGCTTAGGGCAGCTTTTTACCCTGGCACGCTTCCCGCCCCCGTGTGCGCGCGGATCACCGTGTAAACGCGATAAATTCGCGGTGACACCAGTTCACGCGCGATCGATCGACTCTGGATCGTTCGACACGCGCCACGATCATCGATCTTCGACGGATCGTCGAACTGGCCCGAAAAGAACGATTCGACCGGAAAATCCACCGATAGGTGTCGGACGCGGACCGTCCCCGATGCATTAATTTTCTAAACTCTTCGGCGCCATTATGACTGAAATTTTGTCGATTTTGTCGAGCGGAGAGGACAGGCGCACCGATCCAGAAAGGATGGAATATCTTGATCCGAATAGGGATGTTTTCATCCGCCCTTGTGCACCCCATTTTGGAATTAGTGCTGTTTTCGAGATCATTGGAGAGAGACGCGTATGTTGACGTTTGTTTTGGAAAATTTTGATTCTCAATCTTTTCGTTACACTTTGGTGATTCTTCAGAGTTTCTTTTATTACATTTTGTATCGTATTAGTCAGAGGAGAAGAAAATTTTAAATTCAGAAGCGAAAGGTTAATATCTCCTCGCAAGTTCGGCTGATTCTGTTTAATCCTGTTCGCTTATTTGATACTCGTTTTATTCAGCACACAGATCGATTCGAGTGTCAAAAGTTATCGCTGTGTTGAGTAATTTCCCGATGAAAATTCCCACGTGTTCCAATTACTCAAGATCGTACGTTTACGCGAGATCCACCGGGTAAATATCGCCCCCGAGTTTAGAATTTCCGTAGCGTATAGTGTTTCTACTAACTCCTTGGCGCGAGTTCGTTCGAAACACGCTTAAGAAGGTTACACGATCTCGAGGGGGCCCAATATGGCGCCACGATATTTTCCCACCGTGGAACCGAAAGTGGCCGTAAACGAATCTTCGAAGCTTGGCGAGAGAGTCGCGAGCGGACACAATATCCCCCATATTTTCATCCGAATGTAATTCATCCTCGATCCTAGGTGTCCACGTTGTTTGTACAATCCTTCTCTAGCACGGAGGCATTAAAACCTTCGTCAAAATCGTATTTCCAAGCCCGGTTCGCGTGAAACGGAACGACCTCTCGAGGGACGTTCGAACGAACGCGTTTCGCGGAAGCCTCTGTTACGTCTGTTCGTATCGCGGCGAACTCCGTGTTCCCAGTCGCGTCGATAAATTTTACAAGAGCGCGCATACTTGTAGCCTGTCGCTTAATAACACGAGGATCCCGGCCGCGGTGTTGCACATCGTAATTCATCGACGCGACGAATTCGCGCGTAACCCTAAATCACTCGGCGCGCGAAATAAATTCCCAACCCTTGCTCGCCACTCGTTTGCGTCACGACGACAACGACGTCGCGCGCCGTAACCTTTTCTCGTTTCACGGATGTACGTACGGTGTGCGTCCCGACGCTCGTATCCGGACCCTCTAAACGCGATCTGCTGAGAGACCGTCCAAGTTAACGCGAATTATCGAGATTTCGCTCGATCCTTACTCGTCGACGTTGCTCCGCTCGGGTCATTAGGTAATTTAGGTAAATCTCCTAAAAAAGAAAAAAAGGTTATCATCGTGAAACACGACACGTCGTTTCGATGTCAAGATGTCGTCCTGTTCCGGAAGTGTCCGCGGAAATAATTCGTCGCCTCTTCGGCGTCGTGAAAACGCGTACCGACGACTCGTTCGTATCCGAATCCGCGCGAAACTTCTGCTTTTTTGGAAAATACCGCGCTCCATTGGGTCCGTTGGTCCTTTTTGACATCTGTCCGAGCATTTTGAGCGTTTGTTTGCGACCAGTGCCGTAGTAGAGGGAGTGAGTGGTGTGTGAGTGCGGGATTTCTATTTTTGCGTCTATTATGGTACCTTGAATGGAGCTGAGATTGTACGAGTAATTTCATTTCAGTGGTCCGATAGTATTCAAATATCCGAGTATTGGTATCTTTGAGTACTTTGATAACGGTATTCCGATATTTGAGTGTTCGAATCTTTGAGTATATCAATGGTAATGCTCGAATCGAATATCATTATTCAAATATTGCTACTCGTACACCGTTATTCGAACATTGAAATATTCGAATATTATCACCGAGGTGTTCAAACATTCGAATATTGAAATATTCGAATATTATCACCGAGGTGCTCAAACATTCGACTATCGTCGTTCGAATACTATGAGATCCAGATACTCGACGCGCAAAATATTCGAATCCATATACAAGTATTCGTGATCATTGCGGTCGAGTGTTCGAGTACAGAAGCATTCAAAGTTATGCATTCATCCGTGTGGAGAAATTAATTTATTATAAAGATGTTACGGTGGAAGCGTCAAAATGGTTCCCGCGCTTTTGTCGTGCACCACGACCGGGCCGAGATTAGTCACCAAACTTTGTCTGGCCCGTTACTTACCATATCCACTAAAATTCCAGAATTTCAAACTCGTTTCCCTGCTCTGCGTTCCAGTTCCTTTAATCTCGCGCGCGCTATGAATCTCCAGATGCGCACAAAGGGGCGAATTTTGTTCACGAATCGAGCCAAACGTTCAGCCACGTTTTCGAAATATTTATGTACGGCGATTGGGTACTTGTTGCGAAGAAAATAAAGGACGAACGTCATCGGTTGCTAAGGGACATTAATTTTCATACCTACGGCGTCGCTCGCACGATTTATGTCACGTTTATCTCGCGGATCAGCTTCGGTGTTTGCGCCGATACGTGTATCGTAATTCAAACCTGCATCCGGTAAATTCCTAAATTTATCGTTACGGCGTAACAGTGTTTTTAAACTCGAGACCGATCGCGCTCGTCTCTCCGCAGAAAAGTAACGATTTCGCGAAACGACGAGTGCTCGTTGCTTTATTTACGCGCAACGATGGGACTGATACCTCATCGACGCCCACGCGAAGGTAGCAATACTTATCAATTACGCGCGACGTGTACTTGTTATCGACATTGATGTTTTTATAACAAATATATGTCGCAACCGTTAGTGTACGATGAGTAGGCTCAGGAGAAAGACAATTATAAATAGTTTCCATGGCGATTAGATTTACCTTTTTACTTCTGTTCGATTATTACTATCCCTATTTCGATCGGATACAAACAGTCGAAAAAATCATCCAGAACCCTCAAATTGTTAGTCTTCGTGACTACAAACAACACCTACTTAAGAATCATCCCATAATCGATCCATTGTTTTCTAATAACACAAACTCATAGTACACAGAGTAACACACGTAGTGCTAGTCTCGTGTGCAAAGCCTTCATTTGTAACACATTTGCTCCGAATTTGTCAAAAGCAGATTCAACTCAAATATTCTCCAATTTTAACAAAAATTTACATCAAATTTCGCTCCTTGTCATTCTACCCCCTCCTCAACGATAATCCAACCCGTGAAATTGTACAGTTACCGATGATTCTCTGTCTAATCGATCTTTCAGAAGTATCGAAGAAATTTGAACCGATATCGACGAATTGTCTTCGACGAACTGCGAAAGGAACTCTGGTCCACGGTGCAACCTATTCTCTACTCTCGGACACCGTAGCGTTTTATTAAAAAATCGAAGAAAGGGGAGCCGAACAAAGTCTCGATCGATTTTTCAACGCGGTCGTTGCGTCGTTCGCGGTAGACGTCGCAACGAGGAACCATTAAAGCCAAGTCCGCGGGTGTCGGCGTTGATTGTCATCGGGTGTTTTACGAAGCGCCGCGTTCCCGGCTCTTGTTCGTTCATGGGATTGATATGGGGGTTAAGGGGGCCCCGTCGTTACGGCCGATTTTATCACGGTCGTCGGGCTCGGAACGCGGTTCGTTCCTCCCCCTATCCCCCCTCTGGTTCCCCTCACTCTCTCCACTCTTGGAATACGAGTCACCGGGTGTGCCGCGTTGTTCAGCAGAAACCGGATTACAGTCGAACGACGCCGCGCGATCGATACGATTCACGCCAGTTAAGTTTAATCCACTGATCGATTTTTTTTTTCTTTTTCACTCCTCCCTCTTTCGCTCTTCCTTTCGTCTCCTTCCTTTCTCCCCGACGATATTTTGCGCGACTCCGAAATTTCTAGCTTCGCACCGCGAAACAATCAACCGCGGCGCGAAATACGGACGATGGTTTATCGCGTATCGTTTTCAAACGGACAGAGGGGTCATGGGGGTGTGAGAGAGGAACGGAGAGAGCAGTATTTTTTTGGAAGATTTTCGTATGAAAAATCCACGAATAGATCGCCGCACCGGAAGATTTTCGAGCGGATAACGGAATTGGTTTTCGCAATAATTTCCTTCTCGCTGCGGCTATTGCGTTCAAATTACTCGTATGTTCCGACCGGGCGCCGGATCGCAAATGGAATCGTGTAATCACTTCTTTTTATCGAAACTATTTGTTTTTCGAACGTTATCAACGTAGTTTATGATCGCGCATATTGTCCGCGCGAGTAAAAAGTATTTTCGGGGGATTGCCGGTTAGCTCGTAGCGGCATTTCAGGATTTCCGTGGAAATCGAAAATTCAGTATTTTGTTTTTTTTCTTTTTTTTTGGACACCGACGACAAGGATGCTTACGGTCGCTCCGTTTGCTTCAAATTCGCTGACTTCGAACGCGTCGACGCGAAATTCTTAATATCTGGCACCGAGTCTACGTTATTCTGGGGCTTGCATTGTTTTCGCTCGTTCTTGGGTTCGATCCGTGAAAACTGATCGGGGAAAATTATTCACCGTTTGGCTGAAACAATGCGTCGTGCTATATATGAATTTTACTCAAGATTTTTCTATTACGGAACCATAATTAAAATTTTAAGAGACCATGAATCATCCTTGCACTTCGTTCGTGAAAATCGTTCGTCATCGATTGGAGAAAATTGTCCTCCAGTGGGACTAAATAATCGACTGAAAATTCATTCACTTCCACTGAAGAAACATGTCTGAAATTAAAACGACAATAAATTATTTTCTAAATCGGTCTTGTAAAATAATCAGTTATCCTTGTGTTCGACTCATAGAAACTGTTTCATCCTCGATGGAAATTTTCCTACGAATGGACAAAATAGTCAACGTTGCACAGTAGTGTATTTAAATTTCGTTAAAATCAACTACCTAAGAGTAAAGAAACCTAAAATCAAAGAAACTTGAACTCGTTTTTGGGTGACAGTTACCCTTCGATCCACGAAAACAGTTGATTGCCAATTAAAAATTTTGGACCGGAGAAACGTATCGCGCTATACTAAAATTTTTCTCAAAATTCATTCTCCTTTCATCGAAGAATCCAAGGGATCGAACGAACGATGTATTATTTTTTGAGTCACCGTGCACGACAAAATGATCGAAACGAAGACGTGGAGTGTCTATGACGCGAGGCGGTGAAATGTGTTCCGCGGGTCGTCTTCGTCCCGGGAATGTTCGCCGCGATTATTTATTTCGCTTTTCGCCTATTCGTCGGCGTTCGGTGAACTCCGACGGAATCGGACAATATTCGGTGGGCGCGTTTCGTGCTGCGACAGTTATTGTTTTTTAATTGAAGGCCGCGCACACGCTGCGAAAGTCTCCCGGTCCGCGTGAAAGGCGGCACCACCACCACCACCACCACCACCACCACCACCACCACCACCGGCAGCACCATCGAGCAGTGCGCGTCGTCTGTAAAAAAGTTGGCTTGGAAATTTTTTCAATTAAAAACCGTCGGCGCGTACCGTCCAACGAGCTTCAGCGACGGGCAGAAAGCGAGTACGGTGGCGCGCGGGGCCGACGAGGGGGGGGTTAGTTTTAATTACTGTAGCATCGTTACGCATCACCCGCTTCGGTAAGACCGAGCTAGAAAAATTCTGGCGGCAGCTGCAACTGTCCGCTCGTAGCGTGACGTGTTCCGCGACTAACGTAAGAAGATGAACACGCTGCAGAAAGGAATTAAGCGACGCCCATTTTCCGCTACGCTCCTGCTGTTTCTCGTTTCGAAACGAATCGAACGAACTGTTGCCTCACGGATCGAATCTACCCGGACGAGGTAGAGGTTGAGTCTCGACCGTAGATTTACGATCCGTAGATCGTTGTGACCCAAGATACTTGGCCGACAGGTCGGTTGCTCCGGCTCCGATCGTGGGACGCTTTCGAACAATCCTTTTAAAATTGTTGCAAGGGAAAGTTAAGAATCTTTTTCGTATCCAGCGAGGGAATCTTACGTTTTTCACACGAACGAAACTAACGAACCGATCGAGTAGATGAGGTGAAAATCGTGCTATCTTTGGAAAGTGTTCGAGATACTTGATCGATATCCGTGGTCTCGCATCTGTAACGTTGTTAGAATCTTGGGAATATTTTCTGAAAAAGACACTATTTAAACTTTGAAAATCTTTGATAGTCTTTTTTGCTGTATCGAGCGAGATTTTGAAATTTGGGTCGGTTTGTAGAAACGGTCAGGTAGATCTTTGATGATTTCAACGAATATTATCCCGATGCTTTTAACGAGAATAAACGTTTACGCTATCAACGCTGAGACGATTACCATCCCATCGAAAGATACATTCAAAGTATGATAAATCCGCACTGAGAGTGTCGAAGTTCTCCTTATGGTGAAAAACGAAGTTAGGTGAGAATGCAGTTAGATCGTCCCTTTTGTTCCTGCAGCGATGCTCTTTGATTGCAGCGGAGGCGCCGCGAATGAAAAACACGGAAAATTGAGTTTCCGTTAACTCGGTTACAAAACATTCTGCTTCCGCAGCCAGTTCTGTTTGGAAGTTCTCAGTTGTTCGCGACGCCAGTTATCCTCGTGTTCTGTTGGTTGAATGCTCCTTGAAAATAAACAGTCACGAAGGAAGGGGACGGTCATCGCCCTCGATGGATTTTGTTATCGAAAAGCAGTCGCGTTTTTCTCGGTGTAACCAACTTGTCCACGATTCTCGAGTCTCGTATTCTGCGAAATAATTCCAAGGAAATATTTAAAATTAATTTGCATTCTTCGAGCGGATTCGTCGCAAGTCGTGTCGCAAGCGTTACTTTGTTAGCGACGAATTTTCGTATGAGTATTCTAAAATTGAAAGAAATTTATAAATTTCGTATTTTGCGTAGCAAGTAACTTGTCCGCTGTCCTGGAAATTCGTATTCTACGAAACGATTCCAACGAAATATTTAAAATGCATTCTTCGAATGGATGCGCCGCAAATCGTGTCGCAAGCGTTGCTTTGTTAGCGGCAAATTCTCATGGCGGTGTTCCAGAATTGAAAGAAAATTTCGTCGAGGGACACAGGGAACGCTAGATCCCCGATAGATTTCGCGATGCACTCGTGGAAACGAAAGAAGACGTCCGAAATTTATAGGTTACATAATTTTATACATCGTATGGATATATCGCTGGCACGCGTACACCTCGCGTCGGACTGCAGCATAACGCAGCGGCAGATTGCACCGGGACTGGTTTACGATGTAACCACCTAGCTAGGGCTGGCTTCCACGTTCTCGTTTGCCGGTGTGGCTGTCACTAATCAGTGCAACGGACCATCGAGTAACTCGCATTGTACACACACGTTCGTCTAATATTCGCTGCCAGCGCGAAACAGAAGCGCATTCGATTGCTCGTAATTAATTCAAATTTAACGCGTCGCTATTTCTGGCATTAATTACGTTTCATTCGGGTCCAAACGGGAGCGGTGCAAATGTCCTCCGATCTTAATTCGCGCAGATAATAGAAACCGCACGATTAAGAGTTTCGGACAAATTTTGTACGCATGCGAGGAAATAACGCGTCGATCTTTCATTGTGGAAGATCAATGAAAATCGACTTTAAAATTACACGCGTTTATGGAATAATCTCAATGGATTTTCCTTCAATCGGATGTATCTCTTGTTTCGAAAATACAGAGTGTCTATACAAATTCCTACTTGGATAATCGAAAGGGGGACTGTATTCAATTCGTTTAATCGTTTCTATCGAACAATTAAGACTAGATTTCGACTCCTCGTGAGCGTTTCAAGACAGTTTTAAAAGTTTTCCAACATTTCATTGCACTTCTTCTACTCCAAATCGCTAAATTACTACCATTGCGCTCTCTTCCGTATTCGTTCTTAATTTCGATCGGTTCCGATCGGGTTTGACGAAATTGATAAAATGTTCAATTTCCCGCGGATGAACACTTTATACTACACGGACACCCTGTGTAAGGCACATCCTCGTTGCGCAAACTACGCGAGCTACGTGTTCGCGTTCCGGTTCGCGAACGGTAGAAAAAAATGCTCGGTTTCTTTTTTGTTATATAATTCCGCATCGGCGGTCTAATGTCCTTCTCATTTCCCTAATCTTTTTCGCTCTCGCGCCATTTACCGTCATTAACATAATTGAGATAGCGTGCGGAGAAACCGTGCCTGTGCAAGCGGCGATCGGAGGCAAGTCTATCGCGGGGACGTGCTTCTGAAAATGTTTAACCACGGATACGAGAGGCGCGGCGGCGGCGGCAGCGGCGGCGGCGGTGGTGGTGGCGGCGGCGGCGGTGGCGGCGGTGGCTGAGGCTGACGGAGGCGAGGAGAGGAACGCGAGAGAATACAAGCGCGGAGCGTATATTTATAGCGCGTAACGGAGGTCGTCACGTGGGAATAGACGCCCGGCGTCCATTGACGCGATAAATGTCGTCGTCAGCCATTAACGACGCTCGCCTTGCCTCATAATCAATGGAAGCTATCCGTCCCCCTCCCCTCTCACTCTCATTCTCTCTCTCACTCTCTCTCACTCTCTCTCTCTCTCTCGTGTCCTCTCTCGCTCCTCTCGTCGACTTGTCCCCACAGTTTCCACCGAGTCGAGCTCGACAAATTAATTTTCTCCGTTTTTCTGCCTTCCAATTACCGCGCTGCCATCGGATCACGTTGTCCTCCTTGGAGGTGGGGAGATCATGGAAGGGGACAAGGGAAGGGGTAGACTCGATCCTGGGTATTAACGGATCCGTTCGCGACACTTCCAAGCGGGAGAGAAAGAAAGAGAAAGATAGAGAGAACGAGTGAGTGAAAGATAGAGAGAGAGAAGGAGATGGAACCGTGACGCAGTTACCATTCGGATTCGTTGGAACGTCGCTAAATCTGTTTACGGCCTGGCGCGATATCTTCGCGGCGTAATGCGCGTGTAACGCGCGAGTAGAATGAGTTCCCCCTTAGCCAGACGCGGAAACGTCGCGGCTCATCGGTCCCCGCGTATATTCGTAACGCGTCGACGAACGGGGAACCGGACGTATCTGTCCCCGAACGATGGAAGGGGCCCGCGTTAAATTTCATTTTCAACGATCGTAGAGTATTTCATTTTTCGCGCTCGAGTCGCACGAATTGCGTTTTCGAAGCTTCGGAGATCGAAAGGTGCACGTTTCGAAATCTTTCGCGAAGATAAAGTATCACATACATACGAAACAATTAACTCGAAAGTTGTCCAGTCGGTAGATTACGGAGACATTTTAAATTGTGTATCGTAGTAGGAATTACGATCTCGAAATTTAGGCTCGACGATATATTTTAACGCTATTTGTCCGTGCTCGCTTTTCGACCGATTCTTCGTTCTCTTCATTCGGCTTAAATCGCTTATACACACATACAGACTCATACCCGTACTTTAAAAAGAATCGTACGCATTTCTTAGAAATAAACACCTGCTCTTCCGCGCGGTTCACACTAAGTATTACTTAACGTTTCATACTTTTGACTCTACATCTTTCTATTTACGATTCATTATACCACTGGATACGCGAGATGTCTATATATTATAATAAACTTTACATTGTAATCTGAATTTACAACACGTAAATTTGAACAATCGGTGGAATCTTCGATGCAATATGCTTCTTGTCTTCGAGAGACAGGAGCGTGTCAGAAACGTTCGAGCTCTCAACGAATAGATACCTTGATGTCTCACCGTGCTCTGAACCGAGAAAAAAAACTTCCCTTTTCCCTGTACGTTCCCACCGATCGCTGGTCCGTTGCTCGAAGCAACGCTCGAGCGTACTATTTCACGAAGATCGTCGATCGCGAAGCGGGTCCGCGATAATCGCTCGGGAATAATACATCGCGGCGTCGTGAAAAACGCGCAAGGCGAACGTAAACGTCGAGATCGACAAATAAGCGCGAAACTTACTGCCCGATAAATCGTGACGCGATATTTCGAACGTCGTACGATACGATTAACAACGCGTATCTGAATTCAGCTATTCGCCGCAACGCGTGTAACGCGCCATTACTCATGAGCCGCGCGCGAACCGGGCTCGCCTCACCTGTACCCGGAGACCATTACCACGGTCTCGTCAGACACCTGTAACAACTTGATAATACCGGGGCCCGGTCGCGGACAACCCGATAACTTCCAGTCCACCTTCGAGATACGCCAGGACAAAGTGGAGACCCGCGAGGGTTCCTTCTCTCTCACTTGCTCTCTGTATACACTTCTCTGTCTCCGATCTTCTCTCTTACTCTCTCTCATTTACTCTCTATATACAACCCTTCTCTTTCGACTTTCTTCTCTCTGTCTCCGATCTTCTCTATCACTGATCTCCTCTCTCGTTCTGTCATTTACTTTTTACACACATCTCCTCTCTGTCTCTGGTCTTCTCTCCTTTTCTCTCACTTACTTACTCTATATACGCTCTCTTTCTCTGCCTGGGATCTTCTCCGTCACTTACTCACACTCTCGATACTCTTCCTTCTCCTTCACTCTCGATACTCCTCTCTCTCTCCGACGCTCACTCTGACGAACCCTTCTCTCTCATTCACTCTCGATACCAGGTCTCTCTCCTTTTCCTTCCCTCGCATCCGGTTTACGGGACGACGAAGGATTCTTTAAAATCCGACGTCTACGAGCAATTTGCTCGCGAGTGCTCGCGAGTGTCCGCCTAACGAGGCCGTTCGTTCCGGATACGCATCTCGTTCTCGGGCGATCGTTCGGAATCGGAACCCGCTCGAAACACGGTGCCGGCATTACCGGGCGCCGAGAGGACTCCTACTCGCGTCCGCCGTTAACAAGATAATAACCGCGCGATTACACGTTTAATTCTCCGTGCTTAAGATGCGTGCCGGCGATAAGACGTGACAAATATTGCCCATAACCTCGACGTAACAGCCGCCCACCGTGCTGACAACCGAGCCGGAGCGTGATAAAACGAGGCCGCTGGAAACGACGAAGACCGAGACGCGAAGCGACGGTGGACGGGGAACGGGGGGGAGGGAAAAAAGGTGGACACGTGTGCATTGGTGCGTGCATACGAAAGAGAAGGTACCGGGGTGGGACAAGGAGAAACGGAACCTGTTCCACCATTGAAACAGCGCGGGTGCCCGAGCTCCCGTGGATCGTTCTTCGATCGTCCCGCTGCGCGCCGCGATTAAGCGGAGACTGGGGAATCGGATTCACCGGGACCAGCGGAACGGGCCCCGCGATCGGACCCCGGGACCACGGACGCGCGTGGATCGCTTTATTCGAAATTTCTCGTGCCCGTTGAATCAGCGTGGATCCGCGACGAATCGATTCAAGGAGAATCGTTCGTTCGCGGGCGCGTGTGTTCCACGAGGAGCCACCGATCGAGTCGTCTCGCTCTTGGCAAGTTAGTTTCGACTCTCGTCCACCATTTGGAACCTGCTCGACGAACTCGTTTCGGTACGGGGAACAATTCGCGCGTCGCGGGACTCAGGTGCGCGATTATTTCGCACTCGCGCCCCGCAACGGTAATTGCACCGCGAGCGAACGTGTACAGGATCGGGAGGAAGATAATATTTCACGCGAGGGAAATCGAAGGATTCTTCGCGAAAAGGTGCAGGCTTGGATGTCCCGAGTAACGTTAGTTCAAGCTCATCGCGTAACTTTGGTCAATTGTTTCAGAAGTCACGTAACCCGAGATCGTTTCACGTCGGGGCGTAACGTTCCTCAACGTCTCTCTCCTTTGTGGAAATTTCGATAAAACGTCGAATACGATGAATCGATTACTAATTGGTCGTAAATGTCGCGCAGAATGGACGATTAATACGTAAGAATCGTTTCCATTCGAGCGACGATAGCAGGGACTTTGGACATCGTGTATTTTCAATTAATTGGTACTCGATTCATAGTATTCGGCGAATAGGATCAATGGATTACTAATTGATCGTAAATGTCGAGCAGACTGGACGGTTAATATGTAAGAATCGTTTCCATTCGAGCGACGATAGCAGGGACTTTGGACATCGTGTATTTTCAATTAATTGGTACTCGATTCATAGTATTCGGCGAATACGATCAATCGATTACTAATTGATCGTAAATGTCGAGCAGACTGGACGGTTAATACGTAAGAATCGTTTCCATTCGAGCGACGGTAGCAAAAACGTTGGACATCGTGTATTTCCAATCAATTGAATTAATTGGTACTCGATTCATAGTATTCGACGTCTGCAAAAATGATCTCAAGTGTAGCAACTTTACGCTGCAATCTGGAACGATTTTCAGTTTAAGTAACTTCTGAAATAATTGAACGAAGTTACGCGACGTGTTCGAAACGACAGTAATCGGAACATCTGCTCCAATGAGAGAACGTTTCGAAGTCAAGTGGTTTCGAATCTGATCGTGCAACAATTCGTACAACAAAATGATCGAATCTTCGACAAATTCCGATGGAACGACCGCAGAATCGACGAAAAAAATGAGAGGAATTTAAGTACGAAGCGAGCTAAGCGAATCGCGTCTACTCTAGTCCACGATTCCTCTTCGCGTTGACCTCGTACGCGCGCGGAGAACGCGAACAGTTTCTTTTCGCGTCGCGGGTACGGCGGACGTGTATCGGGCATAAGAAATTCGAGCCAAGCGGGAAGCATGCGCGAGGAAATTAACAACTTAACTCGGTTACCCAAGAAGAGCCCGCGGTACTCCCATGGAAGTACCGCGTTAGCGCGAGCTCGACCCGGAAATTCGTCGAAGCACGACGATGGAACTTAACCCATTATATCTCCCCACCAGACCCCCTCCCCCTTAGCTCCCATGTTCCTCTCGGCCGCCATACTCCGCGCTATCCATACCATCCGCGTCGTTATTCCCCTTACGTTGTAATCTTTCACAGGGGAATCGCTGACTCGACTTACGTGCATGCGATTCCCGGTTCAACTCGAATTACGACTACCTGTATCCTACGCGGGCCACAACCTGGTAAAAGTCTTCGCGCGAACTTCATCGTCGTCGTCCTCGTCGTCGTCGTGGCCCCCACTCGCTACAAGTTGCGATGTTACGATAAATTTTCGAAGCGGGTGGCGTGTATCGAGCACGAGAGAGAGAGAGAGAGAGAGAAAGAGAGAGAGTGTGTGTTCGGTTTTCCATTAATATCGCTTCGAGAAACGTCGCCTCGATGATAATTCCTCGGTACGTTCGCGAACATAATTTCCACGTATCGATTCGTTACTTAACAAATTTCGGACTTGAATTTCTACGAGTCGTAAGGGTATATTGTAAAGGTCCAATTTTCAGGGGAAGAAAGTGTTATTTGTAAAAGTAGATTCGCATCAGTGTTTCGGACTCCGTTTTGAATTTCTTACTCCATCTTTTTCGAAATTAAGAGACACGTATGCGTGGTTTGATCAGACAAATACAAATAAGGTGAACGATGTAGTTGTGAAAGTAGATGAAAGTCAGTACGTGAACTCGAGTGGGTATTATGAACTTCCAAACGTACAATCTGCTGTAGACACAAATTGAAATAAAAGAATATCGTAACGGTCAAATTTTCATGGCAAGAAAGTGTCGTTTAGATGCACTTTGGTCACAATTTGCGATCACGATAGAAAATCTCCGTGCAGGTGACAACTCCCAATCGGTGGTAACCTGATTTCAAACGATACTCTGTTTCATCGGAGAATTCCAATTTCATCGCGAGTCGAACGTCGACGAGTTCTTGTACATACACCGGGTACCAGTGGCTCGCAATATCCTCGCGACACACGGCTATTAGAGAAATTAAACCGTTATGGTTTTTCGTTGGTTCGATGTTGTTGTTGTTAAACGTGGTTCGACGCGTTCGGGCCCGCCCTTTCGCCGCTCGCTGCTCCGTGCGGTAATTTAAATTGAATCGAGTGTCGTTTAGAGCAGGGACGACAAAGCACGGGGTCAAACCTCAGGCATCTTTGTGCGAGCGATCATCGGTTTATAGCGGCCGCTGCGACATGGCCACGCGTTCAATTCCACCTGACTTCGCGACGACCGAAGGCGAACTGTGGTGAGACTCGGCACGCTCGGCACGAGTTTAATTCACCTGGAGTAAACTATGGTGACCATTGTCCATTATCCTCTGTCCTTTGTGGCGTGGCAACGTTGACGTTAGCCGAGGTGAGCTCAGGTACCCAGGTTGGTACGCTCCAATGGAGCCTGGCCGACGTCATCGATAACGACGAAACGCCGCACGATCCGCCTATCATACGGCCGACATGCTCCTGTCATCCGCTTCATCGTTCGAATTCAACCGTCTCGTTTCAGACGCTCTCGATCGGACATCTTTCATTTTCTAACAGAAATTTCACCCGATAGATTCATTTAGAAATTTTATTTTGGGGTTTCGCTTGTTACGTTGGCGGAAAAAATAATTATGCATCGATCGGAGGTTTCCATTTCGAATGTTAGCTTCGATGACTCTTGGCGACACGTTTCTTAATTGTAACACGTCTCTCTTTCGCTTAATTATTCAAATTTAATCATATCGTTTCACGATGCACGATGTACTCCAGTTTGAACGTATCGTGCAATATTTGATCGTTACTTGTATCGGTATAAATTTCAATGTATCGCTTGAATTCTTATTTTAATCAAAGGAGAAGTTCGACAGAAGTTTTCGTGGAATGCGTATGCACTTAACAATGAGTAGAAAAAAAAATGTTTCCGATAGGAGAAATTGTTTCGCGCAATATGAGTTCATTTTCGTGCGTTACGGTAAAAATAAGATAGAGAGCGTACGCGTGGCCCTTTTATTTCGCGTCTGGTATTTTTATTCCGCTGTTCGGCTTTCACGTAAAATCTAAAGGTATTGTTCTCACTGACGGCCTTCCACTTATGTACGTGCACGACGACCCTATTCGTTGATACGACGAACGTTGTAAAACGCGGAGCAACGAAAGATTCCGTGGCTCGAGAACCGTCGTTGATACTCGACCAGCTCTAGAACCCGTCGTTGCAAAAATCCTACGTGAATATCGATATACGCGATGTTTGAAAACACAACAAAGCCTCGTGCACGGTGAATGAAAGTGAAGTAGTCAAAAGATGAAAATAGACCGAGCATCGTAAACAGTCCGTGTATTCGTAGCTGTGTACACACTCTAATACTCGACGTCGGGACTGAAACACGCTTATCTCGATAAGATATGGAAATAAACTGATAGCGTGTACACACATGGCGACGGGATCGAACTATTTCAAAACAGTTTGATTCGTGGAACGAAACTCGAGATATCTCGAGACGATACGCGAAACCGTCGCGATTGAAAGTCTCCGGAGTCTGGAAAATCTTGAAATTCTCAGAGATTTCGATACAAGGAGAAACGAAAATAAGAATTATTTACATGGAACGCAAGAACAAGAATTTAATACCAGTATCGTGTATCAATCCGTAGTTCTGTAAGATACGCAGGGGGAATTTCTTAAAAATTGTAAGGTAATTAATACACAGGATCGAGGTTGCGCACAATTTTATTGTTTTCGATACAATTAAGGCTCTCGAGACTTTTACGAGTACGAAAAGAGTCAAGATTTTTCAAATATTAAACACTTGCAAAGTATTCAAGACTTTTAAAATTATACGGTCTCGGTAGTGACTCAGTAGTGCAAGAAATATGATATAATTAAGAAGGTATCCAAAGTAAACAGTAGGCACGTAAATTCGTCCGTAGATATATTCTCGTTATATCCTGTATCCGTACTTCCACCCACGTGACAGTGGACAAACGCAACAATGTCGAAAAGGTCCTCACCGGGAACATTAAAGTCAATTAGCTCCCCAATCGGCAAACACTCTCGTCTCTTGTCCCCGAGAGTCCCGAATAAAATCAAACATAATTTCCCCAGAAACGGCTAACACCCATAACGCGTAATTACGAAAAATGTGATAATTCGGACTTACCGCAACGCGGAATTAGATTAAACGCGACCAACGGGCGATTAATGGAAATAAATCTGTACGGTGATTAAAATCTGTCATTTACGTAACGAATATAAAATCAACGAACTTCCGAATCTCGATCTAACCCAGTAAATACTAATAAATCTCGAATCGTTTCCGAGCCAAAGGATGCTAATTGCCACAAATCTGTAATACAATTAGAAACCGATTCTAAAATCAAATCATCGATTCAAAAATCCTACGACAACTGACACAATAGAAAGATTTACGCGACTCCAAAATATAGGCCCACGTTCCAGAAAATATGCGAAGACTCGAGCAAGAAGTTTCACCGTTTTCACCGAGACGTTACTTCGCTTCGGCATCGAATCGCTCGGCGCGTGTCGGCCTAATTGTACATAAGTCCCGTCGTTATCGTATCGCACGGATATCGTCCACGCTTAATTGTATAAGTCCCGTCGCCGTGAAATTGCTCCGTTATCGTTCACGCTTAATTGTATAAGTCCCGTCGCTGTGAAATTGCACGAATATCGTACGTGGCTAATTGCAGAAGTCGCTATCGAATACCGATAGATAGGCTCGGTTGTCGCGCGGAGATTGGAAAACAAGGTCGTCCCGTATCGCGGTAAAACAGCAGTAATTTCGCGAAATCTCGGGAACCGTAATAACGCGGGCCAGACCTCGAGCGCGTAAGAGGCGAAATGCAGGGATGCACCGGGACGAGCCGGAGCGGTGCAGTGGCGGTGCAGTGGCGGTGCAGGGCGGTGCAGGGGCGGTGCAGGGCGGCGCGGTGGCGGATTCGGGACAAAAATCCGCGGTAAGCGGCAATAAAGTGTTACGCGGCGCATCAACTCGCGACGACTAATTGCCCCGACCGGCAATAATCGGCCGCCGGCGTGCACGCGGCCAGCAATTATTTTTACGACAACGATGATATTGTCCATTTATTTACCGTAGCTCGCCGCAACGCGTAGCAGCACCGACTCGCTGCCAATATCGCGTTCACCCGCGGCGATGCTAACGCTCCTATAAATTCCTGGTATTTGCCAGACCCCGTGGATGGCTCTATTCCATTTCTTGCCAGCTTTCTGTCGATTTGTCACGCCCGATTTTTGCGATCTTTCGAGCAGAAGCGTTATTGCCGGAACGATAGAATTTCACGAAATAGAGGGAAGAGAGAGATGGAGAGAGAGAAAGAGAGAGGGTGTTTGCGTCGCTATTTCCGATTGCAGTTTATCGACTACAATCGAACCATAATTGAAAGCGGAAACGAAGGGTACGGGGGAGGCGGGGAGCGGTGGGGGTGGCGGGTGAAACAAGGAACGTCGCGAAACAGCTTTCTCGAGAAAATCAATTTTTAATACCCCGGCGCGCAAACAAAGAATCGGATATTAGAGAAGGAGCCAGCGGAAAAATTATCGTCTCGCGTTATTTTCAACTTTCCATGCTGGTAACAGGAGCGTTGAAGTTTTTAGGTTCGGTTTTCCCCTTGTTTCTATATTCTTTCGTTTATTTTATTACTGGAAGTAGCTCCTCTTCGAAAATCTTCCCACCGAGCTGCAATTAATAATTCTTCTTGTTCTTGCGAGGAAATTCGCTAATAAGAAATATTCGACGCTCGTCTACGCGAAATCGTGGAAAAACGATTTAAAATCATCGCTTACAGCAATACCGATACACTTCGTTGTCCTCTTCGAGCTGTCTGAGTTCGACCACATCCGACAAAAAAATTCCTCCATTCTTCCGATTACGCAAAACAGTACCGCAGTTGCAAAATTAGAGAACGAATTTCGTCCAGAGCTAAACAGTGAACAGTGCTCCAATAAAGAATTCTCTACTCGTGTTTCGCACACTAATATTTGATCGTTACTTGTATTGATATAAATTTCAATGTATCGCTTGAATTCTTATTTTCCTCAAAGGAGAAGTTTGACAGAAGTTTTCGTGAAACGCGTATGCACGTTGAGTAGAAGAAAAATGTTTCCAATAGCAGAAATTGTTTCGAGCAATACGAGTTCATTTTCGTGCGTTTTCGAATATTCTACAAAGTATTATCGTCGTTGTAAAATTCGAAACTGTCGAATTTTTTTCCACTGAACGAACTCCATCCGAAACCGAACTCTCGATGGTGCCTCGATATTGCACGCGTTTCGTCCGTGTGCTCGGATTTCGCCACTGCAACAACAACATCCACGCGCAGTAAAACGGTTCCCCGCAAAGAGACACGCAAGAACTTGATAGAAATAATTACGGTGGAAACGTGGGCGTGGACTAGAAAATTACGGAGGGACGCTTATTAAGCATGCAGAAGGGAAGAAGAAGCCGCACACGTCGCGGAAGGACACCGGCGAAGAAATAGAAGAAACGAACGCGATGATTGCGGTTTTCGTTCCTTTCACGACGGCCTCGTTGTTTTCCCTACCCTTTCCCTTTCCTCCTCTTACTTCTCTCTCTCTCTCTCTCTCTCTCTCTCTCTCTATCTCTCTCTCTCTTTCTCTGGTCTCGGTCTGTTTAGCCATTGTATTTTCGTGTTCTTTGTGTCTTTCGCATTTTTCTCTCTGTCCCACCATTGTCCAAAGCCGTCGTTGCCGGGGTTAGATTTATGGCGCGTTATTACATGCCGCGATTCGTTTTACCGTGTCG
Organism: Ptiloglossa arizonensis; assembly: GCF_051014685.1. Taxonomy (NCBI): domain Eukaryota; kingdom Metazoa; phylum Arthropoda; class Insecta; order Hymenoptera; family Colletidae; genus Ptiloglossa; species Ptiloglossa arizonensis. Next base: position 11,177,388 of record NC_135056.1, read on the forward strand.
CTTTGTTGGCCAACAGTTCGGATAAAGAGACGAATATTCCTGGCGGCTCGATGCATAATTCTCGACCGTGGCATAATTCTGAACAAATTTAATTGGCTGTCGCGGGTCTCGCGCGCTTTCTCCGCCGTCGCGCGAATGTTTATCCGCGAAACTTTCGCGAAAACGTTACACCAGCCACGCCGCTCGGCTACGTAGGGGACACACGAGGACGAGGAAAAAGTTGCGCACCCCTCGTGCCCGTATTTCATCGCGAAAATACGCGTTTCGCGACGTAATTATAACACGGTGCTCTCGAAACTCTGCAATAGGCGCGTACTGTCTTGTCATCGACCATCGGTCGAAATCGAAAAATAATTTCGCGGCTCCTGGCAGCGTGTCGAAACTCGAATCTGACGTTCGACGCGTCGATTATTCACGATTGCGAATTGACGAGATCTCGTTGTCCCTTCCATGGCGAAACGACGAAAAGTGGATCGGGAAGTTTCGTCGTAGCACCGAAGTCTCGACGCTCGTGGCCGGATAACGTAATCAAAATTTTAAACGAACGAGCTTTAAGCGCGTTTTCCGCGACGCGAGTACTTGTTCCTTCTTTGGAATTCCGGTGCGCAACTTTCGGTGCAACCGAGCATACGTTACATAATTCCGATAAACTCAACGAAGGAGTCGGTGTAACCCGAACGAAGCGTCAATTTATTTTCCAAACTCTTCGTACGATACACCGAGCTAGACACGAATCACGTAATTTATCGAGGGAGGGAAGGAAGGATCGATCGAGAAGCACAGGTCTGTCGAGGATGGAAATTTTCTTAAAGTTTCTTTTAATTTTTATCATAAATTCCGTCAGAAAGGGGTCACCGATATCGCATTATTTTCAGTCAATGATCATCGAATCGGTCTCACTCGTACGTATCGATATCGAAGTACCCGGGCGTTCCATTTGGGAATTTTAATTTACGTTTAATTTCGACGTGTCCGCGAACCGTGGAATTAATATTTCAAGTTGCTTCGTCGCGTCGGGACGCGAAACAATATTTTTCCATCGACGCGAGCCGGAGTCGGGCAAATTTTTATTCACCTAACAAACAACGGGTAAACGTTCGAGTGCGTTCCTTGTTTATTGGTAATGTGTTTGCTCTATATAAATACAGGTAACCGCGTTTCATTCTATCGATGTTTACTTTCATACGCGATGCGGTTGTGCGCGATATACGATGTAGAAACATTCGTGTTTGAAACGCGTGATTGCAGTAAAGTTCGAAATATTATTTTCTTTTTCTTTTTTTTTTTTTACAAACTCGTCGATTCGACGTGCCCGTGAAAAAACAACTCGATATCACTGACGCTGCAAAAAAATTCCATTTGAACGACACGACCAATGATATCGATACTTTTATTTCAATTTATCAAATGTTCCGGGGAACGAGACGAATGAAAATTTAATATTACCGTGGGATTATCGCGACCACCGACGCGATCGTTTCAAGATCGTTTGCCCGTGTATGCGCATAATTTATATTAGATTCGTTCGAATTCTTTTTCATCTCTCGGTTTAAAATACGAGTAACTTCACCAAGGAATTAAATACTTGAATCCAAAGTCGTAGAAAATCTCGATTCAAGATATAAATAAACGGTTCGAAGGAAACGAGTTCACAAATTTACACATCGAACCAGATTATCCATCACTACAACACATTACCAAAGAATTCTTTAATTCAACAAATTCAACCAATTCAATATTCAAACTTCACAAATGCACACATCGCGCACAATCGTATCCATTTCCAAAATTTTGAACACACACTCAAACCTGATAATTAGATTTCAAACACAGATTCGCACATATTTACCCCATCATTTTATTCCCTATCGGACATCTGAATCTACTCACTGACCAACCGTCCGTGGAAACATTCTCCGATGTGTTTTACATCGACACGGTAATTACAAACCGACAAAGGATCGCGCACCGAATTACGAAACCGATAATGTCAAGGTTAGCCTCCTCTCGTCCGTAAATCGAAGTCCATTCGGCGCGAGTAACGTCGATTCTTTGGTGCACCTCGCTCGCTAGGATGCACCGCGTGCAATTAATCCGTTCCGCGACGCAGCCTCGTGTTTACGAACAAAAATGAGGGTGGAACAAGAGGGGAGGTTTCGGGGGAGAGAGAGGAGGATTTTTAAAAGCACCGAAGCAACTCGTTTCGGGCAGTCGGTCGGAACGAAAACGAGGATCGACGGCGGGCTGCAGGCGCGGCACTGTTTAAACAGTGGCCGGCGCTATTTGCATGTAATTACCGGGCTGGCGATTTAACATTAGCAACGCTGCATTTATACAACACTGTGCCCCGTTGCGCCATTCGTTACGCTTCCGTCGCGTTCCGTTGCGTACCATTCCGCCTGGTTCCGCGCTGTCCTCGAAGAGCCGCGGTAATTGTCGCCGCGTATCCGACGTACAGAGATTTCAGAGACGACCGTTGTCCGTCGTTTTCACCGAGAGCTCATTGCCGAGCGGGCGATTTCCGACGTTTGTTTGTTCGTGTACTTTCTCTTCTTTTTCTTCTTTTTTTTTCCTTTCCTTTCCTTTCTTTTTTTCTCTGTTCGTTTTTCGCCGCGTCCAATTGTCCGTCGCTCGTAACGTTCATTCACAACGGCACGCGGGGAATATGTAAATTTCTGAACGAATTTCATTCACGTGTCTTCGAGAACGAGCGTAATGAAACCATTGTCTCCAAGACGATCACGGAACGAGCGAACGGTAACGATGGAACTTCGTGCGTTCGATACGCGAACGATTTCGCGAAATATTGTCGTCGATGTGGATGGTACTGAATATACGGGGAAGATGGAATTTTTTAAAAGAGGAAACTATACCAACGGGGGAATTTTTGTCATTTTCGTGACAATGTTCTTCTGTCATTTTTGGAAGACTTACGAGTGTATCGATTATGGGGATGTTAGTGGGGAGGAGTGGAATACGAGAGAAGAGTAATTGAGTGCATTTTACTTACTTGAAAAATTATCTTCTCAACGATGATTATGGATCTTATCGTGTTTCAACGGTTTGAAATTTGTGTAAAATTCGATCCAGAAGTCGGATTAAACGTTACACACTTGTACCGATATCGATACGCTTTATTAATATCATGAACCGATCGGTGTGTCCTGTTCGAGGGGCATCGTGGTCAAATTTTCGAATTGAAATCGTGTTCACGGTGGAATAGACGTTGTCCGGTAGCAGCTGCAAATACAAAAAGCGTGTTCCCGTGTATTGAAAAATGTTTCGAATTCAAAACCTTTTGACTCCCGACAGGTCGTGTTGCTTCGTCCTCGTTAGATTCGCAGTCGGTGAAAAAGATCAATTGGCTTACATCGATAAAAAAAAAAGAGGATATCACTTTTCGTTGAAAATACCTTCCGTTGCTTTGTTTCGTGTCTGACCTCAACAACGTTATCTACTTGCTCGTCTATCAATACCTTCGTTATAAAATAAATGACCGAAAAACTTATTAACTGCAACGAAAAATGATTGAAATCGACGTGCTGCTATCGTATCTATATTGTAACAACTATCTTTCCACGTGCTCGTCAATATTAATCGGTACATTCGTTTATCGGATAACAAAAATAGTTTCCCTAAATTCACATAATCCCTAACATAATCAGTATTTACAAATCGTTCTTCCTATCCGACTACTGCGGAGACATATTTCAAACTACAATTAGATAACACTGTCCAAAAATGAAACAAAAATCTAAAAGCATATCTTTCGCAAAAAATGATCAAATTAACAGAAGAGGAAATACTATACTACTCTATAATAGCCTAGGGGGAAAACTCACACCGTTGTAATCGAGCAAGTTTGTACTTTCAAATGCAAAGGAATTATTCGAATTCGTCAATAATTTCACGAGATATACAAGTTTGAAGGGAAAGTTGCGAACGCAACAAATGTTTCCCACTTCTGATGCTCTAAAGGAATATCTATAATGGCCTAGAGAGAAAAAACTCACACCGTTTATAAAATAAAACCAAAAAAGAGAACTGAAACACTTCGTGTCACAAGTTACCCCACGAAATTGAAATTAACCCACCAATAACCACCAAAAAAAAACCATTAAATTACTCATCGCATTGCTTCAAACACAGTTCGAGCTAACATTACCCTCCCTCCAAAAGCAAAAATTTCCCCTACCTCCAAATCACGAACGAACCGTCGATAAATATTTCACGAAATTCTTTCGAGAGCCAGCTAAAAATTTAAAAAAAAAAAAAAAAACCTTCGTCTTCCACGATATTCGTTGCTCTCGATCGGCGTGAAACGGTCCGTCGATTCCACGAGTATACTTAGCAGCTTTAAAGCGCCCCGTGGTTCGGATCGGCCATCGTTAGGCAAGCTCGAACTATAGCCGGGGCCGGGCTCTATCGCGAGTGAATTTTCCACGGGCGCGAGTCAACGCCAGAGCGAAAGGAAGACCGGTGCACGGTCCCTCTAACAATCTCGTCGGGCATGGGTTGGTCGGGGTGATTCCACGTTACCCGCGCTCCCGTCGCCATTGGCCCGGCTAATTTAAACCGGGGCCACAATTGGTCAATCTGCAGGACGATCTCCCCATTGACCGATGCAGCTGTTATAAGGATCTCAATGAGATGAGCGACGCGGACCAGGTGGCTGGTTCTCCGCTCGTCCATTCTGCCCCGCGTCTGTCTTTCTCGGTCGCTTCTTCTTTCACCTGCGCCCGTCTCCGCGTTCCGATCCGCTCGCCGGTGCCTCGTCTCTCGGCGCGGGTATTTATAACTCAAGAATGGCGCGTTCGTTGCGGGAATCAGAAACATTTCTGCACCGTCCCGGCCGCACCGCCGAGAATTGACCCCGCGGCGCGGTGCTCCCGTTGACGGAATTACCGAGGCCACAATACGGCTTCGACGGAATGTTTACGCGGCGTCAGCTGCACACCTTCCTCGAAGGGAACGAACCGGAACGATTCGAACACCGCGACGCAAAGTCGGCGACGGTTTGTTTAGGTATCGATACGCGGATGGTGTATCGAGCGGGAATATCGATCGAGAAATTTCGTCATTTTTGAATTAGGTTTGACGGGAAAAATTCTTGAGTCTATATCGATCCCAGTGGCGCGGACTGTGTAGGTGTGACGACAGACCGTGTCTGTTTCTTGAACGATCCAAGTTTCTTTTTCAGTATACGCGATTTTGACCAAATTTTGTAAGTTATAGATAAAGGAACTCCAATGTTGTAAGTTTCTTTGTTAGTATACGCGATTGTTGAGAAAATTCTGTAATTTGTGGATAAAAATTGATAGAAGAACTGACGGACTGTGTAGGTGTATCAAGGGTCTAAAATTTGGTAATTTTGTAATAAAAATCGGTAGAAATTTGTACGTTTATATTAATTTAACTGGCACGAATTGTGTAGGTGCATCAAAAGCCTTGCGTAAAGATTAAAAAATCTACACGATAGATAAGCGTTAAATGGATTTTATCAGCGAGCTTTCAGAGAGATCGTCGATAATTTTGTAGTGCGTACAGCGGATGAGGAACAACTTTTTTTATAATAAATTTTCCATACTTCGATAGCCATCGTTCGATCAAAAGATCATTCACCGTGCCATGTTACATTTGCCGTGATCTTATTTTCGTTTATACACGCAGAGGCACGACCGCGTCGTGTAATAAATATCACATTTTTTACGCTATTAAAGCACAGCTTTCAACCGCCGAACGAATCAGTTTACAAAATTTAACGTATCGATCACTTCGGAGACGAATTACTCGGTTCGACATGGACAAAAATTGAAATTAATATCGATTTATGACCTTTATTGATTTTGCAACGATGTTGCCACGCTGCACCGTTGAAAAATCAAATTCCCAATATTTAATCACAATTTTCGTGTTTCCCTCTTAAAATATTTAAAATACTTGGGAAATAAACGTACGTTTGGATAATGTATCGCGTATACGACCGTGCGTGAAATTTTGCATACCGTTTGATTTTTAAAAGCAAAACTTTTTCTCGCGTTCGGAGAAAAAAAAACAATTTTTTTCTGTCGTTGCTCGACTGATAAACTCGCGCAAGTTTTTGCACGGTCGAGATCGAAAGCAACCGCGAATAACAAAGTGCACGCTAGATTCTGTTTTTCCCTTGTCGCGACCGAGTGATTTTTCCGGCCTCTGAGTGCCTGCCCCACGGATCGTACCTGGAACTTCCTTTAAAAGAAACGTAACAAATTCGCAGAATTTAGGTGGCCACGACGAAAAATGCACCGCGCCGCGTCTGGATACGTGACACGCGAGGCATGAATATTTCGCGCGAAACGTTCAACGCGATTACTTTTAGAACAATGAGCACTTACGTTTTCCCTTATGGATTGGTCGTTGCGTTAAAGTACCCGTCACGCGAACCATATTTTATTCCCACGACCTGGCTCTATTTTTGTAGGATGTTTGTACAGCTTCGTTACTGACGAATCGCGTAGCTTTCAGCCACTGATGAACCCCGAGATTAACCGAATCGACGAGTCGAAGAAAATACCGCAAAAACGGTACAAGAAACTGCAATACGTAAAATGCATAGAACTATGCGTTAGAATTATAAACAGTACGCAATGAGAAGCTTACATCGTGTTTTAGATAATTTCTTGGTGTTCAACGAGTACAAAAAGTTGTTTCTTCGAATATTTTGAAATGCAATTTCTCCATTTGTAGCGCTGTTAAACTTCTCGATACGATTTAAATGTTAGTCGCGACACCGAGTGCTTTGTTCAGGTTTCTCGACTTCGACTTCGGTAACGATCACTTTAATTTTGTGACGCTCGTTGTTCCGTGTTCAAATCATCGCGAGAATAAAAGTTGATCTCTCAAAAACCCAGCGCGATCGAAACGACGACAAATAATTTTTTATCATTCCTTAATACCAATTTCTACGATCTACGAGGTAATTATTTTCACCGACCGATGTAAATTTAGCAAGTTCGTAAACCTTGGAACAGTTACTCGCGTAGATTTTCCTCCCGAGATGTGAAACGACTCCCCTGCCGTGTTTCCCGATCTGTGAAATTCAAATTTTAATAATCGTAGTTTCTCAATCTGTGAAATTCGAATTTTAATAATCGCGTAGAAGATAATCCGGTCGGAATGGTCTTCGAGTGACGAAACTTTGCGAAAACAAACTCGTCGTTGTCGTTAAATGCGCAAAAGTCGGCGAGTGAATCGCCGTTGGAACGATAGAAAGGATCGGTGAAAAAAATAGCGAAATTTTCGTCCTTCGTCGACACGCGGAACAAAGGTAAATGCTGTCGACGAAATCCTCGAATATCCCTGTGATTTTATTTCGACGTTTCGGGCGTACTTCGTAATCCCGTTCGAATTAAAAAATTAATAAAAACCGGCCGACGCCGCTCACTCGAAAATGAGTGGCATTTATCTCCATCGAATCGTTAAATGGTGCGATATCAATTTCCACGAATGGTTACAAAGAGCAATGGGATCTCAGCAGCGGTCCAACACGACAGCTCGTGACCAAGGACGCGGAGAATACGGTGGGGTGTTGTTTTTGCCCGTAAACGGAAGGGAGGGTGGTTTCTGGCCCGCCGTGTAATTTCTACAGGGGTAATAAAACTCAGATTCACGGGGGAATAACAACGGCTAAACTATTCGCGACGAGCTCCGATCCTCTTCGTTGCGTCTATAAGAACGTACGAGCTGCCGCGTTATTTACGCAAATTAAGACGCGGATGCGTGTACGGTCTCGAATGCGTGCCGTGGCTCCTGAAAGAATAAATTGCACGCGCGGCGTGCTATAAATCTGCTCCACGAGTGTCGTGCTCCCGGTATGACGTTAACTCGAAAATAATACGAACCTGGAGGAAACATCGCGGTAAAGAATCGCAAAAGAGACACGTTACTTCGTGGCCGAATAACTCGCGGAAGAGACAGAGGAATATCCGTTTCGTCCTTGTAACGATTCCAAGATGTGCGAGTAACTGATGTAAAATATTCTGCGGTCTATCCAACCTTCGTAAGAACCCGGACGTGGAAAATTCAAATGTTTTCGTACGTTTGTGAGTTACGTGCGGTCACGGAGAGAAAATGTATATAATAAATCGTAGCCTATTTTTTAAAACGATAAGTAGAACGCGCCAAAAAAGAGAAAGAAAAAAAGACGTCGACCGAATGGAAACGAATGGGAAGGAATCCAGAGAGGACGAAGGGATGAGAAATGTCAGAAACGAGGGGTTGTGGGATTCGTGGCTGAATGTTTATCTCATCCGTTTATTTTCAACATTTATTCCAAACAATATAAGTATAACCAATACTGTATCAATCTCAGGTTTCTTGAAACAACTGTAAGCAGTACGTACCGAAACCGTGTCATCGGTGCAATTTTCTCTCCATTCTCTCTATCACTCGTTAATTGACGCGTTTCCCTCTAAACGGTACTCACAATCGTCAACAACAACGAAATCGAGAAGATTCGAACGAATCGACGTCGGTCGATTCCCCCTTGGGTGAAAATAACTGCTCGATGAAAAAAAAAATTCGCGGCGGAGGAGGGTCGATTCCGCTCGAAAAATCGATCGCGTCGCGGAAATTTTAAGCGAGTAACGGGGAAGGAATACAGGGAGCGAGGGGATGACAAATGTCAGGAACGAGGGGTTGCGGAGCGAGCCGATGAAAAACGTTTCCACCGACAGTCTGTAAATCGAATATTACGCGACGAGCGGTTCCGAGCAGACCGTTCCCCGTCGATGACCATTCTTTAATCCCGGCGATCGACGTGAAATTATTCAAATCTCGATTTCCGCTTAATTGTCGGGATTTCAATTCGGCCGGGGGAATTTCGAAATCGCGCCGCGTAGCTTTCATTCCGCTGGTCCGTCTACACGTTTCACACGGGATCGAGCCTCTGTACATTTCGCCAATCGGATTGTATTTTCGTTGAATCGTTCCGCGAGCCCGCCTCGATCTCATTCGCGCCCAATGGGTTTCGTTCCGGGATTTTCCGCGATCGGAACATCGGAAACGAAGGCGCGGATAGGTGGTTTTCACGAATGTAGAGAGACTCGAGGAGGAGAGGGGAGGTTAGAGTGCACGTTGGGGCCACGTGTGCGGAAAGCAGATACGAAATTACGGGGGAATTTAATTAATTCAAAGTTCGCGGCCGGCCGATCTCGTTCGTTCCCCCACCAAACACCCTAATCGTCGCCCCCCCAAGGAACGATTGTTCCCCGGATTAACGCCGGGCACTGTCTTTCGTTAATTGAAACCCGTGGCCTCGGTCTCGGCCAACCCACCGAGCTCGAGTTTCCACTCGATTCGAAAGAAGCTGCCCGAAGGATCCCGTTAAGAAAGCGCGAGTGGAAGTGGATCGTGGCGATAAGACCGGCATTATTCCGTCGGGCCGGGATCGTCCATTGTTATCGAGGAAATTCGTAAATTTCGAGCCAACGATGCGAGAACGCGTACCATCGACCCTCAGGCGCAAAACATTTATGGAAATCGAAACCGCGCCACCGATTCCGCGTCGGGGGAAAGAAACATAGGGGTTTCCGCTCGGTGGCCACGCGTGAATCGGAACTCGAGTGTTCGAGTGGATCGTGAATAGAGAACGAACGTTCGGAGGAATTTCACGAGCTTCGTTTCTAGAGCAGGGTAACGAAACTTTTCGCTTCTCTTGGAATTTTTCAAATTTGTAAATTTTGAGCGTCGAGAGAACGCGAACAACTTACATCGCGGGAAGAATATAGTTTCTTTGGGAGTTCGTGAATTCAGAGTGTTCGTTTCGAGTGGATTGTGAACGGAGAATAGAGGTTTGAAATTTTGAGTTTTGTTTCTAGAGCAGAGGACAAAGTGACAAGAATTAAGTTCAATTGTCCCAGGTTTGGGAATCAGTTTATCCTTTCTTTGTAATTCTTCTTTTCTGATTGGTAAAATAGTGGAACCAAATGATCAAGGATCAATTTCCTCGATTATCACCGAAAGACGAAACATCAAGAATAATTATTTAAGCAACACCCATTTCTCTTGTAACGAAATTTGAAACGCAAACAGAAAACTTACCACGTGCAAACTTCAAACCTTCGACTTCGAGTGAACGTAGATCGCGTAAAAGATTTAGAATTCCGTTTACATTTTCTTATAAATTTTCCAGCTCTAGACTAACGTATAAAATATCGAGAATAACCTTCAAGGAACACCCATTCTCCTGGTAATAAAATCTAAAGTGCCAACGGTATACGACCGACTCACGAGGTAGTTGTCTAATTAGCTCGACTAACACGATTTATCATCGAAAGACGGAAACGTGTGTCCTCCTCCGCAGTCACGTGCGTCTTCGTACTCTCGATTTCAACTGACCGTAAACACCAAGACCCAGATCCGACGAAACACAGTCCACGTTCTCAACAAACGTGTTCTTTTGAACAATATCTTTACCGGTACACTTTACAAATACGTCGGATACGTGTGACGCGTTGGTGTCGTTTTCCACGAACGTTTCCCCGCACGTGTCAACGTGCGCGCGATCGTGAATCGTTCAATTAACAAAAACCTCCGATCCTTACACCGGTTGTAAAATTTCGAGCGTCGTGGCAAAGGACGGGACCGATTTACGAGGAGATGCTCGTACACAGAGGTAGTTAGCCCCCGACGGTGGCTCGTGTCCGAGGCTTCCCCGGACTCAACGTTTCCAAGAGAGTCAGCCGTGGCAATAAAATCCGAAACGGGAACAGATATTTTATTTCGAGCCATCTCGTAAATACTGTCGCTGATAATCTTTCCGCTCGAGGGATCTCGAAGCACGCAAATTGGCGATCGCGCGATTCCAGGAACGGAACGAGCGCGTACCACGGCGCGGTAACCGTGTAACGCGACGCGATTCTATTACTTTCGTACGATCAGACGATAATGATATCGTGCCGGATCATCGACGTGTTACCGATTCGGAGAAACGAAATTAACGACCGGACGATCCCGCGAACGAGTCCGCGTTATTCGATTCGTTGAGGGATCGTTTCGCGTCGAGACGGATCGTCGGTGCCGTGCGGTCGCGCTACGCGGTGCGTGTTACGTTAAATTAGCTTTTTTCCCGCGGCAAATTGCGAACGGAAATGAAATTAAATTTATTGTGTCTTGGCCGGCCGGCGATATTTCAAACGGCGGGACGGGAGGCGGGACCGCGCGCAGGTGTAACCGACCGAGAAGCATTAGGGTTGGTAATGGAAATATTTAGTTCGCATTAGCGCGGATGCTTAGCGAAGCGGCGGAGAAATGTAAATTGGGTTTAGTTTATGGATCCGCGGCCGTAAGAAAACCCGTGGAGCGAAGTGACCGTGTCGCTGAAACGGCTTGCACGGATCGAAGGAATTACGGCGACGATACGTGTAATGATCTCGTGACGCGGATCGAGGGGTGCGGAGGGGTAAGGGGTGAACGGAGATCCCAGGGCAACGAGCACGCTAATGGTTCTCCTTGAACGAAAATTACGCATCGCTTGTAGCGGCGCGGTGGTGTGACGCCACAGTTTGAACTTTAATTACAAAAGTCGTTCGCGGAGTTCGTTGTTCGCGGGCGTATTCGCTCGAACGTTCGTACTGCCGCGATCCAATTGATAAAAATACGCGCCGATAACCGTACCGGCTCGATCTCGCCGCTCGATCAACGAAACGTTAATTAATTATCTCGTTCACCGAGGAGTCCGCCGGCGATACGCGAACAAGGTGACAATTTTATTTTCACGTGCGTTTCGTTCGATGTTTCCGCGCCCGGAACGAGTCAATTAGTTCGTCGGGAACATTTCCGGGATTGTTCTCGACGTGTTTTTCATACACGTGTAGAATCAATATCCGACGTTGGTACTTTCTTCGTTCGTGTGTCTTATTTCGCACGGAGGAGGATCACCCCGATGGAACGCGTGACTGAGATCTAGGATGTAGTGGATATTTTTCTATTTTTTCTAAAGAGGGAATTTCCTCGAAACAATTACTATTTACGTATTTACTTATGTAACTACCAAAATTGCGTTTCCATCTCCTGTTTTCAAATTTTCAAACACGCGATATATATTCACAGTTCTAGGTATCCACTGCGAGATTAAATGTTCGAATGGCCCTCGAACGTACTCAAAGTACGATATTTTTCTATTTTTGCTAAAGAGGGAATTTTCTCGAGAAAATTACTATCGGTACTTATTTACTTATGCAACTAAATAAAATTATATTCCCGTCCCCTGTTTTCAAACACGCGATATATATACACAATTTCGGGTATCCATTGCGAGATTAAGTGTTCGAATGGCCCTCGAACGTACCCGAAGTACGATATTTTTCTATATTTTCTAAAGAGGGAAACACCTCGAGAAAATTACCATCGATACGTATCTACTCGTCTAACAGAAAAAAATTACATTTTCGTCCTTTTTTCAAACACGTTTCACACATATGGGTATTAATCTCGACATCCAGTGTCTCGTCGACGGTTAATCCGGTTCGAATGGCCCCTCGTCCTGCAAACGTACTCAATTTATATATTTTTCTATATATTCTATAGAGGGAAATACCTCGAGAAAATTACCATCGATACGTATCTACTCGTCTAACAGAACAAAATTACATTTTCGTCCTTTTTTCAAACACGTTTCACACATATGTGTATTAATCTCGACATCCAGTGTCTCGTCGACGGTTAATCCGGTTCGAATGGCCCCTCGAACAGCGAACGTACTCAAAGTACAACTTTTAATATCTCACCTGCTCCCCCCAGGGCCATTTAAACGAGATTTACGAACACTTCTTACATTCGACTGTCTTGAATAGTGGCCTCACTCGTCGCGTAATAAAGTAGACTCTACCTCTGGCACCCGTGCTCTTAGAATACCCGTGGCAGAGGCCATCGATAAATCAAGCTAGAATTCGTATATTAAGTGAAGCCGAGTTCGTACGTTACAACGGCCCCTGCAATTAGATCGCGCACTTATTAGAATGCAGGAGCGCGAGCCCGGAATAAAAGGCGGCAGAATTTTCATGGAGCGGCCTCTCGCGTTTAATGACGCGTTACGCAAGGGTTTTGGCAGATTTCCTTTATCCAGCTCTCGCGGCTCGCTTATTTTACCCCGTTTCTTGGGAGGGTCGTTTAATTATCTTTGGACGTAGGTTGCATCGACGACGACGACGACGAGAGTATCGAGAATCGTGCTCGAAATAACGTTCGGTGGAAATTGACCGCAATTTCACACGGGTAAAGATTCGATTATCGAGCGATATTTTTTATTCGGTTAGACGTACGAATCTACGGAAATTGTGGCACGGCCTTTCCTATTCGAACCAAAGAAACGTATAAATTGTTCCCGTAACAGAATCGTTACTTTTCCGATATCGAAGTTCGCTCGTTCGAATGGGAACCGAAAGAATCGATGTTTTGAATATTTAAAGATACTGTGTCTTTGCGACATTATTGCGCGAGTAATCGTACCTTAGAGTATTCGGACACGGAAGACTTTGAATCGTAACAGGTTCGACGAAATGTCAAAGAGGAACATGAAAATACAATTAATTGGTAGCAATAACTTACAATTGCTAAGCCATTACGATAAATAAAATACATACTTGTCAATATTTGATCGATGCCACTTTTATAATCTATAGTCACCCGAGTATGTCTCTGCATGCTTCTGGTATTTGTTTTCTTATATTTCTGGGTCGTGATGTACGAACGTAACTTCTTCGATCGATGGACGTTCATTGCACATGGATGCAAAGATCCGTGTGATCGAATGTACATTTTTTTTATATCAAAGCTTTGAAATACTCGTAAGATGTCGTTAGGAAGACAACTACTCTTAGTAATACAATTGTAGGGTCTTTTCGATTCCATTCCCGAAACTCTATCCTCGAACTTTATTCGTAATATTTAGATCGTAGCCCGCCTCGACGTTTCGTCGATCGAGAAAAATCGAGGACTCGGCAAACGGCGATAGACTCGTTAAAATTCCACACCGTGGCGTTCGTACATTGTCGTCGGATTTCCAACTTAACAAAGAAGGGGCGATTACAAAACTGACAGGTGTACCTTGTTCGCGAGCATCTCCCGGAAGTGACGAGTGACGTCCAGAATAACTCCGCAGGACGTTTAGAGGCCCGGAACGCGCTCATAGCCAGAAACCTTATCGCGATTCGGGTGGGTCGACGTGACGATTGGTCCGGAGCCAAGAACGGCGACTCCGACGAGTATCTCGATGTATATCCAGACGAAAACGAAGAAAATTTGATGTCTGGACACGTTAGAAATTTTCTGTCCGTGCCTTTTGATCTTATTTCAGGAGCGTATGCTTTATTTTCGGGATCGTGCCGCGAATAGCGGATTTCGGTTCGCCCCGGTGTCCGTTCGCTCTGCTCCCTTTTCCCGTAACGTAATTTGCGCGCGAACGTACGTACTGCGCGCTTCGAGTCGTGTTTTCGTGCCCGTGCCCCACCTCGTTTCACATCACCCCTGTCACGTTACTCGTGACCGCGAACCGTATTAATTCACTCGCGACCGCGTCTTTTTCCGCCCGTGACGACGCGATTCGTTAATTGCGATTCATCCGTCGCTCAAAGCGTCGCGAATTTTTCAAGAGTCTCCCTTGAACGGGAGTCGAGATAATTACCAAAAAACGGTACATTCTCGTTCGTTCCCCGACAATTTTCCACGGTTGTAATTTACCGTAAGCGCGTTCCCCGATTCTTAAACCACGCTACTCGTACGGAACACTTTCAAATAAATGGGAAAGAACGTTGCGCGTACGCTAGTCCGTTCTATGGATGTTTACGATTGAAAAAGGATTCTTGGTAGTTTGCCCGAACAGGGAAAGCTTTCTTTTTTTGGTTACTTTTAGATTGGGTGAGAATTTTACCTTTTTCGATGCGTATATGTTGAAGAGGAAGGTTAAATCTCGCGCGGATGTTATTGCGAACGTCAAAGGGAAGAAGTCTTTCTCGAACGATCGGTATTCAATTGCTCGTGCACGAGCCGAATATCCGTCATTCGAACGTCAAAGGACGATCCGTCTTTATGCTACTTACGACTACTTACAGAATATGATCGACACTCTACGTTACTTAACCGATCGTTGAAAAGTAAATACGGAAGGTTCGAGGACGAAAATAATAAGTAGATTTCAATTTTAAAAGCGAAATGTATATTAAACGTATGTTCAAATGTACACCGAATTTTTGAGATGGAGAATACGTATGCGAATATTATCTTTAAATTTTAAATTCAAATTTTCGTCTTTCGAAAGATGTTAAAACTAAACCGAGATAAATCCTATCGATCTCGCTTCGTTTTATCTCGTACAGATACTCGAACGTGTCTTACGTTTCACTTCGCAAAAGGTCTAAATTATTCCTTACGCGGCTGCGATGCACCCAGCACGAAAAACACTCCGCAGGACCACTGTTTACACGTTTTCCCACCACATTTCACCGACAATCGCGCATTCCTCGATTAACGCCCCCGCACAATGAACACAACCCTCGGCCCGTTGTTCGGTACACATTCGGTTCTCGCGATCCGCAGACGTTGCTCGGATTCAGGTCGAGGGTTCCTTACCTCTCGAGCGGCTGATTACAGTTCTCGCGAGGGCGGGATCGGAACGATCGAGATTCACACCTGCAACCCCCTTTTCCACTGGCTCGAACGCGTTGTCAGCGTTGCCTGGTCGTCGTAGACTAGGGGATTAAAGCCGCGAGACGTCGAGACTCCTCGGTTAATTTCTCGCTCGTCGATCGCGAAATCCTTCCAATGCTAGAAAGACAGAGCGAGAAGGCGAGAAGTAACCTAAGACTGAGCGAGAAAGATACAAATAATGAAGTACGGAACGGGAAAGAGAGAAATAGCGAAGAACAGGGTGAGAAACAGAGAAAGAATGAAGAACAGAGTGAGAAAGAGAGAAATAACGTAAGACTGAGCGAGAAAGATACACATAATGAAGTACAGAATGGGAAAGAGAGAAATAGTGAAGAACAGGGTGAGAAACAGAGAAAGAGTGAAGAACAGAGCGAGAAAGAGAGGAATAATGTAAGGCAGAGTGAAAAACAGAAACCGAGTGGAAAAATAGAGCGAGAAAGAGAGAAATAGTGAATAGACAGAGTAACAAGGAGAGAGATAATGAAAGACAGAACGAGAAAGTTAGAAATAACGTAAAACAGAGCGAGAAAGATAAAAATAATGAAATACGAAGCGAGAAGGATAAAAATAATGAAAAACAAAGCGAGAAAGAGTGAACGAGCGAAAGACAGAGTAATAAAGAGAGAGATAGCGAAAGATAGAAATAACGAAAGACAGATCGAGAAAGCTAAAAGTAATGAAACACAGAGCGGGAAAGCGAGAAATAGTAAAGAACGGAGTGAGAAACGGAGAAAGAGTGAAAGACAAAATTGAAAAGAGAGAAACAGTGGAAGACAGAGCGAGAAAGAGATACTCACCCCCTTCGTCCTTATCGCGCTCTTAGACCGCCCTATTCTTTCCAGGACCGAGATACAAATGTCGTCGGCGTGTCGTTGAGCGTAATCGCGTCGAGCGATTAATAACGATGAGGAGTCACCGGTCGTTTACCGGCAATGGGAGTAAGAAGGGGTGAAAATACCAGCCGGAAGGGCGAATAGAGAGACAGAGAGAAAGAGAGAAAGAGAGAGAGAGAGAGAGAAGTCGAGGGTGAAGTGTCGGGGAAGTACCAGGAAGGTTGTAAGCGAGGGGGTCGAAACGGTTACGAGAGAAAGGAGACAAGGGGAAAAATCAGCCGCGACGATCGTCGGGTGGTCCCTTCGGTGAGATCGGGCAACGATTCCAGTCACGTGCGTTCGTGGGATTAGGTTCTGTTTCCGCGAGATGGCCAGCCACGTATTACCCAGCGCCGGAGTTTACACCGCGCGATTACTTTGCGACGCGGGCACCGAATTCCGCTTCTATCACCTCCACCGGCTTCCATACACCCCCTCGTCGCGAACCGTACGAGCTGCTGGTGTTCCGCTCTCGCGCGACCCTTATTGAAATCCATTAACCCTTTCGCTCACGGCGTGCTAAATTCGGCGCATCGAGTTCCGTATATTTTCCAACGGGGCTCGAGGCAATTCCAGCCCGATTACTTGGCGTTTTCCTACGCTCGAGACGCCGGGCCCCAATTAGCGCAATTGCGCGGTAACAGTCGCATTGTTTACTGTCCAAACGATGCGATCGAACGATTACTTCGCTCGCGTTGTTTCTTCTTACGACATTATCATTTATTCTTTCCCTGGAATTTTATCGTAACTCGTGGCCAGGTCAATGACAACGAGTGGTTGTACCTTGTCTTTCTACGGGATGCATGTTTCGTTTTACTTTGAGAAAAAGTAAGAATTCTTTCATTTTCTTTTTAACCGGTACAACCTTGGTAGAATCAAAATTTGTTATTTTTGAGGAAATGTAGACCGTGGAATTATCTAGGTTTGAGTAGATTATCGATAAGTGAAACCTTCGTAACTTCGCATCCGGATTGCAAACGTGAAAATATATTTGACGTTATAAGAGTTTAGACGAACAAGTTTGTCGTGAAATTTCTGCGATAATAGACAAAATATTGACCCACGAACTTCAGCCAGTGTATTAATTTTACCACTTCTGTAACAATATTAATTACTCGAAATCATTTACTTGCCAATACAATGTAGATAAACTTGAATTAAACTACAATGTTACATTGCTCTGGTAAAATCAGCTAATGTTTCAAATAAGAAAAACTACCGTACACGTGTGTATTTAAAATTTCTGTACAGCGATGATAAGTCTACTTTGGCAACAACAATTGCTCGACGTCCAGTGTTTGAAACATTGTGCAGGATTTTCCTCGAGCGCTCAAATTTAGCGAATGGAGATACCAGCAAGCACGGTAAATATTTCCCAAAAAATTTATTTACATAACGTACTACCGTCTGATGTAAATCAGTACTCTTTCACCGAAATTGAAGAAACGAAAACACTATTTCAGGACGAAGATAAGAAGAAAATAGTATTTATTCCGAAAATGATACAAAACTAAATGAGCAGTTTGGTAGACAGCGTACGCGCATCGACATCGTAAAGTATCGTTGCGATAAAACGGTCTCTCCAAGATCTTCTACTTCGTCTCGTGAAGAAGTAAAACGTGGTACACAATGAAGATTTATCCAACGTCTTTACCTTCGCGGATAAAACCGAGGTATTATTCAATCTTCCATTTAAAAAGAACAAAGTATCCACCGACTCTGAGAAGCTTCTTCTTTTGCACGATAAACACAAGGTAGCAGAAATTCTATTTAAATTTCACTTTGTAGCTTCCGTGGGAACTTTCATTATCATTTCGCTGAATCTATTTCCTTTCGTAGCATCGATTGACATATTCGCTTAGGACGGGTGGCTGGTATCGCCCATCTGGCGAATCTGGGAACAGAGAGAGAGAAAAAGAGAGAAAGAGAGAGAGAGAGCCTTTTATCGCGGTATCGCGCGAAGAACGCTCCGCTGGAACAAGTTTCGCAAAACGACTCGCTTTACGCCTCCCCAAACACGAAGGATGCCGGGGAACATGCCGCGGCGACAAGAAAGAAAAGATAAGTCACTCGAGCGAAGTACTTCGGCGCGTGCTCAAGGAATTTATTATTAAAAACAAGGGCCCTTCAACAACTATCTTAATTCTCGGTTAACTGCTTCCGCCGCGTTTGCGGTTTCCCCGAGCTTCTTGCATCAGATGTGCTTAAACTTCGCCCACATCCTTCACTAAGGTATTCGCCAAAGTACTGAAACGTGCCAACACGAACTTCGCGTAGTGGAAGTTACCTAATACTCGCAACCTTTTTCCATTAGCACGTCCGCGGTACGTTTTATACTCGTCCGCGGATTTGTTCGGCACTTGTGCTTATTTATTCCGAACGTTTCGTCCAAGTGGACGTGAATTCGGAAACGAGGATCGAACGAACGATAAACGATCCGGGTGGCGCGAAAAGTTTACGTTCGAAAAGATTCGAAATAACGTCGACGTCGATGTCTCGAAAGTATCGAGTGCGCTCTCGCGCGCGTTCGATTATAGTATGCTTCAAAAGCAGTGAATATATCCTGGAAATGAGAACAATTTATTTCTCACAGGGAGCTTTTTTCAAGAAATTTTCCTTAGAAATTGTATCAATTGTAGAGGGTACTGTAGGAGGAATCGGTGCGACTTTCGACCCCATTTTCAACATTTCGTTGTCCAACGAAACGAAAGAATTAATTCGTGCTTGAAATTAAAATATTCTTTACATATTTTTGACATTTTTACAATACCACCACCATCACGGATCCATAAACCATACCGATTGCTTTGTCCGCGAAGATTCCCCGCGTAAATGCTAAAATTCTCCCGTTAGCGGAAAGAATATTTTCCAAAGGTATAGAACGCTACGTAAATAGGTCGAGCTACGTGGTTCCCTTTTTAAACAACTCGGTAGGTTTTTCTACAGGATGTCGAGACACGCGGAAGGATCTCCTCGGTGCAGATCGAGCGTCTTACTATATGCACCTACGAAACTCTCACTTATTCGGAAGACAAAACCCCCGAACAAAAGAACTTCGTTCCCAAGCTACCGATTACCTCCAACACGTAGATTTATTTCCATGGACATTGTAGCAGTTATTACGTGACACCTTATATAAATGAAAGCGCGTTAGCGCGGCGAGGAGAATTTTATTCAGCCCGGGACAGCGACGGGCCCTCATAAAACACAGCCACGCGGAGTAACCGTGTTCCCGATTTAATAGGTTCTGTAAACTAGATAAATTGGACTCTAGCGCGAATGTAAAGGGACGTCCCTAAATTTAGCGACTCGGCCCGCGCCGCTGGCTCGGGGCCGCGCGCGCAAAGACCGGGGCCGCTTGTTTCCGTCGCTCGGGGAAACTTACGGCCTCCCCCAAAGGAACTTATTAAATTTCATAGAAGTTTTATTCCGCTTCTGGAATACGCCGATCTAACCGTTGAGATAGCGACGCGATCCACGCTCTTACGTTCCGAGTTTTTAAGCGGCCGGCCCGAGATTAAAACGCGTCCTTCCGCGCGCATAGTTTCGCGAGATTTCGCGGCTACGAGATAAACAGGGGAAGAGGAGGAAAGCGAGGGAGAAATAGATAGGAGGAGAGAGTGCGAGAGATGGACAGGGAGAGAGAGCGAGTAGATGGATAGAGGCGGAGAGAGCTAGAAGATGGATAGAGGGAGATAGATAGGGAGAGAGAGTGAGAAAAATAGATAAGGGGAGAGAGATAAATATATATATATATATATAAAGAGAGAGAGAGTGATCGAGAGGGATAGATAGGGGAAGAAGAAAGAGCAAGAGAGATAAATAGGGTGAGGGAGAATGAAAAAGAGGGAAAAAAGAGAGAACGAGAGAGTAGCGAACCGCGATTAAAAGGCGGTCGAGAAATTACGGGGCTCCATTGTTTCATCCTCTCGTGGCCGTCGGATCGTTGAACGTATTGACTTACACTTATGCCACGTAATTGGAAAGCGGCGAAGTAAAAAATTATACCGCTCGCAGCGATTCAATCTCTCCCGGTTATTGTATTCGCGATATTTTTAGATTCGGATAATCTTTCGCGGTTTGCATTACGCTCGAGTGGTTGTTTTCTTTCTTTTCTTTTTTTTTTCTTGAAAGAGAGAGAGAGGGAAAATAAATTTGCAACGAACTTCTGTAATAAGAACGATACCGGCAAGGTTAATATTTTTATTAAACGTTCCGACCCGTTTTCCTTCGGTCATCCGCGGTACACGAGAGATTCGAGTAAGCCGCGTAATTAAACAAATGGAAAGAAAAAGGGTTTCTGTAAATGTAGGTTACTCGATTGAGTTGCGCGTCGAAACGAACGCGAGGAAACCGCTCGAAACGTTTGAGAAAAATATTTAATTTTTCTTGGGGAATTTTGAAGATTTTAGTGTTTTCGAAAGACGGACGAGTGCACTTTTGAATCTTCGAGTTGTTCGTACGTTTTGTTTTTAAACAACGAGGTGCAACGTACGTGTGTCTGCGTACAATTTTCAGTTTCTTGAATTCGTCCTTCCAGTTGTCAATACTGAGATTTAAAGAAATTTCAATTCAGAAGGAACACAATATTCGAGAACGAAGTTGCTGTCGTTTCTTCCTGCCACAAGTCCACTTAATTTTCCACGATTGTTCCGCGTAAATATCAACAAACTCGGCGCATAATTAATCATCCGTTAGCGTGACTCACATTTTGAGGTACGTTTACCACCCTTAAGGTGTTGTTTAAACGTACAAGCGGTTAATCAACATTTAAGATACGAGTGACTCGTTGGGTGGGAGTATAACCTTTTAATTCAAGCTTCAAATTTGAAACGATTCACTCGATATTTAAGAACAATTCATTCCGTGTGCACAAATGCTTAGAAAATCGTTATTCGACGAAGAGAATTCGCTGAATAAGATTGTAACTGAAAATTCTAATTTCCAAACATGAAATAACGCGAACGACGCTGAATAATTGTTTTCCATTTTTGTTTCAGGTGAGCAACGATAACGCAATTTATCGAAATCGAGTTACCCGTTCTAGCGAGTAAGTTCTGGAAGGTGATCGTAACGTGGATACGTACAAGTATGTATACATATAAAGTATATAATTTCTCCGTATATAGCAAAATTGCACAAAAGTCACTCAGTTTCGTTTTCACGGGGAAAGGGTCGGCGCATAAAGAACATCAGGGTTTTCCATTACCGATTTTCATTACTCAACGTTCGCATTTTAAGTGAATACGTTGTAACGCGCGAGATTACGTCGCATTTCAGCACCGGTGGCCCTTTATCGCGAAATATCGCGAAACGAATAATATTAAGAAATGATACACATTACTACATCCCCGTGCGTTAATTATTTCGCAAAGTGGCAAATAATCAAAGTAAATGGACCTCTCTCGAGCCGGGGGGAACGTTAACGAATTCTTTGTAGCCTCTGCTGAATCGCGGCAATTAGATCTAATTACTCATAACAGAATATTCGCGACGTTTACTTTTTTTTTCCCCTCTCCCCCCCCGTCGTCTGAATTTTTCATCCATTCGTTGGGAACGGAGATAATTAAATAGCGAAGAAAAGTGGGTCGAAACTTGTATTTTCGTTCGTCTCGCTCCCTCGCAATCGACTTAAAGGATTTACCTAGTTCGGAACCCTTTGAAAATTGGGGGACATTTGAGATTTTTCTTCGGTGAAACTATATAACACGCCAATTACGAACTTTGTATATTTATTTATGTTCTTCCGTGGAATAGGAATCTTCTCGAGTATAATTTATTCGATCGCAGTGGTACTATCTTGTCCACGGTGTACACGAAAACAATTACCTTGAAAAGACATTATCCTTTTGATACCAAAACTGTTTCTAGCCATTTTAAACAAAAATCTCTCTAAATGAAAAAATAGATTTGCTCTCTGGTAGAATTCTAGAGACAAGTATACACTGTACATGTATCAAAAAATTGAAATTAATCCATCGTTGCGAAAGTATTACGTCACCGAACTCGAAGAGCGTTCGTTCGCGAAGAATGGCCTCGAAATCCTGTAACGTCGCCGGTCTCACGAATTTCGTCGCAATCCTTTCACGGCGATTCTTTGGAGTCTCTCTCAGCAACTACAAAGAGAAAAAAGTAGGCAGAACCCGGTTAAGAGAGAGAGAGAGAGAGAGACTCGCGGATAAAATGCAACGGCGATTAAATCTGCACGTCAAAAGGATCCGACGAATCGCGGATGGCTCCGCTGGCTCTAAACGGGACGAAATAAAATTAAACCGAACAGAGAGCGCCAAATGGCGAGGATTCCCGAGGGGGAATAAACTGAAAGTGGCGCGCCATGGACGACGAGGACGAGGACGAGGACGGTACCTAAGACGATATCCAAGATGTCTATAAACATCGTGGCGGTACGAGGCATGACGCGAAATAATTAATTCGCCAACGACCCGGTTCCTCCGTGGAAGTTCGTCGTTGGTGGCCGCGGGTGGGGCATGAAACTAGTCCCCGAATCGTCGACTAATGCTCGGAGTCTCGCGAGTGGCTAATTAGGTATTATAATGGCGTTGAATCGGTATTGAGTCGCGACGAAGAGCGGTCGCGTAGACGTTGGAACACGACTGGTTCGAGTCGTCGCAGACGAGCGGTCGAAATCCGTCGGAAATAATTAAAGGTGAGATTTTAATCGGCGTAACGCACACACACGTACGTGCACACATAGACACAGGTACGCACAGAGCCGCCCAACGACCCAGGAATTTTACATCGAATTGACCTGGTTCCGGCCGCGGAATCGATACGATCCCATCGACGAGATTCCGCGCAATTACAAAAATGCACCGCGAGAAAGAAGCCGGTTTCATTCGAGCGCCAGGCTTTTCAAACAGGAAGCAATGATTTTCCATCAGCGCGGGCCGAGTTACCCTCGTTGCAACTTCCATGTATCTTTCCCGGGTGCCCTAGCCACGCCGGCCGACCCCGTGTGTGCGCACGTGGGAATACCAGAAATCGATTAGTAATTCCAAGTAACGCGTGGACGAGTGGTGGGCGGAGGTCGGTGGAAAGAAACTGGAAAGATATTTTCTTTGGAATACCTCCATCGAACGGAAACCGTGTCTGTTCTAGTTATTTTTGCACAGTCGGACGGGATCGACGGGATCGGCGCGAAAAGAAAAGAATGTAATTGGTTGCCGATCCGAAGGAGAGGAATTGAAAAGTTGCGCGCCGGGATCGGAACGGGAGAGATTGCTGCGTTAACTTTCAACGTGGGAGAAACTGGAACGCATACGATATAGGTTCACTCGGAATTAAAATAATCAAACGAGTTCCCCCACCGTTGTTCTTCTTTCCTTCGTGGTTCGAGCGGTACACCTTTTACGATTATCGCGACACATTCGCATCTACGTGTAACATCGTTAAACGTGCAGTAAATTCAGAGGGGATTGAAAACACTGCCGAAACGTGCACACATGAGTTCTTGGAATACGCTAGTTTAGGACTGGACTGGCTGTCCTCTGATCAACGTGCAGTTTGCAATTTTTCGAATTTATCATTACCTGTCCACGGTGATCGTAACCTGGGATTTCTGGATAGTTAAAATATATCTACAAGGATAAAAAGGACCTTTTTCCAAATTTTCAATTTTTATTAACGATACTACATCAAACTCTAGGTCAACATCGTGAAGGAAAAATTCCTACTTCGTGTTTCTCCTTCTTCCACGCAAAATTAACCCAATCGCGCACAACCATGTCCATTTCTCCGACAAATCGATTTACCAATAGGAACATACACCGAACCAAGGTACATACGTACAATCAGATAGTTCCTTGATCGTTCTTCGTTCCATGGTCGTTCGTTTTTCTTTCTATAATGAGACATCATTCGGTATCAAACATTCGATCAACATACCGTAAGCATTCAGTCAACAATCATTCTGTAGAAACCTAAGGAGTCCATTTCGACAATGAAGTATTACACATCTATCGGGTTGTTCGGAAAGTCATTTCCTTTTCTTGGCGAAAGTGAAACACGATTCTTCTAGATAGTATAAACATTTTATTAAATTACATATACTCCATTTTGGAAAACGAAATCACTTTCCGAACGATCCAATACGATCGATTGAATTTCATCGTTCATACTTCCAGCGACGACACTAGTTCGTCAAGAGCAACCGACGAGACAATCCAAGTTCGAGGTTTCTCGCAATCGTGTAACAAATACGAAGAAGAAGAAGAAGAAGAAAATTACTCGCGACGAACGACCGTCCCGTGACGAATCTCTTCCCTCGATGTCACGGTGGTTGTGTACAACCACGCGCGACAACGTTCGCGTAATTTCGTCTTAATAAATCCCATCGAATTTCATCGTGACGGGAGATATTTTTCGACAAATCATCCGGTGGCCGTCTCTGTCTCCGGATAGCAGGAAGGCGGAGTAATTTCCTACGGCGAGTTCACTTCGTCGTGTAAGGAGGATCGGGTCGGGTAACGTTCACGGATATATAGAAGTCAGAACTCTTGCGGCAGGGGGGACGGGGAGAGGGACGGGGGAGGGGTTAAATGCATTCGAAACGACTGTCAGACGCCGGCTCGGAAAGATAGATTGATGAGAGCCGCATTCGCGTGCCGAACTTAAACTCCCTCGTTCGTTTCCGCCTCGCTTTCGCTAACGCGGAACGGCCCGCTCGGAATGAAACTTCTGGTTCAGGAACCAGGAGACCCCTCCCCCCCTCCAACGAGAAGGAACCTCCGGATTAGGACTCGAGAATTTTCAACAGGACCGATATTGTCGAATTTACTTCGTTACTTTGCGCGACCTACTCGAATAATAAATCATTCTCGATTGTTCGCTCGCGAGAACCGAGTTTCGAGTACTCGGTGATAAATGAAGATTTTCGAAATTTGGAGATTAAGTATCGTGTCCGGGTGAAGAACACCGAGGTATGGAATTCGAGGTACGAACGGGGGAATTCGTGAATTTAAGAATTATCGAATACGGTGCACGCGAGAAGAATGGGGAATCCATCGAACGGGGGATTTGTAAAATTTACGAGTAAAATACAGTTGCTGCGGGGAAGCACACGTGGTTGAGGTATCAAATTCTTGGATGTAAAACGGGGATTCGTGAAATTCGAGAATTGTTTGGTATTCGCGAGAAAAATATTCCACGGAGGTATCGAATTTTCGGTAATACACGGGGATTTGTGAATGTTTAGAAATTATCCGATACGATGTATCAATCGAGAAGGATGTGTCGGTGAAGTGTCAAACTTGATCGAATTGAAAAGTAAATCACGACACTCGCAATTTTCCACTATCATACTATCAAAAAAAAAAAAACATCTATTCTCTGTGTTCCATAAAATGCTCTATTCTCTCAAGTTAAAGTATCAATTCAAATTTTCTACAGTAATATCAATTTCGTATTATCTTGGAACACTCTAAACTCTATCTAATCATCTTAATTTTCTCTTAAATTTTCAAAATCCCTGTATTCAATTCTTGTCAGAAATTGACTATTTTCTGGACAATTTGAAAGTTTTCAATTTGAAAAGATGCTTGTAAAATCTGTCGATAATCGGGACCTTCTCGATCGAAACAAGACCCACCAGTGCACTCGTCCCTCTCTCTGTCCCAAATATTCACCTTACATCTGAAAGACATCGATATATACATCGACTCGAAAGTAACCACCGAGTGACCGTTTACCATTTAATCGCAATATTTGTCGATCGAGTACTTTGTCACACCCCGGACAAAGGTACTTGTACCCGGTTGCTTCGACAGGGTGGGTTAACGAGGATCGTCGAGGGATGGTGGTCCTCGCGGAGACTCGAGATCGGTATCGACGCGGGTTTCTTCGGATGCCGCGAATAAAATCGTTGGAGCGGTTCTTCTTCATTACCGCGAGTTTCGAACGGTTCTCCTTTGTCGCTCGGATCTCCTCCGTGGAGGAATAAAGGATAACGACGCAGCGATGGGGCAAACTCGGCCGCGAAAAATCCTCTCGTAAAACGCAGCGAACGGGGACGCACTGATTGAGATCGGTCAGTCATGCGGGACGATTATACGGAGGATCGAGCTTCGACTGCGGGCTTCGTTCCGGGTCTGGGTTCTCGTCGGTTGAAAAATTAAACCGAGCGATTTACCCCGAAATCCTTGCCTCGGGTGCGCTCGAGACACCGAGACCCACCGTTCACGGTGGGAAAGGTGGCCTGGGAGGAGTCACTATCCGTACGACAGAGGGAAGTGCATCGTTCGCGGAATAAAGTACGTCGCGGCACCTAAGGAGGAAAGAAAGAGAGGGACCGTGGTCGATTCGTTTCCTTTCGCCGGCGGTCGATGAGGGGACGAAACGGGGAACGGTGTGTCGGAGGGGGAGGGTAGATTTATAAGAAGGAACCCTGCTTGAAATCTCATGCAAATCAATGCAGAGTAGAGGTGCCGGGCTAGAAGCGGACCGGGGGTAGACGGTGGAACGTGTTGTCGATCGTTCTCTGCAGATACACGTAGATACAGCGCGACCTGGAGAACGGTGAACCAGCCCAGGGCCCCCGTAGGTGTGCGACTGTATTATATATCCCCTATCGCTGGTTTATGCAGCCATAAATAGCGTTTATACGCTCGGTAAAGTATTCCCGAAGCACCGCCGGGCCTGGCTTCCCGCCTATCCGCTATCTATTCTATTATGCCCCGACATAGTACCTACCTACACCTACCCCAATACCGAGAACCACCCCTCGCCTCCCCCTGGTAGCTTTCCATCTCCACCTCGTTCTTTTATTCCCATTCGCCTCTACCCCGGCCCTTTTCCATCGCCGAATTTCGCCTCTCGACGATGAAGTTCCACTCGATATCTCCGACTCTCGCTACCGCCAACGAGTACACCCTCCACGGTTCCTTGATCCGCGCCTCTCGTCCTTTACATCGACGGACTCTGTACTCGCGCGAGTGAGACGCAGTGTCTTCCACCGGGACACGGAGAACGATCACGGAATCGGTCTCTGGGATTTATTCTCGCGTTCGTTGGTTCCTCCGTTTACGGTTAACCGGGGACTTTGGTAACCAGGAGGGAGCGACGAATTTGCTATCGTTCGCCGAGCTACCTCACCGAAGATCCTGTACGCGCGTTCTTCGGGAATCCGAAATGAAATTTAGCAGAATCGATATCCAATATAGGAACCAGGTTCTCCTCGGAGGAGGAATTTACAGACGCGATGGTTACCCTTCACGGGGAGAAATCGTTCCGACGATTTTACCAACGGCGTATAAAACGCGCTCGTAAGTACGCGGGAAGGAAAACGCGCGAATCGGAGTTCTCGTCGAAAGACGTAAGCGGTAAAGACTTAGTTTTGTGCGTGGAAGAGATCGGTTGTTTCTCGAGAGGACACTCCAAAGTCGGCACCAACGGTGCCAGATAACGCGCGGCTCCTCCGCAACCCCGCAGCGATTTCACGAGGTTAGAGAAGCTACAAGCGACCGGGACGAAAATCGCGGCGAGGGGGTCGCGAGTAGGATTGCCGCGAGACACGCGGCATGGCGTGCCGAGTACTTCCTTTTTTCCGGGTCAAAAGTATCCGAGGTTTTTATTTTTATTTTTTATTTTTTTGGGGAAACCGGGTATTTTAGTCTGGGATTTTTCTTGCGTATTTGTAAGTCTTTGGAGAGGATTTTTTGTACGGAGAAGTGAATAAAGACACCTATAAAAATTAAAAATTAATTACAATCGTTCACATCGATCGACCATGGTTATTATCATACAAGCTACAGAGCAATTCGAACGTAGTCGCGTTCCACCCCATTATTCTTCAAATAATTATTTCACCAAATATTAATTTTTTTCTAGGTCAAAAGTGTCCGAGGTTTTTCTTTTCTTTTAGAGAAACCGTGTATTGTAGTGTATTTTATTTAAGTTAAAAATTTAACCTAAAGTCATCAATTAGATACAAAGATCTACTTTTGCCAGGGGTCCTCGAGAAAGCCAGGAAAAAAATTTCATATTTATATTTTCTCACGTAGAATTCGCATACGCGATAAGTAGAATCGTTCCATTAAAGAAACTCGACTTTCGCTACAAATATCCCATTCGCACCCGGTACCGGAAGTTTAAACTCTTCTTTCGAGTCTTCCATAAGATCTGCTCTCGATTTTATCGGATTGTTCGGAAAGTAATCTCATTCTTTCGGTGAAAATCAAACACAATTTTTTTCAGAGCCTATAAACATTTTATTAAATTACATATTCTCCATTTTGGAAAACAAAATGACTTTCCGAACAACCCAATAGTATCCTTAAACTCTTAATCCAAAACACTCTGTGCACTCCAAAACCCACCTAACCTACACGCTACCAATCGGCTTCGAACCCCCGTAACTTCGCGTTTACGAATTCCGTTGCGAATCGACGCCCTAGTACCGGACACTGCTTAGTCGAAAATATAAAAACCAAAAAAAAAAAAAAAATCGATCCTTTCGATCCTCCCCGAAACAAAAAAACAAAATACCCTTTCGAGGTCCGGGTGTGCGCGCTCGAGTTTATCGAGCTCGTAACGCTCTCCCCTCCCCACCTCTCCCTGGGTTACCGCGTCATTTGGGCGGGACGGGAGGTGTGCAACGTATTCGATCTAATGCATTCCCGCAATAAAGTTTATTGCCGTGTTGCTTGCGTAGTAGCGAGCTGGATCCATTTCTCGCGAGCATCGAGGCCAGGGCACGTATTCGCGTGTTTGCTCGCGCGAACGCGGGCGCGTCAGGAGCGTGGTAGGGGAATGAAAGGGGAGAGAGGGGGAGGTTCGTACGCCGGAAAACGTAGCTGGAACTCGTAGGAACGCGGCGTACCGCTCGAGCGGAGCCGCGCCGATGGAAATGGGAATCCCGGTACCAGATTTGCATCGAAGTCGTGCCGCGACGGGTGACCTCCATTGACGCTCGCGCGTACCCGGATGCATTTGTTCGCGGGACGCGAGATTTCCGTTTCCGTTTCGCGGGAATCGTTATTAGAAACAACGATCAGAGTCGAGCGCGGGAAGAGATGCACCGGTGGCTGGAGAAGATGTATCGAAAAATGGAGGGGGACGTCCGCAAATAGAACCGCGATTTCCTCGGTCTCGGGCACTTTAACGCGAGGCGCCGCGCGTCGTCGGTTGGCGTCGAAATATCGAGGTTAGGTTTAATGGCTGCCTCGTCTCGAGATGATGATGACGATGATGATAATAATAATAAATCTTCGCTTCGCGAACGGCGATGTTGCGTACGGTACGAAACAAAGTATCCATGGGGGAGGAATAGTATTATATGTACATAAGTGTACATTTATGACGTAGACACGGGGTACGGGGTACGCATTATCGACTTAACCTATCGATCTTGGTCTTGAGAGCTCGCGTATCGGTTTGTGCGTTCGTAACTCCGGGTATCTCTGCATTTTGCGTCGTGAAGTTGTCCGATGAAAAATGAAGGGGGAAAACGTTCCGAAGTTACGGAGGGTGAACGAGTGTTTGTTCCGTGGTAAATAGATTGAATTTAATTGTCATTTTGGATGCAGACGTAGCATCCTCGGATAAATATCGACAATAGTTACTATAGAAAATATACTATAGAAAATATACTAATAGTAGTAATAACATCTTTGTTGCACCGTTTAAAAAAGAATACACGCGTACAGTAATATAAGAGTCACTGTACCGCTATCAAACCTGATCTATAATCGAATCGAACCAAACCAACGTTGAAAACGACTCGAAACTATTCGAAACGCTTCAAAGATTCTTCCCCCATCGAACCACCATCATTTCGACTCGAAAAGTCACCGTAACTCGACCGATCAACATCGCCACGAACCGTAGAAACGTAATTCTCCGATCAGATCCGCACGAACGAGGAATCCGAAACGCGTAGAAAAGAAAAAAGAAAAAAAAAAGAGATAGAAAGAAATAAATTCCCCTCGTCGCGTCTTCGTCGCGACGGTATCGCGACGTACAATGTCCGCGACGGTGAGGTAGGTCCGTTCGTCTCCAAACATTTATTACTTCCTGCGCAAACAGTTCGCGACTCGGCGTTCATCCGCAACATTTGCCAAAAATTCGTTTCGGTCTGCCACCGTGGTCCCTCTGCTTAGAAAATACACGCGCGTTCCACGCTTTGTCGGCGGCAATGTTCCGCGTCAAGTTTAAGCGTCATTGCCGAGCGAATCCGCGTGTGGGCAAGCTCCGTGTAACACGCAAAAGTTTCGCAAAGTAAACTTAGCCTCGTGCGAGCGGCATGGGCTTCACGGTTAGCAATCGGCCGGCTGGCTGGGTAGCTGTCTGGTTGGCTGGCTAGCTGGCTGGCTGGTTTGCCGGTTCGCTGCTCGCGGTGGTTTTGTTGTTTCAACTCTGCTCCCTTCAACAACCTCTTCTCGTTTCGCCGCGCTAGTCCTCTCTCTTTTTCTCTCTCTCTCTCTTGCTCGTTCGCTCGCTCGCTCGCTCTTTCTATCTCTCTCTTTCTCTCCTCGCCTACTCTTTCGCTTCTCGACCGAGCCACTGGCACCATTGTGCACCGGTAGCTGCATAGGGGAAAAAAAAATGCCCATGTAAATTACCCTCGAAGAACAATGCCCCCTCTGGGCCCCCTCGCGGCGATTCCTCTGTCTTCAATGGCGCAGCCTTGAAGACAGAGGCGGCGATAGCGGTCGACGCTGTAGCTACTTAAAACTTGAAGAGGGAAAACTTTCCTCCTTTTCGCTCGGCGATCAACGATGAGAAATTTCGGACGAGACGAGCGACACGGGAAACGGGAAAGTTGAAGAAAAGGGCGACCGAAGGGGCGGCCGAGGGGTGGGAAGGGTACCGTGACGGGTACGGGGAGGGTGGGACGGTTAACAAAAGGTGGCAGTCGTTCCTACATCGCGAACGAGGGAACTTGCCGGAGAACCGTCTTAAATATTTGCGACGATCTTGGAACAGCCGTAGGCCGGATGCCCTAACTTTCGCCGAACAAAACGGGACCGTGCGATTGAACCTGCATCGCGACATCGTTAAAAGGTTATTAACTGTGACGATGGTCTCAAGGGCCACGCTCCGAGCTTTTATTGCATTCGTAAACTTAACCGGAGGAGGGCCATAGACGAGACTGCGAAGGGAAACGCGAGATACGGTCTGTCTCGCGAAACCGGGTCGCTGATATTTTTATTAATATGATCTTTTTCGTAAAAAGAACTTGATACGAACCGAGTATACATATGAAACCCTAATAGCGAGTCTAATCTCCTCCATTAGCAATATTAGCTTTACGTCTTCTTGGTACGCTTTCTATCAATTTTTCTCCGTGGAAATCGTATCGCTGTGATACATTGGATTCTTAATTTTAACACTAGAACTACCGATAGGGTCAATTTGACCTGTTAGAAATTTTTTTTAAAAATTACTCAATCATCAACCTTGCGTTTGCCTAGAATATTCATGGGCAATTTTCAAAATACGATAGAATGGAATCTGAAAGAAACTCAGTCAACGCGTATTCGAGAGAACCGTGTACGTTTAGATTATTAAGGTCTCTACTTCGGTTGGTGCCAAATTTCGAAGATATCACCGACGCGTTCTTATGGTACGGACTGTACAACGCAGTACAGTCGATGCCTGGAATTGACGCGGGAAAGAAATTTATACGGTTCGCGAAGCTAACATTAGCTCCGTACGAGCGGCTAAGGTACGCGATAAAGAGAAGGGAAGAACGAAGCCTCGAACGTTAATTCCGAGACAATTCCAAGCTGACAACGTGCACGCTAACCAAGTCGTTCTGATCTTTCGCGTAACATCGGACGTGTTCGCTAGCGTAACCGCCTCGTCTTTGGTGGATGAGATATTTCGCGGCGCGATATCGTTCGTACGACATCGTGGACGAGATATTTCGTAGCGCGAGATCGTTCGTACGACATCACGGACGAGATATTTCGCGACGCGAGATCGTTTGCGCGACATCACGGTTGAGATATTTCGCGACACGAGATCGTTCGTACATCATGGACGAGATATTTCATAGCGCGAGATCGTTCCTACGACCCCATACACGAATAATCTCCCGAGTTTGTTTATTCGGGCTAAAATTATCATTTAAGGGTGAATTTCACGAACCCCTTGCAACGGATATTAAACGATCCATGATTTTGGAAACAATTTCGTTTAATTTTCCTCCCCTGGCAGTATGATTCGAGACACGGAGTCACGCGTAACGTCGCGATGTTTATAGCCAGAACTACTTTACGTAAGTTTTCTTTATTTAAATGACGTTTTCTCGAAGGTATCTTCTTGGGGAATATTGTGCTTCGAAACATCACGTCCTTGCTATCGTACAAACGATACTCTGTCCCGAAACATCTCGCTCGTGCTTGCTACGCTCGTGACATCTAATCGGTTAGGTGTCTAATCGATCAAAATTCCCCCGATTGTTTAGATCTTGGTTAAACGCGAACCGAAGACACGAACGTACAATGGTAACCGGAGCAATAAGAATATACCTATATCGCAATATTTCAGCGTAGAAATTTTTCGGAATAATTTTTAACGATACCCGCGATACTGGTACTCGGTATAAAAATATTCTCGATGATCGTGCTGCGTTTATACTTCGATCCAAAAACGAAGAACCGTTCATCGTTACGTTTTAAACGCAATACGGACAAACTTGTCCACTCGTATCGCTTCTGACATCGTTCGTACTCCTCTGGTGTAGAATACTCCGCGGTAGTGTTCCAATTCGCGCGAATCGCGGTCTCTCCGCGAGTAACGCGAGATATCGTCCGTGGAAACGGCGCGCGTCTTCGAAATCGGAACTTATTACGCCACCTAATAGAATAACCAAGTAAATTTCCCGGCGAGCCGCGCGGATCGCGGCGAGACGCCTCGTCAAAGTCATCGTGTCTAGCCCGCCGACGTATTCCCATTAAATCCGTTCGAAAGCGACGAGAGGCAACGGAATTGTTTCACCATGGGCGTAAGCGCGAAACTTTTCGATCCGTCTACGTGCATACATAACCTTCGTTCTGGTTTCTGACAGGGAATCGCGTAACCTTGTCTCTTCGCGTGGCAAAAGTCTCGACGGGCGTTCGACGATCTGTCTCCTTTCTCTTTCGTTTCGCACGCGAGCGAAGTCATGGAACGAGCCACGGGTGGATCGATCCATCACGGTGAACGCGCATTTCTCATTAAGCCCCGGCCCCGAGAAATTATGAAGCGAGTTTAATTGTTCCGGCCGACACCGGTGCGCCGGCCCTATCGCTTCTGGCACCGGCTCTTTTCCACTTGTCATTACACCGGTCGATTCGCGATAATGACTCGCCGGGTTCGCCTCGGAGATTCCACGGTTCCGCACCCCACTGCACCGCACTGCACCGTGCACCGCGCGCCTCGCTGCGTTACCCTATGGGCGCAAAAGACACCTTGAAACATTTTCGCGCACAAATGGCCCAAGTGAGAAATTAATAACGGAGGTCTCGTGTCGCTCGACACTCGCGAATTACAATATCGTCTTGGAATAAATATCTAGGCTTTGAATTAAACGTGCTGGGCTACACCCATAGAATGGTAAAGTATTGGGATCGTTTTTTTTTCTTGGTGAAAATGAAACACGATTTTTCTAGAGTGTATAAACATTTTATTTAATTACGTATTCTCCGTTTTGGAGAATTGAATGATTTTTCGAACGATCCAATATAATAGGGTAGCTTGGGAAAGAAACGATGAATATGCAACGTGAGTCGAAGAGTGGAAAATGAGGAAGATTGAATATTAATGTATCGATAGGTTATAAGGTTCTCGAGTACACTATCGAAATAGTAAAATATAATACATTAGGTACCTTGGGAAAAAGTAATACGAACATATAATGTAAATTCAGTAATAGAAAACTATTACTTTTCCTAGTATATGATAGGTTGCAAAAATTTTTCCGTGTATTAAAAAGATGAAAGATTGTATTCGAAATTCTATTGAACAAATTCCCCCATTTGTTTCCCGTCTCGAGAGAATCGAAACGATGTACTCTCGTACATCGATTTTTTGATCGGTGCACCGGTAAGGACAACGGTAACCTATTGCATTGTACAAAAACGTCGTCCTCCTCGTTTTCCACTCTACGCGATCGAAAAATGGTTACCAATGGTTAACAATGGTTCTTTTCTCTTTCGAACAGTCGAAATTCCGTTCCGCGAAGTTCCAAAGGCGGTTCCGGGTTCCACGGCGAGCGAGTCCCGGTATTCGCGATTTATACGCCGCGAAATCGCGAGCGTGCAGGGCGCGAACTTTTTAAATTGATTTGGAGTCCCGCCAATAGCGCCCGGCCGATTTTCTTCCGCCTCGTTCGTCTCCCTTTGGTCTTCCCGTTTTTCGCGCTACGCCTAATTGGTTTTATTATGCCCGTAGAGCCGGCTCTGATACGACGCCGACTGGCCCGCCGCGATAAGAAACGTTCTAACGACCGCGCGCCCTCCACCTGGTCCCGATCGAGCACCGGATAAACCGGCGAGCCTCGAATAACTCTCGGAATTGATGGCGGCATTACGGCCGGATGAATAGAGAGCTCCGCGAGTTATTTCGCGGCCGCGACGACTTGACGTTAATGCATGCAATCGCTCGATCTAACGTTCCCTCTGAAATATCTGCTCCCCGAGAACGTTTAAAAACGTCGAACGCGCCGTCGCTTGTGTCGCGACGCGATAACCGAGCGAGCGGACCTTACGTGAAATTATTCGATTCGATTAATTTCTCGCTGCGACCGGATCGTGGATTCCGAATGGTACACTCCACCCGTGAGTTCGCGAATTGAAACGTAATTCGGGCCTGGATTCGTGGTTGTAAATTGAATAACGTAACCGGGGAAAAAACGAATCGAATAATGTTACTTTGTCCTGTTCGATCCTACGGTGATACATACTATTCTTTTCGCCACGATGTAACAGTACGCTATTCGAAGAAGCAGAAAGATTCATATTTAGAAAATCACCTACCGAAATAATAGAATAGTATAACGTTCGAACACTCGGTGGCTGCACATCGATCGAATCCACCAGAGTACTTCGGACTCTGCACACGCAATCTTAAACCAACCATAACCTAGCCACGGATCGTTTCGAAGAAACTTGAAAATGACTTACTGCTGTCTACGCAACCGCTATACATAGACGATAGCCGATCCAATCCCCACAATAAATTCCACCGACACTTGCCAATAATTCACTGCGAATTGGTATGACTTTGCAGCACGGCCGCTCGCGAGATATTGAAATCACACCCGTCCCATTACAACCGGACATAAAATTCAACAAAGCATCGATCAGAGGAGATTCATTGCCTGACACCTTTTAGCCCGTTCAACGTCTCAGTTCAACGACGGGGATCTGTTTCATCTCGCGCGTCTTCCTTCGTCACCGTCAGTCGAGTCTCGCGTGACAATTCGTAGCTTTGCGACTGTTATGCTAGGTGTCCGCTCGACATGTTTACTCTCGACTCTTCAGCGGACGCAGCCAACGAGAATTAAGCTCTTTTTCGCACGAATATTTGGATATCTCGAGAGCAGCTGTTCATCATAGAGGTTCTTCGTTTCGTCAAACTTTGGCAGCAAGAGTGACCCAAGAGTAAACTACCTTGTATTGGGTTGTTCGGAAAGTGATTTCGTTTTCCAAAATGGATAATATATAATTTGGTAAAATGTTTGTACACTCGAAAAAAATCGTGTCTCATTTTCACCTAATAAAAAAAACGAAATGACTTTTCGAACAACCCAATAATTACCGAAGAGTAGATCGTAGGATCCTCCGTGCTTGTTCTCGATGCTTCGAATATTACGAGAGGATCGGTCACTCCGAGTCGAAACCCCCTGGTAGAGGATTAATGGGGTTAAGGACTGTGGTCTGAGTACCCGTGAACACAATGCACGGAACTTTTCTTTAATGTTCGCGCGAAAGAGACCATATCCTCGATGACGTCTCGCCAAAAGCTAGACTCTCGAGCAGACGTTCAACATTAGGCTAAAAGCGGGAGATCTGGTCCAAGTTTCCAAGTCAAATCCTCTCGATAGAGGTAACTTCTATGGGAGTAAATATTTTTGCTCGCGATCTGCGGATCGGTAGAGTTCAGGATCATAGTCTAGGCACCTACGAGGGCTGCGCGCGAAATTTGTCTTCGATGCTCGCGCAAGAGAGCTCGTATTTTCGATGGCGACTCTCCAAGTGCGAGCCTCTTGCGTAGACGCTCGGCAGTAAGCAAAAGGCGAGAGATCCATTCCAACAAGTCAAACCCTATTGTTACAGATGGCTTCTATAGGCAGTAGATATTTTTGTTCGTGATCTTTGGATTAATAGGTCTAGGTATTTTAGATTTCAGAACTATGGTCCAGGTATTTTAGATTTCAGAACCATGGTCTAGGCATTTTAGATTTCAAAACCATGGTCTAGGAATTTTAGATTTCAGAATTATAGTCTAGGTATTTTAGATTTCAGAACCATAGTCTAGGCATTTTAGATTTCAGAACCATGGTCTAGGAATTTTAGATTTCAGAACCATGGTCCAGGCATTTTAGATTTCAGAACCATGGTCCAGGCACGATAGGATTCAGAATCATGCTCTATGTACAGAACTTTTCTGTACATAGAAAATGTTCAAGATTCAATGTTCAAGACCTCGTATCATCGATAACGACTCCGCAAGCAAAGGACCTTTGAGTAGACACTCAGTGAAAGTAGGAGTAGGTCAAAACCTTTCTAATAGAAGCGTCAAGGAGTTAAATACCCTGCTCTGTGCTCTAGGCAGTTAGACTTCAGAACTATGATCTAGGCATCCGTGAACACTATATATAGAATATAGTGACTCCTCGAGAGAAAGACCTTCACCTTCGAGTAAGCACCCAGCATTAGATCAAAAGATAGAAACTATTCTACGATCCTAAGTCAAAACCTCCAGAGATATTTGCACTTTTCATGAAACTAGATGTCTATATTCCCCATCTTCTAATCGATCAACTCAAAAACCATGATACCTAATCATCTATAAGTGTCTAAACACCCAAGGTTAGACCAACTAGATGTCTATATTCCCCATCTTCTAATCGATCAACTCGAAAACCATGATACCTAATCATCTGTAAGTGGTTGGACACCCAGGGCTTGGACCAAAAGGCGGGTAACCGGGTTTCGTCCAACGCTGCGTGACCGAGGTGCCGTCCGGACGATCTTAGGGTCCGGGTGTATCCGTAAAGAACCATAATTGCGTATCATTCGCGGCTGCGGGCAATAAATTCCGCAGATTCGTCCGCGAGATAGCAGGACCTCCGGTACTGCGGGACGATAACTCACTGCGTGGCCGGTGGAAGTTACATCGGCCACGGTTAAGAAACACGGTCGACAAGTAGCCGCGGATGCGTGGACACGCTCCGCCAACCGCAGAGGCTGCGAGCGCAAAAACCATTATTACGTTAGCCAGATGCCTTGTTAAGCCTGCCGCTGGAACTCCCTTTGATCGCGCACCTACGGACACGGCTAGGATGTTTCTCCCGCGGACGCGGAATCCCGAGTTACAGCGCCCCGTGGCTCGTGTTTTTCCACGGACAGTTCGACCTTACCGCTCGTTCCGGCCCGGTGAGGTAAAACACCCGCGACTCGCCGGCTTTTTGCCCCGCGATCGAAGAGCAAGCCGAGCGCGCTCTCAAGAATCCCCTTAGCGCTCTGTAACTAATTGCACTCCGAGATCGAAACTCCGGGACGAGACGGGTCTGGCTGCCCGTACCGCGCCGAAATCGTTCGAGACACCTGTGTAATCCTCCTCGCGGGCAAACAATTGCACATTTTCGTCTCTCAACGACGTCGATCGCGACGATTCTTTGATAGGGTGCAAAGGAAGTTCACAAGATCGAAGTACATTTACTCCGTTAAATAATCCGAATTGAAGCTTTCCAGTTTATATCCCGTGAAAATATCTGCTAAGGGTGTAAATTTCCTCGTGAACGTTTAAAGTAGCAACGAACTTTTCCATAACGCGAAATCAAGAAAGTAATAACTCGCGTCGTTGAGTGGATCCAACCCCTAGCCGCGATAAGAATTTCATTACCGTCTCCGACGTGTCGACCACTGACTCTCATCGTGATACACTTCGAGAACACTTTCGACGCTCTGTCACCGAGTCAATACTCGAATAAATATTCCTTCGTAGGAAAGAATCTCTCGACGATTATTCCGATAGTTACTCGACCGTTGCATTGTTCAAATAACCGGCTACCCATTATCTCGTTAAATTACTCGATCCCAAGAACCGTACGGAAAATCACTTTGGACGAACACTTACTCCTAATTGCTCGAACGATCCCGAAACTTCGCTCCCAATTCGGAACAATGGCACTACGAGGTTCGTCGTTGGGAATAGGCGAGTTACCGAGAACCGGTGGTTATTCTTAGCCCGTTCCGCGAACCTTCCAGACGTATGAATCGCGCGATCTCGTAATCGACGCCAGCTGGATACACACCGACCACACCGTGGAATTACGCGACACACGGTAGCAAACAGTGGCTCGCTTCCGTGACGGATCCGGTGTTACGCGCGCCAACGAT
Source organism: Ptiloglossa arizonensis (assembly GCF_051014685.1). Lineage (NCBI taxonomy): Eukaryota > Metazoa > Arthropoda > Insecta > Hymenoptera > Colletidae > Ptiloglossa > Ptiloglossa arizonensis. The sequence continues at coordinate 11,216,512 of NC_135056.1, forward strand.
TCCTTTTCACGCGCGGCGTGAAAAATCGCGTATCGTTAGCGTCCACGATCGGTACCCCGAAGCTTGTTCGATCAAACCCACCCTATCCCGTTACACCCGCCCGTGTCCATCCTCTCTCCGTCCATGGAGAACAAATCCAGGATTAATTACGCTAAGCACGCGAAACACGTGGTATTTTAATGACGACGTCCAACCCCCGGGATTTATGGGGATCGGTGGCGCACACCGGAATACGGATTCTTCGCGCGTGAACTCATTTCGGACCGGTTAAACGAACCGTTAAAATCTACCGCGAACTGTGCACATTGTAAGGCCTAGCAATTTCTAATTACGGGGACCGCCCCGAGTCACATTTGGCTCATTACCTCTGAAATTTTAGTGCCATCGTCTTAGTCGCAGTAGAGCAGTTTCCCGGGCAGACGCGGTTCAAGTAACACCGTGAATTATAGTTTTAAAGCGAGTTGCGAGTGTGTTCGGGTTACTCTAGACGAAACGAGGAACTTTGTGATTTTTTACAGAGTTCTCGAAGAATGAATCGTTTCGTCACGAATTCTACCGATCTTCGATGTGGACACTTCTCGAGAATAGAAAATTATTATTCTGGAGATAAATCCGATGAAAGTCGAGGGTTACGACGAAAGTTAGACAAGTGGTACCGTGGAAAGGAGGGAGAAGAAAGAATAGGAGCGTTCGATAATTAAATTTGTAGGAACAGAGGGCGAGATCGATAGGTTATCAATGGGAAAAGGCTTACTCTCGGCTCGTACAATGACAGCAGCACTCGAACTGTGTCCTGCGGTGAAATTTTAAGGGTATTTGGGCTTCTGTGAACGAAATCGGAAACTTTATTATTTTTAATAGATACTTAATGGATTATCTAATAGATAATTAATCGATACTAGACCCAGTAACAACTACTGTTGATAATGGTCGATAAATTATTTTACCGATACTCTCATCGTTTTGATCTCGATATTAGTCCTCTTCGGAATGGAATCATTCTACGTACAAATTGAACAAGGATAGTGTTTCGATAAACGCGAAAAAAGTGTCTTTGCGAAAAGAAAGGAAAAGGATGTACTGATTAAACAACGTGTGCGTAAAAATTGAATTTACAAGAGTAGAGAGCGACGATTGGTAAATACATCAGTGGGAATTAAAAAAATCCTTAGAACCGAGAATTTACGGTTCGTAGGCGTACTTTCGGATGACAGATCGGTACGTCATGCCGCACGCTAGCACGCGTGCTCCACAGCCGAGAGGAATCGAGAGGAATGCCTCCCTGGCCGAGTGGAGGTGACAACGGCCGAGAGAATTCTAGGGTTCGAGCGTCGTGTATTTATGGGACTGCTCTCCTCGAAGAAAACAAGAGAGACGCGAGTGGGAAGTGTCACGCCTCTAGGAAGCGTAAACGAAACTGCCACGAGTTCGATTCGAAGACGAATTTCGTATTTATCGAGCACGAGTCACGTACCACGCACGATTTTTTATTACTCTTCGATGAAAGCGCGAAAATTGAACCGGTTCTTTTCACCGAAATTAAATCTCTACGCACGTTTCATAAATTTTATGGTCGTCGAAGGCAGACGATTGCATCAATATATTTCATGGAAAATTAATTTTCAAATCGTCTCGCGAAACTACTCCGCGTTCGTGCGAAATATTTTTTTTCGTATCCCTAACGAGAAATAAACGGACCCATTGGTTCTAATAAACCGTATTAATGGCGATAATTCATGGACTCCAATGTTTGCCAAAATGGCGGCAGGATTACACGAACCGTGGATCGATACGATCCTGTCCAAAGTTTGAGGACATATGGGTGAACCGTTCATTATAGAATTACAGTTATATAGTTAAATAGTTTCTCGGCTTGTGCGATTTTAATTTATGGGTTATTTCACCTGCTCTAAGAGAAAGTATCTCCTGATTAAAAAATTTTACTATGTTCTTAAAGTGAAAATTACTTTATGAAAATCTCTTTCGAATGTCTAACTTTTGGTCTAATTTGTCTAACTAATGGTGGATCAATTGTTTAACCATTTGGGTGAAAAGTATCTCGAGTATCTACAACTCGTGTCTTTAACTTTGTAATACAATAAAAGAACTAAAGAAACATAGGAGCATCCGATTGTAAAAGCTTCTACTACCGAAAAACAATATACTGCAAGAATCACGATGGGTCGAGAAAGACCCAAGGAACATCTCTTTAAAGTACCTCACTGTCCCAGTTACCACTTCAGACTTCGTTAGACATCTGTATAGGATAATGTCTCGCGATTACGCAAGACCTTGAAACTCTACAATAATTCCACCGTCTCGAAGAATCGCAAGGTCGAATTAAATTCCGCTTGAAATCCAAACGTGTCGAGTTCGGTACCGATACTCGTTCGCAACCGAAAGAACACCAACCGATGCAAACGAGGTAAAAATGAGCGATGAACAATTCGAAATCTCTATTTGTATTCATCGTTCGTTAACGCGGCACGAAGAAAGTTCCACGGGGATCGAATGGTCACGAGGTCTCTCGATCGCTTCGCGACTTCTGCTCTTTGTACGGGATCGCGTCGTTATAATCAATGACACCGAGATTGCATCAAAGAGATTCATTTTGCGGGTCAGGTCGTTTCCCCTTCGTTCTGTCGCCGCCCTCCTCCCCGCCGTTTTTCCCTGTCCGCTGGTTTTTGCTCGGTTTCTGTCGCTCGTCGCGACCCGCTGGAAATATAAGGGAGAATTTAGAAGTCTCGCTGGGAAAAGGAGGGAAACGGTTCTACGAGAAGGGTTCGGTCTGATGGCGGTAGACGAACGAAGTTAAGTAGATTGGGGAATTGAGGATCATTTTAATGCTTGGTTAAATTGCGTAATTGTGAGTGGCGGTTCCCGCGTGCAAGAGAAAGAGAGAGAAAGAGAGAAAGAGAGAGATATTCGACGGTGATTCGGGCGACGAGGTCGCGGGGAAGGGGGCCCGGGGGCCGGTTGAATCTTGGTTAGGTTCGTATTTACATGAGAAAGAGCCGGAGATTTATAACCCGTATTAAAGTTACTACGGGACGAGCCGGTAAACGCAGTCGCGTTTCGAACGGGGAAAACAGATAACGCGGCAGCCTCGCCCGATTTCCGCGCGAGCTCCGCTCGATCCGTTTTCATTTGTTTATCCGGTTATAATTAGCACCGCGTAACGCGGGGCCGCGTCGATCGTCACCGAATGGATCGCGCGAACCGCGATTATTTGCGCGGCTTCGTCTCGCGCGATTAACGCGATATAGTGTATTTTGTAGATTTCTTTTTTCTTTATTTTACATTAAAAAGTGAAAAATTATCAACGAGTCCATAATGTTGGGTATCGTCAATTTTGACACTGGTGTTTCGAAATTCGTTTGTTAGACACGGACGAGGTTTTTGTGTATCGTGGGTAGAATTGTAATTGTTCACGTTCCTTTCTTCCAAAATTATCAATAGAGAATAGGAAAATATCGATGAGTAATAAAGTAGTATGTTATTTTGACCATTTCTAGAATATCGAGCGTACTGTTTCGTTCGACTACTTCAGAAAACTGTATTATAGGTTTCGAAGTTGGTTTGTTGGTTCGCGTAGTTGAATATCCACGTAAAGTGATCCACTATCTCCGAGAACCGACTACAAAGTATAATTCACTCTGGAATGAGTTTAAAAAATGAATTAAACAACGTACCAGTAACAACGAACTCAAAATTCGCTAGTAAACCAAATCCGTGTTGTTCAAGGGTCAACTGAGTGCATTGATTTCAAATTCGTTCCTGAACATCGTTAAGGATCGACGAGAAGCCTAGCCGAAACGTTCGAAAGATTCGAAAATCTCTCACAGTCGCAAGAAAAGGATAAAAGAGACAAAACTCGCGGACGATCCGGCGGAAGTCCGCGGCGTGAAAATCCGCGTCGCGAGAAGCAGCCTAATCTCGATTTTCAGCTGGATGGAGAGCCTAGACTCGCGATAACTCCGGCCCTTATTACTCGGGACGCTTATTTCGGGGCGTAATTATGTTTCCCGCGTGTTTACACGAGCGCGTTCCTCGTTCGGCTCGGAGTAGGGGGTGGGGGTTGGGAAAAAAAAGAGCTTACTAATTTACAGGCGCGCCCCGTAGGAATGCAGCCCACTGTTTTTCACGGGGGACGTAAACGAGCATCCCTCGGAGCCCGAAGAATCTTGCACGTGCAATAAACCTCGTCCCCTCCCCGCGTGGCTCCCTCTCGCGAGCGCCCACGGGCGAATTCACGTCGCGTCTTATGAACCCTGTAAACCGACTGCGAGCGACGCTTTAGGGCCCCATCACACCCCCCACCCCGTACTCGAGCCCTTCCGCCCCACCTACTACTCGTTGGAAACAAAACACTGCCATAAAGTATCACAGAGCGGAGTCGCCTAGAGAGCACGTAGGCCTTTATAAATTTCTCTTGAACTCATCCTCGCCTGGCCTCGCCCCGCCTCGCCCCGCCTCGCCCCGCCTCGCCCCGCTTCGCCTCGCCTCGCCAGGCCTCGTCTCGCGCCACGCCGCGCCGCGAGAGGGATATATCCAGTTTTTCAAGTATTCTCGGCACGTGCTGTTGGCTCTCCCTGCTCACCGCCACCGAGAAGAGCACCCCGTGTACGGGTTTTTCGCTCGGCGTGTTCCGGCCCTCGGGTTCGCTTTTTGTTTTCGTTTCTTCTTCTTTTTTCTTCTTTTCCCTCCTTTTTCCTTTTTTTTTTTCTTTTTCCTTTTTTTTTCAAGGGTCGCGCGCAGACAATCGCCACTCGAAAGGACCCCTAGGTGAGAGAACCGCTGCCCGCGGAGTACCCTCCCATTCTTCCGTAGGACAGCTTGATCCGATCCTGGTCTCACGAAGGACAACCCTACCCGTCCGACGTGGAACGCTCGTGGAACGACATCGGCGGTATATCCGTTCCCCCATTGTCCACGGATGACATTGTTATCGATGATATCGAGATTAGAGGTTGGCCTGATGAATTCAGAGCGTCCTCCAGGGACGAAAGGAGGCCCTCCCCTTTCTTTCATTTTCTTGCGGTCGACCGATGGGGTGTCCGACTCGGTCCACGGGGGGGTAGGGCGACCCGACGGATTAGACTCGTTACGCCGATACGTTAAGTCGAAGAACGCGTCGTTAAGGACGAGAAGGGACCCGGGGGGAAGGGCGAGTTAACCACCTCCGTTCCCCGGGACCACCCCCAAGGCCACCGTGCGATTGTTCCCGGCCAATCTGTCTTCCGGATCGTCCTCTCGTCCCTTCTTCGTGGTCTACAACGAAGGAACGAGGATTCCCTTTTTTCCGGAGAACTTGCTCCGCTGATCTATTCGACGGATAAATGAGAACCGACCCGATTCGTGATCAACTGATTCATCGGTCAGACTCGACGGTACCTTATTTCCTATTTACGGTCTGCGACAGGAGGATAGGTTCGTTTGAAAGTTTTTTTTTTTTTTTCATTATTACGTGTACTTACGCTGGTAGGAATCATTGTTAGGGACCGGAGACCGCCCTGCTAGAGTTTACTCGATGATTTGATATTTTCTTCGGTTCGAGAATCGACCTCTGTTCCTCGAGCTTTACGTATCATTGAGCCAAGGCAAGTGCATCTACGCTAAGAGTAGGAACTAAGTAACTTAGTCTGATAACTGCATTTCCAACAACTGACGATCCAATTAATTTTTCGTTAGTTCCTAACCTACAACGCTAAACACTCGTAAGAACCTACACCCTGCGTCCAAGTACAATACCTCGAAAAAAATTGCTACGTAAAACAACTATTCCTCGATGCACTCGCGAGTCTTTCTTTCTCAATAACAGCTGACGATTCGAGTCACTTCCTATTACATTCAAACTTGCAACCTTAATTATCCATAAAAGCCTGCATCTCTCCGCGCATATATTTACCTCCGAAACGAATCCATACACAATTTGGCTTCAAATTCCTAAAAAAAAAAAAAACCGGTGGGATTCAAATCCCCTAGGTGTTTAAAGACCGAGTATCGAGTTTCCAAGAGGTTCGTGCGTTCGGCGGTGTCGGTTCGTTTCCTCGCGGCGACTTTAACGAGCAACGGCGCATTTTCAGTTCCCGCTCCGGTATCGCGGACGTCGTTAGCACTGTCCAGCCACCTCGTGTTTCTTAACGCGATGTTTATCGACATCCGTATTTTCCATTTCACCCGGAGAACAATGCCCAGCGATCCGTATCGATACCATCGCCTGTAATTTCCACCGTTCGTGCGTCCAGCGCAGCGACGAGCTCGTAAATCATTCCACCGGGACAAATTGCCCGGGCTGAAATTAGTCCCGTGGCTCGAACGACTCCGGGAAGGATACGGTGCACGGAGCGGTTTATCAAACGCGGCCTCTTTCGCGCGGTATCCGTTCCACGAGACTTTAAATCGTTCGGGCGATGATCATTGACGCGTATTCGTGGCGACCGATACCGGAACGGTGGCCTCGCGGCGGTGAACGTCCGTTGGAACGCTCCACGTTGAAAGTTTACCGATCGACGGGGTTGTAACGGTTGCCCTGTGGTTGCACTCGGTCGTTTCGCATTTACATGCGATTAGTCGGACCCCACGGTTCGCGCGTTCCCACCCGTGAAAGGGAAGAACCTCTCGTTTTCGAAACGGTACCGATAATTTTGTCCCGCGTGCCCTCCCCCGGTCTCTCGACCACCGGCTCTCGAGGATAATTGGCCCCGGCCAAGGGTACGAGTAAATGGAACGATTTCATCGGGTCGGCTAGCCGTTGAACTTTCTTCGTGGCCACACTGTTCGAAGGGACACCCAAGAGACGGGGACTGGCTGTTGGTTTTAATTCGAGGTCCGTTGCATTTTCGCCTTCTCGATCGTTCGATCTCGACGCTTCCGTTTCGGTGATGATGGAGCGAGGTCTCGAATCTCGAGGAACGGAAACAGAGAATTTTTCTCGCGGTTTTAAAGCGGACGGGGTCGAATTACGAAGGTAGATTTCGAATGGTCGTTTAGTTTTAACGAGTGATTCGTTTCGGTGTTCGGTTTGACAGTTTGGGTAGAAAGTGTCCCGATTGCGTGGAATGTTGGGTCTTTCAAGTTTGGAAAAGGAGGAGTGGATCGAGGAGATCTTTAGCAGTAGAACGAATGTATATTGCGAGGGTGGACTAGGGTTGAATTCCAGAGTTCGGTTGCGGATATTGGGAGAGGAGGAAGAATAAGTATTACAGGGCGGGGAAACTGATTTAATTTGCGAAATGATTAGACTCCTCTCGAAGTCGGAGGAATCGAATAATGTAAATTCTGTACGAATTCTGTTCGATGGAGATCGAGACCGGTCTCGTTATCCCCTTATTTGCGAAATTTCGGCGATCAACCGTGTAGCCATTTCCTTTAATTATATTTAACTTTGGTATTTCGGGGTTTGGTTTACAGAGAGAATTTTTCACTCGTCGATATTAGCAAACGTTCTCGGAAATGCAAACGGTTTCTGCGATTGATAAAATACTTTCAAGATATTAAAAATGCTGAATAACTTTACATCGTGCAGCAAGTATCCATTGAGTAGCCATTTTTCGGTGCAATTTCGTTACACTTGCTCGAGTTACTCCAACCTCGTACATAACTGTTCTACAAGTAGACACTGATTACAATACGGTTTATCTTATCGTGCTCTTCGATACAGAAACCATAAATCAGAGTTACGGTGCAATTTCGTTACACCTGTTCGAGTCACACCGAACTCGTGCAGCGAGCATTGAACAATCGTTCTCAAATTGGACAACGTTTACCGCACGGTTTATCTTATCGCGCTTTTCTTTTTAATTCAGAAACTATAAATAAGAGTTACGGTGTAATTTCGTTACACCCGAGTCACTCCGAACTCGTGCAGCATTAAGCAGCCCCTCTCAAAGTAAACACTGCTTATCGTAATGTTAATCTCACCGTGTTCTTCAACGCAAAAATCCACGATAAATCAGAGTTACTGTGTAGTTTCGTTAAACCCGAGTAACTATGAACTCTTGCAGCGAGTATCAAGTGGCCACTCTAAAAGTAGACGCTTCTTGTCGTACAGATTGTCTTATTGCACATTTTAATACAAAAAGAAACTACGAATCAGAGTATAATTTCGTTACAATCAAACCGTTCCAAACGCGTAAACCTTTATCGGGGTCTCTACCTGAAAAAAAAATCAAACAAACAAACGATCCACGCGTAGAGCACGAGTTCGTTACACCGATTTAAAAAACGTTGGGAACCGTATCGAGTTTTACCGGGTCGGCGAATGATTCGGTAATTCAACGCCCACGCCCATAATTCGAGCGCGTATTCATTTACACTTCCAGCGGGAAGTTCGATAAAAATCGTTCGCGCAGAAAGCCGAAGGGAATAATAAGAGTTATATGTCCGTGGGAGTGGTCGCAACGTTTTAATTATCGCGGTGGCGGTCGATGTAACCCGTTCTATGTGCGCGTGAATTTATCAAATGCCATTTAATCGGATCAAGCGGCGTGGTTGGCCGTCCCTCTTTTTTTTTCCATCCCCTCTCTGTCACCCTTCGACCTCGACCGGAGAACAAAAGTCGAATATTTGCGACAGCCAGGGTTTGGTTTGCACGCCGGCAATCACACACAAAGTCACCCTTTTCGCGCGTTCTCTCCCTTTCTCCCCTCCTCTCTCTCTCTCGCTCACTCTCTTTTTTCACCCTCTCGTTTCTTCCGTTTCACCCTTTCTCTGTCCCCCTCCCCCCTCAGTTGTAAACTCTATTATTTTCTCTCCTCTGCCGTTACACGCGGCGCATCCATCTTTGCTCACCACCTGGCTACGCCACCCCCGTCAGTTTTTTCTCGTGGCTCTTCCGTTGCCACCGTCCTCGTTGCTCGCTCGATCTAGACCCCGGTTGTCGTTTAAACGTCACTTCGCGCTCCGTGTTCGAGCATTGTTGCGCCCATTGTCGCCGACGTCGAACGCCACGGCCGATGTACACAATGTAAACGACGATGGAAACGAAAAAAAAGAGAAAAAAAAAAGGAGAAAAGAGAGAAAGAAAGAAAGGAAGGAAAAAGAGAAGAAAAGAAGCGGAGTTTACGTACGGAAGGAAAAAAAGAGGAACCGGACGAGTGGGAGGGAACAGGAAGCGGAACGCGGGCCGGGTCGCCGGGTCGGTGTCACGCCGGACGGTGTTTCGTCGAGTTATTTTTGATCGCGGGTGGATCGTAAACAGCCCGTTCGAGTCAAACTGTTTCCAGAGGAACGTTTCCGTCGAGTGAGCTTGATTTATTCGGATATAAAATGCATACGAATTAACCCGTACGCCGCGCGTGTCCGCGGAAACGAAACTTTACGAGGAGAGTACGCGACCCGGTGTATTTCTTCCGCGTTTCCCTCTGCGCACCGTTCGGTAGTAACTCGAGTTTGATACGGTGAGAGAAACTTAAATAAATTTACAACGCGAGCACGAATCGAATACGAATGCAACGACAGGGGTTACTCGAACGTTGTTACATTCGTGATCGTTCTTTTCGAATAATTCGCGACATCGTGAAATGTTTCTCGTCTCATCGATCGTTCGATACTTACGCGATTGTCGAAATTTTTTCCAACATCGTATACGAGCTTTCGTAACCGTGTATTTGAATTCACGCAGAGGATAGATCTTTTCGAGCGAAAGAAACACGGAGGACCGAGTCATCGGATCGTAAAGTGCCCGTAATTACCGAGAATTCGATCCGGTCTCGGATTTAAGTCGCGGGACAACGATCGTCGAAACTCGCCCTTTCACCGTGCCGCAACCGATGTTTATATTTAATTTTATCTTACTCCCTCTCTTGTTAATTACCGGCATCGCGTAAAGTTTGCACTCCATTACGGCGCAACAAAGTCGTTAAATATAACGAACAAATAAAGTGCAAGGCTTTCTGCACAAATACGACTCGGAGAGTTTATGTGGGCAAAGTATTCGGGGAATCGTGTTGTGCAAATAAAAACGAGGTGAAACGTAAGAGGGATGAAAGGAACCGCAGTGCAAAAACCGCAGAGCGGCGCGGCAAAGAAAATCAGTGTCGCAGTAAACACTCGTATCTTACATTCGTAATTATTCCCGTGTAGCACACGCAACCGAGCCACGCAAATATTGTTATGCATACATCATTGTGCTACGTACAAATATACATATACGCACGTGACGTTAACACGAGCATGCGTGCAACATTAACAAGGTACTTCAAAGATCGCATGCCTCACCGAGTGCCTTTGCATAGGTGCACGTTACTCGACACAAATATCGTTTACGATTTCTGTAAACGCAAGGTCCCCGGGTAACGCGAAATAAGAAAGTAATTTGCACCGAGATTACGGCACCGGGACTCGCGCGCCCGATGATAACGCGATATTTCTCAACGTTACATTTGTATTTAAATAACGTTGTGTAATCCAATATAAATAGCACGACGGGGCGATAAATTCAAGCGGGGTAACAACGGGTACGGGAACGTTCACCGTGAACGCGTAGATTCGCGAGCCACGAACCAGTCGATTTTCTTTTTTCGAGAACGATTATTTCACGGGAATTTTTGAAGTATGCAGATCCGGGGAAAATATTAGAATCGAGGGACCAAATTTTCACGAATGCCTCGTTACAAGGATACTGTATAATCAATTTTTTTATGTACCATTTATATCTCGCAAATGATTTACTATTCTTCAGTCTCCGTATTTTACCACAAAGTAATGGATAAATTGTTCACATTTCGCGCCGAAAATGATTTTTGAATTTCGTTCGATTAAAGTAAACACCTCTCGAGTGTTTTTAAAGTAAACACCTCTCGAGTCACCTTTACAAAATTGATAAAAATTCGGTTGGGAAAAGATCGAACGCCCCGAAGAACAATATTCCATTCGTTCATACCAAATGAACAAGCATCGACTATCCAGAACGAACAAACGAAACAATAGACGACTAAAAACGAGTCATTGAACCCCCCTCCCCCGATCCTCGGATAATTAATAAAAAGAAAAAATAGATTTTCCCGGACAACGGTTACCGATAGACCATCTACTCCTCTGTGCGAAAGAAATTACAAATCGGCGCGATTCCGGAAGATGAAACAAGCGTACGCCCCCCCTTCTTTCACCCAGCATCCGTGGTACACCCCCCTCCCCCCTACACGTGCACAGGAACTGTCCGCGAAGTCGGACAACTTCGACATCGATACCGCGGCGATGTTGAATAAATCTCCGATCGAACAGAAAAGGAAGGGGTGCGTGCACGGAGGGTGGTATCGTGTAAAACGGGTGGGGATAAAAGCTCGCCGAGCACCCGTGGTGGAGTTCCTAAAATACATTTTCGCTGATTCGTCCGTCGTTCTGGCGCTGCTTGTCTAGAGCTTCGAGAGCTCGTCGACCGGGCTCTCTCGCGGTGTTTTTCCGCATTGCCGGCGAGGGTGAACAGCGTGGACGGGCACAAAAGTTCCTGGAAAAACTTTCCGACCGTGGGCCAAATGCGGACTATCCGGAATCGCTGGTACAGGAGTTCCCGGGCAACGGCGGCCTGAAAACGCGAGGGGTTTGGGGGACGACCGAAGAGGGTGGTCGTGGAATTGCGGCCCGCATAGCGGAGTCAAAGCCGCGCGGTACCGGCCGCTCTCTCGGATCCTCCTGCTCGACTACCGCCTTTGTACGTTTGAGGTTTCGTGGCCGGTAAAAACTGGCCGGGCGGATCGAGGGGCCAAGAGGGAGGGGAATACGAGATGGACCGAGGGTGGGGGAACGGATGGAACCGGGTGGGGTGAAAGGTAGCGGTCTGAGGGCCGCTCGGGTCACGAGGAAACATTTCGTGTGTCTCGCGAACCGGCAGGGTCAAACGTTGGACGCCTTGGATCGCGATTTTACCGTAAGGAGGGTGTAGAGGAGGATCCAAGCCGCTCGCGATCCTCGAACGAAATTTACGAAACGGTCAGACGCCGTTCAAATCGATCGAATTATCGCCGAATTTTACCGCGATTATGGTCCAGGTTTAGCCAGATAACTGGGAGAATGGTACACTGTAGTGGATAGTGGTAGAGGGTTTTTAATATTTACGAGGAAAAGAACGAAACGTTTATCGAGGATGCCTCTCGAACTTTTAAACGAGTATTTCACCCTTCGATCGTTTATCGCGGTTGCGATAACTTACTTGGATCGGCTTTGAAACTTACAGTATGTACTGTGCGCGGGTCGCAAGAAGTCTTACGAGACGGGCAGAGGCATTGTTTCGTTGGTAATATACAAGGTTCAGTTTAAGTATTTTCTATAGTGGATTTGATGTATTCGTGTACGGGTGGTGGCTGGAAAGATGACCGTTGAATTAAGAACAATTTGGACAGTATTGAAGATCGAAATCTTCCAGAGGTCAACTTCTCAGCTCCGCACAGTACTTGTTTCGTTATTCGGCCTAATTAGTACACGCTTTCGCCGATAATGTACTACTGTTGAAATCTGTTCCTTGAAATCTAATTAATTAGACTCGCATTCCTTCCGCGAGACTTCTTCTCAACCGCGCACAGTACATATACGGTTCCATAGGTTTCGAATTAACTAATGGAAACATATTAATCCTATCGAAGACAGAGACGAGTAAAACTCAAGTAACGATCGTCTGTTAAATACAAATTTCATTCTATGAAAATGAAACACGACTTTTTAGAGTGTATAAACATTTTATTAAATTATATACTCTCCATTTTGGAAAATGACTTTCCCAACAACCCAATATTTCATCTTGCAAGCTATTCTTCAAGAAAGAGGAGACTAGCCTCTGTATTCTCATAATTTATAGCAACAACGCTATCTTTAACAACATTCTACGACAAGTTACAAGCTCACACACCATTCGATCCATTTTCTCGAATTCCATGGAAATACCTCTGTTCACGATACCTAAAATACGCGATATTGTCGAAACAACGTATCTCGTTCAAAAACGAAAGTCTGCGAGTGAAAAATCGCGAATCGAACGAATAATTTAAACTTCGCTACGTATTCTTTCCTGTTCCTTGTGTCATGAAGCTCGATGTGACGTCCCAAAGACGCTCAATTTCTTAAGAAACGTTACAGCAAACTTTCCACCCGTTTGAAATTCAAGAAGTCGCCTCGAAAGTTACTGTCCTTTCCCTTGGTGGTGGACTCGAAACGTTCGACTCGACGAAATTAAATCGTGATCTCGAAATATTTCCCGAAGAATCTGAAAAGGAGTCTCGACCGTGAAAAGTGCAAAAGAGAAACTGAAAAAAATTGGAGAATCCTCCTCGGCGGTGACTTCGCCTACCGAGAATTTTTCAATCCCGCGCGTTGTGTGTCACGCGCGAAAGCACACGCGCGGAAACTTGGAAAAGACTTCGGTGGCGAGGGTTGTTGGCTGCTGCGGGGCTTGACGCAGAACAGCTGGCCGGTTTTGACGCGGAGCCGACCCAGTTCGCTAAGTTTCGAGGACAGTAATTCCCGCGTAAACGAAACTGGGATGCGTCAGCCGCGTCAGATACCTTAGCCCGGTTCGGTTTGATTTAACGGGACGCGAAGTACAAATAACAAACTGCTGGAAGAAAAATAGGCGAGGTCTGGCGGTTGGGTAGGGAGCAAACACACGGGTAAGAAACTGGCGCAAACAAAACGATATCAACTCGTGTCAACCCACATGGTCGAAGGTTCGGTGGTAAGTGGAACGAAGAACAGGCAACGGTATAAGGCTGGTCGGGGTCACAGCCGGATAGGGAGGATCTCTCGTTCAAAGCTACCTCAAAGGTGGTTGCATTAGGCTGCACGGTCCTGACTGTATCCACATGTATCCGCAATATCTATACGATGAGTCCTGGCAGAGGGATTGTGCAGGGAGTCTCGGGGCAAGGGGGCACCGGAGGGTTGGTGGTTAGGCCACCGACACGGGATTCAGGTCCCCGGAACACGATTGTTGCATTATTCGAGGGCCGCAGCTTTCGAACTTGCGGCGTGGAGCTTGCGACGGCCTCGTTCCACTACGGAACCACCACGAAAGAATTAACCTCTTGAATACACGGTACCCAGGACTGGCTTTTAGTCGCTGCTCCTGTTCTGGTTTCGCAGCTTCTTGGCCTTTTTCCCTTACTCTTTTCCCTCCATCTCGTTTTCCTGTAATGCTCGAAATTCCTTCTTTTTTTTTCTTCTTTTTCTCTCTCTCTCTCTCTCTTTCTTTCTCCGCTCTCCTTCTTCTTCTTTCACTTCTTCCTCTTCTTTATTTTACTCCCCTTTCTCGCGGCGGTGGAAATCGCGAGACGAGCAGGCGAGGACCTAGTCACGAACGGGAATTCTTTTCATCGAATTTCTTCCGCGAACAAATGCTCGCTCCCGGGTGCCTCGGTCTTAGAAACGAGCGCGCGTTTTTAATGATATTTGTTTTCGTACTCGGCCCCGCACCTTGTATTCGTTGTTTAGAATGGGCGTCGCGATGGACGCGGTGGATTCTTTTCAACGGTTTTCGCGTTCGTTCGTCGAGCGAAACGGAGATCGGAGGTGCGTTGCAACGGGTACGAAGTATCTGAATGAAAATTAATTGTAGGATGAACAGATATAGGTAGCGTTGTTTCTTCGGTTTTGTTGCTTCTCTTTCGAATCGATCTGCTCGAGAAACCAGCAATTTTGAACGCGTTTGTTGCGATATTCGAAGTTAATGTACGATCGAGATTGATGCATGCTCTAGAAGAGGTCATGGGATGCAATGTGCTTTTTTTTATAATTACAAGTAACAACTTCCCTTAAATTTAATTTCGAAACTCAAACGTCTGCACCCTCGATGCACAATCGAATTTACGTCTGTTGTAACACTGGAAGTTAATGTACGATTAAGATTGATGTATGCTCTAGAAGAGGTCATGGGATGCAATATAATTTTTTTTTTATAATTACAAGTAACAACTTCCCTTAAATTTAATTTCGAAAGTAACTCGGACGTCTGCACCCCCGATGCGCAATCGAATTTCAACGGATTCGCTTTAACAATTAGCTAGTGATACGTATTTAAATCGCGACGAGACGAGAAACTTCGCCAATGGTATCGCATTTCCGCATTAAACCCATTCGGGCTTTGCTAATGGGTATTAAAAAATACCGAATACGAACGTGCGGTGTTATCGCAGGAATTTTTAAACGGTACACGATAGTTTCATTTATTCGAACTTTCGAAATGTTTCCCACGGGACTTTTACTCCACAAACTGTGAAATACCTATTCCATACGTTCCATTAAAAAATTCCCTACCGATACAATTTTTCCCCGGCGAAAATCCCCCGGAAAAACAAACCTTCTCTCAAACGGAGGATAGAAATTCTAATCGAATTTTTACCGATAAACGTCCAGCCGTTTTTCTCAACACTCTCGTACGAAACGGCTTATGAAACGTTTCGCAAATCGTGCATGTGCAACATTTCCACAAAAACGATTATCCACCTTCCCCACGGGGATTTCGAAATATCCCCGAACGTACAATAATACATCCACCTGCAATTTTTTCGTTCGTCCTGTGCTTTGACCCCTTTGTCTCTACGATTATAATTTCGATAACGCGCATCGTAATCAACAATATGCTTGGTCACAACTCTCGCTGTTGTGACAGGACAAATTCCAAACTGTCACTTTTTAGTGAAGAATTCGAGTGTGACTCGAATCCAGATTCGTCGAAGTTAAATTTAGCGAAGATTGGTGAGAGTCGCGACGATCATCTAATCCAAACTAAGAACTTTACTTGATAATTATTCTGACGGGAGAAATAATGGGTTGAAACGGACAGCGTAACGACGTGGCGACCGGTTGACTTCAGAATATTAGCTTTATTCGAGAGCTTAGTGAATTTATATACAGTTGTTACCTTAAAGAATAGTACAAGCGGAAAAGTTTCACACGGTTGGTTTTCGGGGTAAGTCTCATCGGAAAAACGTTCGTCGAATTCGAGCTTGGGGATCGGGATGCACTGTTCCGGGTGATTGAATCTTTTTTTGTTTTTTAAACATTATACAAGTTTTTCCCTTTACGAGGTGGAATTTCCATTTAGAAGCTGTTAACGTAAACTGCTCCGTTTCGTCTCGAACGTTTCCATGAATTTTGTGTTGTTAACGCCATAACAGTAGACGTTAATGGTCCTCGAACTGCAAGGGTTACTTCGCGGACGAATCGAAAGGCGAGGCTGGGCCACGATTTCGATGAACAGCCAGAAACCCAAGAGGAAGAGGAGAACAGTGGCGTTTACGCTAGGGAGGTCGCCGAGCCTCGACGTTTCATTTCCGCCGACAGGACGGAAGTTTCCTTTTCCGTATGGAGGAGTTTGTCTCTTGCTCGCCACGGGCCAAAGTGGCCGAACACCGTGAAAAAGAGACGAGCAAGGGTGAAACGGGGATCCGGGGCGAGAAGGGTCGGGAAAACCAGCACCGGTTTAAGGAGTTTAAGTATACGTTGGGAATTAAGACCGCTTGTACGCAAACGCGTGGCCACCGCGATCGTTTCCTCCGGCTCCTCCTTTTCCTTGCCGATTTCTTCCTGGAAACGCCGCCCGGCTCGCAACATCGGAGCGGAAACGTTGCAGGACACGCGACAGTACATTCGTCGCGGTTAATCGTTTCCTGCCGAGGACTCCGAGCTAGGAAACTTGTTCCGTCGCCCGAGAGTCCGAGACGCTCGAGGTAGACTCGGTTTACGCTCGCGAAATACGACCGCGTGCTTGGCTATGCGAAAAAGTTCTTGCCAAACTTTCGGGACGATACGCAAACAAGCGAACGAAAGGGAACCGGTGAGACGGATTTCAGAAATATTTTCGAACGTCTCGACGTCTTTGAAATTAGAGTCAGATCTACCGTGCTCGTTGGTTGGAATGTTTATGGTATTTTTCTTTTCTCGTGTCTTCGCGCGCTTTTATGGCAATTTTGAGTCCTCTGGGATGAAAAGGAAGAAGGTGGTGTAAAGTGTAAAAGCGAAAAGTTCTTTTTGGAACGATACGAATTGAAGAGTGGAGCGGAGAATGTTACGTAAGAGGAAAAAGGATCAGTAGGAGTAATTGTTGTCGGTTAGTTTGTCAGTGAAACGATCTATTAAATACGATGGACCATATGAGAACGTGGATTTTATATTGGTAGTAAAATTAGATTTCTCTTGTTTAAAAGAAGAAAAAATTCTAAAAAAAGAATTTTTTCCCTTCGTTCGTTTCTATTAGAAATTGGAGTCCTTTGGGTTACGGTAGAATAAGAAGACGCAATGTTATTTTATAAGGGTATGCGTAAGGCAAGAACTTTTTAGAATGTCGTGAATTTAAACGTTGATTAAAGTATAGAAAGTTACGTGAAAGGGAAAGGTCGTCGTGAGTAATGGTCGTCGATTAATAAAAGTCGATGAAACGATCTAGCTAATACGGTGAGTCAATAATGTAACGTGCATGTGGGACGTATATGGATTGTGCAATTACACTTAATCGAAAATAAATGTTCCTGTTGCTTAAAAGGGGGAAAATTCTAGAAAGTAGGAATATTTTAAACGTCATTTTTTTCACAGACTACATACTCGTACGATTACGAAACGAATTATTTTTTCTTATCGAGTTCTTTCCTTAACTGTTACGACCAATCAAAATTTTTCTACGAATTGTCATCCGGCCTGTCTCTACGATACTTTCGTACCTCGACAAATTGGTTTCAATTTCGTATCCAGTCGGTCGTTACGAACGCTTTGCTGGACGCTCGGTTATTTCTTTTGAATAATGACAAACCACGTTCCGACGCATGGCCAACGGATGTCTTCGAACGGACAACCAGTCACGAACTCGAAATAGACACACCATGGGAGCACTCTCATCGTGTCGGTAGTCACGCACGTATCTTTACACCGTGGACTCGGTACAACCTGGAAACGATTATTGGGACGCACTTAGTCGTTCCTTCGCTCCTTTTTTTCCATCGTCGGGGACGCAACGACGGGCAATTAATCGAAACGACAAACGAGAGAAACGAACGACGGAGTGATCGGGGAAAAATTACGCGAGAAAGTGGCGAACTTCTTCCCGATTGAAAATTGTTCTCTTCGGTGGCACCGGGATTCGTTCGTTCCCGTTGTTCGAAACGATCGTGGGATCGAGTTTCAATTTGCGACAAACGGTTTCGAATCGATGCGAACGGTCTCGAAACGGATCGCAAGGATCGAAAAAAAGTGTCGCGAAAAAGTCTGGTGAAAAAGTGTCGCGATGTTCCTCGGTGGATTGACCCTTGGCGCACTTCCCCGTTAATGGTTCTATTGAGACATCTCGAATGTAATCGTTCTAAGCGAAACGGTTAATTGTACCGTGCCTAGCTCAAGGATACGATTTATGTCGTCGTACATTTAAATCCGTGAATTCTTATTGCCCTCGTTACCGTCGAATTCAATTGCCCCCAGACGCTGCACAAGTATCTTACGTTAGTAGCTTTTGTCGTGATCGAGGCTCTATTCTTCGTCCGGTGCGTTGAATGCGAGCAATGCTTCTCCGTTTCTTTGAACACGGCGCATTGCTTTTCGTATAATTGCAAACGTGCCCCGACGTTGAATTATAATGGCATTGAACTATGCTACGTAAAGCAGCAGAGCTTTAACTCGCGTGGGTTCTATTTATCGGTGGTTTTACCGTATTAGAACCGAAACACGTACGTGAAGTTGAACCCTCAAATTTTGTAGATATATATTTATTAATTCGTTTAATTTTATTCGCAGATAGCTCGATAAGTATAGGTTAACTAATGAAGGCATTACTTGCTAAACGTACAATTTCGTGCAGAAATTTTCTTAGATATTGTTTTACTATCATTAGACAATTCTGTTCGTTATCTGGCTCAGAGGAAGATGTTGTATTTGCTTCTTCTTTCAAGCTGTTACAATATTTTATTTTAGTCGAAGTATAGAGGAGGTGTAGAATAGACATTTCATTTTATGGAAATAATTACACTACTTTACTATAATAGTATCGAGTAAGTTACTAGTATTTAGTTCCGAGTTTCTTCCGATTACTAGTTTCTTATAGACGCAACACCTGACAGACACGGAAATCGTACTTCCTGGAAACGTTTCGATATTTCTAAACAAGTTTTCTCGACGATATCACCCGACACCCAATACCTACACAGCAAGTCGCCAGCCATCGTTCAGTGTCCGTTCATGAGGATGCATAACATACCTATCAAGAACCTATTCAACCCCTAACCCAGCCAGACATCTTTAGAAAGCGAATTAGCTATGGACTGTACACTTTCGAAACGTTCTCAAAACGCTTTGACATGTTTATTTCGATGACGTAACTCCGTTACTTTTGAACCGTGGATAAAATAATATACTCGAAAACACTGTATCAGTTTTTGACATATTTTTCTGAAATTTAGTTAAAAAATGATTAAACCCCTTCATTTTCTGTAACATCTGCCTGGTACAGCTTTGAAACTTTATCGAATCGTTACGAAGTATTATTAACGAGCCGTATAAGTTCTAATTTTACGCCAAGTATACATGTTCGTTAATTTTCTCATCGATCGAAGTCTCTCCGGTTTTATGGTTAGTTTACGCGCACTTAGGAGTATCGGCTCCTATGTTCTCTTGTACATTCGCTGTGATACGGGCTTGCTAATCGTAGAAGAGGAAACGAACGGACCAGTGAACACGATACGTTAATTGGAAGCCGGCTTTTCGTTTTCCATCACGATAATTGCACAGCGAATTTGGAATCCATGATCCGGAACATTTTGTTTTCTAGCACTGCTGCAACGCGCCGTTGGTTTTCGATCACTTTTTCTCGCTCGACTATTACGAACAACGTTTTTCGATTGGTCATTTCGAGAACGTTACCAACCAATAAATTTCATTCGATCCCTTATTCCGCAGTTCGCTCTGACGTGTTTTAATGCGCCAGAGTAAGCAGTATAAAATTTATCGCGTACTCGGAATTTTAACCGTTTGAACAAAATTTCATTCGTTCGGAGCGAACGATGTTTCGAAATTAAGGGCTCGATGTTCAAATAAATTGCAAATACGATTTACCGTTCCGAATGTGTGTCATTGTCAATCGTCTCACGTGATTTTCGAGTATCAGCTTGTCGAATAAATGAGTTTCTATAATCCACCGAACAATTTCCAGGGAATATTGCTACCATGTTTATACAGAAACTGGTACATACTAACAGTTACTAGACTAACTGTATAATAAATGAATTTCTATGATCCACCGAACAATTTCCAGGGAATATTGCTACCATGGTTATACAGAAACTGGTATATACCGACAGTTATTAGACTAACTGTATAATAAATGAATTTCTACGATCCACCGAACGATTGCTCAAAAATATTATTGTCACGGTTGTATAAAAACTGTTACATACTAACAATTATTAGACCAACTGTGTGACAAATGAATTTCTATGGTCCACCGAAGAATTTCGAAGGAATATCGTTACCACGGTCATAGAACCGGTTGTATATTAACTATTATTAGACCAATTGTAATTAGCGGCGGCTTGCACTCCATCAGGATTGAAAAGTCGGGTCGAAGAACGATCCCATGCCGCCTTTAATCCTCAGAATTGGCTCTAGCCCGGTGACCCAACAACCTAACATCAAATTCGAGCAATGCCTATAACCTTTTACCATCACACTGAACAAGGGTTATCGGGGCTAATAGAGTAGGTTGCAGCAGGCTACCAAGCCACGCCAAGTTTAGCAGCGTGGAATCCGGCCCAAACACGACCGAAATAAATACTAATCGCGATTCTTAATCAACGGATCCCGGTCTCTATATATAAAGGCCGTAATTCTACCGCTGCCAAATCAGTTCGAGCCTCGTGAATTATTTAAAGTAATGTTCGTCGTTCCGCGATACCCAGGACCCGATCCTTTCCCAAAAGTTTCCTCGGTTTCCGTATCGCGTCGTTTCCAGCAACTCGACTAGCTCTCTAACGCGTTACCGGTTGATCCCGCGGGAACGAGGGGGGCTTAGAAATAGTTTGCGTATTATTTCAAACGACAATTGTGATTTCCGTAACTTTCACCTTTTATTCACCGCGACGCGCCATTATTCGATACGTACGCGAAGTTAACGGCTACGAAGTTCGAAAGGAAAATATGGCTACGTAAGTTCGTCGTTCGAGTATCGGAAGTGGCTGAAATATATACCGGCGTGTCCCGATTCAGCGTAGTTTCATGGCTTCTAATTTCGTCGCATCAACACTGCGGAAACATTCTGTTTCAGTTTATCCACTTCGTTTCACAAGGCCTCCGTATGCACTCGAGTCTGCTATAAACTCGTCGGTACGTTCGTCAGCGTATAATACCTCTCGAGATACACGAATTACTCGCTACAGATACTCGCTTCTATTCGCGATTCTCTCCTGTTGGTGTTTTGTTAAAAATTCCTCTGTAAATCTCCGATTGCGTTTCCTTCTCTCTTCGTAGATACACAATCATCGAACTGACGATTCTTCGCGAAGTCCAGGTGTACTACGTTTCGTCGACGAGGAAATCGAAGACAGTAACCCAAACGAAAATTAACGCCTCGTCGGTGGCCAATGGTACCTACCGGTTCGTTATCGTTGGGCCAGTCTTCTTATAGACATTTAACGTGTTGCAAATCTCGTTGCACAAATAAGCATAGACCGACAACTCTTCGCGAAGTCCAACCGAGATTCACGAATTACTCGCTATAGATACTCTTCTATTCGCGATTCTCTCGTACCGATATTTTCTTAAACATTTCTCTACGGTCCTCCGATTGTCTTTTTCCTCTTCGTAGATACACAGTCGTCATATTAAAAATTCTTCGCGAAGTCCAGCCAAGATTCACGAATTACTCGCTACAGATACTCCCTTCTATTTCCAATTCTCTCGTACCGATATTTTGTTAGAAATTCCTGTATGACGTAAATTTTCTCTCTTCGTGGACACGGAATCGTTAAATTGACAATTCTTCGCGAAGTTCGACCGCGTTCCGTTTCGTCGGCGAGAAAATCGAAGAGAAGAACGTCAATGAAGGCAACGTCGAGTCGCTGGTGGTCAATGGTACCGGTCGCCTCGTCATCGTTGGGCCATTCTCCTTATAGATATTTAACGGGTCGCGAATCTCGTTGCACAAGTGTGCTTTGGCATAGTCCGACGTTGTACGCGCGCGACGCGAAGTTCCCGTTGCTAGTGACGCGGCGAGTTCAGACCGCCCCTTAGTTTCTAATTATACGCGATCTATGTTTGGACACCGGACCGATACTTTTTGGCATTGACAGTACCGTTTTCGTTTCTTTCCCGTCGAGCCGCGCGATACGCTGTATCGTTTTCGTCGAACGAATTCATTGAATCCGTGATCCGCCGCCGCGTCCCAATCGACGGATAATCGTGAATGGAAATTTATTTCGGTTGTCGCGGAATGACGCCGACTCGCGAGGGAATCGTGCGGTTCCGCGACCGTGCGGAGGGGCACGGGGGCAGTCTTCGGGCGATTACGGTGACAAATTTGACTTGAAAATTTCATGACGACGGAATGGAAATTGGGAAGGAAATTTCGACTCCGAATTGTCGATTCGTTTAAGTTACGAAATTGTTTCGGTAATATTTCCCAGCTTTTCGCCGAATAGTATCAGAGTTTGGATCGTCCGCTTAAACGAGTTCTCCATCCGGTGGAAGTTCCACTGTGTTATATGAATTAAAGATTCTGTAATAATATTGATACCTCGAATACGTTGGATTTCTTTCGTCCCCGATGTCCGATTGGATTTATTTAATTGCACGGAAACGTGGTTTCTCGACCGTGGTTTCCGAGCAAGAATAATTCCACGATATTGGAATAATAATTGGATAATGGCGACCGGATGATCAAGGCGCGAAGAGATATACCGTGGAGCTACCAGCCCGAGAACTTTTTAAAAAGTATTACCAAGTTCCCGCAAGCGGAATTTTCAATTATGTATTTCCTACTTTCGAAGTTGAAACTGACAGAATTCGGTACGCTTCGAAACACCGTCCAACAATCTAAACCGTAAAAAAGCATTCTTACGTTACCGAAATTGGAATTTCTACATACGTATACCACTTTTGAACTATACTTTCTCAAAATATCACCGGTCGATCTGACACGTAAAAAAGTATTCCTGCGTTAGAATTTTTATTTACATACATCCTGTTTGCGAAGCTATAAGCGTAGCTCAATTCGAACCCGATGGACGTCACACTTTCCTCGATATCTCCAAATTGTCAAATTATTTAAAGAATCGTCGGAATCCTTGAAATGTCGAGCGTTCTTCGAAATACCATCTAAATCGCGCAAGACCATCGATATCTAAGAATACCTTTCGTACTTCCAGCCGCTTGGAACGACGTGTTGTGTTTTATAGCCAATTTTATAGGCTTCGTGTTACAATAATAGCGGGACGATGGGGCGGAATGTTCACGGGCCGTTTCGGATTAATAAATTTCGTCCCCGGTACGTCTTCGTTCGCGACATTTCTCGAAACACGGCCCAAGTTTAACGTTCCGGCGGCCATTAATGGGCCGCGCAGACATTCGTACCGATACGCTCGAATTGAAGCGATGTTTTGACATCACCGATACATTGAATTCAACAAGACCGGACCGTCGGGGGTTAACGGAGGTTAACTCGAGCATCTACGCACGGGCTACGCTCTTTTTTCTCATCATCCGCTTGTTCCTCCTATCGTTTCCTACCCGCGTTCCCGTGTTCCTCTTCCCCTCGACATTGATATCGGGATTGCGTGCTCCCGGTGCCCCGATAGGGAATCGGGATCTGTTGCATCATGTATTCGGGTTGGTTGCATCGTAATCCAGAAGCGATGCTCAATGGACGAGCGTTGCGCCCTTATCGTTCGGCTCGAATCTCGACGAGATTATCGTTCAGACTCGAAAAACCATCGAATTACGTTCGAATTAGGTCCGATACGAGAATCGTTCGACCGTGGACTCTTGCGTTCCTCGTACGACAAAATACAAGAGGAGAATACTGGTCCAAAGGGTAAAGCTACCTTTGCTTTTTATCGTATATTATCATCTTACATTTGGATAGAGAAAGAGGGATCGAGTTCACTGAGTGAATTATAATATTTGAGGACAAATCTTCTATTTAAACATTCCACCGAAATCTCTCAAATCGAAATAAAAGAAACTTTACATGTACTCGAGTTAACTCTCGTGTACGGTTCTCAATCGAATATTCTCGCTCGATAGTTAGCCCATGCGTCAGGATCAGGCATTGATTGAGATTCATCTTGAATCGTCTGTTTCTTCCCCAAGAACCGAGTCGAAAGAATTCGAACTCGCAACCCTCTGCGCGCGAGCGCGTTACGCGATTGCTCTCGCTCTTCAGGAAATTATCACCGTCGCGTTGCACGCGCGTGATCTAATTACACGCGGATGGTTAACGAGCACGGTGCTACATCGACGGCCGACGAAACGCGAAAAGGACGGTGGCGGAGTGGGGCGCTGGCTAGCGGTGGCCGAACGCGAATGAAAACGAAGCGGAAATCGGATTAAGAAATCGAGCTGGATATTGCATTTTTGATCGGGTTCTGCCGGTCGAGTGGTCTCCGCGGCTCGTAACGGTCCGGGCTTTCCTATTGGATTGAATTATTAAATTCAATTTTTCAAGTACTGAGAGATTTGAATTATTAAACCAGCGGCCTTGGCGCCGGAGACTTTCTTCGCAATCGCGGCTCCCGGTG
This sequence comes from Ptiloglossa arizonensis, assembly GCF_051014685.1. Classification (NCBI taxonomy): domain Eukaryota; kingdom Metazoa; phylum Arthropoda; class Insecta; order Hymenoptera; family Colletidae; genus Ptiloglossa; species Ptiloglossa arizonensis. The sequence goes on from NC_135056.1 coordinate 11,241,210, forward strand.
CGCTCCCTTTCTCACCCCCCACTACCGCTCGTGCAACTCGCCTCACTCCCCACCATGTCGTTCCCACCGTCGCTAATATTGTATCGTGCCATTGAAAATGAAACCGCGACCGAGCGGCGACCGCGTAGTGGGGGTAGCGTGGCACGAAGTCGCGCGAAAACGACCGATCGGGACACTCGGCCCCCCACTCCCGCTCCGATCCGTGGGTCTATCGGCGTAGAAGAGGGGATTCATTCACCGACGCGCCTCGAAATCGAAAAACGTTCGACGGTCGGGGATATAGCCTGGCCAGGACAAGCGTAATATCGGCCTGTGGAGATATCCTACGGAAGTCCTCCGTTTCTGTTTCGATCCCCCTCCACGACGATTCCTCGTCGACGGGGTCCCTCTGCGGGCGATCAAAATTCGGTGTGTCGGGCAGAAATCGGTTATTCTTACGGTCGAGTAGCATTTATTTCCCATAAATCGCGTAGCGGGGCTCCCGATCGTCGCTCCTTTCTTCTCTCTCCTTCTTCTCCGGGGCTAATTGAGCCGCGACGAATTTATAGCCTCGGCCGCTCGTTCTCTCTCTTTCTCTCTCTCTCTCTCTCTCTCTGGTCGCGGTGCACGGGCATGTTGCGCCGGTTTTGTTGTGCTTTTTGGCCGTCGGATCAGCTGCCGTTTAGTCTATCGGATTTAATCGCGCCTCGTTTGCTTTGTTCTTCAGCCGCGATGTACCGCCGCGCTTTCGAGCGGAGCGAACAGTTTAAAAGCGGAATGGGATTTGTTGACGATGAAGCGTTTAATGCGTGTCCCGATATAATATGCGCCCGATACACCCCGCTCTACCCTCCACCCTTCCCACCAGTTATTTCCTCGCGCGACGCTAGTAGGCGCGTTTTACGCGTATTTTCGAAACCGGCCATTTCGCTGTCCGGACGGCCGCTATATTGTTTGTAATAATTCTTTTGTTCGTTCCGGGGACCAGGGTTACACCCTGGTTCGTTCTATTGGCGAATCAAATAAATTCGGCAGTATTGTGCCTGGGCTACTCGGTGACGGTGGTAGGGAGAAGTGCTGTTTGTCATGCTTTTATTGGACAATTGAGTCGATCGGTGAATATTTGCGTTCTGAATTTAATTGGCAACCGACCACGTGAAAAAGTTAAATTGCCGGCGATTTTAGCGCGTCGATACGAGCGACGCGGAACCGTAATTTCGGGATAAAGAACAATTCGCGCGCGGTAAATGATTAGTAACGCGGGGATCTGTGAAAGAGTGTATACACGACGTCACGCGTATTGACAATGGGAATAGCGCACGTTGAGAGGAAATATTTGAACGGATGTCTGGAACGATTATTGTATTTTTCGAAATGAAAGGGGGGTGTACATCACACCGGTTGATGCGCGCGTTTATTCGTAAAATACGAGAGGATACGTCCGGCTGGAATTTGTAATACAATTTCCAGAATAATTGCTGAAATTTGTAATCAACAACTGGATGAATTACAAGTATTATTGTTACGAAAACGATCGACGTAAATTCGGTATAAAGATTCGAAGTGGAGGATGCTCGCTTTGTTCCTACACAGAGTAGATTCCAGCCACGGTCTTTTGCTACGCGAGGAGTGAGAATTTAGAAGACAAAGCTGAATGGCATAACGAGGACCATTTTTCTATGATACAATTTTACCCCTCGGTGCAACGGTGCTTGTCCAATTTGCACTCGCTACGATAGAACACTTTCCCGGAAGAAAATACGGGAGATACCTCGTCAAATATTAATATTTCAACGGACACGACTTGATAATTTTATACGCGAAAGAATAAGGGAGATCGTTTCGCGTGAAATGGGAAACGTTCGTTTAAAAATGTTACGGATGCGTATCGTTTATGCGTTTGAACAAAAAATTATATCGTTGGTAAATATCTTCCACGAACGTCGAACTTCGATACCTTTTTTCAGATATTTGCCATTGGAATATCACCATATTTGCATCCACGTAGCGTTTTGTATTTCTCGCGCGTAACGTCGAGCACCATTTTTGCATTTTTGAAACCATTCGCGTCATTTTTTCCTGTAGTTATTTCCTCTCGATATACGAGAGGAATATAATCCCTTCGTTACCCACTAATAGAGAACTTGGAACGTGGATGGTACACGAAACGATAAAAATCCTTTCGTACGGCGCTAACTAGTCTTCTTTTCATACAGGATTCGTTTTTCTCAGAGAAAAAGTACCAGTGTATTAGCTACAGTCTCTCTCTAATTTTTGCCTCTCTGAAATTGGGATTTCTCCTTCAACGAGAGGTGTTACATTCTCACTGTTCCTTACTCTTTTCCTGTTCTTGTCTACTTTTACGCAAAGACGCTTCTATGTATAACGAGACATAGAATATGATAAAGAGAAAGACAGACACAAATTTTTGTATCAAATCTCTCCAATTTTCTCGATTTCCAAAGCTACACCGAGACAATATCGAGGAACATTTTGTCAAAGTTCTATAATTTCTGAAGAAATGGCCGATAACAATAACAAACGCTTCTCCAGTGTGGACAATTTGTTATCCACTTGAAAAACGTATTGTCGCCATTAACATCATTACGGATAGAAGAGCACACAAATATGTGAGGAATAGTGACGCGGAGAACGCAATTTTGAAGTAATCGATCCGTTAATAAATCATCCTCTCTTTGTGCATTCATAATCCGTATGCCTCCAAAGTTCGAATAGTCTAGACTCAATCATACTATTCGTTTCTCCTTCTTTTTATCATTGCAGCACATGCAGCTGCAGCTGTAAGTAGCAAGTTTCCCTCGCTCGTTTTCGTTATTTTTCAGTTCGCAGCTTGGAAGAAACTAACTCGAGAATGGACGACTTGTTGCCAGTGAACATCGAAATGAAACTGAAAATGTTCCACGAATTGTATTGCTTCGGTCTAGACAGACGTATCTTTGTAATTCGTGGAATGTTTTGTAACTTGCAGCGACAAGAGGTGACGAAAAGTTGCTCGGCTATAGACGCAACTTAACAAGTGCGATACAAGAAACGTGGAACATCGACAAAATGATCCTGGGTATTGCCTGGGTGTAGATGCAGCTCGAGAAGTGCAATACAAGAAACATGGAACGTCGACAAAATGTTCGTGGGTGTTGCTTCGGTGTAGACGCAGCTTAAGAATCGACAGCCCCGTAACTTACGAAGAATTTACTCTGCCGTGTTTCGTCGTACGACAATTTTCGTTCGATGAACGAAACTTTCGAAACTCGGGATATTTTCCAGGCGAACGCGAGATCGTGATATTAACACACGGTGGATATCCGAAATCCTCTTGGAATATCCAAGATTTACCAAGCGTTTTAATCTTCCATCGGGAGAGGTCTCGCGCGAACGGTCCTTGAAAATACTATTATTCAGCGAAGGTAAGATAAAGCGCGCTCGGAGGTTCCCGTCTGAAACTAGACGCGGTCCCTTAATAGTGTCCAGCGACGCGGGATAGACGAGCGGGGAACCGAGACGAACGAGCGAGGGTTGGGGTGCCCTATGGAAACGCGAAGGAGAGAAGAGATCTTTACTGGCTAGTTTTCCGCGCGATTTCCCGCGAGAAAACGAGAAAGGATTGAGGGTCCGAGATTGGAGCGAAACGCCCGCGCTCGGCCGGAAAGCGAACATTCTTCGTTCCCGGGTAGAGAAAGAGAGTGAGAAGGGGGCGGGAGCAGAGGTGAAAGAAGTCGAAAAAGCTCGGTTAGAGCTTCTCAAGTTGGTCGCCCGTGAGTGGAACACCGTAGCGGGGGAACCGAGATAGGGACCAGACGAAGTAGAAACGGTGGAAGCACGACGGACCGTGGAGAAGAGGACGAAGAGCAGGGACGAGAAACGAGAGAGAAGTTCGCCGTATAAGTGAGACGTGGAACAGTGGCTTAGCGTGGAGTATTATCGTATGAGAATCTCTCATCGGATCCAATAGTTCGAGCGCGCGGATGTGGAATAAAGCTCATCAAGGATTCAGCCCGCAATCCGTACTCGATGAATTAAAGATGTCGCCAGGAGCAACAAGAATGAAATCTTCGTCTCTCTCCGTTACGTTCGCGCGGCTGCTTGGCTTGCTGCTTCTCGTCCTTCTCGGGTCCTCCACCGTCTCCTCCTCCTCCCCCACCGGCCCTCCATTTTATCTTCCACGACGCTTTTCTCGGTCCACGGAATCACCTCGATACTTACCCGTCTCATTACGAATAGGATTAACCTCAGTCAGTCGCGTTCGTGGGATTTTATCGGGGACAGAAATCTATGATAAGGAGAATTGAATTTCGATGGATAAGCTGCGTGGATCGGATGCCCTTCCTGATTGGCCGTGCGAGGGATCGCTCGGCTGCCCCGCGCCTCTCTGGATTTTCTATCCCTCCTTTCTAGGTTTTCCGTCGCGACGATGGATATCTCTCGACGTTACACTTTTCTTTTATTTTTTATTTTTTTTTTTTTTTTACCGTAACGCGAAATAATCGAACACGAACGACGTTTATGAATTTCGAGTACACATCGCGGACGAGCTCGAGAACCGAAGAAATTTTTTCGCGAAAAATTAACGGAACCCGACGTCGACGTTCACGAGGAGCTTTTGAATTATGGATTATTTGCCCGGAGACGAACGCACGCGTTCCAACTTCGTGAAATTATACTTATTACCGCGAATTTATTTTCAGCCCGGTATTCGCGCTTCGCATACTATCGAGTAACTCCAAGAATTTGATTCTCAGTTTATTTCGGATGAGTAATCGTTTCGAATTAATTCGGTTGTTACGAGAGATCGTGGAAAATTAATACACGATGACGCAATCACGCCCGAGGTCGTGTACCAGTTGGATATACCGAACTTTCGATCGAATAACCGACTGCGGCACAGTATTTATAATCGTATAAATTTGCGCTCGGATTGCGCAACACCTTTACGAAGATCGATCCCCAGATGCGTTTCTTTATATTTTTCGTACGATCTCTGCTGGTCAGCCACGCTCCAGATAGTCTATAATATAATCTAGCAAACCCACCGAACCGTGACTGAATTTTGTCGTGCTGGAATTTTATCGGTCGTATTCCGACTCGAAATTTTACCGCTGGTCGATCGTACGTAACGAAAAATCAAGTTTCCAAGTAAAAACCGTAATTGTATTTCCAATATATAAACGTATTAAAAATTATGGCTCGAGGCGATACGCTATATTTATGACGGATGGAACTTCGTTTAAACGATTCTCGATATTGGGCTAAAATAGTCGAAAGTGAGAAAAAGTTATGAAAAATGAAACGCAATTATTACTTCTGGTAATCGAACTTTCAAATAGAATCGTTCGATCGGAGGACAGTGCAAGTCCGAAATTAATTACTTTCCAATAATCTCGGATCTATTTCTGAAAATCATACAATTATCACTTGGGATCGAGAACACTGTATCCTGAAAAGAATTCTGTGCTTCGAGCAGTCCTTTGAATTCAAACCTTTTTTCCAAATATCTCGAAACGTGGTTTTCAGACCTCTGATATTCTGCCTGTAATATAGTATTCGAATATTCGAGTATTCTATCTGTGAAACTTGCACGTTTTCGTCCAAGATTCGAGTACTCCCAAAGGAAACGAATTAATTTGAAACAGTTCCCGGTAACGCGCAGCGAAACGGACGTCTGACCGATGATACGCGTATCGAAACAAGTTAATACAGATCGCACGAAGGAATAACCAATAACCGTTGGCTTTGTTCAAGAGCAGCCCACCGCTTTCCGATCGACGCTGCCAGGTCTTCGCGACCGTGGATATTCATCATCGCTTTGCACCGCGCGAGGAGCGAAACGGGTCGAAAGTGGGTTAACCGCGAAACAGATGCGAATAGCGGAGGCGAATAGACAAATAGATGGATGTGGAGATAGAGACAGCGGCACTGAGCGAGAAAGAGAGAGAGAGAAACGTAACGAGCGCTAGAGAGAGAGAGAAAGACACAGCGGCCTCGAAAAGAGGGAAAAGAGAGAAACGAACACGGCGGGGGTTCGTTCGGGGAGAACGGAAGTGTCACGGCGCCAAAGAGCGGTATCAGGGCAGAGTGTCAGCAGAAAATCGCGCGAGTAACTGCACCCGGAGAGGGGCTCGCTCGTTCGAGGAACGGTAGGGTAGAAACAGAACGAGAGGGCGCCAAAGGGGTGGGTAGATTTGTACCTGCGTGGTTGCCATCATTAGGATGGTGGGCCATAGCTGCAATGCGGGCACCCATGCGACCGAGTGGAGGGGCAGAGACCGGGGGGTACCCTCTCTGTGCACACCGACTATGCACTCTGACTATACACCGACTATGCACTATCGCGAGTTCTGGGGGAGTGGGGTTGGCTCGCGGCCAGGTAAGCTCCAGGTTCTGTCATCCCTCCTACGTTACTACGTTCCAGCCTATATGCGCCTACGAAATCAAGCAACCCTCCCCTTACCGCGGCGTGCAACCCCCGCCGACCTACCCCCAACCCCACCGTGCTATGCAGATCGGCCTTCGAGGAAAATGACTAACTAATATGTCTTCTTCGTGGTTCAACCGTACACCCCCACCCCACCCCCTGCCACCCCGCGAGGAGCATAAAGCACACGCGAATGCTTTTATCTTCTTGCGGTGCCCGGTTACTCGTAATTTTCCGCCATTACCGATATTAGCGATCCTACTTTTTGTTTTAAATCCCATCGATCCGGCTTCAATTCCGCCCGTACCTCGGGCTTCCTACGGCGCGGTGAACTGAATCTTCCTTTGCGGAATTTTAAACAGATTGGCGAGCACGACTTAGCGGTTGTCTTATGGAAATCGGGACCGTCGAACGGCCGAGGAAAATAATTGCGATACTTTCCGCTCGAATATTCGCAAGTACGACCGAAACTGGCCGTTGCCGTGTCGGGACGGGCAAGTATGGAATATTTTAATTTCTTTTTTTCTTTTTTTTTTCTTCTTTTTTATACGAGGGAACGCGTTCCCTGGGATTTTGTGTGTCGGGAAGGTCGAACTGTTTCGCAACAAGTGAAGCCGAATCTTACGGAAATCGAGACTAGAAAATCGCGAGAAACGATCGCGGGTATTCGGGGCTGCGTTTCGTTCCAGAGACGACGAATCGAGAGTTGGTCATATCGGGAGTAAAATATGTATTATAAAATTTTTCAATTTCCTTTTTCTCGAGTAGTACTCCTCGTCGTACTTTTGCAAGAGCGATATTCGATAGAACCGAATGTAAAATGTGGATCGAAATTTCGTGGAAACCGAGACCAAAGAGTAGAGAAAAACACGACCGAAATAATCCAGGTATATAATATGTCGAGACACAACGAACCCGAACGTTGTCGCTTCAAGAATGGAAGACTACAAAACGTTTAAATATCAAAATTATACCAAAGTAGAAACTGAAAAATTCAGAAAAATAATTCTACTAATTCAAGAATATAAATGTGTCAAGAGAAGACAAACGTCCACGTAACAGCGTCAAGAATGAGATATATTACCAAACGTCAAAATGTTACGAAAATAGAGATCGGAAAAGTCGGGGGGAAACATTCACGATACGTCGAACACTCGTGTCGGACCGTGAACCTAGACGTTGTCGCATGAAAAATGGAACGTTATAAAATATTCCAATATTCTTTCCCGTGGACGTTGAAACACGTACGAGCGTATTCCTCGCGGCGGTTCTTGCGCCACCGATGGTACAACGGAAACGTGTATTTTCGCAACAAGTGAATCTCGTATTCGGGTATCGGCTACGTATCGTTAAGATTCCGGGATTCTTTGCTCTGGACCGGATTGTCCTAAGTTTATACTAACAGCGCCGTTAATGGTACGGCGTAAAAGCCGAGGCGGGTACCAAGCGCGGTCTTTTTGGGATGCTGCGTATTCGCCGAAATAGACCGGCACGCGAAGCAGAGCAACGTGAGAGTGGCTCTCTCGCTTCTCCCTCTTGACCCTCCGTCCTCACCAGGGCTCCCCTTTCTTCCCCGCCTCTTGCTCATCTCGTGGAATATAGCCCCGAGGTGAACGAATAGGGTGCCAGAATGACTGCGCGCGTTCCTAGTCTGGTCAACGAGGCAATGTTTATTTGTTTATTCGGTGTGGACGACACCGGGGTGTCGTTGGGTAATTGCTGTCGTCCGCCACGGACAACTCGACGAAACTCGGCGTGCCTGTCCGTCCAGTGGCCGGGTTTGTTGAACTATGTCAGTACGGAAGATTGTGATTCGAGCTGGCTCGCGAGGGGGGTTCCCGGTCGATACGCGGCCGTTTTAATCGGCCGTTCCTCGTTATTCCTCGCGGTCGATGCGGAATATTTTCCGTGTATCGGTGCAACACGGGGACTGGATTTACAGACCTCGTGTCTATACCTGTGTTCGCCAATCGAATACTCCGGTCGCTGATTTCGCGATGGAAGTCGACGAATAAGGGTCCAGAGCTCGAGATTCTCGAATCATCGTGATGACCGCCGAGTCGATTTCGCGAAACTTTACTCCGACGGGGTTAGTATGGACGAATATGGGTATCTTTTCGCTGTATATTTCTTAGTTACGTTTCGATGGAAAATTACGACGAAGACCTAGGTCTCTTCTAAATTTGTAGTTTTCGTCCTATATCTCTAGTTTGGTCGAACGTTCTTCTACGTTTCTTTTTACATAATTTTCAACTTGTACCTCTCTTTTGAACGAAAGTCTCTTCAATGACGTTTCCTCCTGATCTAGATTCTTCAGTGTGTACCTCAATTTTGAGCGAAAGTTCCCGCAAAGATCACGTTTCTTCCTGATTTGTATCGTCACTTTGTACTCGTATTATCATCGAAACTTTCCACAAAAATCACGATTATTTTTTATTTATATTCTTCAGTCTACATCTTTATTCGATCATAGGTTCCTCCAGAGATCAGGTGTCTTTCCGGCATGTTTCTCAGCCTCCTTTGACCGAAAGTTCTGTACGATGTAACTGATACATACATATACCGCGTATTTTCGAAGACGATTGGTATCCGATAAATTATATCACAGTGACCGAAATATTACCCGGTTCGAGGCACAATGCGCGAAATCGAAGCCCGATCGGGTAACAGTTCCCGGGAACTTGTGCTCCGTCGGAGGATGCATCCGCTTTGAACGCGCGCGATCTTCGTTCCCGGTAGCGATCAATTTCAGATCGAGTCACGAACCTAGCAAAGACGTGATGTCGTTTTTTTTTCTCCCCTCCCCACTCCTCCTTTCCCTCCTCCTCTTCCCGCCCGTTCCAATCCGGGCACAATGGTACGCGCTCAAAAAGAGCGGCGCTCGCGCTATTTCACGTCGCTTCCACACTCGGGCGCAGTTATCAATTCGGGGGTATCCAAAAAGATTGCCCAGTGGAGCAAATTCAGGATCACCATTCAGCTCGGGAATGTTGGTACAATCCATTCCCTCCTTCCTTCCTTCCTTCCTTCCTTCCTTCCTCCTTTTCTGCCTGCTTGCCTGCTTTCCTCTCGAAAGATCTTCCGTCTCGCATCATAGAGCTCGCAACGTGAAATCGAGTCCTCGGAACATATTGGTTGGTACTGTCGAGGAGCTCCAGCCTCGACTGCCGGGGCAATAGTGAATAGAAGAAAAAGGGACGCCGGGACGGTGGGTTTCATTCAAATGAGATCCGACCTAGAGAAGCAAGGGCCGCGAGGAAGGGAGGCGAGGGTTACACGAGAGGGCAATAGCATAGAGGCGGAGGCCGGGAAGGTAAGAAGACGGAGAAAAGAAGGGGGGGATGGTAGAGAGGGAGGGAGAGAGAGAGAGAGAGAAGGAAAAAAGAAGAAAAAAGGGGATCGCAAGCGTTGGTCTTCTCGAGTGTTTTTCTATTCAGAGAGGACTCGCATAAAGTTCTATATACCAAGTTCTATCCTATTCTATAGCAAGAACGTGGATACCTTAGGAGAGTAGGGATAGAAGACGAAGGACGAGGTAAAAGGGGTTGGTTCACCCATTCCAGAGTGCCGTTCATTGAAACGAATGGCCTTACCTACCTTTCTCCCTTCTTCCTTTTGTCAACTCTCTCTCTATCTTCGCAATTTCACCTCTCTATTTCGCTCCTCTCCTCACCGAGCTACCCTCTCCGTCCACCGAGTAACCCCTTCTCGCTCTTTAGCTTTTCTCTACGCGACCCTCGAACGCCTTCGTTGGTCCCGCATGATCTCTTCTTCCTTCTCTACCGTCTCCTCTCCGGCTCCGTCTTCTTTCGTCGTTCCTCGCGTCCCCGTCGCCGCGAATCCGCCAGGATTACTTATCCTTCGCCAAAGGACGCTCAAGGCTCAACCTAAAGCATCATTTGAATAAACGCGGAGTTACTGCTCCGTGTTACGAGACCCGGTTAGAAGGACGGAGACGGGAATAGATGGATAGATAAATAGATGGATAAAGAGAGGCGAGCGGGCGTCCTGCGACTATATTAATGACTTGCGATGTCTCCCGGCAAAAAGGGAATACCTAGCTCTCTGTTATCGGGGGTTCCCGTTGCCGTGGACGATGTTTCTTCAACCCCGTCACGGCCGGGTTTTGCGATGAAACGAAAATACGGAGAAGGATAGTGTTAATTTCGTTCAAATGAGCCCACGTTGGACGACGATTTATACGCTCACACTTACGGGATCAACGTACGTGGATTATCGAGGGTAACGAGGACACGGTTGCTGACGACTCGGAAAACGTGGAGACCAACGATAGAAAGAGTTTCAACGAATAGCTTCAAACGAAATTACTTTCGACGCGTTTACGGTCCCCGTTAAAACATCTGCGGTTATTTTTTAAATCGAGCTAAGACCATTAGTTCACTCTCGTTCCCTTTTACGCGCGTTGTTTTTTCGTCGACGGTGTAACGACTGCTCGATGTAACTACCGCGACAAGAGAATTTTTCCGCGCATTTTCGTCCGGTACCGTATGTTTTTAAAGTATTAGACGGTCCTTGGACGTGGCGTTTGTCGCGGGTGAGACATTTGCGTGACAAAGGAGTGCTAAATTAATTGCGGTACTTTTTGCGGGAAACTTGACGCCTCGGTCAAATATCGACACCGTGCTCCAAGTACCGAGCAACGATACTTGGAGTTTCGTGAAACACCTCTCGTACTTGCGTCATTTTGTACTTTCACGGTACCCACACGCGCATATAAAGACAATTTTACGCGTTATTCACGGAACAGGGTCTCAAGATCTTTTACGAATAGAAATTATTTTTTTTAAATAAAACCATGGGAAGATTTCCACGAGTTAAATCTCCTTTGATACTAATGTATTCCACGAGTCTTTCTCGACCCATTTTCGATTCAATATAATCCATTGTAATAGATTGTATCACTCCTGTGTTTCTTTAGTCCTCTCGTTGCATAGCAATATTAAAAACACGAATTCCATACATTCGGACCTTTTTCATCCCAGGTGTCTCGACAGTATAACGCGTTAAGATCGAAAACCGAGAATCACTAACCGTAACATTATAATGAAACAACGAATCGAAGTAAACAGGTACACCCGAGCGAATACGTAACTTAAATCGTGTGTATCAAAACACGTACAATGTAAGATTGAATACACGCGATAACAAACGGTAGTCCCGCGGAACCCGGACCGCGGTCGTGTCGCAATTAATTGGCCGCCCAAGGCCACTCAGCCGTTACCCAAAATAGTGGTGGGTCGTACGCTCGGGCCGGGTTTCTCTTTCTCGAGCACGAGGACCGGTGCTCAAAAGTGGACGATTCACAGTTCAGGGAACACACTCGACCAATCAACGTTCGACCGTGCCGAATTCGCGCAAACGTTACACTCTTGAACTCGAAACACGAACTGTCGCGCGTTTCAGCCCGCCTCTGGTCACACGTACGTCTCTCGCTTACGACGATTTCGCGCGACTAGGTAGGCCACCGCTCGGAAATTTATTAGCGCGGCCCGTAGCGCGATGTTTCACGGCGTACGCTCGCAAAATGAACGCGTTCGAGCGTGGACGTCTCCTATGAATCTCCGAAACGAGTGAAACACCCTTACTCGAATCCGTGCCGTGTAATATTCTTAAGCCCCGGTCGTGCTTCGACAAATTGCAGCGTCCGCTTTTTTCTTTTCTTTTTTTTTTTTGATAAAAGAAAAATTCCTCGCTCGAAGGCGTCAGTACGGTGGGAAATCCGTCGAGGTGGGGTATATCCGTGGATCGTACTCTCCAGAGATTTCTAACGGGTGGTGTTATTTCGTGCGGTCGGGGACACGGTGGCTCGAGAGATTTAAATATTCCAGGACGGCGCGCAACCTTTGCGCGTAGCGCGTTTGCTCGCGGATTGGAGCGGGGAGGGGTTGACGTAAGGTCTGGAGCTACGGATAGACGACGAAGAACCTCGTGGAAGAAGGTCAGAGTGGCGGTGAACCGGTTGAATTATTTGGTCGGGACTATGAGCACGTCGGGAATCAGAAATCGGAAAAGGTACTTTCGGGCCAAAGTAATTCGTTCCGTATCGTACAGCTTGGGAGGGAAAAAAGAAGGAAGCATTAACCGGGTAGGGGGTCTGGATCGGGGGTGGGGAGACAGGAGGGGACAAAGAAGCGAGAGAAATGGACGCCCGACACGCGAGCGTTTCAACGTAACAGTGTTACCGGGACGAAATCGAAGGCAACCCTGTCATCCCAACTTCCGTTCCCCGTCACGAATAAGTGGATCGCGAGATTCTCGTTCTGCGGTTCGGTAACATTTCTTTTTTATTTCATCGTTTTTTAATTCGTTAGCGAAAAGTGCCCATGACGCGTGTAACCACGAGCAAGGATCTCGCGGAGCGCACAGGGTGTTCGCGATTACGCCACTCGAGACAGGTTTTGGATCTTTAGGAAGCTTCCGTAATCGTTGAGTTTCTCTCGAATGGAAAACGTCGATGTTCGAACGAGCGAACGAGGCCTCGATATCTCTCGAAGAGTTCTATCCGAAACGATTACATTTGTTCCGTAGGATACGCTGCTCTCTTTGATACTGTGGAAAATATTTCTCCGATCTACGAAACATCGAACCTGAGACAAAACGGTCCGCAGACCGAAGAACGAGAGCTCCGCAATCCTTACGAAAGTCTTAATTTATTCCAGATCGATTACACACGTATATCTTTGCACCTCTACATTTCCATTATCACGAAAGTACCAATTCTGGATACTCTTCTCGTTTCAAGTATACCTTCTATCCATTGCATCCTCGCACCATATTTCATTCCCACAGTAAAATCTACTGTAACGAACCAAACCCCTCCTGTACTTCCTCAGTCCTCTCATTCTATCCCAAAGTTACAAAACCAAGCTCCCTACAACCAGTATTCTTCTCACTCAAGGACTTCCACAGTATTCAGTCAAACTAAAGACTCAATTACACAAATCTGGTATCGTTTTCTGAAAATGTTCAACTGTTGATTTTCGAAAAAATTGTTCAAATTCTGCTGGAAAGTTTCCCGGTTGCTCGAGGCAGACGATCCGTCGCCGCGTTGCTTTGCCTCGCCTCGCGCGGCTGTAAACATCGTTCGTTAACGACGATCGCGAGCATTCAGATTCCACGGTTGACTTCGTCGAAGATATACGAACGATGAAAGCCGCGTGGCCCGAGGTATCCGCGGCCGCGAACGACGGTAACGAGGTAAGCCGAGGAAGCCCTCTTCGTTCGCCCCGCCCCGCCACGGGACCAACCGATACTCCAACGACTATTTATAAAATTAGTCCGATACGCGGTACGCGTTACGACGAACACGGTTGACGCGCTTAAAATATTCAAACGGCGCGCATCCCTCTCGCATAATTCCGCCGTTCGAGTAAATTGGCGCCATTTGGCTCGTCCAGGCGGGGCCCCCGCGAATTTACGATTTCGGGCGCAATGCTCGCCCTTACCGTTCCCCTCGTGCCCCGTTGCTCGCCCACCAGACCCGCGATTCCGTGGATCCCATTCCGGAAGACAAGATAGGCCTGATAAATGTTGACGAATACGCCCGTTCTCGGGCCAACAGAGCCCGCGGGCGGAGTGCGAGCCAGGTGCCTCGGCGCTCGTAATGCGATTGACTTTATCTTCGGTAATCGGGTACAAGTGGAAAATCCCCCTCCACCAACAGCCTCCCCCTTCATCTTCGCGGCCTTCTCTTTTCTCTGGCGAGGTTCGAGGAGCCGCCTCTCCTCGCCCGAACGTCGGTTTCGCGTTCCTTTTCCGCTCGTCGTTATCGTTGTCGTCGACACGGCCCCTTCTCGTCCCGCTAATAAAATAATTCTCCCCCTCTCCCTCTCCATCTCCATCTCTCTTTCTCTATTTGGCGTCCGGAGGGACGGAACTGTGGTTATTTATGCTCCTCGAGTGTGCCCGCTCGCGTCCTGTGCGCTCCGTCCGATTCGGCGCGCTAATGCGCCGGAGATTAACGGTTCCAAATCGTTTTCCGCGCGAGTGTCAACCATTGCGAAAGTGCGATCGCTAGGTGGACGTGTCGCTTGTCGCGAACACTTGCGTTCTCCTTTCATCTCTCCGAGCGTGACGGCCCGCGCCGAGTGCATCGGCTGTTGCTCCCCGCGGTGGTGCAAGCGATCCGTGAACCGTACGCGCTGCCAGAACTCGGCCGGCAACCGATGCGTTCGGAGAACGATATTGTTCGGAGGACGACTTGTACAGTATATATATATATATATGTCGAGGCGAGTTTCTCGATCGTAAGGGACGAAATACCTTTGCCGATCGACGAACGGATAAATGAATTTTCTTTTTCCAATTATGGTTCTGCTGGTGGTGTACGGTTTGATTCTGGATCCTTTTTGAATTAATTCAACGACGTCGACGGTCACTATCAATTTTGTTTTCCAATTATGATTCTGTTGGTAGTGTACGGATTGATTCTGGATCCTTTTTGAATTAATTCAACGGCGTCGACGGTCACTATCAATTTTGTTTTCCAATCATGGTTCTCTTGGTAGTGTACGGATTGATTCTGGATCCTTTTTGAATTAATTCAACGGCGTCGATGGTTACTATCAATTTTGTTTTCCAATTATGGTTCTCTTGGTAGTG
Source organism: Ptiloglossa arizonensis (assembly GCF_051014685.1). Classification (NCBI taxonomy): domain Eukaryota; kingdom Metazoa; phylum Arthropoda; class Insecta; order Hymenoptera; family Colletidae; genus Ptiloglossa; species Ptiloglossa arizonensis. Next base: position 11,256,241 of record NC_135056.1, read on the forward strand.
TACGAATTGGTTCTACATTCTTTTTAAATTAATTCACATGCGTCGATGGTTACTATCAATTTTGTTTTCTAATCACGGTTCTGTTGGTAGTGTTCTGGATCCTTTTTAAATTAATTCAACGGCGTCGACGGTTACTATCAATTTGGTTTTCCAATTATAGTTCTGTTGCTAGTGTACGGATTGATTTTGATCACTTTTAAGATTAATTGAACATTTCTTTATGAATGATTCGATCGTAGTTTGTATACTACGTAAGTGCATACTGCATCTTCGGATTATCATCCGTTTAGCTCGATGCAACACGATGGGTTCTTCTACATTACTGACGTAGGGTTCCCGTTCTCCCTTTTATATTATGTAGGGTAATTTTCCCCTTGTTTTTACCTAATAGGTGAGAATACCGTTCAGGCGGAAACGTTTAATAAACGATCCTCATTACGACCACATTACCGTTAAAACGAGCCATTGCTTCTCTCATTTAGTGGATCTTTGGTTTTCTTAGTTGCGTGTGGCTGGAGGATATTATCCCTCTAAACAAGAGATAGGGGAGAACTGCCTTGTGCGTACCGGTCACTTAAAAGGTATCTCCTCAATTTGTACGTTATTGCTTAATATTAACACCCTTTAGTGACGAATACGTGAAATAATTGAGTAATAAAAATTTACGTACGACACTTTGTCTTTTGAACGTGTCATAAATATTAAACAAAAATGAAGCACGATTTCGTATAATCTTTTATCATATTCGTGTATTAATTTATTAAAATTTACAAATACCATTTCTGTTCGTATGTACGATGTTTAAAATTTCAAACGTTCAACTTGAATTTAATCGAGAAGTAAAAAGAGAAATATATATTTTTATTAGGAAACGTGCAAAATAGTTTTCAACGTATGTATGACGTTACATAATAAATTCGAAACTGCGGAAACAGACCCGATTTTAGCTATTTGAGAATTCTACAGCGGTCGGTGACGTTAAATGCATCATGGCATACCGTCGCATAAAGTAATAATGCATTTGTCACGAATGATTTATTGCTAATAAGTGTTATTGAAATTCATTTGATATGCGGGTTTCGGGACATCAAATTCTACGATAATTAATATTGCTGTATTATCAGTGATGTGATTAATACTAGCGGATTATCAGCGGTTTCGGCTGTCTACGATTTATGAAAAACATAGAAAGCTAATTAAAAGCCGGACAAGGGAATAACGGGAGCCGAATGGAAATATTTTTTCAAAGCATCTCGCACACCGGTTCGAGTCTAATAATTGAACGTTGTACCGTGGAACGAATGTTATCGACATATCATAAATACGAAGTCGGTGTCATTGTTGCCGATACAGATTTTCGTTTACGGGCTTACTAATAATATATTGGATAGATTATTACCAAATCGGTTTACTCTGAAAGTGATCAACTCGTTTAAACACCGATTAAACTGCCAATGTTTAATAATACATGATTCACAGTTTGATAAAACGATTTACAACAACACCGTTGAGGATTCATACCGTCGTATCGTCTAAAAAATAATCTATCGGCAGAGAATTCCTGCGTGAAAAATTAATTTAGCCTGAAAATGTTCAATTTATCTTACACTCTATCGTTACAGTCTCCCTTATTCGAGGATGAGCGTTAAAAATTAAAAACATCCAATAGCTCGATGGTGCATCGTTGCTGATGACCCGCTGAGTACCTTTATTAAAAAATTTACCTGTATTAAAGTTCTCAGCCCTTCTAAAGACATCTTACGAGCTCGGAGAATCGGTCACCATTGACCACCATGGTATTCAACGTGTGAAACATCCCTCAAAGCAGTTATTCGATAATACGATTCGTGTCCCGATAAAACGACAAAACGACACCATCGAAGATCCCTATCGTCGAATAGAATCACCTTGGGAAGAATGTATCGGCGGTGGACAACCGTGTGAAAAATAAGTCCAGTCGAGAAACGATTAAGGAAACGATGCCCGTAAATTTCCACGGTTCGCGGAAACGTTTTAAGAGTGTCTCCACGCGAACGACATAATTGCTTCCATCAATCCGTAGCGGGCTAAATTAAAGAAGCATCGGTGACTGTGCCACGGCCACCCGGAACTAACGACATTTTCATAGCCCCGTGGAACCGAGGAGAGAAAGAGAAACGAACGCTCGTAAATTCGACCGAAGGGCGAAGTGAAAAGATAGGGGAACAAGGTGTACGGAAAGCTCACGGACGAACTGCAGTTTTATTTGTTCGCGTTTCCATTCGTTCAACGATGATCAGCGATCGCGATTTCGACGTTCCATCCCCGTCGTCTTAATTATTCAGACTGAATTACGTCCACGTTCTCCGACCAGTGAATTTCGTTCCAGAAAACCGTCTTCCGCTTAATTGAATCGAAAACTCCGGGTACTTTACAACAACGAGTCAGATGTTCGTCCACGCTTCACATATCTCCCGACGTCGTTAACACCGCGGAAATAACCGCAACATTGAAATTACTCCGGTTACCGGGCAAAGAAGGGCCTTCCTTAATCCACGGAGAACACTAATTAAGTATCGCTAATTAATTCCTCGGGATGATGTAATTTATGCGAACAGCTCGTTACCAAACAGATGGTATTCGGCGGCTAATGACCCGGGAATACCAATAATTCGTTGACTAACGCCGTCCACTGAATAAACAATAAGCGCCTCCGTTTCGTTCCTCTCCTCCCCCGCAACGGTTCCTCTCTCTTTCTCTCTGGTCGTCTTCCTTTCCTTTCCCCATTAGGATATAACAATCAAATTTAATAATACACCGCGATAATTCGTTACAGGCTACCCGGAGTGCTTCCCGTAACGAGCCCCGGGGGAATTTAATACTTTTCCCGAACACCTTTAAAAAGGATTAACTTAACAGGCGCTCTCATTACGTCTTAATTGTATTCGCGGATCGTCCCGATCCGACGCGACGAAGTGAAGTAAATTCGAGATTTAAAGAACCGCCGTTCGTGAACGGATTTCGCTTCGAGAATGGATTTCGCTTCGCTTCGCTTCACTTCGTTCGTTCGTTCGTTCGTTCGTTTCTCACCGCGATTGTTGTCCCTCCGTCTCGTTGCTGTTCACGGGACAGTCACGAAACGAACACACGTACACACGAACGGAAGAAGCGAACGAAGATAGCCGAAACGTATGCACGATACTGTCCCCCGTGTCGGCATATCGCGATGGCGCATCTGCAATTTATCGAAGCCGAAGAACGGCTCGCGACCGAATAGGCAAGTAACTACCGAGCATTACGAGGTCCTCAGAGCGATCTGGATAAAATAGCGTATAATTAGATAGAGTGTAAGATATATTTGGAGTGTGTCCATGTTGGCCCGTGGCCAGAGTTCACCCTTTTGATATATACTTATAAAGGAGGTCAAGAGGGTGCCCTCGTCAGAGGGATAGCGCGGACGCGTTCGAGAAACGGTTGCGCGACGGTACAGATTGATCAAATCTCCCATAAATTATTACGCGTTATTAAATTTCTATCGAGGCCACCGTTAACGGGTCGCAGTTATATCGTCGCGATGCGCGATAGGAAACCGCGTTTCGTACCGAGAACACGGGAACATTGCGGATAGATTCCCGAACGAACCGGGAACCTTAATGGACGCGACGCGTTCAATCTCTTCTCGAACGAGAAACCGTGTATCGAGGGAGATTTCGAGAATAGAATTCTTTCGAGACGAGTTAGGTCGAGCCTTTCGTTGTTGTTTCTCGGAGACGTTACCACTGTGTTACGAAGTACTACCGGATTTCGTCCCACCGCCCCACAATTATTTGCCACTCTTTTTTTATAACTCCCCAGGACGATCGTTAAATTCCTTGGAAGTAGTAAACCGAACGATAGAACCCGCGATCATAAGCGCGTTAATCTTTCGGGATGGAAAATAAAATTGGTCCCGAAAGGGGGACGCGGAATTCTTTTTAGGGCTTTACTTTCTTAGATAGGAATACTCAGGGAACACGATTTCGCGTACGATAAAATTCTTAGCGGATCGTCGATTCGTTATTAAGTTTGAATCGTTACTCGTGTAGTAAAGTTAGTCGATGATTTTTTAAAAGTCACCTGTACGAAGAAATATTCGCGTAACTGTTCTCTCGAATTCAGTACAACGTTCAAGAATCGACGCTGTAATTTAACGAATTGATCGCATTATTACGCGATAACTGAACCGTTTCAATATCGACAAATTTCGTGAAATATAACCTCGGTCCCGAAACGGTCGACGCATTTGTTTACTTTTAAACAGAATCTGTCGCGACTTTCGTGTTTTATCTTGGCTTATATTTCGTATCCACACGCGCTAACACCCCCCTGTACACACACTAGTCACGGATTATAATAAATCTTTAGAGGTATGATGTACATTTAACCGTCTAAGAAAGAGCTTGAGGGAAAAATTTGTTCCCTTTAGTCTCCAGAGGCTGTTGACTAATACGATGTGTTTCCTCAACGGCGAATGAAATATTTCGTACTGTGGACACAGTGTGCGGGGTAATAAATGACGCGGAAATAGCCATAAATTTTTAACTGCAAGTGTATTTCACGCGACACATGATGTAGGTGGAAAGACCATTAAACGTCTAGAAAACAATTGTACGTAGTTTCTCTCTGTGCTATATTTCTTTTTTTTTTTTTTCCCCCTCCCCCCACCATTCTTTCTCCGTTTCGAGCGAATGATTTGCATCGTTTGTACGTTCTTTGCGTAAATCATTTTTATATCCAACGAATCTTTATATCACACCCCGATAAGGTATCGACGTCGCAGCCGCTATAAATTTTAAAGCGAGCGAAAGTTCGATATCAGATCTTTCTTAATTACACGCCGTGGCTTAACTTGTCAAGTGTGCGCAATTAATTTTCTACGGTGTTAAGCTAAGCTAAAGCTCTCTACCGAACGCACGCAGCGTGTTCATAAATGACGGGGATTACGCCCGGTACTGTCGACTTACATTGTTATCTAATAATTCTAATTAGCGTTAACGAATCCCTTCGTTGCATTCAGCTCCGATGTTTCGTAAAACGGAGACCTCGACTCGCGGTTCCAGCGACGGGATCGAGCCACGAAATTCAAAATGAATTTATTTAAAATATTCGATTAATACCAATTTCGTGCCGTTCGCGCGCAACGGATTATTTATTTATTTATTCGTTGATCAATCGATAAACAAAGGACAAACATAAATCGAGCGAAATAAATTGATTGTATTGAAAAAAAAATCCGAAATATTAATCGCCATAAATTAACGCGATAAAACTAAACGTGGGCGATAATTATAATTTCTCCGGCAGTGTTCCTATAAATAACTCGAATAATCTTTGGATAAATGTTTGATTTCCGCCAAATAATTCCGGGCAAATATGTTCGATAAATATTAAAGTTTCAATTTTTGGCGTGTACGTTGAAATATCAGGTCGTTCTCTAAGTTCGTGTCGCGGTGTGTTTATACTTTTCGCGTTACGTTTCATAAACACAGATAGAAGAGACAGACGCAAGGAGACTCGAGTAACGAAATTGTTATTCTTCGGTTTAGTCCCTAGAAGAGATTCGAAACATAGATCGTGACGTAAGAATTTTAATAACCGGTAAAATAATAAATGAAATGCGTGTCCATTTTCATCATTTGCTGTTGTACGAATTCCGGAAAGGGAATAAGGTAACAAGAGCAGCAAATAAAATTTGTATCGTTTATGGAGAAGGTGTCTCATTGGCTCGTACGTACAGAAAGTGCAAAATCGATTTCGGAAGGGAAATTTTAATCTGGAAGATAAACCAAACGCCGAATACGTCAAAATCACGTGTATATAAACAATGGTAATGATGCCAAAACTAAACGCATGTTAACTTCACGGGTAAGATTAAAATATTACTTCAGAAGAATAAACGACACGAACATACGGGACGACTCGATGCAAGTTTAAAAAGTCTGTACAAATGTTCGAGTATCATCGTTTTCGACACCCCTAAAAATAATAGCATAGTAAAATAATTTTCAAAATACCTGCAATCATTTTCCATCCACACGTTGGTAATACCAGTCGTTCGTTCTCTCACCTAACAGCGTTCAGGTTGAACCCCGAAAGGGTTCGCGTGCTTCGGCGTTTCTAGTTCGATTCACAAAAGGTCTGGTCTGCTTAGAGGCCGGCTATGATTCTGAATGAGGAAGAGGTAGATAAGACCACCGCGATTATTCACCGTTGAAATTCAGTTCCTCGCGTTCGCGTTCAGCAATTCCACGGGCCTCGCCGTTCAACGAAAACTCTCCATAGCGACTGATTTGCTAAAATTATTCTTTAGGTTGGAAGTAACGAGCGTGGTGTTGCCGATAACCGACAGGAAACGGCTACTCGTAAATTCTCCCCGTATCATATGATTCACGAAATGGTCTGGTAGTTTCATTATGTTCTCTGTAATTGGTGACCCGGCCGGGCTGCGTTCTGAAAATGGACCCTGCTTTCGCGAAGATAACGAGCAACAATAAATCATCTGTGACGAAGGGTTCGTCGAACGAGCCGCTATCACCATCGCTATTTGTACTTAACGCTTTTTCAGCTATCGCGTTCCTGAAAGACGACAGCGCGAATTCGCTGAACCGACTCTGCAATTACTTTTTAACCCTTTGCCCTCGTAGCATTTTTCCACGCAAGAAACCTCGAAGGAAATCTTTTACATCGGACGCGAAAATAAATCGTGGAATAAACTTGGATGTTATCTCGTCGAGATATTTCGTATGCAAGATACTTTATTTGTCTCGAGCCACGATGGAAGTTATTCCTCTCGAAGAATTAAAACTTGGACAAAATTAGAAAAATCCCAGATCGGCGGGTCTCGGTCGCTTTTCGAGTGCAAAGGTGTTAAACATTTCTTTGCTCGAGATTGTGAATCGATCATGAGGAAATGTATCTCGATGGTGGAAGTATGGGTGACAACGGTAGAACATTGCGGACAGGTTACTCGATCTGTAATTAGAAATATATATTTAATTTAAAAATTGACGTAAACGTAGGAACTATCTAGGAACTATGTACGTTATTCAATTTTCTTCGTTTCGAGTCTTCTTAAAAATACACTATCGAGAGCAATCGATGGATCATAAATCCATACAATTTATCGTACACGTGCAAACATTTGATGTCTAAAAACAAACACAGAATCTTACTTTATTTCAAAAAAATAAATGCTTGAAACGTTGAATACAGATCTTTGTACCACAAAGATAATTCAATTTGTGAATTCCTTTCACTCACCTCTCGATATACCAATCCTCTCACTTATCGTAAATTTTGCAGAGTACAAGATACCTTAACGTCTGATAAAATCCCACCACCAGTTATTTCCCTTTGAGTATCCCGAGCGATCGATCACAAATCTAACCCACTCTCGTTCACCGCGTAACATTTTTCCAAACGTGTCGCGACGAAGTACAAACCGTACTAAAGTACGTTTTCTATCGTTTCAGAGAGCCTCAGAGAGTACTTCACCAAGTACGGGGATATCACAGAAGTCATGGTTATGAAAGATCCCACCACGCGACGATCAAGGTAAGCCACAGCACGATCTGCGAAAAAACGCGTCCCGTTCTCCTCTCACCACTGGGAAAAATCAAAAAAAAAAAACGAAAAAAAAACGAACGGATCGTTAATTACCGAAAACTCGGTGTATCGAATTTATCGTCGAGTGTAGCAACCCTTTATCGAGTGGAGCTTTATGCATCGCGATAGCGGTCATGAGAGGCATCTGGACTTTTAATAGCGATGCGAGTATTCGCGATCGCTTATCTGGCTGCGGTTTTATGGAACGTCGTTCCCTTTTGATCTTGAATTATGGGGGCGTTTGACGGTCGACCAAGGATTCCTAGACCCCTTATTAGCCGCGCCGCGGTATTCTGTGCTCGCGTGCTCGCGTTTCCTCTCCGAGATACGCGAGACTCGCGTTATATTCTCGCGCATTATGCTGATCGTTTTTTCAATTAAAACGACCTGTCAAAGTCACCGATCCGTCCGACCGGACAATCATTGGTCACGATAAGGACGATCGTGAGAAAGCTAGCGACGATGTTAACGACACTTTTACGCGATTTACAACGCGGTTCGACAACCGGTTCGCGGTACTCGGCTCGAATCGCGAAGAGAACGCGTTAGGGGAGTACTGGTTGACGCGCGAATCTCGGAACGATTAATTCCGTGAATCGCGATGCACCGTGGTCTTTGATCACCTGTGTACCTTCACCGTGGTCGATAGTTTCTTGATAACTCGGTAGCTCGCGGGACTAATTTATGTTGCGTTTGAAACGGGCGTAATGTTTCGAAGAACGCTCGTTACGCGCGCGGAGCTTCTTCGCCGAGCTCGACACTGTTCCACGGTTGGAAACGAGTAAAAGGAATACGGTGAACGTAATGTGGAGACGATAGTAACCTTACGTTAACGTACAGGTTCTGGATAACGAGGTATTTGTTATTATCGGGGATACACGAACGCCTTTTACGTTATGGAATACTTCCCGTGTATGTGCATTCTTTTTCAAGTCGATTTTAGCATTTTGGTCGCGTTGCAACTACTCTTCCGATCAGTATCTTCTAAGGTGACGTAAATTAGTACGTACACGGTCTTAGGTAGTATGATATTTAGTATTACGACGAAAAATGTTGTGAATATATAACAGTATATATAAAAGTACGAGTCTCTTCAAAGTCAAACCTTTCGGTCGAGTTTGGACAGTGTACGGACTTATTTGCATACTCGGTGGATACTGTCAACACGAATATCGTATACACTAGTTACACAATTATTGCATAATACCAAGGAAATTCAGTTGGGTAGTATCATAGTGCAATCGTGAAATTGAATCTTCATTACATTTAATCAGTGCTTGTATCTGAAGACATCATCCATTTCGGTGCAATCTTTTCACCGAAATGGCTTCCAATTTGTGCAATTTTAATTCATAAGCAATCAATAGTAACTGTACCGAGTGATAATTTCCACCAAAGAGAACAGAAGCTGGAAGAATCCTCCAATGGAGTGTCAACAGCTTGAAAACGTAACGTGATTTCTTTTTAAAACTACTTCAAGTAGTACTCTACTTGCAGGAACTAACTTTAAAGGTAATAAATACATTGGTATTGATAATGTTAATGTTGTGCAGAGAAACCGAACGGTTGCACAAATCGTAAATGGTGAAGTTGCTATTTATTTGCATCGCGAAATATCTTACTACGAAACACCTCTTAGCGCAAATTTCAAAGGAATCGTACCCATTATAAACAAAGTTCTGAAACTTCAACGTAGTATGTAGGATAGTATCAATTTTGGAGTATCAGATCGCGTATACAGTATAGATATAATAATTCTGTAAAAAGAATGTAACCTCATTCACTGTTGTATTATTTTAAAATCAAATTTTGTTTATGACTCAGAATATTCACATCTGGTAGATGTGAACCAGGCTTCAAGGTGGCAGGTGTTTGTATCTTGAACGTGTTAATGAGATAAAAGTTTCGGACGGCCTGTAGCTCGTACGTACATGTTCAGTTTACACATTTCGGTAATTCGAGTATCCGATAATTCCTCAAGGGTTCTAATATCCCCTCAGGGGCTGCAGCTTGCCAGACTCGCTGCGGTACGGGTTTGGCGAACCCGAGGTACCTGACGCCAATCATACTCAAGACTCCTGTTGGTCAGATTTCCCCCGCGTAAGAAAAAAAAAGTTTCTAATACGTATTAAGGGAGTTTGACGAGCTAGGTTCTACTCGGTTTCTCGAAGTTCCATCGTTCGAACTCGTTGTTCACGAATTGCGCGAAACACGATTTTTCGCGTGTATATATATGTTTCTTTATTCGAGAGACACAGAGCGTGTACCTAGAGGCGTGGCTTCCGTGTTTCAAACGCGACCGTGGGCGGAGCGAAGAGACAATACGCAGAGAGGCGTATCCAAACGGAATAAAGGGTATAATCGTGGCCTTGAGCGACCGGTGAACTTTGCTCCGACTGTACTCGAAAACTCGAGGATAAATAGAGAACGAACGGTAAAGTTTATGATAACCATACTCGATGGATACCGAAAAATAATAAACGAAACAATTGGAATACGGAGAGACTTCGTCGCGACCCGTTGAACGGTTCCAGTTTCTAGAAATATATCCCCGAAATATCCATATTCTCAAACGTGATGCGTCCTGCGTGCCGCGGTGTATAAATAAACTTAAGAGCGCGTTATAAACACGTAACGGGTCTTAAGCGAGGATTCGCGCAGTCGAAGAAGAAACACCGTTAAAGTTCGCAACATGCACTAGGTTCACGATACGGACGTGACTTCCTCGTTACTTTTGAGATTTAGAATTTGCGCGCTCCTCTGTCTATATTTATGAACGGGAGAGCACAAAATTCCAATTAAGACTCGGAGTTACTTCCACCTTCGGGACGCTAGAATTCAGATAGGGATTACGGGATTGCAGCCCCGCTTCTCTAATTAAGGACACGCGCAACGGACCCGAAAGGCGTGTGTTTTAGGAAATCGCCCAAGAAATCCTCATTGGAATTTTCACGTCTCTATTTCCGCCAGCAACTCTTCCGGAATAACTTGCAGAGAGAAATTAGAAATCGGACTTAACGTGGCTCCGGTTCCAAGAACGGTTTCCTCGCGATGGAAGTATTTTAAAACGGGTACACCGAACTTTTAGTTTCAGTTTTTCATACGAAAATTGACAACGAATTTTTCCTCCTTGAATCGAAGTAATATATACTGAATTTAAATACGAAACGTACAGAGATTTCAAGCACTCGACTCGTAATTCGAACGCGTTTCTGTAGAACCGTATCTTTCGGTGTTTTTGACAACCAAGACACAAATACATTCCGTACTGTAAAAAAAAAGAAACACGCTAAATAAACGATGAAAACCGTGGATGTTTCTATCCGGTTACTTGGAATAAATTCCCAAAGAATGGGGAATTGTCTTCACTTTTCTGCTCCGTTGATCTTCGATTGATTCGCACTCTTGCGAACCGTTGAACTCCTGAACGAAAAATATCCAAACTCTCCAAAGTTCTCTGCGATGGAATTCTTCCTTGTCTTCTATTTTGTTAAATATTCGAGCGTTTGCAAAATGAACCCCGTCGTTGAACAACCCTGGTACGATTCCGTAAACGGTCGTCAACAGTGGTTGACGCGTTATCAAGAGCGTCTTCGGCAATGGCTAATCGAATCTCCGCGTGTGCTGATAACCTATTTTCGCGGTCCGTCGGGCTGTTTATGATAATGTTCCGCGATACGGGCGGGGATAGCAGGCACGAAATCCGCTCGCGCACAGATGCGAGCAGACTATCTGGTGCAGCAAGCGGCGAGTTGGTAAGTGCGATGCATCTGCGGTAGATAGCGAAAGGAAATAATGGGCGCTTGGGATCGCTTCGTGGCGCGCAGGTAAAGCTAGCTCGCTATTCGTTGTCACATTTGTCTGGCTGATAAGTCTATTCCTGGCTCGTAGCATCTGGGCCTACCATCTTCAAACACAGCGGCGCGTGCTGGATGACTATAAACGTACGTGTAACATTATTAATGTTATGCACCGTTCGCCGAAATAGACCTTACACGCGCGTAATCCGCTCCGGGGAACGCGAGGTTGCGAGTTTCATTCGTTCGCGAAGTTATCGAAGGGTCGGTTAACGCTGGCCGTGCTCGCCCGTCGGTTCTGCGTTCGTTCACCGAACGAATGGAAAATAAAACCGACGTGCTCGCGAAATTATCGTCTTCCGTGTCACAGGGGCTACGGTTCCGAGTAATTTACACGCCACCAAGAGGCCACGCGCCGAGATTATTTTAACGGGGGACTGTTCCAGCGAGAATCTCGAGAATCCACGCGATAAGAAATATTCCATTGGTACGATCCCTTTCGTCCACGCGACAGAACTGTACCGTTCGGTTTCGTAATCGTTTTTACACCTCTTCGAGAGACCGGAACCTTCTTTTTACATCTCTTCTATGTATTATACACAGAGTGTTTGCGACAGAAATAAGACCACGAAGAAGAATTATTATCTTTCGTTAATTCGACAACTCGAAAATGTCAATGCTCAAAGACCGAAGGAAGATTTCGAACCTTCTCTTTCTATTTGAAGTCATCGACAATTTCATGGACGACTCGTTCCCCGCGCAATTCCCCGATTCTTCGCGTTTACTTTTTCCAAAACGATTCAAAGTTCACGATCGATTCCGATGAGTCGTAGTGTCACGGAAGAAAACTCGCGTCGCGTTTACATCTCGAAAACGATAAATTTCTTTATATTAATAAAATTGTGTGTAAAATTTCTCTCGTAGCAAACCATTTGCTAAAATTCTTTCGTGACGTATCGTTGATACGTTCATTTACGATTCTCGTCGACGAGAAAGCAACAACGTCCACGCAGTATCCGGTTCCACGAGAGAGAGAGAGAGAGAAGCTTTTACCGCGTCAGCGCTCGAAACGAACTTTCGAAAATTAGAAACGATCGCGCTGTTTCTAGGCTGATAAATGCTCGCCGCGTACCCTCGCGGCGACGTCCTTTCGTCATAAATATATCGCGTATAATCTGCTCGAGTATTCCCGTGGAATAAAGACGTTTGAAGGGATTGGGCGGAAAGTGTAAAGCTGTTCCCTTGTCAGCGAAATGACAGAATTTATGGACCCGGTTGGTTAGGAGGGGATTGTACAGCATCCGTGGTTCTCCACGGGGCGAACGCAACCACTGAGAAAAGTTAATGGCGCGGGTGGCGCGCAATTTTATCGATGGTTTTGCTAAATTCCACGCCTCCTACTCCCGTCTCGGTGAATGTTCTCGTACACGTTGTGTCTCTACGGTGAGAAAACTAAAATAATCTCCGCCGCTCCCTCTCGTAGTTATTGATGACGTCGTCGCCACGTGTGGGCTTGCAGAGAATTTTTCCCTCCCCCGCTCCGCTCTGGGCCTCCTCGGAGCGCCCCGTATCGGCGTTGGAGAACATGGGTAAATACGAAAAGGCAAAAGTGACTGGCAAGCGAAGATTGGCACGTCTATAAATAACGTAGCCTCCAGGACGGATACGTATCGACATCTCCTTACACTCGAAACATTTTCGTTTTACGACACGATTTTCAAGGCGTTCGAGTGCTCGCGCGATTCTCTCGCCGATTTCGCAAATACTCGGTACTACTCGTCGTGGGTAACGCGCGTGATATTTTTAACAGGATTTTTCAACGGTGTGGGTCGCCCCTTTAATCTTCCTCGAGAGAAATCTCGGCTTCCAAAAGTTTGTAAATTATCGAGACGTTTTAGGTACAGAGGTTTATTAACGCGAATCAGGGGGAAATTTGATAGGTTTACGTAGGAATAAATATTCTACTCCATTTGTTCAAACTGTGCCCATTATCTATGCAATGTGTACGCGTTTCGCGGTGGCTACATCGAAATTTAGATAATTTTACAGTTTTTAGGAACACTCTTAGGAAACCGTGAACATATTAATCTTTGTATCTTTGAAATCTTACATTTTTGTTCCGTTGCATCGTCCAAATCTTAGCTCGATTCTTATCTCAATGCTTATTCTAAAAATTGTCAGGATCATCGAGTCGTATCACCGGGTAAGTGTATTTTTCAAATTACTCGAGATATTGCGACACGAAAGTAACCATCGAAACGTTGCGTAAACGTTTGCAATGAAATTGCACAAGGATGTAACGCGACCATCGTCGCAGGATCGATGGTGGTCGTAAATCGATGTTAGCTCGAATTTTTATTTCGAGGAAAATAATCTTTCCCGGATGAAATTAAACCGGTGGCAATTAAACTTCGACGCGCAGCGGTTACGATTTTATTTGTTCACCGTGAAACATTTAACTCCATCGTTCATATTTTAATCTTTGCTCGTCGAGAAACGCGCGAAGAGTTGTTTGCCTATTAGAAATTTTTATCCGGATGCACATTTCGCCGTGTAAAATGAATACTTTAACTCGCAGTCGCCACCGTTTAATTCCCATGCTCTAATTCTATCGTGTACGCGCTATCTTTGTATCTTTGCTAATTAATCTCTACGTCGACATTCGATCGCTCAATCTCTAACAGTTCGTTGCTGTACCAACATTGTGAACTCGTTCATCGGATCGTGTTTGTTCATTTAGGGAACGTTCCACTGGAACAATATTGTTCGAATTATACGGAACGGGGTAACGCAATTTGTTTAATACCCCGGTGTAAATATTGATTTTACGGAAACTTATCTTCCGCTATTGTAAGTAGACTCTTTCTCTCTCTCTGGATTAACGTCTGAAACGATCATTCCGCGTAAGGGGCAGCGTAACGGTATAATTTATCGAAATATATCCCGAGATCGTTTAAAGAACGATCTGGCTACATCAATCGACGAGTTCATCGCGCGACGTAATTAAACCGTGTCTTCCGTTTCGTTTGAATCGTTTCGGTTAATAAGAAATTATCTGCCAGAAATACGAAGCCGTCGTTTACCGGGCTTGGTTTCCTTAGAATTCCCAGCGAGATAGTTGCATTCTATTAATTCAGATTGCCGTACAATTTGCACAGTTTCCCTCTAATTGTATCTTAGCAGCTGATGCAAATTGTCCAAAGTTCGAGTTAAGTTTCCGAGCGTAATTGTTGTCGTGACTGGGTAACCTTGCGACGGTACACGACTCCTTTGGACTCCCGGTTAACAAAAATAGGTGTTTTCACGAGAAAGGCGAAATCGAGCAACAGTTTCGAAGTGACGCCGGCAAACAGAGAATCCACGCGACGAGTACGAACGTTAAATGCCGGCATCGAAGTAATTACCGGGTTTTAAGTGGAGGGAGCGAGGGGACGACAACCACCGCGACGTCGAAGGGGCTTGAAAGAAGGGACGAGATCGACGAAGAGGGTGCACAGACCCCTGGCACAGGTGGCTACGGGGATACCGGAGAAAGGGGACACCATAGATCGAGAGTTCCAGCACGCTTCGAACGCGATTCGATTTTTTTAAATTTCTCGTCAACGGTGATTTTCAAAGTATCCTTAAGATTCGAAAAAAGCGTGAAACTCGAGAAATGTTCAGCTTCCTCCGTGCGAATAACAATGAATAATTTCCCGTAAGCTCGTAAACGAGTCGTCCTCGTTTACTCTCGTGTACACGGTTTCTCCCTTCTGACCGAGAGATGGAGCAACGATAACCGAAACGATCAAGCGGGGGATAGTCCCTCGGTGGCCTTGAGCGGACAATTGATTTTAATCGGACTGTAACAAACACTTTGGGGAACACGCGACTTCTAAGACGAAGGGTTTAACATCGGTCCCGTCCGAAGCTGCTCCTGAGAGGAAATCAGATTACGTCGGGTGGTACCGTAGGACAGGCACGCTGCTTTAATAACGGGTTATACATATATTACGACTCGCCAGAGGAGGACCGGAGTAAACCTCATCCTCTCCGCTCGGGGAGTCTCTCGAGTAACCTATTTGCGGGAATCGATAGACGGAGAGGTCGTGAAAGTAACGATCGATAAAACCTTACGATTGTTTAATTGCAACACGATGCTCGATACAGGAGAAACCATTCCGTTCTAGGTGTATTCGCGGGTATCCCCGAAACGAGGTATCTCCGCGAGTGTCGTATCCGCTCGTGATTCTTGCTCGCTCAGTTCCGTCGTTTCGCGCGGATTTCATTCGTTTGGTCGTCTTGACGGCGTTACAGACGTACCGCTGGTACACGGGCCACCAAGATGACATCGTTGCCTCGATTATTCGTTACATTCGTCGTAGCGTACTTACCGTAATGCGCATCACGAAGCGCCCGCGCTTTCATGATTTACGTTATTCCTGTGTGAATAGCAGACAACTAGTCCTCCTTTTGATGTGCCCTCGAATGGCTGGTGATCAAAGCGCGGTATAAACATGCAAGCGAAGGGAATGTTCAACGCGCCCGAGACCCATCGCGGCAGTCATAACGCGGCGCGCTCCGCGTAGTTGGGGAATTAAGTCCCGGACACTTTGACATATGACGTTGACACTGAAACGGGAACAAGAAGGGGCAAGACGCCGGCTGCGCGGAGACGACATCGTTTAGGATGATTTGATGACGCGCCTGGAAAAACGTGTCACGCTTTGTTCGGCTCTTTCGTGCCGAGCTAAATAGTCACTCCTCGCGTCTCCTAACTTATGCAACAGCGAACCGTGGTCCAAAGTACATTGAGCGCGAGTTTCGCGTCGCAGCGCTCGCGGACGAGGAGGCTGTTACGCGTATAACCTCGTCGACTCGATGATCGTTAACTGTAATGGTTTCTTTCTCCGGTATCCGACACCGATAGGGGGGATTTTCGAGAAATTTCCTCGATAGACTCGAACGATCGAGAACGAGTACCGGGGGCACTGGACTCTGGTCTCTAGTTACACGAGGGAAGAGTTTCAAGCATATGGTTCACGAGTACCTAGGTTACTTGGGGTTTAATCAACTGAAAATATCTACCGGTCATTATTAGCGAGTTTTGACTCGGGTAAACCAGTTCTCTTATTGTACTCGAATCGAAAGTCACGAACTAAAATTACCTATCACCTAGTATCCACCACTATCGAGAGTTGATTCCAATAGTTCGGATATAGTGAAAGATACTAAACTCTCGGAGAATCGATTACTAAATTTCGAAGAAAAGCCTAGTAGTTTCGTAATCGCTTCTTTTATTTAAATAGACAGTGTTTGCGTCAACTTTGAAACTTCCTACTGGTAATTTTGCATCGAATACCGTATGAATGCAAATAAAGGCTCCATTGTTTCTCCTAAAGTCACTTTTTTCGTACCTTGGTCCACGTTTTATTTCGAGATCGGGCTAAAAACGATCGCTTTTTATCATCCACCCTGCCTCGTCGTGGATTGCGAAACAACAACGGTCGGGTTCGCGAGATCTTCGTTTCCCGATAGCCGGGACTCGCCCAACGGAAGACACAAGGAGCATGGAATTTCCTGCGCGCACACGTGTAACGCGTTGGGATTACCAGATTTACGGCCGAGCGAGCCGGTAGTCTCCATTGGTGCCCGTGGTATCCGCGACGAACGAATGCTAAACCGTTTCCATCCGCCGTTTATTCCGTAGCCACGGTATCGCCTTATATGGTATCTGAAATTCATTAACGCCAGACCATGGCTGCTAATTGGCGCGTTTCTATAACGGCGTGTTGTTAAAGGGATTGTACGGCGATAATCGCAGTTAAATTGTCGCGTAACTCTTTAAATTATCCTGTCCCGCTTGCTCCAACGTCGGTTACTCTCCCGCCGCCTTGCTCTTCCCCGTTTAATTAATTGGCCAGAAACTTTCAGCCGTCCGCCCCGACTCTCTCTCTAATTATTCATTCCTTTCGTTCCCGCGAGAACGAGAGAGAGAAAGAGAGACGGGAACAGGAAAACGGGGAAGGGGGTACGAAGCAGCCGGACAACAAAACGAAGCACAGGACAACTTACTTGCGCCGAGTTATAAAGCACAGAAGCAACAGTCGGGCCTATTCACGCCCGCTTATTATGCATATCAAACCGACCAACCCTCTCCCACCTCTTCCTTTCCGCGCTCACCTTTCGTTCCCTCATTTTTCGTCCTCTGTGCCGATACAAAGGCTATTTAGCAATTCTTCGGCTCTTCCGAGAGAATTTTAATCTCGAACGTGTTTACGACGTTCTGCTGGTAATTGCCAACGGTCACGATTAAGAGACGTAGGGAGTGGGGGCAGCTACGAGGAAACTGAGTTTTCTAATTTACGGGATCGAGGAGGTTCGCTGTATTTCCGGATAAAGCGCCGCGAAAGATCGAAATCGTGACCGTTTCGATGCAAGTCACGAAGAACCGAAGAATAAGTGTCGAGTTTGATCGCGATAGGATTATTCTTAACCAATTTCACGTAGAGCATTTTACGTACAGCCGACAACATTATCCGTGATTGCGACCACAGTGGATTTCACCGTGTAAAATATTTCGAAAGCTCCCGTTAAATCTCATAAACGAGACCTCTAAGACCAAGATTTTGAATCCTTGTATTAACTTCCTTGTATCTCGTAAACGAGAAATATGAACGTTCGTGCGAACTTTCTGCACAGTTTTCTCAGTTACCAATTTCAGGTGGGTTTCACTGATCGCGAATCGTAGGACACCCGTTGTACTTTATTTGTATTTACGTCGAACCGAATGAAATCGACGCTCCTTGGACGAACAAAGCCCCGTGCCACGATACAGGATAATCGAGCCGCGTACGAGCGGAAAACGGTCCTCGAGCTAGAAACGGTTCAATTACTTTCGAACGGAAACGGGTTCGCGTCTGCGACACGTTACGCGTTATTAACCGGGACGTGGCCTCGATAGATTTAAATTTCTTCGTCGGAGATCTGGGAAATTTCTGTGGCAGTTGGAAGCCGCTTAGAGGGCGGCTAGACGGAGAGGGTGAACGAGGACGACAGGCGGGTAGAGGATAGAGGAACGCGACTATAGGGCTCGGGAACAAGGGTGGTTGAATCCCTCAGCGCCACGTCGTAGCTCATATCTGCCGCAAAGGGACGTGGAACCTGTATGCAGGGGGTGAGGCATGGGGTTACTCTGCGGGTTGTAAATTAATGGTTAGCCCGTGGTACGGGACGGAGAGGGGCCGGGTTCGTCCTAAGGGTTCTGCTTGATCTATGGGCGGCGTGTGTGCCAGGTCAAACGGGTCTTGCTCGTTGATACGAGGGCCTCGCGAAAACCGTCTCTCCCTCTTTCCTCGATCGTCCGAAAATCGATACCCGTTCGTCCACGCGGCCTTTTTGGTAATAGAGACCGTGAACGAGGGGGCCTTTCGTGCCCACCGTGGCCCATTTAACGCGTTATCTCTTTCATAGTCGACGCCCAGGGGCCTCCAAGTAGCCGCGTTGAGCTCCGGGCTTTTCGAGTCTATGGAAACGCGAAAGCTCGATACCCGAGACCCTTCCCTCGCAATTTATGCGAACGTTCCACGGTTGCGACGAGGACCTGGAAACGATCGACGCCCGATACTCCAGTGCTGGTTAACTTTGGCGTCGAAGTCTCGAATTTGCGGCCAACGAAGACGCTGAATTCCTGAATTCCCTGCAACGATCGTTCGCCTCTTTGTTGTTTCTCGACGGATGTACCGAGATCGATGGTAGGAATAATGTCAGAGGTTTGGCGCAATAAATTCAGGATTTTAGAAACTTTGATAAGGTGCAGCGATAATTATTTAAGATTATTTGGGTCGGATGATTCTCCGAGATTTTGTCTTGTGCGATGTACGAAAATCGATGTGCGAAGCACAGGTGGAGAATAGTTTTGTCAGAAGTTGATGCTTGGGGTATGGATTCTTTTTCGAAGGTATACAGACTGATTGTGAGTTAGTAAAAACTGTTGTTTTCGAAGTGTCTCGTTTATTCATTTGATCGACAAGTTTTCTCATAGAAAATATGTCGTATTCGAGAATACTCGTGCTTTTCTAGCTTTTTCATTTTACATTTTCGTGTGAAAAATTGTTCAAACGATACCGTCTATTTTCTCAAAATCAACTCGTCGGGTCGTCAACCGTTGAATCCATCTTTTTACCTCTTTCGATGTTTAAAAATCTCAAGAAAATACAAGACGTCGAAAATTTAAAAGGCGCTCGTTCAACGTGTCCCCTTTGAATAAAATTGCATCTACCACGGAACGTGTATTTCGAACAGAAGTTGTTATTGCCTCGCCCTGTGGATTCGCGGACCGACTTCATCGTCGGGTCGAGAAAACGTGGGGCAAAAAAAATTTTATCAATAGCCGAGGCATCGCTGCGCCTGGCAGTTCCGGATGTTCCGATTCGAGAACCCCGTTCTTAGAATTCACGGCAAACTGACGTTACTCTCTCCAATTACGATGTTTCACCTTCGCTCGAAGATTCTCGAGAGTCTCTGGAGCGTTGCATACACAGACGTCTCTCGAGGATCCGCTTTCTTCGATAGTTACACGGGGCGGATTCGTACCGGAGGATCCTAATTAAACCCGCCACTAGAATCCGATTCGAAAATTTCGGGATAACACGGACAAAACCCTGAATGAAGTCTGAGAAGTCTCTCGACCGCTCGCGATACGTCGTTCCTTTGGCATCGTGGAAAACACCTAATCGCCTCCCCGTTGTGAACTCTATCTCGAAACCGTGGTCTGTGAATTTTCGACGATTCCATCGAGCGTACGGAATATACCCCGATGTTCCACGTTCCACCGTTCGAATAATTCCGCAATTTCGCGATACTTCGAGTCAGCCTATTACCGCGTTGTCGCGGTCTACGATTTTTCTTAACGATGCTTCCGTGTTTCCCGTCGTTGGTCCAGGTCCACGCAATAGTCCATCGAACGACAATCGCGGGCTGTGGAAGATCAGTGTCGGGACGTTACTCGGAAGTAGCCGGAGGAGACCGTTATTCCGCCATTAAATGAATCGAAATCCTCATTTCTGGTGATTTTAGCCGTCTCCCGTCCCACCGGTTCGAAAGGAGACAGCCACGAGATAGGAAGAAAGAACGAGAGGCGTCGTGAGGGGGAACGAAGCTCTCTCCTATCGACAGTCTCATTTCCTGCTTCGAACTTATCAAGACAAATACACGCTGAACACGCTCTCCCGTTCTTCCAGCCAGTCTCGCGTTCGGAAAATATCTCTAATGAACAAACTATCCGATTTGAGCCCCCGCAGCCCTGCTGCCAACCACATTGCGCCACGGTTGCCGGCGCCACGCTCCTCCCATCAGCCTCGAGAAGGTTGGAAGTCTTCGATAACCAATCTCAATTTCAGCGCGATGTATCCGTTACGTGGTGCCTAGCTCCCATTTTGGCTCCACTCGGTTTCTCGTTTTTTTTTTCCACCCCCACCTCCGCCTCCCCTCGACCCAATCCAGCCCCGTTTCTCCATTCTGGAAGGGGTCTGTCCGTTGTCTGTACGGTTTGCTTTATTAGAACTGTTGGGAATTACGTCTTCTTTGTCTCCGGTTGCTAGGTAACCTGGAAAAATCGCCCACTTCGGAGCAGCTCGCTCTTTAGCGTGAAACGAGCAAGAGAGAAAGCAAGAGAGAGAGAGAGAGAGAGAGAGATCCTCGGTGTTCGCGGGACATTTTCTTTTTCTTTTTTTTTTTTGGCAGTTCCTAGATTGGCGACACACGCTTCGAGAGTCGGTCGATTCTAAAAATGGAACTTTAATGGAGGCAGAGAGAGAGAGAGAGATGGGGGGAGAGAAAAGAGAGTCTCTCTTTTGAGAGCGCATTGTTGCGCACGGATCCCCGTGATTTCGATTTTGAAAAGACGAGTGACTATTGTACGAAGTGGGTCGCGCAACCGACGCCGGTCCCGTAAATTCGTTCGGACGTCCGATCCACCTTCCGAATCGGTGTTTTTCGAAATTTTCCAACCGTGATGCCCCCTTCGAGAGCCACGTTCTACATCGTGGTACCCGTTGCACTTACCCCGAACGAAGTATTCCATCGGTGATTTAACGACGCGGTGCCGAGAAACAATGGAAGTCTGAAAATAGCGAAGACTCCGCGCAACGATGACGGCCGTGCCCGGTTCAATTTTAAACGAACAAAAGGAAAGTTCAGCGAAATCGAAATCCATCTTACAATTTTTACAATCGTTACGAGCCACGTCACGAGCTCGCGTACCTGAAAAACGACTGATCCGGTTCTCGACTCGCAAAAAATCGAGACGGTTCCCTTGTCCTCCGGTAACAAAAACGTCGAGCGTGAGTTCCGCACCGTAACCGCCATAAATACCGAGACTTTCTTTCGCGACTCCATTGATCAGACATCGCGAAGGGTAGAAGTATCAATCCCCCTTGTATCCACCGCTACCAGGGAGCTTGGCTCGGTAGAGTCCTCTCATCGTATTCGAATCATCGTGAGTATACAGAACCCTTGACTCCAGTTTCCAGGAGTTGCAAGGAAGATTGTTCTTAGCCCGTATTTACCGCTGTAGGTTCAAAGTACACAAAGAGTTGGATATCTAGGCTACTTAGACATCTAGGCTACTCGATCTTTAATCCCATTGATCGAAGATCACGAGCTGAAACTATCCAAGATAGTTTCCAACAGCCACTTATATCGGATGGTTCAGCTTGGTCAGAGTTTACCCGATCCTGGTTAACAAAAACATTGGTAACTCTTCGTTGAACTTCTTCGCAGATTGGTCCCGGTTCCGAAGAAATATCTTCTCCGAAAAATTATAAAATTCCGCGCCAAGATAGTCGCGATCGATGGGTGCCAGCTACACGAAAGCTTCGATCGCGAGTTTCCCGGTCGCCGGCGGCTGGACGGTCGAGGAAACGGTTGGACGATTGTCAGCGAGAAAGCAATTTTAAAATCGCGAATCGCCGATAGTTCCTTCGATTACTTCAATCACTGGCTCGTTCATCTTACTTGCAGAGAATCCCATTACCTCCCGACGGTTGGCGCGGCTCTTCTACCGGGAAGACGAAAGAACGAAAGTCCCCCGACGAGATTCGTCGCTCGGGGAGAATCGAACTTAATTTGCGTGGCCGTTCGCTTTATTAGCGAGGACCGAGATCGCCCCGGGACAAGTTTATCCACGAAACTTCGACGTCGGTGTCCGAAATCTCTCGTATCGGAGGCACAGCCTGTTCGCCGACCGTTACGAACGTCGTGGAACGCGAGCGAAACGGAAGAATGAAAGAAGCCGAAAGGAAGGAGGTCGTGAAACGATGGGGCACGAGGAGAAGAGACTCGGCTCGAGTGTAGCAGAGGCCCCCGTCTACCCGCCGGGCAATCTGTTAATTCGATCGTAAATTGTCGTTAGCGGAAAATTTAGTTGGAACTTAGCGGCGATAATTACACAGGTTTTGCAGCGGGTCGCGCTGGACCTGGAAAAAGAAACGAGACGACGAAGGAAACGGAAGGGAAAACCCGACGGAAGAAAAAGGGTAACCGGTGGGTGTAACGGTGGTGCGGGGTGGGGGTAGAACGATCGCTGAAGTAGAATTTATCGAGCGATAAGCGCCCTGCAACTTTCTTCCCTTACGATCGTCATTCTTTATCAGTCCACTCGTGGTCGACACCAGCGTATCGAGGTCGGGATACCGGGCTTTATGAATCGGGATTATTAAGGTCCTTCCAGGATCGTAGATCTTCCTTCCCTGTCTCGTGTCTCCCCTGGTCCCTACCGCCAATCGCCGATGAAAACGTCGCCGTGGAGCACTTCCGGTCCTCCGTCTTCATACACGTAGCCGCGACCGGATGCTTGCCACGGTGTGGCGGTCGGTGTGGCCACGAACCGTTTTCGTTGTTTCAACGATCGCCCGCCATCTTTTTCTTCCAACGGCCATCCGCGGCCGATGAAATCTATTTTCGACCAAACACGAACTCCACTTGGAGGAGGAAAACCGGACGAACCGTTTCCTGATCGCGTGGTCGTCGAAGCTTGTTTCGAGGATGGAGCTTGAAACGGTTTCGTGGAACAGGTCCGGTGATTTTTATAGTTTTTGGAAGTCGCCTTTCGAGGGAGAGATCGTTCGTCGGATCTTCGTTGAACTTGGTTTCGATAAATGTTCGTTCGAACGAAAACATTGTGTTGTTTTGTACGTGTTAATAGCTTACTATGCTCTGTTAACAAGTATTCCAATGAATAGATTAGGATGGGGATTTCAAAGAGACGTGGTATCTTATAGTATCTCACTATTGAAAAAGTAACGCGTGTAGTTGTAGCATAAAGAATATTTAAACCAAAACGTTGTTATAGCAACTCGATGCAAAGAATAGAAAACACGTCGAAACAAATAAAGAAAAATACAAATAGCGCACCACACACCGAAAGAAAAATCTCGAACAATCATTAGTCCAAAAAAGTCTTTGTTTCAATACGATATTCGGGTCTCGGACGAAAAAACAGAGAATTGTTACGCTCATTTCGAATAATTCAAGAGTAAGTCGATCTTATCGATCTCGATCGTTAGAATGTTCGTCTTCGAAAAATGTTCAGGAACTCTTCCGTTCTTCTATCCACGATGTCAACCATCGAGGGTATCGCCAGTCGTAAAGAAAATGGTCGAACGGGCGTTTAACTCGTCGAAGAGCTTAACAGAACGTAACGTGAAATTGTACTTCGTTGGTTAACGTCGATAAATAACGTTTGCAATTCTAATCAACGCGATGCAACCCCGGTTGGCTGCGTGTCCCGAGTATCTTCGAACTTCCGTGTTTTCCGTAACGAGAACGAGGTTGAAGGGAGCTCGGTCAAGCTCACCCGCTGGTTATAAGGTTTTCCGGTGATAGGCTCGCGCGTGGTCGAAACTACCGCAGGAGCGATGGATGAGAAAGGTGTTGAGTAATTTATCAGGCTGCCTGAAAGGCGTGGGTTGCGATGGTACGAGTTTCTCGTCGGTAAACGCGTGGATCAGCGTAGCGTGAAGTCTTATCTGGTCAGCGGGAGTCCCAAGGGTGTTCATAACCCCGTTGCACGGGACCACGATAATCCTCTTAGATACATCGCCGTGGCAATGGAACGTCATAAATCTGGTATCTGTTATTCGCGAGTGAAATGCGGGGGACAACTGATTCCTCGTGCGCGATACGTTTGCCCCGGTGAACTTTGCTCGCGCAACACGGCTGTCGTTGACAGCCAACCCTGCCGGTAGTAGCTAGTTCGTTGCTTCTGATCGCGGCTGAACTCGTCCAAACGATCACGTGTTTGTACATCGAGCACAAGGAACGAGTTGCACGGAGAGGTAAACGCCGACTCTTCGAGTTAAAATAGAAACTTCTCCGATACCTCGACACGCAAGGTATGTTCTCCAAATTGACAAATTTCTGGTGAAAATTTCAACGCTACATTCAAAATCAAAGCAATTAGTTACGATGCTCGTTAATATCTCGTAATTAAATATACAATCGAGCTCGATTACGTCTAAGCTCGCTCACTTCGTATGGTTTTATCTGTTCAACGACTCTGCCTCGAATTAATATTGTAACCGAGGATATTCTTCTTCCCAAGTGTCGATTCTACTTGACACCACTTCGTCAATGTTACGTAAACGTTGTTTGCAAACACGCGATAAATGATACAGGTATTTGAATGGTAAGTGTCTATCCCTTGGATTGTTCCCAAAGTGATTTCGTTTTTCAAAATGGAGAATATATAATTTAACAAAATGTTTGCTCGCTATGAAGAAATCGTGTTTCATTTCCACCAAGATAAAAACGAAACGACTTTCCGAACAAGTCGATACAAAGCGTATTTTCAGATTCCTCGAAAACTGAGCCTCGAAGAGAGAAAGAAGCTTACTCCACAATCTGTTCATATATTTCCACAAGAAATCGCCCGTTGCCCGTATCTTTCGATGACACTTCGTATTCGACCGGTTTCGAATCGGTCGGGTTACGCGCGACTAAAAACTTGTCGTTGTCGGGAACACGCGAGGCGTTCTCTCGCGAGGATCGTCCCGCGTCACGGGGTAGCGAGCGCGTTAACAATGCAGAGGACGCGTTCGGTCACACGTAAACCGTTAACGATTCTTCCTCGAGAGTGGACTGCGTGATCGTATCGCGTGTCGGTCGTCCGCGTTACACGTTTCGCGGGGGAAAAAAAAGAAGCTTCGAGGAGGCCTATCGGTCGTGAGAGGAGCGGAAATCACGGAAGATCCGTGGTGCGGGTGAGCTCCTCCTCTTGCTTCTTCTTTCAGCCAAGGTCTCCTTAGGATGGTTACGAGCGCGGACGGACCCTCTTGCTACGGTTGCGTTCGACGTTGTTCCGTGTTTCGCGGCGAAAACACGCGATTCCCGCGTTAACTCCCGCAGGGCGCAGCGGGTGTCCTCGCGCGGACTCGCATTAACCCACCTCTCCCTCTCCGCTACCTCTATCGTCCCGACCACCCTTCGAGAACCCGCAACCCCCTTAATTCCACCGATCCACGGACGTGCACACAACGCATCGGTTGCCTTCCCGCTATCTCGACCTCGCTCGAGCGTATGTTGGAGCGTTACCAACCACCACCCTCGTTTATTCTTCGGCGAGCCGTGCGGATGTACCGCCGTTTAATAACGCGTGCACGCATCGACCGTTAAATTTAGCCCTACGGAAATTAAGAGTTTACCTCGGTTAATCGCCGGTGAGCCCGCGGACACGCGATTATACACCACGGATTCCTCGCGTCGCGTCGCGTCGAGGCGTTTCTCGATCCGAATAATTCCAGTTCGAGGTGAAACTGGTCGCAATGACGAAAAATAGGTCTACGTTTGGGTCGCGCGGAACCCAATGCGGAAGATTCCATGACGTTGAAATTTGCGACCGTTCGTCGAGTTCCGCGAAAGTAAACGAAAATAACGAGAATACGAGAATAGTTGTGTTTTACAAGTAGTAAGCTCGGTATAAGAATGTAAGACTATAAGTGAAGAGGTTGTAGGCAAACCACGGTAGAAATTTAAAAAATTGATTTTCTTCGATACCTCTCGTAAGAAACTTTTATTCCACGTTTTCGATTTACTTCTACGCGAACAGTCGCGCCCTTTTTCTAGAAACGAAAATAAAATACGTTACAGTCTTCTAACCGTACTCATTCGAAGATTAAATTACAACTCGTGATTATTTTTATCAAATCTGTCCAAAGACTGATGTATCTTAAATAGCGAGTTTCCGTTTTCGATGTCGGAACATTTATCGTTCAATTAGCGTTCTTAAAGCGGAGCAACCCTCTCGGCACCCGACGACGTATTCCAATTGAAATTCACCTACTCTCCGCGTCGAACGGTCATCGCAATTAACGAGTGAATCGGAGCACGGAAAGCACACGGTACCGCGAAACTTCAATTTCGTCGTCGTCTTGACGGTTTCGCGTCCCCGCGTAGATCAACGAACACGACAACCTCTCAGACGCGATGCTCTCTTTATTAAATTACCGCGCCAAATATAGTCAAACTTTCCCACGACATTCCCCACGTATATTACCCGCCCGTAGTTTTCCCGTGCTGTAGACACGAGGGAGGTTTATGGAAACCCCGTACATCGTTCCAAAGCTATCGACTGTTTAACAACGCGGTTTTACGGCGTGCCCCTGTAATACTGACGTTAGATGGGACACCAACCGCGAGGATACGCTGCAACACCGTAAACCCTTGTGCTCGTTGTCCGTTGTCCCGTGTTCCTAGCCTGTGTCGGTGCAACGACTATTTCGTTCGACGAACGACAAGTTTTGAGCACCGAGACGATGACGACTCGTCGTGTCTCGGTTCGTCCGTTTCTTTACGGCGCGCGTGAAGTTATTACTTTCCGCGATAGTGTTCGCGCCGTGGGGAAAATGGTAAATTGCAACGTTGTCGAGAGGTGGAACTGGGTGGGCTCTGTACTTTTCATTTTACCACGTGACGTTTCCTGAGTGTTTCGAAACCGGTTCACTGACAAATTTTGATCCTATCCCTGCGATTAAATCTCGCGCCATTTCTTCTTTAACTCCCCGATCCTCTCCGTTCGCGATGTTTCGAGCAAAGAATTTTTTATTTCAAAGCCGAGAAGATTAATTAAAGGACTAAATGGAAGAAAAGATAGAGCCAGGTCTGTACTGACCCACGTGTGGTTGTCGTTCAGCGGAAGGTTGGCGCAGGGTTAATATCTCGAAGAGAATGTTTCTCGAGAAAGTTTCGCGCGCTTTTCGAAGGTGAAACAGTCTCAGGTTCGCTCGAACAATCGGTCCAGGCGATTGTTACCCTCGGCCGCGGCCGAACGTTAAACTAATTAAGCAGAATTAGAGTGCAGTTACCTGCGAGGCAATTCCATTGGTTATTTTCAACCGGAAATCTGGAACGGAGCCGGTCGACCTCAATACCCGACATCTCGGTAAGGAGGAAAATGCCGCAAATCCAATTATAAATTAAGGATCTTGGGAATAGAACTCCGAGGGAAAGATTCTTCGAGTATTCGCGGGTATTCCGTCCGAACAGCCGAACTTTGTCCTCTTTCCCTTTTTAATGGACACTTCCGTGAAAAACTGGGGGAGGAAACGAACTTTTCCGCGCCGACGAGAAAACACTACCGAGCTTCTGGCTAATTATCCAAAAGGGTAATAGAATATTGTCGCGACTACTTCTTCGAGTATAGATCGATACGTGGCTTCGAAGTTTTGTTAAAAAAAAAGAGCAAACTACACGTCTCGAGAAAATAATCGTACTCCCCTTTAGCGAAGCGAGATACTCAACGAACGTTCAAAAATTGTCTCGAGAATGTATTAAAAAGTAATCTTTTTCGCTGGAAAAAATATCAAAAAGTGATATTTTCATCGAGAAAATTCGTATTCGAAAATAATCGATCAACTTCTGGTCACGTTAACGCGTTCTAATCGAATGC
Organism: Ptiloglossa arizonensis; assembly: GCF_051014685.1. Lineage (NCBI taxonomy): Eukaryota > Metazoa > Arthropoda > Insecta > Hymenoptera > Colletidae > Ptiloglossa > Ptiloglossa arizonensis. Next base: position 11,284,585 of record NC_135056.1, read on the forward strand.
TTGAATAGCTACCCGTCTGAGAAAACATGCATCGATTCTCAAAGCACCTCGAACAAAGAGAACGAAAGCCTGCGCGTTAATTGACGCGCGATCGGCGTAACGGCGCGGATTCTGCGCGGAATCGCGCGAGAAATCGCGGAAATATCTGTTCGAAGTCTCGAGATAGGGTGGAGAGTTAATCGAGTCGTCTGGTGTCTCAAGATCAACCGTTTTCGAGCGCGGAGTAGGAACGCGACGATGCAATCCGAGAACCGGTGCATCTCACCGAGGCTGCACCTGTGACCGCGTTCCCGCCGTTGCAGCGGCAGCAGTAGCACCAGCAGCGCGTCGTCATAGTCGTCGTCGTCGTCGTCGTCTCGCGGCTTCGTATCCAGAGAGGCACGATATTAATAAGCGACGTCTGGCGTGTCTGCGTTAAACAAACAGCTGAAACTGCACGGAAGGAAAGTGAACGGGGGTCCCGGTAGACAGGTCTGGTTGTAACGGGCGTCGTCTGCAAAAATCGACGCGGCTTGGCGCGATCCTGTAACACCTGGCGGGGCCGAGCACTTGCGAATTCCGTTTCCCTGAAAACGCGACGAACGTTCGTGGTTCGACCAGAGGGGCCATCCCCTAACCGCCCCGCCACGTTCCTCGTCCACGTTGCATCGTCGTTGCGCGTTTCTGGCGTCGAGCGCACGAACGCAGTCGGCCGTGTCATTAAGCAAATCACGCGGCCCGGTCCGTCTGAAATTTAATGGGTATGCGCTCCATCGAGCACGCCAGACAGCGGTTTCTTGTTTTCTCTTCCTACCCCTCCTCCTTCTCCGCGGCCTAGGCCCCCTCCAGCCACCTACCCCTTTCCGTATTCCTGGGGCCGCGCTACTTCCACCCAGGTACGCGGCCCGCGAACCGCGATAAATTATACGATTGTACTTTTTGCACCCGGGCCACAACGTTCCGGCGATTTATGACCCGCCATTATTCATTATTTTTCCAAGATTCATAGGGCGGCATGAATTAGCACTTCGAGGGCTGATCTCCTTTTCGTGGGAGAATTATTTGTTTGAATAAATTCCAACCGAACGAACCACGCGCTGCGCTTGGAATTATATACGAAATATTATTCCAGGAGGGGGTTGATCCGAAGAAAGGATCGATGAATTTAGAGAACGAGTCACCGGGAAGATGGACGCACAGCTTTCGATTTTTCTCGCGAATTTCTACGGTTTAGAGAGATTTTTAGAAACCTGTAAATGGACTTTTGTAAATGGAGAACGAATGTTTTCTAAGTTTCGGAAGGGGTTAAGGTAGTTTCTTTTTTTATTTTACACTGAAAAAGAATTTTGGAGCGATTCTAGATTTAAAAGAATCTATTGGAAGACGGACGGATCGGTTTAGTTAATTATATTCGAAATATTATTCCAGGAGGGGGTTGATCCGAAGAATCACGTCCGACGAACGGATCGGTTCAGTTTTTTTTTACGAATTTCTCCATTTATGCGGAATTTTTAGAAACGACCGTTGTATTATTTTTAGAAGCAATGTTTTCGAAGTTTTAGAAGGGGTCGATGTAATTTTTCTATCGCTCTACGACGAAAAAGAAGTCTACGTCATTTTTCAAATTTAAAAGAATCTCGAGCACACAAGTGGACCGTGCATTTTAATTAAAACCCTGGTTGCGCGAGTTTTACGTTGCATCGACTGCAAGGTCATTAACAACGAGGTTAATCGAATGTATTATACTTTGAAAAACACGTTGTTAATTTTCTCGATAACTTCTTCTATTTCCATATCGCTCTCGCAAACGAAGATTAATTTCTTCTCGATCCCCGTTTTGAATTATTACCACGAGCTTAAATAATTCAAGAATTACTTTCCTAATTCGTTCGATACTCGCCAAGAATCAACAGATTCCACGATTTTCGCTAACAAAAACACTAGCGACTCTCCGATCGAAGTGTTCCGTAAACTCAGCCTTCGATTCCTTTGGATATCCAAAGAAACAATGTTAGATTAATATTCCCGTCGTAAATTTCCCGTGCATACAATGTTGGACAAAAAATGGCCTACTGACACGGAGCTGCGTATTGACCCAGAAATAAAAACTACCCGCCTCTATCCGCGGGAGTCAATTCGACGCGACCCAGAATACCGGTTTTGCCGGAAGAATTTACTTAATTCTGTTAGCGTTGTTGCAAATTGCTGAATTCAACGACGGCATAGAATTCACCCCCTCCGTTGCTCTTCAAACACGACTTCGTCAAATTATTGCTTATTCAAGAGTTTGCTAAACCGTCTCCCTGGAAAGGAGTTAAAATGCGTCGACGAGGTTCGACCGAATTCCATCAACCGGGATCGAATCAATTTTTTATCAAAAAATTCAAAAAAACCTACAACCACGCTAAATTCCACGACTCGTATATTGTACAGAACAACCAGACACCCCTTTACGACTAATTCCCGGTCAACCGTGCAATTTATTCACAGCTTGAAAATTCTCTTCTCTTCTCTCTCTCTCACTCTTTGTCTCTTTCTTTGACTCTCTCTGTCTCGCCCCGTGGAACTTTATTTCTCCGCGCGTCGGGCGGTAAGTTACTCCGGAAATTGTACGTACAACTTCTAACGACTCCTGTCGTTATTTCTGACCAAGTGTAACAAGAACGTTGCGCCGTGGCCTGGCGAACATATTCGAGGGGCAAGATAGTCCGGTAACTTTGGGAACTTTAACGGGCCGGGGGCCGCGCCGCCTCCCGCGTTCCCTAACAGCTCGTGTCTTTACGGTGTTCCGCTCGACCGTGTCCGAAAATTCCGCGATCGATCCCCGTGAACGTCATGGGGTCGAAAATTGGGAGTAGAAATATACTTTGTCGCGTGATTAAATTTCTCGAATCGTGCATACGGTCTGCGCGAGTTCATGGAATCCGTCAGTTCATGACAGGATTAACTCGTGCACCGAATGGTCGAACAATTTTTAATTTTCCAAAGTAGTCATTACAGTCGACGATAACCTAGGTTTTCTGAACGGTTACGAAACATGTGCAAGACAATCCCCCTCTTTCGGCGCAAAATTAACTTAATCATGCACAACCATGTCCACTTCTCCGGTAGATCGATTTATCTATAGAAACACACACCAAACTCGTGTAAATAGCTTACGCAAAAGAACATTCTTTCGGTAAGCGTTATTCACTCAGTCAACATCATTCTGTGATCGTTCTCCGTTCCGTGAGCGTTACTCGTCCACTCATTTTTCCATGATTCGGAGTCCACTTCGACAAGTATGTCCAAATACACATCTACAATCGATGCAATCTCATAATTTATACTTCCAACGATCCCGACATTAATTTGTTCTTCTGGAAACGCAATCGACGAGATAGTACAACTTCAATGTTTCCCACCGACTATGGTGCAACAAAATTCACGGTGGCTGGTACGAACAGTGTTCCGTAATTTATCGGTACTTCCCCCTCCCCCCGACACCTTTTGTCTTGTCGTTGGCAAAAACTATCGCGAATTCGAGCCGCGTCGTTGGAATACTTGGTCGCGTTCGGTAGCCGGTCAGCGTTGCCCGCAATCCTATACAAGTTGGTGGCCAGCAATGAAAATTAGCCGCGGCGGTTCGGGCTCAACGTTTTAATTGCGATCAAACCTGAGAAGCCCGCAATGGCGTAGGAGGCCTCTCGGGCCGGCCGCGCGCGTGTCCGCTACGTGTGCGAGGGAACCGCTGTCCAGAACTATCTTCCATCCCGGTTTGTGTTTGCAAACTAACTCGGCTGACAGGACTGGCCCGCCGCACACGCCGCTGTTTATCCACGTCCGTCTCTGTTCGTGTTGGCCGCGTGTGCATCACCGGGCTGGTTTGTATGCGGGATAGATTGCCGCTGACCCGTTGTTAAGTTAGTTCGCCGTGTTTCGTGCCCAGGCTGTCCGGGGAGTGATTCTGCTAATTAAATCGACCTCGTGGAAAATGGGGAGAGGACGTGGCGTCGCGTGAGGTGAAGAGGGGCGGAGAAAAAAAAATTCTAGACGAACGACGAACGGGACTGTTGAGATCCATGTGGTTGGGTCTTGGGTTTGGAGAGAATCGTCTTCGAGATAGGGGTCAGGGTATTCGGAATTGGGCCACGTTTTCGAGGATCTAGGTACACTTGGCTGGTAGATGGTCATAGAGCGGGATTTGGTAAGAATGCTTTGTTCGGTTAGGATGAGATTCTATCGAGTAAATTGGCTTCCGTGAAGAAGCTAAGTGTTCTGGAAAAGAGAGGAACTTGTGGACTTTGACGATCGACGTAAGTGTGTGATATACACGTGGTTAGGTTTGTTTTTGAAATTATTGTTTAGTATTCGTAATTGGTCTGTATTTTCGGGGACTTGGGTAGGGATGAGCATTAGTTAGTCATAAATTAGGATTTGGAAAGACTGCTATTGTTATTTCAGGAAGTGATTCTGCTAATTGTATTGGTTCTCAAGAGAGCAGAGAGAAACAGATCGGTAAATATAGCAGCTGTCTACTCGATGTGTCTATTCTAAGTCGATTGATTGTTTACGGATGTCTGTCTGCGTATATTCTTGGTGTTAATTAGATTTTCTGATCGGTATCTCTCGTTTCAATGACGGTGTCTAAATTAGGTCTGGGTTAGACAGATATATTTGTTCACGATTGATGCATTTGATTTACGAATCAGTCAGGTGATGTCTCTGAAGAGTAAGAAAAAGTTGCTGGTTTTCCTTTTCATTAATAATGGATAGGCGTGTAATTTTGTTTCGATCGAAAATTTTAAGTTCGACAGGTGAAGCCGTAACGTAATCTCGCAAACTATTGTAAATGGAAAGTTGATAAATTATTCCAGTACCGAGAAAATTAAAATAAAAGTGAAAACATACTTTGAACCACTGTTTGCTGTATTAAGCTTTAAAGTAGATCTCGTCGCAAGTACTCGTACCGGTACGTAAGCAATATCAGTGCCGGATAAAAATATTTACGGTCGACAATAAATTCGGAGTAAAAATATTTTATCATCTCGTTCTTGCAAACAGTGTTGACAATAAAGGGGACGAAAATTATTTCTCGACTTTAAGTTTTGTTACCTTCCAGTATACTTCGCGTTAGTTTTCGCCAAAGCCATAAAGAATTTGCTGTAAAAAGTTCCCTGTATCTCCAACGTTTTCAAGATAACATTAGAGGGTGAAACTTTAATGGCTAGTTTCACCCCTTGAACTCGAGTTCTCGCAGCTAAAAAAGGATGCTTTTTGTACAAACTTTCGGAGTTCTTCTCGCGAGTATTTTTCTTGAAAATCGGCCTACGAAGTGATTATTCAAATGTTCAGTGTTAAGGGTGTGCAGCAAGTACGATGCCGAGGCGCGATTTCAGAATCTCGACCGTAACGCTCGAGAAAATAATATCCATCGTCGTAATTTGAAATTTCTTTTCAGTTGTATGCGCAAAAATTGCAATTCTCGTATTGTGCGCTCGCGCTGTTACTCTGCCAGTTTTTTTTTTTTTTCATCCCCCTTCGTTTCTTTTTCGGCGCGCTCTCGTCCCGTTTCTCGTTCGTTCATTATCTATCTGGACGAGACACTGTCATTGTGTACAGTGTCGCGCTTAATTACGTGTGCCAGGTTCCAGCCAGTCGAGCATTTCGGCTCTTTTAGTGCCGCGTAAGCTGCAAAGAACTGTGCAACGCAAACTATAAACGAGTCTACTTTCGTTGCTATTGCCTCCGCAATAACGTGTCGAACGGTGACGATTTTCGGGGAACGTTTCTTCGAAAGCGAGATTCGATGAGTAATGAGTAAGTAATTAAAAAATACTCGACCGATCACCGTTAAGTAACCACGTTCGCGAAAATTGAAATAAGTTTTACACATTATCTCGATATTAGCGATGAAAGCAAGTTCAATATTGACCGGGGAGTTTGAATCGGCGTATTGTTTGTGTATCGTTCCGTACTTGCCAAGTAGCTTCAGTGCTACGAAGTTAATATCAAAATCAAGAACGATTATGTACAGAGTTGGGAAGTGTATTGTATTTGTACGTATTTACGTTCACGGTTACCAGACATCGAGACTACTGTAATCATTTCTCTGCAACGTTACACCGATGATTTCAACGTACCAAATAAGTTGAACCAATCTATCTAAAAGTGTACCTACGAAACTACGCGTTCGGTGCAAAAACATTAATTTTTCGCGCGTCGCATTCCACTTTCAGCTCGCAAACTTCAAAAAAAAAAAAAAAAAAGAAGAGAGTATAATTATTCCTCTGCTCGATTATCTCGCACTTGGTGCGAGTAACTCGCACGCGGTGATAATCTCGTAACCTACTTTTTCGTAACACACCGATACAAACAAAGATAGCCCCGTAGGTGAAATTCGCGTCGGGATCCCGAGATCGAGAGATCGAATTACACGGTAAATCGGGTGACCGTTCTCGTTAATTAAAACGGCGTGCGGCCCGTAATAAAAATTTTCGCCGAGGAATATTTAAAAGGAATCACGCTTCGCGTGCGCTGGAAAAGACAAAGCTATCGCGAAAATGGATGAGCGTTCCATTATACGCGGCGGTGGATGGAAGAACGCGTCACGGAGGGTCGTGGGAGGGCTGAAGGGAGAGAAAGGCAAGAGAGAGAGAGGGAGAGAAAGGCGAGAAAGGGAGAGGGAGAGAGAGAAACACGGCAGGAGGGTGAATAAAGGGTAGACTGACGGGGTTGGTTACCGCGCATAAACCCACGCTGCGCACAATTACAGTAACTAATCACATTGTTTTCGTAGCAACGACACAGCGTAATACGTCATAACATTCTTGCCCATCCCCGACCAACCTCCTGATCCTTTACTTAACCCGGGCTCGCTCGATGCACTTGGAAACTATTGGCCCGCGCGGCGCTAGGAAATTTGCGCCCCTGTGGAAATTCAACGGTCCCCCGTAAACTCTTTAGCCCCGTATCCCATGAAATTGCCGATATTCGAACGAGCGAACTTCGACCGCGATTAATAAAGAAATATACCATCCGTAGTGGTGTTCGGTGTTCGCGACCGTGTCGCGCCCTTCGATTTTATCCCATTATCGGATAGTATTTTATATATTTTCCTTGCTCCGGGCGACGAACAATGTAATATCGGCGACGAAAAATTTTCAATACTTATCTTTACACGATTTTCAATCGCTACGTAACTGAGGGATGGGTAGACGCGAGAAACGAGAAGTATATTCTTCAAAGCTTCTCGGTGAAGCTAATTTTCGCTCTGAGTGCGAATTCTTCATTTATCGTTTAGAAACGTTTATATATAAATATACCGATAACGAATGATTCTCTTTCTCGTGTTTCCAAGGGGGAAATTTCGAAAACGCAACGCGTTTATTTTCATGGTTACGAAAATTGGTAGATTGTAGCACGATTCAACGTCGACCGCTCGCACCGTTCCCTTCTCAACGTTTCTGATTCACGATAAGAGCTCGTTAGGAGCTCGCTGCTCCTTATCCGCGTTCCTGTTCCCTTATCGTCGCGTTCGTACGCGAAACGTTCGGTTTCATGCCCTCCCGTGTCCTCCGTCGCGACGAAATAACACGTCACCGCGTTTTCAATTAACAAACGTAGCCGCGCTCGACGCGTATTAAAAACCGGGGGACGCGCGCGGACCGAAATGTATTTTAAACGCGCGAGAAATTGAAACGGATAAATTAAACACGGCGGCGCAAACTGTACGGAAAAATAAACGCTTTTTTGTTTCGTTCTCTCTATCTGTCCATCCCCCGCTCCCTGTCTCTCTCGTCGTCAGACCGTGCGACCGAACGACGAAGAGTCCGCGCGATTCCCGTGTCGACGAAAGGTAGACAAACCGAACTGAGCAAACGCGCCCGGATACGCATTGGTTTCGGTTCTCGCGCCTCTATTTTCCCTAGTTTTTTCCCCTCTCCTGGTCTCTCTCTTTTTTTTTCTTTTATTTCTTTTTCCTCTCTTTTTTTCGGGTTTTTGTTTCCGTCAGACCTATCCTCTCGTCGAGTTCAGCCTATACAGTCTCGAGCCGCGAATTTACGGGCGAAACTGTTAAACGACGTTTGAAAAATTTGCGTTGCGCGCGCACCGGCCCGCCTACACTCCCGCTCATCCAGCGTCGTCGGTCGTGCAGCTTTCCGACAATCGTCGAATTTATGCCCCGCGCGGTGTCAAGTGATAAAGCGAGGAAACGTCGAGCTTGTTAGTTTCGACGATTACGAATCGACAGGATGCGGTCATCGCGCACCTTTTTTATTACAGTCGTTTTTACACGGGCCTCGAAGGGTTTCGGTTATTCGAGAATTTCGGTGTCGTAAGCCGACGATTTATCGATCCGCGGACTCGTTCATTCCGTCACGGTTATATACGAGTTTTTTTTTTTTCCTTTTTTTTCTTTCGTTTTTTTTCCCCCCTTTTTTTGTTTTACTTTTATAGAATTTCGGTGCGCACGTCGTGTTAAACCAGTCGTTGTGTTTCGGTTAGATTCCGTTTTATTTTCGTTGCGTTCGCGCGGTACCGTTCGTTTCGTTGTTCCTACCGTCGGGTTCGTTGTTTCTATTCCCGAATTGCTCCGAAATTGTTGTCGATTTTCGAAAACTCGGCGTACGCGTGTCGCGTGATTGTTGTACGCGTATCGGTCTATAAAGTGAACAATTTTCGATTCTTTTCAATTCCCGACTCGCCGGCCGACGACAAAGTTATTGCCACCGAATTCTTCGATGAGTTGCATTTCGATAAGATTCGCGTATTGTATTCTCAATTTGTCGAATTCGTACTCTCGATAGACGAACGAAAATTACAAGGCTCGAGTAGAAAACCCACTTCCTCCGTTACGTAAAATACCAAATAAGGAAACACTTCTTCCCAACCCGTTATACTCTATGATGAGTCTATATATTCCTAACTTCGGTGTCGAATCAAAACAAATTTCGAACGCACGAGTTCGAAAACAAAGTTCGACCTCTGATATCTTACATTCGATACTTTACTTTCGACAAGTGTTCCAAATCGTTCGAACGAAGGTACACTCGTCTCCGATCCAGGAGGTTACTCGGCCGGTTCGACGGGTAACCTTTTTCGAACCTAATCGCGTCCACGTCGAACGATTGCCTCGTCTCGAATCGGCGCGCGCGAACCTCGCGGACACGCATTGCGGAGATACGATTACGCTGCGTTCGCATTAACAACGACGCGGGACGTTCTCTCGCTCGGTCGCTCGCTCGTTCGGTCGCTCGCTCGCTCGCTCGCGCGATTCCGGCTCGTTACGGTCGTTCGATGACGTCACCGGTTTCGCGGGTTTCGGCCAATCAGTCGGCCGGGCCACGTCAGAATAGTGGCAGTCTGGCCGCGTGTAATCGCGTTACTCCCGGCGATTCTGATTAGCGACGTTAATTAGAGAATAGCGATGATGCGTTGCGCTGTCGAGAGCTTTCGGTGCCCAATGCTCGGATCCCAGGCAGTAGCCTTCCATTTCGCGGAACTTAATTATCCGATTAGTCTACCTACGGAGCGCCACGGCGTCCACGCAGCGCTCTCTCGGAACCGTTTCCTCTCTTCGGTGCACAACGTTCGCGCGCGGTCTCTTCGTTCAGCTCGGTATCTCGGCTTGTACCCGCTTCCCTTTCCGATCGCTCGCTCGCTCGCTCGCTCGATCGACGCTCGATGCCCGGGCGTAATCCAATCGCTCGATCGTTGCCTACCGACTCGATGCTCCCGGTTAACCCTTTTGCGCTCGAGACTTTTCACCGGGACGAAATACAAGGACTCGGGCATATTCGGTGCATTCTTTGCAGCTAACTTGAAACGATTTCACTTCGTAAGATTGTACACTTGAAAATACGTTCGTGAAGCCGGATTGGCGTCAATGATAGACTCGTATATGTGCGATCGTCTTAGCCGCTAACGAGAATAAGTGTAATTAACAGCGGGAAGACCAATTCGTTGGCAACTTTGTACAGATACTCTCATACACGCTCCAAGTGTTACACACCGCTCCGTGTTACACCGATTGTTATCTTCCCACGCGCAGACTGTTTTTCCAATCTTCGAGCATCTCTGGGATTTCCTATCAACCCGTGGCGTACGGTACAAACCTTCCATCGAAATAAAGAAATCGTAGAAATCAGCCTACAATTACCTAATCGGTAAAGTTCGAGACTCGGGATGGTCGCCGTCCATTCTATCGCGTCGCGCCGCGTTCTCGGTTCGATTTCGCGAAACGTTCGAGATAAGTGTCTCGGGCGGCAAGAGGCTCGATTACGTTAAATTACCTTTTATTTTTAGCAGCGTGCCGCGGCGCTTGGAAACGCGACGAGAAGGCGACGCAAATACGAACCGGGGGCCCCTCAGAAATAATTGAAACGTCCGAGACGTTTGATTCATTTCCCGTAGCTTTTCTTCTCATTTTGCGCAGAGCCCCCGCGGATCGGTGGCGAGGTGCCGCGGTCAGGATTCCCTCCCTCGAACGAGGGGAAAGAAAACGGTAAGAGGGCGCGAGGGTGGGCCGAGGGGTGGTTAGGTAGACAGAGGCCGCGGAAGATCGCGCGATACGACATGAGAAACGTCAAAGACCCACGGTATATCTGATTGGACGGGACGTCTCGGCTCTATAGGAATGCACTTATCCGATTGGCTCCGCAATTCAGCCGTGTCAGCTTCTTTTCCCGATGCGTCGGTGCCCCTGTCTCACCCCCCGTCGATGTACCATAGCGTTGGCAACCACCCCCACGACGCGACCGACAACCACCCACCGCGTCGCTGATTCCGTTCCACGAACTTTCTCGTATCAGATCATAGGATTTGAATTTCTTTAAAATAGCGAACGAATTTCTTTAAAATACTCCGCGATTCTTTTCTTTTCTTCGATTTTTTTCTTTTTTTTCGTTGGTCCCCTCCTTCCGTTCGTTGCAACGGTTCGCGAGGACGCGCAAATGGGAAAGTTTCTCGGTTTACCCGCGAACCGGGAAAATTTAAGCACCGCGACCCGAAACCGTTCCCGATTCTCTCTCCCCGTTCGTCGTGCGTTTCTTAAGGGATTTCGAGACGGTCGGCTCTATCGCCGTTTCATATTCAACGGCTTCCGAAAGGTGCAATGTAAATGAAAAATGTATCGCGGTCGTTGTTGTTCCCGCGGATGTCTTGGAAATAAGTCCCCGCGTGCTTCGGTGAGTCGCAACGACGACGACGAGCACGACGGAAGGGGAAAGCCCTTAGGTCGCCGGGGGTTGGTTTTTCATTCGTGCTCCCGTTGCATGGATTATGCATGCCTCGTCGTCGGTGCAACTTTAATCGGTCCTGGTTTCGCGAATTTTCGTTTACGCGCCGCGTCTGCGACACGATCGTTCAAGACGCGCTTCGACGCGATCCTAATTCAACCCGGAGTCGACTTTCCGTCTCTTGAAGGTTTCGCGCTCGAACGGCGCGACGTGATGCGTGGATTTCCGGCGGGAGAAATTCGAAAATTTCTAATTTCGAGGAGCAAGCGACTATTTCGGACAACGTGCTCGAAAGGGACTGATTTACGAGAAATTCTAATCCTGACAATGTTGTGTTCGAAGGAAGCAATCGAATTACGAGAAATTTTAATTTTAACAACGTTGTATTCGAAGGAAACGAATTAGAAGAATTCGTTACAATTCTAAGGATTTAGAATTAGTCCAAGGCAAAATTTTGTTTATCGAATAACTGTAAATAGTTGAAAAAAGTTCGAAGAAACATCCTGTACGGAACGCGAGTTCGTACGACACTTATATCATGGCGCGTAGATTCACCTTCCGAAGTGTGGACATGTATTCGCGAAACACTCTGTACACCTCGCGCTTACAACAATAGCAACATCTATTAAATCGCGATAGCTCTCGAATTATCATAGTTTAGCGCTCTTGTCTCTCGATACACTTTGCTCGGTCAACTATTTCCGCATCCTCCACAGAAACATACTCGTGTCGCTGTTTTGCTCTCACTCCCGTTCCGAAACCTTTGAAAGCGACCGCAACGTTGCGGTTGCAGCTCGTTTAGATTTATACCGGTCTCCGTGTCGGTCGAAACTCGCTAAAAATTCGAATCCAAGTAGTTATGTTAATAAACATTGTTACGGAGCTCGTGGCTCGCTTATTTTCTCGCGTCCGTTGCATACAACTGGAACGCGCATTCTATCAGAGAAGAAGAGGGCACCGCGATCGTAAACACCGTCGAAGCGTATACGGTGTTTCATTAGTCAGATAATGTGTTTAGTACCGTTCCAACGATACACCATTGTAACTAAACGTTATATACCTGCCGGAAGCCATGAAGCTGGCCATAACCGCCTACCCCATGGTACCTCTCTCTCCATCCACCGCCCGCGCACGAATGGTTGTTCGTTCTGGCGTACCTCGGCCAAACTGGTCATGAATAGTGCATGGTGGTCCGTGGTGGGTACATGGGTGCTGCGTGAGCTATAGCATAACAACCAAGTCGTTTCAGGTGCCTGCCGGTGGCCCAGAGTGGGTTCAGAGCGAATTGAATAGTACATGTCATCTAATGTACAGAGTATCACGCATGTCCTGCGATGCATCACGTCGTTTTGGCTGGACATTATTTATGATCGCGTTATAGACACACTATGTCACTCTGTCCGCGTGCTCTTTCGTATGTACAATCCTCTCCGACCATTTAATCCTTGTACCGGAGGAACGCATCCTCCTCCCACCCCTCTCTCTCTCTCTCTACCCTTATTTATAGAGGTCGACCTAATACTCGCAAAAATGGAGACAAAGTGTCCAGTCAACATCCTCGAATTAATTACGACAACGATGCAGCAAGTGTATTCCATACATGGATAATTGTAACATTTATTCATTGTAATAGTTCGTCGACAGGAATTCCAATCGAAGCTCACTGTTCTGAGGTAAAATGGGAGGTAGACTCATCCAGGGTCTATAGAAAGTTGGCAACCTTGCGAATGTCTTCTTCTATCTCCGTCAAAGTCGTAGACCTACCTTAAACGTACATTTGTCTATTTTTGAGAGTACTGTATCCCCCCAAATTCCATAACCTCTTTTCTTAGAACACTCGATGCAATTCTGTATTATATTACCTTTTTCTTCTCTTTTATCTTCCTTTTCTCTCCCGAATCTTCCACCTATCCATACCGAGGGGTCTACGTACACATACCACGCATCTACATTCCGACAATTCAAGAAACATCCACGAAGAAACAATCGGAGTAAAATCAAGCCATAAGATGTTAAATTACTCGAGTATCGAGTGTCACCCGTATCGAAAACGTAAGAACGTTAAAAGATAAAAAGAACCGAATGACCATCAAACAACTCCGACCGTTAACACGCCGAGAATTAATTGAACCGGTAGACTAACCTTTCACAATATTCATCGCCGATAAATACCAACGACTCACGTCCACGAATTCAGAATCTAAAAATTCCAAGTCAATACGTGCACCGCGTTACCCAGTGGGGGAAGGGGCGGAGCCAAACCCCCACTCGAGGGACCTCTCGCAATTAGCCGAGCTGTACCTCGTTCGACGCGTAGTCATCGGCTCGCCACGCGTTTTCTTCTCGCAGTATCGACTGGGAGCACTCGAGGAGTCGATAAAAAAAAAAAAAAAGCGAACCACCTCCGGCCACGTTTCCGTTCTCACACCTCCGCCGAGCGGTAACGCTCTCCTTTGTATACTCTTCGTTTTATTTCGTCTCCCACCCCGGCTTCCTTCGCGATCCACGTCTCGCTTCCTCGACCGGCCACGTTTCTACAGAACTCGGTTCCGGATGCGTTGGTTGCATCTCGCGATGCACGTACACACGCGCTCGCGCGCGAAAAGTTCTCGTCTAACTGCTCGTACGCGTAACGCGCTCCCGCGTTGCTCGGTACCCACCGTCGAAGTTCAGCCGTATCTCTTGGACCTGTTTGTTTACAGCCTCGAAGCGTAACTCGTAAAACCTCGAGTGATTTATGGGTTTCGGCTGCCAGGCCGCGTCGGGGGCCCCTCTTTTCAAAGTCGTCCCGCTCGCTAACCGCTAGCACTTTTTAATGATCCCGCGCTTGGCACTCCGCTGCTCCCGCGTGGATTTCCCCGGGAAATCGTTCGTGACTTTTCGCCGTTCCGCGTAGACGTTGTTACATAGTAGGTCAGGTGTAGCGAAGCACCGTTCCCGTTCCTTCGACTATAACGCTTTATTTAAAGATGCTACAAGATCTGAACAAACTGCCGCACGGGGCTATAAAGATTGCCCGGGAGCGATGCTCACGATGCGAGGAAAAATCCGTCTTTTTGCGCAGAAAACCGTGTTCTCGCGATAGCAATTAGCGGGCCGCGGATATTTATGCGGGTATTACACGTCGAAATATGGAAAATATATGCGAGATACACGGAAGATATATATACAATGTATATGCAAAGTATCCAACCCGAGGAATACCCAAGAAATATGTGTTACGTGTTTAACGAAACGTTAGCCATTTCATTTTTTTATCGTAATTTAAATCACTGTACCGTTTTCTCCGTCGGTTGTACATCCATGCCTCCCGTCCCGATGTAATTAATTTACCGCTTCGTCTTCGTCTTCGTTTGCCCGTAACACTGTCATCGATGAATCGACAAATCGATAATTACGAGCCGCTGATTATTAAAATCGCGTTTTATCTCTTTCTCGATGCTATTCGATAATTGAATATGCGATGTAACGATCGGTAGCGTTCCCGGTCGCGTCCACGGATATTCAAACATTGCTAATTAGTCGTCTGTTGAGTCTCTTCAGTTTCTGGATATTTCCAGGTATTCCTCGATAGTTGATTTGAAAAACGCAGCGATGGTTGCACGATGTAAGCTCGAAATCGAGGATCGTTCGTGAAGGGTCCTCTCTCGTGATTTTTATGGAAATTTACAGGTGTGTAGAGTTCCCTTGTGTGCATCGACGAAGGACGTTTCGACAGGGTTTACCAAGTTACTTTTCCTCGGTGTATATCATCCGAGTCGAGGAATCACGCATCGCGGTAGATATACGTATTCGACGATTATTTATCCGTGTTTCGAAGATTGTTTCGTCACGGTGATCGCGGAAGTATTTTCACCTGACACCGGTGAAACGCAAGGTAAAAGTCGAATCGCAACTCCATTTAACGCAGGACTCCCGAGTTCTCAGAAGTTCGAGATTAATTAAAAAGTACCTCGTAATCGGAGCTTCCGGTCTTAATATGGATTTTAATTGCAAGCTCGGCTACTTCTTTGTGATTCCGTAAGTCCATTTCCTTCTGTCTGGAAGTGGAGGGAAGTTCCAGGGAGTTTTAATAAATTATACTATTCGCCCCGGCAGTCTGCTCGACCTCCCTTCGGACCGACTCCGATAAACAGAAATTAAAACTACCGGGGCTAATTATTACGAGCCTTTGTTAGCCCCCTGCCCCCACCCTCGTTCCGGTGGTTTTCCCTCGACCTTGTTCGAAATGTTATTTGCACAAGATACGGATGTCAACGACGGTTGTTTCATCGCGTTGGAAATAGCGTTTACGTTGTATTTAACTTGTCCCGGTTGTATCAAGTTCCGATAGTTAATCCGATTATTCGGATATAAGCTCCTTGGAAATGTATTTATTCATTTACCGGGAGACAATAAATCCCCTCGCGAATGAAATTAATTACCTGTTGCAGGTCGAGCGTGGATTTTCTTATCTCATTATCTTATTATACTTTCCGATGCGATACAACGGTATCGTTGTTAATAAAATTCTCGTTTCGATGTAGCATCCCTCTGCGATATTGCGAGATCAAAAAATCAGCGCTCCATTATGAAAAGCTTAAGAAAACTTTACCGTTTTTAATAAAAGCGGCGCTTTGGAAAATTCTACGCGTCTCGTTATTTCACTCCAACTGCAATTCGCTTCTTTTTAATGCTACAAAGAGAGAGGAGCGAAATTTTCCCCGTTCCTAAACGTCACCCATTGATCAGTCCAACGAAATATTGCGAGATCAAAAAAAAAAAAAAACAAAGTTCCATTACCAAAAGATTAAGAGAACTTTATCGTTTTTAATAAAGGCAACGCTTCTGAAAATTGTACGCTTTTGGTTACTTTGCTCCGACTGCATTGCAGTTCTTCTTAATGTTACAAAGAGAACGGAGCAAAGTTTTCTTCGATCTTAAACGTCTCGTATTGAACAGTCTGTGTAATGAAATATTTTAGGATAAAAAGATCTTAGAAAAACTTTCGAAAATTTTACGCTTCTCGTTATTTCGTATCTCCCGCACTGCATTTCTTTTGAACGTTAGAAAGAGGACGGAACAAAGTTGTCTTCGATCTTAAACGTCCCTATTGATCATATCTCTGTGATAAAATATTTCGAGAGAAAAAAGATCAAGGAAAATTCTTCAAAAATCGTACGATTCTCGTTATTTCACTCCAACTGCAATGCACTTCTTTTGAGCGTTAGAAAGAAAATGAAACAAAGTTGTCTTTGATCTTAAACATCCACTATTTATCATATCTCTGTGATAAAATGTTTTGAGAGAAAAAAGATCAACGAAAATCCTTTAAAAATTTTACGATTCTCGTTATTTCACTCCCGTTAGAAAAAAAATGCAACAAAGTAGTCTTCGATCTTAAAGATCCTCTATTGATAATGTCTCTGTAATAAAATATTTCGAGAGAAAAAAGATCAAGGAAAATTCTTCAAAAATCGTACGATTCTCGTTATTTCACTCCAACTGCAATGCACTTCTTTTGAGCGTTAGGAAGAAAATGAAACAAAGTTGTCTTCGATCTTAAACGTCCTCTATTGATCGTGTTTCTGTAATAAAATATTTCGAGAGAAAAAAGATCAAGGAAAATCCTTCAAAAATCGTTATTTCACTGCCACTGCAATGCACTTATTTTGAACGTTATAAAGAGAGAACGGAGCATAATCTTGTTCGATCTCGAGCGTCCCGTATCGATCGTGTCCGTGTAACGAAATATCACACCCGGGGTCGCCGTTGCTCTGTTTCTTCCCTCGGTATCGAACGCGATTATTTTACTCTATGAAGCTTTCGCGCAACAACAATTCTTTTGAAGCGTCTCACAAAGGATGTTTAAGGAGGCGGGGAAGAAAAATGTTCCGGCGTTAGCGAAAACGATCGTGTAAAGCTACCGCTCCGTTGGAAACAATCGTATGTATTCCATAGACCATATAACGGACGTTCGGGAAGTACGGATTTACGTCTCTTGCGTCACAAAGGCGAGGCAAGCACAACCGGTAGTTCCGGTTTCTTTCGATGGATCTCGCCAGAAAAGGGGAAATTCAAGCGCCCTTTGTAGACGGCCCCGGGCTTTGAGGATTCCGTAAGCCGGCGCCCGTCGTCGGGGGGCAAGTTAAACGTCGAACAGAGAATCGATGAGACGAGATTTTATTTATCGTCTCGAAATATCCCACCCGACACGACACTCGCGATACTGCCCGCGCGAAGAACGACCGCTCCACCATCGGTGAATTTTCTCGCTACGATGAAATAGGTTACGTTTCCTCTTAACACCCCCCTCGGAACGTTTACTCGCTACTTCGACGAGCGAGCGTTCATTCGCGACGAGTGTTCAACGACACTACCGATAACGAGTATTTACTTACTCGCGGAGAAAGTATTTGTTACTTCGATAAGCCAACGCTGGATAAACACACGGAGTATCGGTATAAAGTTCAGTTTGTACGAGTGTTTTTCGTGTTTGTAAAATTCGACAAATCCGTAGCGAAGAAATACAAAAAGTCCCAGATTCGAGAGTGGAAATATTCGAACGTATTCCTTGACTTTGATTTTCTCGAAATCACCTTTGTGTTCGTAATTTCGAGCTCGATCGTTCTTCTTTATTCCCGTATCGAAACTAAATTCTTCGAGGGACGAAGCAAAGAAGATACATCGAGGTGTAACAATTCAATTCGTAGTTTCCTCTCGTTTGAAGCTTCTTAACCCGGAAACGAATCACCGAGAAGTGAACCACGTTAACAACATTACAAACACTTTCCCTCCGAATACATATATACACATCGAAATTAAACTAACAGCACATCAAGTGTACTAATTTACACAATCATCGTCATATTTTACCATATATACATTTACCATTCATACATCCGAAACGAAGACAACTTCATTTGGGCACATCGAACGAGCATAAAATTTAGCTCATCATTCGTTACCACGAACAGTCGCTCTTCTCGAAATTGTAAAAATGCTATTCGTATCCTATATTCGCCAACCAGCTCGTTTGTGCACACTCGTTCGTGAAAAACCGTCCCGTGTTTGAACGAACGGCATAAATTGGGCTCGACGCGTCGTCGTCGTCGTCGTAGGTACTCCCGGTTCTGGTACGGACGGCGGGTTCCACGCGCGGGAACGCCGCGACGTCGGGACGATAAAATAATTAAAATGCATGGCGGCGGGCTCGTCTTGCGCGGTTCAGCGTGGCGGGTAAATATTTTTTTGCGCCGCGAGCTGGAAACTGCGTGGAAATAATTCTCGCGTGCAACGAGGAAAAAAAAAAAGGGAAAGGGGCGGAAACGAGACAAGCTGCTGGCCGGCCGGTCGGCGCGTGTGACTCGAGCGTGAACAGCCGGCCGAAGAAACGCGGCC
This sequence comes from Ptiloglossa arizonensis, assembly GCF_051014685.1. Taxonomy (NCBI): domain Eukaryota; kingdom Metazoa; phylum Arthropoda; class Insecta; order Hymenoptera; family Colletidae; genus Ptiloglossa; species Ptiloglossa arizonensis. Next base: position 11,303,163 of record NC_135056.1, read on the forward strand.
GGATTATTTGCTGGACACCGAGCCGGGAGATTAATAGCCGCGCAGTATTTGCGTGACACGTGAAAATTATGTAACCGGCTAATTGAAGTTGCGTGACGTGGAATGGTCTTCGTTGTCTGCAACGGTGGTGTTTTTTTTTTTTTTTTTTTTATCCGGAGGGTGGATGGATGGATTTGTCGGTCCGGGACGATACTCGAGGACGTAAATTGACAGGAATGATCCGTAGAAAGCGATTCCTCCTCTTGTAAAAATAAATTAGAATAACGATATTGGTAACGTCTGGTGCGCAATACGGAGTCACATCGGTGTTTTCCAAAGCGATAGAAATACGATCGATGGTAAATTGTAACCGAACGAGGTTACCTTGGCCTTGGCGCGACGTTATCGAGATACGGAGTGTATAATTCAGTAATCGAGGAACAGAACGTCTCTTTGAAGTCTCGAGAGCAATTCGAGAGCAACTGACGTCGCACGGCTCGTTGATGACTATCAGCTGCTCATCTCCATTTATCGACGTACCCGGTGGAACACCAGTAGAACGCAAATCTTGATGTACAACGTTATTTCCATTCCTCTGGAAAACGTTTATCTCGTTGCGTGGATGACACGGGTGACCTCTCGAGAGAAACAGATGCTTCTGTACGAAACAAAAATCCCGCGATTGTGAAACAAGGTCGTGTCGGATGTACACACGTTTGCACGAACCTTCCCCGGAACATGTGTCTTGGAACAACCTGTACACGTTTTGAGGAATTATTATACGAGTTTCTTCGTGCCTCGTGTTCAACCGTGCAGACCTTCGCCCAATTGGCTCGTTCGAGCGTGTTTAAATACCGTGCAACAATTTTCCCACGATTACGCATACAATGGAAACTTGCTTATTCGCTTATTCGTACAATGGTGATCCATTCTTTCCCGTAAACGGGAGTCGAAAGTATTGCTTCGCGATGTAGCGGTGTCCTGTACCGCTGTTTCGACATCGTAACACGATACACCGTAATATTTATGCAAATTGTTATCGTCGTCTATGGCCGGACGGGCGCGCGAGCGAGCGCGGCAGTCGAAAATTTTCAACTGTCATTACCGTTGCATTATATGCAAATCTCTATTTAACGGAACGGCTACACCGCAGTCGTATTTCCTTCAATTTCCAACCGTTCTGCAAAAATATATCCGTGAACGTAATGTAGGTCAGCTGTGAAAAGAGACACGCGCGTGTTGAGCGCCGGTCGTCTCTCCCGTTGAAACACACACTTATCGCGTATAAAAGCGAGGACTGCACGCGCGGGCAAGTTAATATTTCACGTATAGGGTCGAAGGTAGAAATTGCAAGGGGTGGTTGCCGCGGAATTGATTGTAGCGAATTCTTACACGGGCTCCCCCTGCGAACGGCTCCCCTTCAAAGGGACGTCAATGTTACCGAAAGTGGGGTGATTGTTGCACCACGTGCCACGGCGAATACTGTCTTCGTATTTGTCGCGAATTCTGCTCGCGGTCCGGGCGCTCCGATTGTTCGACGTCATTGAAATTAAAAATACCGTCGAAATTACGTTCGCGTGGAATTTGGACGCAGAATTCGTACGTTGAAGGTAGAGATCGTTACCGCGATCGGTGACAAAAGTAGAGAGACATTATACGGGGAAATTATATATTATAATTGTATAATATGAAAAAGGAGAAACTATTATTCAAAACCGAGATCGATACGGATTTCTCCTTTAAATGTAAAGAAACTTTTTTTGGAGTAGTAAAATGTATAAAAAAAAGAGAAGAAATTCGCGTTACTCGAAGTTCGAATTTCTTTTCGTCAAATTAGAGAAACACGAAGTTAACGTATTCGAGGTGGATAACGTTTGTTTAATAAACGACGTAAGGATCGTACGAACAGCGGGCGTACGATTTAATTATTTCGCAGGAACGTTAATTAAAAATTGAATACGCTTTCGCGAAACTGGTATAGAGAAGTTCGTTAATCTTCCACGTTTTTGTTGTGCTGCAATTTAAAGGATCAAAAGGAGAAAGCGGGCACAGAGGCGAATAGCAACGGAAGTTGCCGCGATGTGGTCAACGAGTATCTCTTTGCTTCGGTATTATGCTCCGCCCTGAAACACAACCGCGGAATCGGCTTACGTACTTTTTGAATAATAGCGAAGGGCACGCGTGGTAGTAGCAAGGATTGGAGTATTACCGCGTCGTTGGACTTTTCCACGAGAAAAGGACGGAAAACTTGCCCCGGGGTGCGTCTTTCGCGGAGAAACACCTTGCCATACCTTTCGGTTTATTTTTAACCGTTCTGCTAATTAATCATTCGCGCAATCAATGTCGCAGTACCGACAAACGGTGGGATCGTTAGATGGAAAAGTAACGCGAAAGAAAAGTTTCATTCGAGTCTCGTTCGCGACGTGTATGGCAGCCAATTTTTACGAGTATTAATTTTGCGCATATTTGCGCGGCGAAAGTTCCTTCGAAATGGAAATAGAAACTTTTAAAATCGAGCTCGGAGGTACACCCGTAATGCAATTCTAAAACTACTTAAATTTAATCCACGGAAACAACCGGATTTAAACTTACCTAATTCGAATTAAATTTTGCTAATTTTCAGGAGGGAACTGACTCGCCGTCTTAATCGCGTGTAAGGATGAAAGATTTGAAATGTAATCACGGAACTCCTCGTTTGTCACGACTGGATCGTTACGTAAATATTTGGAAGCGTGGTCGATGGGAGCAATTTTTCATCGATGAAAAGGTGAAAAGTATTCCTCTTTCGGAAAAGTTCCCTTTATTCGTAAAAACGTGCCTCGACTGAACTTGTAAATATTTATTCCCGTTCGTCGAACAATGCATATTTGGTACCTGCATCGATGTTGCAGATGTACGATTAAAAATGAATTTTATTGTACAAAACGAGTCAATTCCCATCTGAATCTCTTCGATAAAATTTTTAGAACACACCCCCGAAATTATCACCGGTTAAGAATAATTACCATCTAGAAAATATTTCATTTCGCGTTCACGATTTCAAGAAACCACACCCTCGCGTTAGACATTGCATCCAAACCGTAAACAATACGAAAGTTTCTCAACACGCGAAAGAAACGGGTGTGCTGGAGCTACTCGACATCCCTTCCTCCGTGGGAGGGGAGAGGGTAGAGGCAACATATCCGACATTTTTACGAAATGTAAACCTCGCCGGTAATAAAATACAGGCATCTTGCTTCGTCTCCAGAACATCCTCGAATTTCCAGAAAATATGCTGTCCGGCCAGCCGTTACGAGGACCCCCACCCCTCTCCACCGAAAAGCTACTCGAACCCCTCTCCTGTCTCGTTCCCCTCCCCTGGTACCACTGTTCTCCACTTTTCCTCGCGCAGGTCTTTCTTTCGCAAACGCGCATAATCCGCGCGAAATATACGATGGATAAATTTTCGAAATGGAAAGGGAGCCAGTGACAGGGGTGGAAAAATTTCAATGGTTTTCTCCCTCCTCTTCGCTCCCTTCAACCCTCTTTTGCTCCTCTTGGTCAACGACGTAGCGATAGGTGGATCGGGTGGCGTGTGTAACGCTTGTTCTTTTCTTGAGAACACGATGACTCGAAAATAAGCTCCGCGAACGCATACGAGAAATTAGAAGAGGAACGATAATGAAAACCAAAAGGGAAAAGCGATGGGGAATTTTTGGTGCTCGTGTTTCCGGGCGTAACGTCGACTCGTTGTCGGGAATGCTCCGTCCGCGCGCGAGCACGGGCCTGGTGTGTGTTTAAGCTAATATAAAAACAAATTGAATAACTTCGCCGGGCAGTTTCGCGTGTCCCAATGAGCGACGAGAAAATTGCGACACCGCCGTGACAACGCTTCTGCTTCTCGTTTCCCAGCCAGCTTTTTAAGGGGGATGGTACTTTCGGGCCGACAATTGGGGGAGAGCTTTATTTATTATTTTTCTTTTCGACGAACGAACAATCGAATCGGAATGAAAACTTCCAGACCCGTACAAAGTCGTAGAACCCGGTCCGACCGGGTATCCGTGTATTATTTTTTCTTCTTTTTCACCATTCAAAACACGGTAGATGCGGTTTAACGAGGTACCTACCTTGCTATATTTTCTTCTTCTTCTTCTTCTTCTTCTTCTTCTCGATTCAAAATGGAATAAATGTAGTTCAACGAGGTGCCTACACGAAAATATGTATATATTATTCTTTTTTTTCTTCGTCTCGATTCAAAACGTGGTAAATGTAGTTCAACGAGGTAACCGTATAGTACATTTTTTTCTTCTTCGCTACTCGAAACGTAACGAACGGAGTCTCTCGTGTGTATTATCATCTGGAACTCTCGGAGTATGTCGTTCGCTTCCGGTCGAATGCAATTTAAGTTTATATCTCGCATTGCTCGTTGCTTGCACGCAATTTTACACGAATTCGTAGAATATTTTTACATAATACGATTCGTAAAGAAGTATACCAGTACCGATTAAACGAACCAAGAGCTACAGACAGGTCCCACGTGTAAAAATGAAACTGAAATTCATCGTTCGCGAATGTAACGTCTACGGTAACTTTAAATTTGCACAGAAACGGATGACACGTGCAACGAGTCTTACACCGATAAAAAGTTCCGATATCTCGTACGTTCTACGGTGAAATATATTTTTCGTCACAATTTTTCCATCGAGTCGACGTACCGTTCGTGTTCGCGATACACCGCGCGAAGTTAACGCGGTATTGTAAATTCGCGTACAAATGGCAGGAAGTTGGGAACGCGGGTGAATTGAAATTGATACACGCGGCACCCCGGACCCACATCGGTATCCGACTGAATACACACGGCGGTCATCGTGTTAACATCGAAAAAGAAAAGAGAGGAGAGAAAGGGTCGTTCGAATCGAGCATTCCACGCCTCGTCCTCCTGTTTCGCTCTTGTTTCGCTCCTGTACCAAGACGTTTAAATGATACATTACCACCCTTGAAACGGACCGTCGAGCCACGGTTCCTCGAGTCCCCTTCTTTTCTTTTTTTTTTTTTTTGTTCTTCCGCGCTGGTACGACCGTGCCGAAACGAGACGACGAAAAAGAAGACGTTTCGAATCTAACGCGAAGTGAACCAGTTTCGCGAGAACTTCCCGTAAGGGTGGAAAGAACAGGGTCGTAGAAAAGGGGTGGTGCTCAGGGTCGAGTGGGTGAACGAAAGTGGGGTTTAGATATGAAATGCGTGCACAGTCTCCGGGGAGACAAAAGTCCAAAATAAAGGATGACGTAGAACCGGGGGGGTTCTGGGAACGCGGGAGGGTTAGAGGCGGTGGGGGATGAAGTGGAAGCGGGAGGCCGCGGTCCGTTAGCTCGAGTGGAGAATAAATAAAACAGCCAGTTACAGATGCCGGTGCTGCCATCTCACGGCACGCGCAACAATCCATCCCGAGCGGTGAAGATTCCACGCGCGGTTTTCATTCGTTAATGTATAATGACAATAATTCGACTCGCGAATTAACAAACCGCGTTGATGGAGTTTCCGCGGCTCCGATTCGGCCGCACTTCGAAATTTCGCGGTTTATTTCCGTTCCCCGCGTTGCTCGCGCGAAACGAGGCCGCGGGACCAAAGTATCTTTCAATTTGCGTTTGTTGATTTGACCCCGATAGAATTATATTCGACGTCGCGCGCGAAGAGGGGACCCGGCACCGAGGCGGGAAGCGGGGCAGAGTGGGGTGAAAAATTGCGTCCACCGTCCCCCTTCACCCCCATCGCTGTCATTTTCAATTAACAACGCGTCTCTACAATCTTCGTCGGGGTATTTAATTGGGAGCGGCGTTAATTTCATTTTTAACCAGTCGTAATGCCGCAATTACGATGGCTCTCTTTCATTTTAATTTACGCCGCGCGCGGGCTACCGGGTGCGCGCGCAACCACCACCGACACCAACAGAACCAACACCACCGTCATCGCCATCGCCGTTGTCGCGCAGTAAACGTTTCAGTTGTTTAATTTACAATCCCCGCTACGTGACGCGACCCTTTATCTCCCCGAGGTGTGAAATTAAAATTTTATAACGTACTCTAATTTCCATTAGCCCGCCGGGAGAGATGGCGATAAGTGTACAAGTGGCGTTGATCAAACGCTGGCCCCGGCCTTGGATGTAACGCGTTAATCTGACACCGATGCGGAAAGACCGCAGCCCGGTGTTATCGGCCGCGATGAAAAGATTACGTGGGAATTTACAGCCGGTGCTTGGGCTCGAAACGATACCGACCGACTCCACCCTTACGCAGTTAGATTATCGCTCCCCCGGTTCAACGCAAGGAAAATGTAGGGAATCGCACCGATGACGCTGCGGACCGCGATACGAAATTTTTTTCAATTAACCCGATCTGCAATTTAGATATCTCGCGGTGTTCGGTAGCACCGCTCGCGAGAGTCGTAACTTACAGATCTCGAAGGGAAATTCATCGTACGCGTGTTGTTACAATGTTTTTCACTCAAAGTTTGCGAATTTGAGGAAACGTTACGTGTAGTTTTTCGTTTTAAATTTCTTTTGCAGAGAGAGTGAATTGGGCGTTACGGAGAATTTTAAAGGTAAACTACTTTCTGAGAGAGATTTTGTACATGGAGTTGTGCTGGAAATAGTTTTCAAGATTACGTATCGAGTAACATTGGTAGCACAACGAGTAAAGATGAAGAAAATGAATTCCAGTATTGTATATAGAAGCAAGGAACAGTGGATCGTCCATGATCAGACACTTTTGCAACCCATGTACCACGAGCTGTATGTACCTGTAACTTTTCATACGCGTGTTCTTGTAAAAAATTGTTCGCCGTGAACGTTATTCAAATGAATAAGGACTCCGGAAAAGCGTGCACGCTTGGTAGCGGTTACATTTGAGATTTTCATTTTACATTTCTGTTCGTCGCGTTACGAGAAGCACAAAGTTTTCATTTCAATGTAAAAGGAAAACACCTTTCCGTGGAAAAGAGTTCGGTGAAAAGTTTACGCACACTTTGAAGCGAAATTAGTCGAATATCCCGTGCGTTTCATTAATAATACAGCTGGTGAAAAAAAAAATGGTAACGCTCGGTCCGTTTCTTATTTTTGTACTCGTATCTCGACTTTACATCGCGTTTGACGTTTCATAGGGTATTCTTTATTTTCGCATCCTTATTACGCGTTATAAAAATTATACTTATGTACGGGGCGTTGTAAAGGTATAACTCGGGCCGGTTTAAGCGCGACCTAAATAGAAAGGGTCACGTAAACTCGGCGTGAAATATAAAGAGTAATAAGCGCGTGTGAAATGGGACTAGAAAATACGGTCGAACGCAACGAACGACGGAGGTAAATATAAACGAAAATCGCGGGATATTGCGAGGATCTCGATAGAAATGTGTCATCTTCGACTTGTCGTATCCAAAGTGACATCGATAGTTCGTAAGAAATTACGATACATAGGATATTTCTATTTCCAATATTTCAGTTTCGAGATCGTGACGTCTGCCAATACGGTATACTTGGTCGAAATTTTTAAACGACGTGTCCCCGATCCTTAAGCGAGAAAGGAACGTTCTCTCTGTTACGTATTAGCCGCCGTGTTCCCGGCGACGTTACGGTAGGGAACCGTTGGTGTTCATCTTTTATGAATCAAATTGGAATCGAAAGGCGATAATTACAGCGCGGTAATGGCCGCTTTAAATACGGACGAGCACTCGATCCTTTTTGCTCTACCGTTTGTTGGTGCGCCGAGTAATGTAAACTGACTGACGGACGAAGGAGAGACCGAAAAGGGGTTGGGACACACAATGGCTTTCGATGCCTGGAAGGTAGAGAAGGTAGAAGGAGTTGGGAGCCAGCAAATGGATCTCCTCCGCATCCCGGGACCGGAAATGAACGAAATGGACGCTAAGCGAAAAGGGTTCCCTTCTTTCGGTCTTCGAGCGGGCGCGGAGATGGACGCAATGACTCCCTGATAACTGTTGCGGTGTGAAAACAGAATTCTGATTTCTCCCGTTTTATTCGAACGTTGCTCGCTCGTCTCTACTCGACGATTTTCGTATCGATTGTCCCGCCGTCTAACGAACCTTTCCACGGTTTCGAGTACTCCGCGACTCGTCGACGCGCACCTCTCGAAATAATAAAACGATAATTCCCAACGTCGCGGTACGAACATCCGCGACAGGAATTGTAATAATTTATCGCACCGGTTGCTTCGTTCTCGACGTCCCCTACAGGAATTACAAAACTAAAACGATCCCAACCGTCTACACAACGAACGGTGTTACGCAACGCGTAAAGTAACACGTAAAGCAACGCGTAAAGAATTTATATCAAACATTCGGACCGCTACGATCTCTGTTACGTACGTTAATTTTCGGCACGATGAATTATTTACGTAACGGCCGTCACGCAACGAGAAAGAATACCGAAAATTATGGTTACAATGTCTTTTTCCCTCTATACAGTACAATCTTCATTTTCAACGTTTTCCTTACACTTTATAACACACAGAAAGAATACCGAAAAGTATGGTTACAATAATATCTTCCTCCCTGCATACAGCACAATCTTCATTTCCAACATCTTCCTTACACTTCATAACACACTGTTCTATATCCAAAATCTTTACATAATCTCACTTTACAACACTGCATTGTAACACACTATTCGATACGTAAAACACAAGATCGTTTCGGATTTATAATTCTCTCCGCAAACAGACCCTGTGAGAATAGATCGGGGAGGTACGAGACGGAGCAGCTCGTCGCTCCTGGAAGATCAAATAATTGCATTCCTCGCGACAATGCAGCGATATGCTTAACAAAGCGAAGGAAAGAAAAAGGGGCGGGAAGAAAACTGTACGACAGGAATCTATAACACGAAGCACGGAATTTAATGACGGTGATTTGTCAGCGGCGCGGTAACTCGGCGTGACTCTCGTCGATTGTTTCGCCCCGTTGGTGTGCACCGTGTACACGTGTAATTGTGGCCCTCAAAATATCTCGACTTTTTATTATCCCTCTCGGCCGTGAAGGCTTTCAGCGGCGTTCTTATTACCGAAGTTTCCCGGCGGCAATGAAATATTTGCCCGCGCGGAGAATTAGGGTACCCTGTCTCGTAAATCAACGGGAGGGGGTTACGGGTGGGAGTGAGGGATAAATGACAGTCATGTTTCAAATCAAGTTTCTTACCTTGGCCCCGCGACGTATTTGCGAGCACTTTTAAGATTATACCGTACGTTTTTCATTCCCCGCGAGCACGAGCGGCCGTTTTATACGCGAGAGGGGAGTAATGACTACAATAAGGCTTGAAGATGATACGGCATTAGTGTCGAGTACGATGGCTCGCGTATTTGTCAATAGGTGGCTGTTAATGACAGGGCGCCGTCCCTCGTCTCGTAATCCTCCCTGGATTCACCCCTGTTCCGCTCACCCCATCGTGTTACCCTTGGTCGTTCTCTTTCCCTCCCCTGGCTTTTCGTCCCCTTCCAGCGTTAACCCCAACCGAACTAACTACTTACCCGTCCGCTTATAATCCTTCTAGGTTTCAACTTATTAATTATGCCAATTTGAGAGACAGCTGTCGAAGCAATTCATGCGACCACCCCTTCGCGCGGAACGAGTACGTCGCTTCGGTTAATGGGCTCTGCTGTTTGATTTCTCGTTCGCGCCGATGTTCTTGCCCGCTCTGTTCACCGAATGGATCGTTTAATTAATATCGCGCCGATACCAACGAAAGAAACTCGATACTCGTACGTCCCGTAAGATGGATCTTAATTTAAAACTATCGCTACCGTGGATAATCGAACGTTACGTTTACGCGTAATCGTCCAGCGATACCAACGAAAGAAACTCGATACTCGTACGTCCCGTAAGATGAATCTTAATTTAAAATTATCGCGTCCACGGATTACGTTTACGCGTAATCGTCCAGCGAGTTTACTTTACGCGTTGATAACTACAAGAAATCGATAAAATTGATAACCGTTGGAAATTGAGAGCCGTACGGTGAGATTAAATCGGTATTACGAAAACTTTCGCGTACAGAGCCGCGTTATTGTTAAATTGGTCGCAGCGAGGCAACTTATGATTAATTCATTACCAATGAATTATTACCGCCACGTTTCCAACCAACTATAATTAATTCATTCCTAATGAAGTACGACTAATTCGTCACTGAATTGCGTTATAACTAATTCACCGCCGAATGGAATACGACGTTGTCAAATTTTTTGGCAGCCAAGTTACAAAAGTGCGTTCAATTCGTGCAAAATACGTACAAGTTGTTCTCGACGAAGCACGACTAATTCGTTATAAAAAAAGATACAGCGTCGTTCAATGTACAATATCCAACTTCTTGTCTCTCGACTCTCCGAAACTTTCCCTTATTTCTTTGCGTACCTTCCAATTTCTTCAAAATACTTGCAAAATACGTACAAGTTATTCTCGACGAAGCACGATTGATTCGTTATCAAAAAAAGATACAGCGTCGTTCAATGTACAATATCCAACTTCTTCTTGTTTCTCGACTCTCCGACTTTCCCTTATTTCTTCGTATACCTTCCAATTTCTTCAAACAAACTTTCCACAATTGGCAAAAAATATCAAATATGTCACCGAAGTACTCGACAGAGTATTACGATAATTTCCAAATAGAATACAATCTTCCAGCCCCGGAATCCCATCGAATCGTCCAACTCGGTTCGTGGAAACGTAACGCGAGATAAGAAGAGCGATAAAAATGCGAGATCGAACACGGGGGCCGGTAAAAGCGTTGTTCGCACGAACGACGCGTTGCGTCCCCACGAGGGCGGGGAAATTTACCGCGACAGAAATTCGTCGGTAGAAAATGAAATTGGCAGTGTTCGGAAGAAGGGTACACGGTGTTCCGTAACGAACGTAACGGTAGGCCGTGGGGCGGGTAACGGGGCCAGGGGCGTGCTCGTGAGCAATAAACTTACGCCTCGCGGCGCACGGGGATCACGCCGCGGAGGGCTCTAAACATTCTGCGCGTCTATAAGGCGTTAAGCGCAGCGGCTTTATTGCCTTTCGGCCAACCAGGACAGAGGCGAGAGACGCTTTTACGAGCGCGAAGCTTAGCTCTGTCCTGATACCGGTTAACTTTCTCGATCGTTATCAGGGCGCAGCCATGGCCGTCATTGTATCAACTAACGACGCTACGGATGCACGAAGAACGCTCTTACACCCAACCCCCGTGCACCGTCCCTCCCGTCCCTCCACCCCGTCACTCCCCGTGAAACGAATTCGCCTTTAGTTGCACACCGAGCGGAATTTACGACGTTTCTCTTAACGGCGCCCCGACGTACGTTGCAACGAAATTCCGAAAACCGTTCGTTTACTTGTTGCGTTCGCGTTTTCGTCGAACCGACGCGCCACCCCGGGACGCGAGAGCAAGAATTTAGTAGCCGAGGTTTACAGGCTGTTTACACCCGAGAATACTCCGGATATCTGCTAGCGGAGCTTTTTATCGCGAGATTGTGGAGAGTCTTCAAAAATGTATTCGAACCCTCCGAGGTCTCGCAATTTTCACCGGTTGGATGGCGTGGTAATCGAAGACCGAGGAGTTGATATCCGTGCGACCATGCGCGATTCTTTTCTGTCTTTTTCTTTTTTTCATATCGTCTTTAATATCTCGAGATTACTCACGTATCCGGGTAGGGAGGTTGAAGAGAAAGAAAACTTTGTAATCTTTCCTCCCGTGTGGAAATATACGTCGTAAGAGTGAAACTTTTCCGTCGATGTTTCGTAAACTTCGTATTGGTAATATTTCGTTGCACTCGAGCAACCCACGCACATTAAAATAATTTATAACGCGAGAATTTGAAATACCCAATAACACCGATCAACAAAGAATCAAGAACCAAAAAGTGTATAGAACCCAACCACGCCCATTCTCCCATCGTTTCTCCTCGTTCTTGAACCCACACCCGTGAACAACGTCCGAACACCATTTCCGTGGAGATACTCCGTATTAGTGAACCGAGTTCCATTCAAACCGTCTCCTCCATCGTTCGCTAGAATTTCTCCCAGGCGTTGTTCACCCGCCGAGTAGCTTAACGACTCCGTTTGGGCGTCGAGCTAGCGAAAAACGACGAAACATTAACTAATTCCAGCGGAATATGTTAATCGACCACGAAACCCTCTCGGAAGTAAGGGAAACGGGTCGGGCGAGAATCCCCGCGCAGATGTCGCCGCGACGCCCTCGGTGCAACGAAGCGCGCGCGAAAAGTGGCGTTCTTATCGGAGGACACCTTTGCATACTTCGCTCCGCGCCGGCATCATTCTCTTTTTCGTAGCGCGGCGCGGCACCTGCCCGGACCTCGAGAAGGAACGGAGGGTGCGCGACGACGACGGAGGGCGCAATATTCAAGCCCTTAACTCGAATCCGTGGGCGGGCGCGAGCGACCCTCTCCGACGCGTACTCTCTCTCTCTTTCTCTCTCTCTCTCGTTTCCTCTCGCGGCTCGTTCCGCGCCGCTCGGGGGCTGATCCATATGTAACGCGAATGAATATTCAACCCAGCTACGAGTCTGCACCGCCATCGGCACCCACCGCCATCTCCGTCGTTTCCTATCGCCGCACCATCGTCCTCAACGACGCCCGGCGTCGCGCAACTCCGAGCCCCGTGTAGTCCTGGTTCTCCTCGTTTCCACGCTCAGCCGGCGACCTCGAGCCGTTCTTGTACCACCGTTCCACGGTCCCTCACCGAGAGTCCCACCCCCGTGTCTCCGTTCGGTCCTCGTCTCGGCAGCCGCAAGATCTTAAGTGCACCGATAGCGCGAACGACGCGCTATCTGGCCGAGCGACGCGTCTTCCAGCGTCGCGGCGTGTCGTCGGGAGCCGCTCTTTCTCCGTGGGTTCTCGTTGTCTCTTTATCCAGCCAGCGCGTACCTGCGACTCGGGGGATAAATGGGAACGGCGAGACGCTGATAGCGAGAGTTAAAAGGGGCGATAAAAGGAGCGGATAATAGAGAGATAACACCGGGAGAGGAAGGGAGAGAGAGAAGGGAGAGAAGGGAGAGAAGGGAGAGACAAAACAGTGGAAACGAAAGGGTGAAACCGAAGAAGTTAGCGATCGAAGGAAGGACCGAAGAGAGACGAGATGAAAGAACGAAAAAGAGACGTAATCGCGGTCGCGTGTGGATAGAAGCTTACGAAAGCGTAACTGAGCGTTTAGATTTGACACATCGGCTTGTTAGGAAAATGATTTCGTTCTCCAAAATGGAGAATGTATAATTTAATGAAATATTTGTACACTTTAAAAAACTCATGTTTCATTTTCACTTAAAAAAGTTACTTTTCGAACGATCCCATACTGTGACGATGAAACCGCGAGATTATTTTGGGAAATTAATCATTCCGCGTGGGTGGCTTTATCGGTGGTATCGGGAGAATCGTAGAAGGTGTATGGATAGTTACGTTAGGGTTACGAAGACGCGTTTTAATCGATTTCTTTTCTCTTAGTTTCTTTCTTCTTAACGAAACGTCGCAAACCCTCGGGCTTTACGTAAGCCGCGTTCGAGAGTGTGCTCTCACGAACGCCACCGCGCCGGAATTTGCATTGGTTTGCAATTCGTCGCGAACGCGAGTGGGCTCGTAAGAGTTTTCTTCTATGCTTTCAGCTATGTAAATATTTCTTTGCCTGGGATACGGAGATTTCCTCCAGGACGTTCCGCGAGAGATAGTGGTTTCGGCTTGCCGCTCTAACAATGTCAAGGAGAATACGGAGAGCCGAAGATGAACAAACGCTTCGCGCTCTTCCGTCCGAGATTTATCATTCGGCTTCTCGCTGATGTTTCTTAATGCTCCGTGACGGCTTTTGTTGCTTCCGTATCGGCGAACTTGTCGGAACTGCGAACGGGAAAAGTAGGTGGATAAACTTCCCGCGTACTGGGAGCTTAGACCGAGGAATAATTCCAAAGTAATAAATAAAAAATGTAGAAACCTCGATCCGGGTACACTTGGCGAAGAAAGCCACAGGATCTCGTCAGAAACGAAGCGTTTCGTTTGCAAGGAAACGAAACTTCGATCCGTAACATTTATCGATCTCTCGACGATATTGCGAACGTTTGTTTGTAATTATCGCGGTTACTTTCGTGTATGGAGGTTCCCGAGAACTTGAAGAGAAGACTAGTGAAATCGATCCGCGTACACTTGGCGAAGAAAGTCACAGGATCTCGTCAGAAACGATGCGTTTCGTTTGCAAAGAAACGAAATTTCGATCCGAATATCGACTGGTGACATTTATCGATCTCTCGACGATATTGCGAACGTTTGTTCGTAATTATCGCAGTTACTTTCGTGTATGGAGGTTCCCGAAACTTTGAAGAGAAGACTATCGAAATCGAGACATTGCACCGTTTATTCGCAATGAAATCTCGAATCTTAAATTTCTGGGAAAATCTACGAAAGAAGCAGAAAGTTGATCCAATAATTTTTAAATTCGACACTTGTCGCTATCCACTTGAAAATCTTTGTAAACGTCTACGCGTCGCGATAGAATCGCCACTCGTACCGTGATTCTTAATTACATACCATAGTGTAACGTACACGGTTTAGTGTACGTTACGATAAGAGCCAAAAGCAACCGAGTATTTTAATAAGTCGGCGCTTACGGCCCGGATGAATTTTCCGCGGTACGTTCTCTATTGATTTTCAACTTACTTCTCGATTCGTCGAACGTCTAACGCGTTCGGTAAAGCTCCTTATAGCGGCAATCCCCGTATTTGACGTCAAACGGTAATATGTCGGCGGGAAACTTCGGCTATTAGCAGACACATAGAGGTTTTGAGAGATACCGCCGATCGTCGGTAATGGTTTATCGGAAAAGTTCCCGTGCATTGTGTTAACGCGCTTAAAACGTTTCTATATTGTTCGTTCACCGAAGAAACGCGATTTTCAAGTTTCCCCGAACTCGTCGGACGATCTCTCATCGTTATCGTTGAACCGTGAAAGAATTGGCTGCGCTTTAATCGCAGTTGTTTGGCTTAGAAACGATAACGCGACTACTAAACGATCCCATACGAATGTGTTTACCGTGAAACTTCCGCGTGAAAACCCAATTTACATTCGACGACCGTCTTCGAAAGTCCGGGGAACAAAGGATCCACGAAAACGCCGCGCCTCTCTTTCTCTCACCGAGTATAATGCGGTCCCATTAACCATACATTCGATTCGATGTTTGTCTCGTTTCACATCTCGGATATTTCCTTCGATTCTCCTCGCGAATATTCGATTTCCACGTTCTAATTTTCTCGCAATTTTTCCATCGGTTTTCTCTTTTTCGGAGCACACTTTAACGGAACACTCGCCGAAGAGACTCGTTCTCCATTAACCTTGTGAATTGTTCCACGTTCGAGTTTACCAGGAATTAATTTTTCCGTTTTTCTTCTATGATCTTCGTTTTCGAGAGACTTCCATTTGATTTTTGGTTCTCGATGATTTTAGGATATTTATGATGAAGATTTTAGGTGTTGCGAAACACTGTTGTTCTACGATGTATATAAGAATGCATTACAGTCATCGTAGTGTGTGAAGGAATTAGACAGATGGTAAATAATGGAATTTGTAGCGGTGACATTATTGCTTCGTATGTTTATTTAACAATTCGACCAAACTTCGTGGTCCTCTGTAGAAATAATTTAGGTTGGTGGAGGTGACAAAGGTATTTGGTGTCCATGATGAAACTTTGGATATATGTGACAGAATTATTTTCTTCTTTGGATAGATACTGTGATTCTCCTCGCAATGTATGCGAGAATAGTGTACTGTATGCGTGTATAGGACAGTTCGAGGCATTTCCAATCACCCGATTAGTCAGACCTAATAATTCCTGAACGAGCATGGTGGATACTTCCTGTTTATAAATCGTGACTACATCCGTAGCTACAATACAATGTGCGAAATTCCAATCAATGAAACTCCAACCCTCAGGTAATGGATATATACCTGTCCTTCGATCAAATTCTCTCATCAGTGTTAATCAGCTTTCATACAAGCAGCAGTCAATCTACGTTCGAATAGTATCAATTCGAAACTTCAATGAATAAAACTTAAAATCTTTTACAAAATTCTCGAACAGTTTCTAATAAACTATTCGAATATACTATATGAATAAACACGTTACAATTGGTCATAATTGTGGATATTTTACAAATACGTTCAAAAAAGAACCCTTCAAAAAAAAAAAGAAAAATATGGAATACATCGTATTGTTACTTTCTAAATCGAAGCAACCAGAAATCTTCGATCAGAAATCGATCGACTCGAATATAAAACTCGCCGGCATCGATGAGACGATTATTCCTCCAGGTGTATGAATTTCCCCGAAAAACAGCGGACAAAGTAAATTTAAAAAATTCCCCGTTCGTCCAGATGCCGACATCGTTCCTCGGGATTAATTTCGCGACGATGGGGCGATAATTACGAGCGGCGCGAGGTACCCGGCGACGATTCGAGTAGCCCGCTTTAATTATTCCCCGGGATTATTTTCATCGAGAACGAGGACTCGTTCCGTGGTCGTGGTCGTGGTCGTCGTCATCGGTACGAGACGAGGAACTTGGTAGTTTTCGTTGGTAGCGGTGAAACCGAGCGAAGATTCGATCTGCCGGGGAATCAAGCGTCGGAAATATCACCGGAATCGCTCGTCTCGTCGGCGATTACAAGAGTTCCGGGGAAAATAATTTTCGTTCGAATGCTTACCAGGATCGATCCTGTAGGGGAACACCGCGTAGGAGGAGCTCACTGTACTCGAGGGTGCTCGAAGGTTTTAGTGGAAACGGTTGAAAGTTGGAAAAGCATCGCGGGCCGCGGCGTTGTTGGAAAGAAATTTATGGCAGTTGGCTGAGACTTTACGCGATCCGTTCCCGAGAAATTGTTTTATGCGCTTCTCCCGCCGATACTTCTCTCGTCGAGTCGAAATAGGTACGCGTGTGCACCTTCTCGCCATCGATTACGGTACCGTCCCGTAACCTTTATTCCCGTGAATATGCGAGTCACGTGCCACCGTTTCCAGCCGAGTTAAGACTAACGAAAGAGGGAAGATACGTGATTCACGTTAGTGCGAATTTTTCTACCACCGGTCCTCCTCGCGTTCGTCGACGATGTCTACGGTGTTCGTTTCGCGCGCGAATCGATCCTCCGACGCGTTCCACACGTTCCTCACCGTTACGCAGTCATTGTCCGCATGGAAATCTCAGACGAGACGTACGCCGAAATTTCCATACATTGTTAGCTGCTCGTTCGGCTCGATTTGAATAAAGTTGCGGCGGGACACCGTTCCTCGCCGGGGAATTGTTAATTCGATTTCGCGCGAAAACATTGCGCGCGTTTGGAAGAGCGGATTCGAATTTTGAAATACCAACGTGCCGGTATCTTGTTTGCGACGATATTCGTTTGTTCATTGGGATAATTGTAGAATACATAGGAAACGTATGTGAAATTTCCCGCGCGTTCGAAACGAAAATGTATATTTCCGCGACGTGAAAATGTATATCTTTGCGATATAAAAATATACATATTTCTGTCATCTCGAACGAGTTTACCGCGTAACACCATACGATCTTGTAATCGTAATTGGACAGCTTACGACGAGAATACGGTGTTAACGGTACCTAATCGATCTCGAAGTTACGGTACTTTGTTGTTTTAGGACTGAAACGGCAAGTATTTATTCGATCGATGGATAATACGATGCGAATGGTGCAGAGGAGTTGCGTCCTTGCGGGTGAGCTGTTCAAATCGAAGCTGCGCTTGAAACTCATTAGCGGATATTACTACAGTGATACCGTAGCTTAGAACTCCGTTAGGAGCGCTAGTTTCTTGCCAGCAAAGATCTCAACTTCGCGTGTTTTCTCGATGGATTAATAACTTTTAACACGTAAATACACCTACGTGTGTTTCCACGAAATGTGTACAAATGTACAGGGTTGGTTGAACACTTATACGAAAATATTCTTCTCTGGATGCACTCGAGGTAGAAATATATTCTTAGAAAGTTGTTCGGTACGAAGGGTGGCGTTACACGGTATAAATAATTTTTCACCTTCCTTTCATACTAAACGATAATAATATAAACGACAATATTTTGTCGATACCTTCAATTACCTCGAACAC
Organism: Ptiloglossa arizonensis; assembly: GCF_051014685.1. Lineage (NCBI taxonomy): Eukaryota > Metazoa > Arthropoda > Insecta > Hymenoptera > Colletidae > Ptiloglossa > Ptiloglossa arizonensis. The sequence goes on from NC_135056.1 coordinate 11,321,264, forward strand.
CCCGCATACAAAGTTCGAGAAAGCTATGAAAAAAAAAATTGAAACTACACCATTCTAAACTACAAGACTCTCTTTAAAATCAATTGTCCCCCCCCCCCCCCATTTATTGTACAATACGTTGGAATGAATGCAACAACTATCTTAAGAGTGCCAGATGTACACGGTTACAGTTTGGCCGTTTTCCTTTTGGTTTTATTTTCTACTTCGTGTCCAAGTCGAGAGTCACGAAGACCACACGACACTATCGTCGTTCACATCAAAACACATCACTGTATACTCGTTTCTTCGGACTTTGTATTCTCATATGTACAAAAACTATACTACTATATACGCGAGATCCCTGCGTACTCCAATAAACTAGATACTATAATCTGAACTTTGCAACACAATACCATACGTTCATCGTCGTAACGAATGAAACGCAACTCGGGAAATTGAAACGCTGGAAAGATCGCTCCGAGGGACCGTGATCGCGAAACTGTCAAAAATTCAACGCTGACCCGTTAACTCGTCGCGCAGGAATTTCGTAATTCCCTACCCTACAAAAGCGGCTGGTAATCTCCTACTCGTCGATCGTCCGCGCGGAAGAGAAATGCGCGCCGGGCGATTAGTTTCGAGAGAAGACGTAAAAATGTCCGCGGTGTCCCTTGAACGCGTTTCGCCGTAACGTCGCGATGAGACGACTTATTACCAATATTTTTCACCGGGCGTGTTTTCGCGTTCGTCGTTTGTTTCGCGGGCCGGTAGACGAGGACGAGGACGAGGACGACGACGACGACTAAAGTGGAGAACGTTTATTTCCGCGAGGGACGAGTCCTCGCTCGGTTTCTTACGTTCTAAAACGTCTCTCGTCTCCGTTCGTGTCTCTTTGTCTACGAGTTCGAGGTCGGGGGCCGATGTGGGGACACGTTGGGGCGGCCGAAGAAGAACGATGGTAGCCCCTCGCAGTATTCGCGGTATGCGGTAGCCCGGTTTGCGCTTTGTCCAAATTTTTGCGACCATTTATCTACACATCCGTTCTCCGATGTCGCACGGGAGGGACACGGGGGTGGTATGGGCCACGGTCGACACCGCCGTCCCTCGTCAACGCCTTTCATTTCTAAAGCCAGCACGCGTCTGACGAGCCTCGTCCCATCCACCCGCACGACCACCCACACCCCCAAGTCTCACAAGTCCCGAAATGCCTTTGTTTTTGCTGACTACCTCGCGATAGCGTCCCGAGCGCGATTGCAATTTCCACCGTGGAAAGGTGGAGGTTTCGGGGGTTGGACGAGGGACTTTCGGGGGGTTCGCAACCCTCGCGACAACGTACCGTCGAATATCCGGGCGCCGTTCGACGGGGAGGGGATGAATTTGTTGCGTTAACGCTTTCGAAAGAAAGTACGGATCGACCTGTCGTCCTCTGTCCTTTGTAACTCTGCTCCCTGCCCCCTCCCTTCCCCCTTACTTTTAGCGGTGACGTCCCCCGCGCGGAATTTTCGATGAGAAATTCCTGACGCGGTCGAGGGACGAAAGGGGGAAAAATGTGATTGCGAACGCTAGTTGCGATTTCCGTCGACGAACAACCCGTCCCCCTCTGAAGGACTACCTTTTTCTACCCCCCACTTCTCGGCGACGCGATACCGCTCGACGATTAACGCTGATTGCAAAAAATTCCTACGATATCGAATACTCGCCCTTTAATTTCTCCGCGGGATTTTTTCGACGCGGGAGAATCCACTCGCGGATCGAATAATCGAGGGGTGATTTCGATTTTCACGTTGGAAACTCTCACTTCCGTCGATCCTCGTACGAGCCCCCAAGAATTTGTACCCGTGCGGTGTGTTGGTGTATATTTATGGATATTATACGTTACAGTGTTATTAGTTTTAGACACGGTATTGGTAATAGGTTTCTCTTTTCACTGAAGATGGAACGACCATGTACGAAACTAAGCTAATCGTTTCGATGCCCCCGGCACGCGTCTTTATCGTTTTCGTGTCGCTTACGTCTTTTACAAGTCGTCTTAACGCGTCTTTTCGACTCTCCTCTCTTACCACGTCTTCATTCGTACTCATACTCGTACATACTGTGACATACTGTCTCCAAAACGCTTCCCTCGCACCCTATACAGCCACGCGCATTCATTCTCTTTCGTTCTAATCCTCAGTCCCTCTCACTTCAGACTTTCGGTCACGTTCGGCCATCCTAATCGTTCGTCTTTTCCAAACACTCTTCACTTTCTCCGAAACACACTCATTTATGTGAGTATACTCATACTGTTTCCAAAACGCTCCTCTTGCACTCTTACTTCGTCTTTTCCAAACACTCTTCATCTTCTTCAAACCATATTCATTTATGTGAGTATACTCATACTCATACTGTCTCCAAAATGCTCCTCTCGCACTCTTCGTCTTTTCCAAACACACTTCATCTTCTTCAAACCACATTCATTTATGTGAGTATACTCACACTCATACTGTCCCCAAAATACTCCTCTCGCACTCTTACTTCCACTTTTCCAAACACTCTTCATCTTCTCCAAATCACATGTATTTCCTTTCGTCCTCGTGCATTCTCACGCTCGGTCGTCTCGCAAGACCCCTGTAAAGGGACACTCGTGTCTTCCAAGAAACCTAGGGAACAAATCGGACGCCAAGTGTTTACCTTAACTCAGCTCTGTTCGCACGCGTTATCTCTTCTAAGTCTGCGTTCGAAGCAGGCCCGAGCGGACACAGAAAATCCGATACACAATTGTTTATCGCGGGGATCGATCGGTCGGTTCGAACGACGATTTTCCACGTTCGAGCGGTACTCGCGTGAGCGTGTGACGCCTAGATGACAAGTAAAAGGTAGGAGTGGTCGATCGAGGCGTGGCTCCCGAAAGATCCGTGATTAGTCGTAATAAAGGACTCGATGCAACCGCCGTTAGGTGTTTCCTGACCCCGATGACGAACAGGATTTGTGGTCGTTGGTCGATCGTTTGTTACGCGGTATCGCGAGTTTACGATTTTTAACGAAAGAGGAGCACGGGTTCGATTCCACGTTCTGTGACTGACGATTGCTTAGACTCGTAACATTACTCGTAACGGTAACTCGAAAATTCGAATCCTAAGAAAAATATGAAACAAGAAGTTCAATTTAATCTTCGTTGACGATTATATCGTATATTCGCAATATATTATCAAAGAAGTTCAATTTAATCTTCGTAGACGATTATATCGTATATTCGCAATATATTATCAAAGAAGTACAATTCAATCTTCGTAGGTTCCTCGGGTCTTTTTCAACCCATTTCACAATATTTATCATTCTTCACGATTAAAGAACCTCTCACGAAACAAGCGATACTCCCCGCTATCCACGCGAAAGAGTTGGTCGCGGATGACCCCACGATACCAGCTACGTTACCGAAACATCGCTGTACCGATTAACGAAAACCACAACGAAACAATCCCAACATTCCCGTCTAGATTCCCTCGAATCGTAGACTCGAGCCGTAGACTCCTCTGAACGATCACCCTCCGTCGAAAGTACGTGTCGCAAGACGCATCGCTGAAATGCAAATTTAAAAATTCTCCCTTCCTACCCCGATCTCTCGAGGTGTGTTCGCGACACTTTCGATCCGTGCGAAAGAAATCTCGCTGATCGTCCGCGAGGGTTAAGAAAATCCTGCGGGTGTCGGAAGTGATCCCCAACGGAGTCCCCGCGATACTTCCAAGCAACCGGACAAGTCGAACGGAGCAAGATTCCAACGGTCGTGGGGCGACTGTTAGCGAAATATCGGTTCACCGATTCGTGGATGCCGGTCACGCCGATGGAAGGGATGGAAGGGATGGAAGGGCAATTAATCAAAAGGCAGGAGCGGTTCTCTCGACTTGGATACGAGTGCCGGTAGCGATACACGTGTACCGGGGTACGTAGGTCGGTGCGGCGGTATCGTCGCGAACGACATCGATTCTTGGGTCGCCACCTCGTGAGGTTGGCGGTGATCGATCGTTTTAGGGTTACCGCAAACACACGGGACACGCTCCGCTTCGATTCCCGGCGGGTTCTCCGCGGAGGCAGTGATCTTGACGGCCTTTGATACCGCTTCATGAATGTGTAAAGTAGGTAGGTCCCAGGTTTCTCCGGATTCCCGGCTCGCCCCGAGACGCGTAGGAAACTACGGGGGCAACCGACGGTTATCTCCGTTGGCAGGAATAACTCGCGGTGGTTCGGTCTTAGCCAGGCCCGTTATCAGGAAACAATGGCTGTTTTGCTTGGCTCCGCTCGACTTTGATCGGCCGCTGTCGGGCCAAGTTTGCCTTACCTGGGTAGATTCCTTTGAACGATCACCCTCCATCGAAATTCTCTCCTAATGGAGTATTTCGGTTAGTTCCCCGTCGGGCCACGGTATTATCAGACTCTTATTATCGCGGTACCACGATCTCGAGCGTCCGAAGTTTCGCGACGCGAGGCTTCAAAGTTTCCTACTACGTACATGCACCGCCCCGTAATTATCCAACGAGTATTGTCCCACCGCCATTATCTCCGTTTTTCATTCCGGGTACGGGACAACTCGCGCGACGAGTGGACGAGAAACTATGGAGACTTTAACGACTTCTTTACTTTTCGAAGGAAAAACTGCTGCAATGCGGGACCACGTACCTGCATCCGTTCCGACCATCCGTAATGCACTTTGTAATCGTGGTAATTGTAATTACACGGTCGAAGATTCGAAATTCTCGGCTCGTCAGTTCGCGCCGTTTCGGGTGAGCTTCTCAAGGGTAAATTATTGGCTTGTTCGGAAAGTCGTTTCGTTTTTTCTTTTTTTTCTGGTGAAAACGAAACACGATTTCTTTTAGAGCGTATAAACATTTTGTTAAATTATACATCCTCCATTTTGGAAAGCGAAATGGATTGGGAATGTTTCTGGTTGAATACTTTATCGAACGTTGATAATGATGAGGCTGCGTTTCGGTTCTACCATTTGATCGGTCGTTCGTGTCAACTTTCTAGCATTGTAGTACTCGAGGTACCGTCGAGAAGGTAACAAAAGTCATATTCGACAGAGTTACATTCCGGTAGCAAAACTGATCCAAGAGTAATTCTTGCGACTGCTGTAAACTGAAGTCCAAAGCGTAGCCTTCTCGACGATCCGGAGAGATGGAAGAACCGGTCGATTGACATACCTCCATTACAATTTTACAAATTCATCTTACAACAATTTTGTTAAGTCACACTCTCCCGAATCCTCTAAAAACACAACCGTACGTTACGACTTCTTCTCAAGAACGTTCGAAAGACACAGTTACACTCTACTTGTTTCTGATATTCACATCTACCTACCTACAATCTACAACCCTACAAATTCATTTGAAGACGATGGTATCGAGCTACAACGCGCCGAATTCGTTTCTAAAAATACATCCACGTATCAAGGCACGCTCTCGAGGGCATTCCGCAACATCACCCGTATCGGTTATTCCCCCGGAGCTCTGCCTATCTGTCCGTAACAGCGAGAAACGGTTTCTTCTGGTAGGTAGACGAACGTCCGGTACCGGGTAACGCGTTATCCATTAACGAGGGATGTTTTGTCGGTCATCGAGCGGCGAATCCGCGTCATTAGCGTCTCTGACCGATCTCCATCAGTCATCCTTACCCCTGGATGGCAAACTGAATTCGCAATGCGCCATTTCAGATTGATGGATCTATCCGTTTCTCGGTACATCATTCGCCAGTTCCGGGGCGAAAATTCTCCGTACTCTTGGTAGCGCGAGCGGATCGCGCCCGGGCCGGCAATCCAACGGCCATTAGTTATCAAATTATTTCGTTTGCCACGGTCGGACGTTAGGAAACGTTTATGCACGTGTCACGATGATTTATGGGATACCGCAAGGTTCTGCATGGTAGCGCGCCTTAGGCACATCCCGAGCGTCGCTCGGAAATAATCGATGACAGAGGAATTATGTGGGTCGTGACTCATCGACCAGGTAGCCCGATGATTTTGCGCTTCGTCGGTGTTCGTTTCGTGAAACGACCGCGATCGAAGTTTCACGGTGGGGCCCTCCAGAGACGAGAGAAGAGACGTCTTTCTTCGAGGAGGGTTTTCGAACGCGCAATCTTCGGCAATTCACTGCGAGCGAATTATGGAACCGAATCGTTCGAAATTCGTTGCACGTGTTTATCAACTGTTGGAGAATGTCCAGGAATTTTAACCGGTTGATAGAATTAACGGTTCGTTTGTTTTTAGAGAATATTCGTTACGCGGATGGGTAAAGGAAAATTCCTCGTGGACGTTACTGTCAGGAAACTGTATCCCAGAAAAGGTGTAAATAAAATGTTGCGAGCACGAGTTTCGGTATCTCTGGTGTTGGAGTTAAATGAGAAGTTGAAAATGCGGAAATGGTTGGTATTGTAAATATTTCCTCTTGTTTCATGAATAACGGAAATTCAATGAAGGATATGGTTCTGTTTCCAGCGCGAAGGATTGTCGGGTGTGTTCTCTACCGGTTGTTAAAGATTCAAGCGGGAAGCTTCATTCGTTTCCGTGATATCGCTTCCGTGAGCTTGGAAAGTGTGATTTCGGGGCAAAACAGCTTTAAAGTTCCAGATCGTCACTCTTTGCGGTAACAGACCATCTTCTTCGAACTCTCACAACTCCATCAATTCTTCGAATTTCGGCATGAAATTTTATCGGGACGTTCTTGAGACTGTAAGATGCAAGAAAATGGAAAAAGGGGCGACACTACTCTCCTTTTGAAGAAACTTTGCTTTTCAATGTCTGCGTTCACGAAGAGGAATACGCGCTGCATCGTGGAGCGTTCGCGATTGTGATTCCGTTTATTTAATATCTAGACGTTTCTCGGTAAACGTGGAAGAGAGCTCGTGTAATTTTTCTTACGACGACGACGTTTATTTCGTCGATCGGTTACGGTCAAAGATTCGTGGCCAAGATAAAAAGGAAGTCTTTCGCTGGGTAATACCGGTTTTCAATTTTGATATTTACGGTTTTCCATAGATAGATTCCCAATATTAGAAATAAAGTGATTTCCCTGGGTAAATCTCTCTGTCGCGGGTCTTTTCAAATTTTTCACGATAAAGGTGGAACGCGCGCTGAGATTTTCCGATGCTGGCTCGTGTACGCCTCGCCAATCTGTTATTTTTCCACAGGCGTATGAATATTCCCGAGTACCAGCGCGGAGAACCGTTTCGACGGTAAAAAGAAGCTTAAGTGTACGATAGATAAAGCTTCAATCTTGCGAGGCGCACAAAGAGGAAATAACGTTTACAGTGTTTTCTACGAAATAAAACGAATTCAATATCTCAAGTACTTTGAGAACAGGAAAAGAAAAAAAAAGAAAAAAAAAATTCTTCCCCGATATGGTCTCGAACTTCCTAATAAATTACCGGTCGCTGCGCACGAATCGTTCGATTTGACGTCACTTTACGTCGATTTATTACAGTAAAATCTTTCGAGTAGTTACTCGATGGAGAACCACCTCTCGTACGTATGTATATATATATATATTTCAAACGTATATCGGACTGTACCGTTCCTGAAATTATTCTACGAGCATTTATCGTCGAATCGTTCAAATATTTTTACGTTCGGTATCGTTTTCATCGTAATGATAAATTTTGAATCCCATCGAACCAGTCTTAAAACGACCGAGTAAAATAAATATATAAAGGTTGTACCTTTCTACTCCATGTGTGGTAAGTTCGTTACAAATTTTCAACAAACGTGTAAGCCCAAGTTTATAACAAACCGAGGAATATTCCTAAACACCCATGCTGCTAAATCTCTTTTTCAGCAAAAATCTCAGAAATTGATTGAAAAAATCTCAGAGAAAAAGTTGCTCGAGATGTCGATTTCTAAAACATACTCAAAAATCGTCGAAATACGCTCCACTTTTCTGAATAATTACCGAACAAAATTCTCAGCGTCTTAAGTACGAAACTTCTACCAACCGGAAGAAGACTCCACAACCGATACCGATCCCGACCACGAGGACAATCGTCATATCCGTCGTAGGTTTCCCCGTGGCTCATCGAACTGCTCGTCAAAGGGACGAGGTAAACCGGAGTGACAAGGGTGGGGGTTGAAAAAAAAAATAAGAAACGCCTCGTTAGCGGAACAGGCCGCGCGCTCGGTCCCGTACACCAGTCAACGTTCCCCATCCTTGTTACTCGACGGATCAACGTAACTTTGGACGTCAAAGGGCGGCAGTTTATTTAACGTCAAACTAACCGAGAGGATCGTTTCCACGGCGGACAGTGCAAGCTATGATACTCGGTCGTCCGGGCTGACAATTAACGCGGTCGTAGCGAGCGCGCGTAACTAACGCGGAAACAGATTACGATGTATTTTTAACCGGGTCTTGCGCGTATCGGGTTTCACGGAGAAGTGGCGTGTACGGCCGACACAGCGAAGGCCGGTGCGTCGGCCAAACCGCAAGATCAAATGAAAACAATTTCATTAGAGCGACAGTGCGCGGCACAGCGCGTGCACGGGACGATGCGCGCAACAACGCGCCCGTGTCGGATTTTACGGCGGCTCGCAACGTGCCGCTGATTTATCGGGCCTCGACCGTCACGCGCAATACCAGTTGCATTTTAATTATTCCCCGGTAGAGGGGCTCGCATTAAAAAAAAAAAAAAAGAAAAAAATTTCTAACCCCTCCGCGAGGGGTGAATAACGACGATCGTTTCGCGTACGAAACTTCTGCCGTACCATGAATCTCTCGCCGCGAATTCGCCCCGATCGTTAATCCCTAACGCGTTCGCGTTTCACTCGCGTCGCGGATCGCGTTTTTCGCTGTCGCCTGGACTATGTTTTTTTCAACCCTTTCGTTGGTCACAGGGACACGAGTGGGTACGCTGATAAATAATCGTGGAAATACAGAAGTTTATCGACGCTGGAACTATCAAAAGAGTAAATTCGACTCGTTTCGAACTTCTTTTTAAGATTATTGAATTATCTATATCTTTGCGCACGATATTCGTGGACAATTATCGAAATAGACAATTAATGGTACTCGTTAATTAATTTGGCAGTAATTTGGTTATCTACGTTTACGAGTAATGGAATTAATTTTTTTTTCAGCAGACTCTTGAAAATAGTGTAATAAAGGTCTCGTTAAAAAATTCTATTAACGAGAACAATACGACGCGTACGGTGATAGTCTGCACGCAGATGGTGCACCGGACTGTCTGCAGGTCGACTCTGTATATTTTCTGATTATCTTTAACGTACCGTGCCATTTTTTTGTTCTTTTTTCTTTTTGATTTTTTAATTTTTCGGCTTTTCGTTCGCTAATAAAGAAGCAAATTTTTGCGCGAAATTTCATTATTTCCTTTAAAGGGGCGTAATTTCGCGAATTTTAAACAATTTAAAAAGCGGCCCTGACAGGTCATAATCGATAAAATGAAATTTCACAAAATTCCACACATTTTCACATCGAGCCATTCTGGGAACCCGAATCGTGCAGGCGGTGCAGTTATATTTGCACCGCATCCATGAAATTTAATTTATCGATAAATTTGAAAATTTTGTTGGCCAGACTACAACGCACTTCTAATCTCTCTAACGAAGAAAGAATCGAATCAAATTAGTAAGTGGTTCTTCTTGAATAAATTCTCGAAGAAAATCCTTCTTTTCACCATGACGATATATATCTCCACTGAATATTACGCGATACTGTTTCGTATCGATTAGCTATTTCTCGATTGAAGTAAGAAACATTCGATATGCTCTATTTGGACGACTAAAATTAAAGAAATTATACTTGTTCCAATAAAAAAATAAAATAAAATATCTGGAGTTTGATAGACCGCCACGAGCTCGTTTACATTACGCGATTTACCATCTTGTGCTAATCGAAAACCCCCATTCTGATTTCCTGTCGCGATGGGAACGGGTACGTCGACGACGAGAAGCTCTGACCGAAGATTTTCCAACGTTGGGTACTCCCGATAAAAAAAAAAAAATTGTTCGATGAGCGTACCTAGTCCGCTAAGCCAGCGCGCAAAAAGGTGTTCTTCAAATTTTATGAAACTGGGACCGTGGAAGCGGAAATTTATTATTCCTTATACGTGCGCGCTCGCAGTATGTACGTACAACGACGTACTTTGAAGCTGAAAATGCACGGTAAAACTACTACCGGTAGCCGTGAGTTCGTGTCTGTAGACACTTGGCGCGAAAAAAATGTTTCTCCTATTTGAGAATGCTCTTTCTTCGCGGGAAGGTCTTTTCGGCTATGTAACATCGTGTACCCGCGCTGTGAAAAAGTCTGGTACCTCAAAATGTTAAATTCACGGATCGGGTTATTTCGTCCAATAATGCCACAATTTCGACGCAAACGTTGTGGAAATAATTTAAACGCTTCACCCTCTCGTTCTTGCTCGCTCGATTCTCATCGATCTTCAATCCTTTCAATTCTTCTCGCGCGATATCTCGTTCTATGACACTCGCGTAAACATTGTCTACGATTCCCGTTCACCGATAGAAACGATGAGTTAAAACGTTCAAGATAATAGGTAAAAATGGTCCCCGAGCGTAACGCAAAATTTCAAATTTCACCAACTTCGTACCTATTTCGTTCTGTGCTCGCGCCTATCGCACGTTCCAAAAACACTTCCAGAATTCTCGCTTCGCTGCACTTTCGTCTCGTTATTTTTACACCGACCTGTACGCCATCGAAACGCAGAGACACCGGCTGGCAGCACCGCGCCATTATTTCACCCTCTCGTGTTCTCCGTGCGGCCGAAGATGCCTCCGCGGCTCTCGACTTCGCGCCCTTTGATTCCCCGACACGCGCAACGCCCTCAATGGTCCGTGGCGTTGGCTTTTCTCTAATTCCCGGACTTTCACACATCCGGTATGAAATTTTAATATACCGAGATTGCGGATCGCGTTCCACATTTCCGAGTTCATTCAGCGTTCGCTGAAACGCGGGGAAAATGTAGGTCTGGCCGGGATATATCTCCAGGGCGGGCATAAAGAGGTTGATGGCGGAGAGGGGGAGGTGTAGGTGGGTAGGGGGAGACGGAAACGTTCGCGCGGCACCGTTGAGAATAAAACAGACCGATTCGGGACGTGGCATTGAATCAATTCGTATTCATTTAGCGCAGGTGTTGCTAACGGTGAAAAATCGTTCTTACGTTTCTCGTTTTCTCTCTCTCTCACTCTCTCTTTCTCTCTCTGTCTCTCTTTATTTTTTTTCTTCTCTTCTTCTTCCTTTTCTCTTTTTTTTCTTCTCCATCCTCGCGGCGTCCTGCACGGGCAATGAAAGGTACTCGTTACCCAACGCCGCGAAACGATGCTGCTTCAGAAGGGTGGATACAGTAGGTGGAACCTTCGAATGATTTATCGTCCACGACATTCGCCTCGTTCCTTTGATAAAAATAGCTTCGAGTTTCTCGCCGGTGCTCGCGAAACCGGGCTCTAGGTGGCTCGAGGGGGTTGGCCGGGGTGGGCACGGATGGGTGGAGCACGAAGTAAACGTCTCCACCGTCCAGAGGGAGGAAAAGTTGAATTTGCAGCCGACGAAATATGCCCTGTCATTAAACCCCGCTTAGGGAACCGCCTACCGCCGTTTTTTGGAAGCCGCGTTTTAATGCCGCCGACGATCACCGTTTCGAACCGTTCTCCGGCTAATTTTATTCTTACGAGGGGGACGATGGCGAGAGAGCTGGGTGCTCGACACATCGGGTCAGCTTTCGTTCCGATACCGTGAATAAACCAGACCGTGTGGATCGAGCGTGGATCCGGGGTGTTTCGAAATACTGTTTAAAATTCAAAGAGTCGATTTTACGGTTTTTCGGTAGATTCGTCCATCGTCTTCGTACGACGAGGCGCGTACGTATATCAAGATCGCACGGTGCGCAATTAATTACAATATCGACTGGAAATACGTTATCGGAGAGTTTCTTCGCTCGTGATATTTTAATAATGTCCCCGTAGCGACCGCGCGGGTAATTCCGGGTACATTAATTTCCTAAGATCGTTTCTGGCGCGGAAACGGCTAATACGCGTCACGCCCACCGTCGCGGCGCCGCGTGGAGTGGCGAAGGTTGGCGAGTCGGGACGGAGTATTTTATTTTATCCGATTCCTGTAATTCGATCACTCATCATTATCCTTCTGTTTCCTTTGTTTCAGGTGAGCAATTTACCGGTTACCTCGTTCCGTTGGAAATCGCTTTCATGCGGTAAGTCGCTCGACTGTGAACAAATTGGTTACAATTAATGGAAATTTCCCAGCGCTCGATCGGTGCCCGTGCCTTAGCACTTTCATTCGGGCTCGCTGGAAATTTAACGCTAGTCGTCGGCCACTCGGAGTTACCATTTAATAGCGACAAGTAATTTAATTAACACGTTCCGTGTCGGTGTACAATCGAGAGGGTTTCCGATCAATGAAATCGAATAGCAATCGAACGGAGGAGGATACGAGACGCGGGGTTACTCACACATTTATCTTCCCTTTTAACCGACCGTTGTTCGAGGCTTTCCGATTTCGATACGAGGAGATACATTTGTGTACGCATAATCCGGACGAGCGGGTTCGTTCGTGAACTTCGATCGCGTCCGAACGTTAACAATGGGGAACATAAATTACAACGAAGAACGCACCAGCGCATAATTGCAGTTATTTTACAAGTATCGAGTTTTGAAAAATATTTAAATTACTCGCCGATTATCGTGAGCTCCATTCGGTCGTTCAAGGAGCACAAATTTCAACCGCATCGATGCGAAAGAAATCACACTCGTCCGTCCGGCCAGTCAGGGAACGATACTACTTAATTCGGGCAGATCGGACGTCCGTGTCCACTTGTTATTAATTCTACCCCGGTACGAGTACGTTCCGTGTCCTTGGTTGCGAGAGAACGATAAAATATGCTCGAAACAACGAGAATCTCGCGACGAGAACCGCCCTGTACGAAATTCCGTACACGTAGAATCTACTTGCAACGCGATCGCTCGAAACACGCCGCTGGCGAAACACCGATGGGTATTTAAACAAATCGTTTCGCGTGGAGGAGGAACAAAACGAATCTTCTTCCCTTAAATCCGGTTAAACCGAACGGAACCCGGCGGTGTGCGGGCAACGGGAGAAAAAGAAGCGTAAAGTTTCGTCGTGTCGAGTGAAATAAAAAATGCTCGTATCGTTGCTCGATAGAAGCCGGTCGGTCATGCGGCGGACGTCTCACGAGGGTCGGAATTCGAGACGGTAAGATGAAATAAGAAGGAAAAGGAAACGACGGTGGTTCTGGTGGAAGAGGCGCGGCCGTGTAGAAACGAAACGATCAGATGGACAGGGAAAACGAGCGTGGAGTAGACGTCGCGAACCGATCGCCCGTGAAGCTGGCTCGGCGAGTAGAAAAATTGTGCGATACACGTCTGCGGAGGGTCGGGATCCACCTCGGAGCGAATAAGCCGGGGTTGATAGCGAAAACCGTCGATTCACACTCAGCGTTGAGACCAGAAGGGACGACGAGGAAATAGAAGAGAGGAGACCGAACGAACCAACCAACGAACAGGGTGGGGGGAAGAACGGGGTAGAACGAAGAAGGGTGAACGAAGGAGGGAGAGGTTCGAGCCAGATGTAAGAGAAGGATTATCTTGCGTCGGGGCTTCGAATCTGATAGTGACTGTTCCGGAGGGTGTTTTCAAAGGTTGGTACGGGGTTAAGCGGGGTCGGAGTGGTATGCTTTTAAGGTATTGGCCCCCGACGAGTGAGAAGCGAGCCGAGCGGAGAGAAGACCACCGCGACGCGGCAACCGCGTTTACGAACACCCTGACGTATTATACGCGTAAAATGGAAGTTCCGTGGCAAATCTGTGACGCTACTTACCTCGTGAAACGTTCCTGACCTTATCGACCGCGTCGGTATAAATCGTCCACCGATCGAAGCTTTCGTTCGCTCGCGGTTTCGGGACACGATCGAATCCCTACGACACGCCTCGTTATTCCCGATCGGTTCTACTCACCGATCCTACGGAAAATAAGGAAGTTTATTCGCGAACGGTATCTGTTCGACGATAACGAAACAGATACGAACGAGTTGAAACTTTATCGTATACCAAGCTGTGGTTCCTCGAGGCTCGTGGTACACTTTATCCTCGTGCACTGTGTACGTTTCTTAGATGCAATTCCTCAACTGTTGGGTATACGTAGCTTGCAATCTTTACGTGCACTTTGTTTCCAGTCTCGATCGGTGTTTTTTTTACTCGGAGAAGGCCCGATTTTTAGAGGGAGTTGACTGTGATTCTTCACGGTCGTTCCAAATGTTACTTTAAAGTCACAGGGTAAAATATTTCAACCGTAGTTCACTTCTTCGATAAAAATAGCAGTTCGTTTTGTATATAAATTCGCAAAGAACGAGTCATCGATTTCGAAGCATTCGACTGTACCGTACAAGTATAACGACGTTGTAATCGAACGAGGAACAACTTCTCGACACGTATTTACAAAATTGGAACAGAATCGTTTGCAAATTTTCGAATACTAAATCCCGATTCCTCCCTTCCGATCAAATTTTATTCCCTCGAGAACGTTTCGTTCCTCTTCGAGTTGTATTTACACACTCGAGTTATATTTTACACATTTCAAGGTAATAGTCTTGTTCTTTTTTTTTTCGAATTTAACGATCAAATTTCGAGGTGGACCCTCGTCGGGAATTTCTCGATACCACGAGCGAACGGGAAGAAAATCGACGTCTCGATTCGAAATCACCGGGCTGGCCCTTCGATGGAAGGGATTGTTTCTTTCGTCGCCCCGTAACGCTGGCCGGAGGCGGGTCTTAATAGGTCTCGGTGTTTCGGCCTTTTAGCGAACTCTCGGCTTGCAGTTGATTTATTTGCCGTCCGGTGTAGTTTCCCGGACCCGGGCATTAACTGAGTTTGACGCGTAAACTTATCATCGGCCCGATACGATAAATTACTGTCTTCCCTTTTACCGTGCGACGGTGACGATGTTTTCCTTGGATTTAATTGTACGTCGACGCGTCCAGTGGCAAACTTTTCGATAAAAGAATAAGGATTCGTCTTATGTCCATGTGTCCGTATTATTATCCTTGTGTCTTCAGGATTCGTCCATACGAGGCGACTGATTCCTCGTGGAGTCTCTAAATCTTCAGGTATTAGTAGCTGCGAAGTCGCGGATACCTTTAGAACCTCGGTCAAACCTAGCACAGGGTGATTTTTTTACTTAATTTACACTACGAACCTTAAATAGAATTATTAGCAAAATACACATTGCTGTGGATGGTAACGATAAAAATACACGATATCGAACGAAGAGAGCTGAAATTTAATCAGAAATACTGTTGTAGTTACAACTAAGGCTGCAAGTGCGGTTAAGGGAGCGGATTATGCATTTTAAGATACTCGTGAATATTAACGAACGCGTGGTTTAACCGAGAAGAGATCGGTAGCGGAGGGGGTTGGACGGGGATCGTGCGCGTTCATTTTAATGAACCGTGTAATTGGAATTATCGCGAAGTTTATTACCCCGATCGACGAAATATTATTCATGGATAGACACGTGACAGTGAAATTTTGATTCTCGTCTCCGTTGCTCGAAATACGAGGATCGCGGTAAACAGTAACCGGGAGTTAGTTAGAATAAACGAATCAGCCGGAAACGAGAGACTCGCGCGGTACGAATTGACGTTTATCGGCCGAATGATAATTAACGACTGACTGATTGCTGTCCGCTTTCCTGCTTATGTGTCCCGTATTTATTGACATTTTCTCGCAACGTATTTACAATATTTCCAGGACCCAGTCGTTTCGACGACCCGCGCGTACATTTCTCTCGCTTGAAAAATCAATCGATCTACGGCGAATTTTAAAATCCGACCACGACTCGGTATTTTTTGTATAAAAAATAACGGCTTCGATACATGGTAGTTTTTAATCGGTTTACTCTCGCTGCGATCTAATCTTTATCGAAACGAATACCGATCGAACTTACGTATCCAGAAACTGAGTGCACTGCTTCGGTTGCATCTTCGGTAAGATGCATTTTTTACAGACTTCTATCAATCCATCATTTATATTCAATCGTGGTGCGTTCTTCGGGTCTTTTTCGACTCATACTATCGAAACATATTTCTTTAATAAAACCTATTAGAATAGATTTGATTTATTGTCTAGGTTAATGCACTTCAATGACCTTCGTTCAGAGACGTACGTTCTGTACACTCGAGATATTTTTTACTGTATCTCAAGAAAGATAATCCAACGGAATGGTTCATCAAGGTGGAGGATTTTTACTTAAAATTGAAATTCGAACGCGTTTTCCCGGTTCCTTGATCTTTGATCTACGGAGCGTCCCGTTGGACTCGGCCACGTGACTACGTCCCAGCAGATTGTTGCCGACAAAAAAATTGACAATACGATTATCCGTGTAACGAGGTGTATCGTCGACAGACAGAGCGAAGTCGATGCTTCGGAAACTACGGCATTTCCCCTGGGTCTCGTCCCTAAGTCACGGGCCCTTCAATCGTTATCGAATCTTCGGGATTACACGACAACGCGGTCGATTGGGAAATATACACGGTCGACGATTTCTTGTTAACGACATTATCCGTGTAATTATCGCGGTGAAGTTCCGGAATTTCGTTAGATTCGTCCGCGTCCACCGTGCATTGTCAAAGATTTTACGTCGCTATCGTTTCGGGTTAGTTTGGTATTTTAAATCGAAAATTGAGGGTCCGTCATCAATGTTTCTTCATCACGATAGAATGGAATCATGAAGAATTGGTTTAGAATGAAAATTAGTCAGTATTCCGAGACTAGAGTACTTTATCATTTCTTTTTCTACGAAAAAATGTATCAGAATGAACATTGGTAGGCATCCTAGGGCAGAAACTTTAGTGTTATTTTTTTTCTCTGAAAGAATTGTCAGATCGAATTGAAAATTCATAAATATATACCTCGAATAATGTAGTTCAACGAGAGATGTGTCATTTCTCGAAATAAGTTTTGATTTTCCTTAATTTAAAACGTAACGAGAAAAAGTAATTTGTTTTGCACCGCTTTCATTGGATGTATTTAATTTTTCTACTCTTTTTCTTATTTTTAAGTCGGGTTAAGAATTAAAGTATTCAATTTGAAACTTGACGGATAAAAATCGAGACTAGGATATCGAGACTACGTGGATACATCGTTCGCTGTCTGCGTGTTCCATTATTTTTGCATGTTTGCTCGGTGGTCGTTTCAGTCTGGAAGTTTATGAAGAACTTCGAATTTCCGATCGGATCTCGGAGTTTCTTCTTGCTTCCCGTAAAGTTTATTCAAATTTCCGACTGACCGGGGGGATTATACCGAGTTTGCGCGAAGCGATGCAAAATTTAAGGAACCGTCGAAAAATTCTTCGTTAGTATTCGTGCAATCCAACTTCGAGCCGAAATCTCTGGAGTACGCCTTGGAAGAAGTAATCAGAATCATCGCGCAGTAGTAGATTAATCTTCAGAAATTCAGAATTCTCGGAACTGTTGAACCGGTCACGCTCTTGGACGTTCTCTCGTATTTCCATCTTGAACTTTCCTCGCTGAAAACCGTACCACGATCTTTTCGAACTTCGATATCTGGAGATCGTGTTGGTGGATTTATGCGAGTAGACGTTCGAGTTGTCGCGGAACCTTTGTCACGGCGAAAGATACAGCTGTGTTCGCGCGAATAATATGTTTCGATGAGCGTGGTTTAATATTATTTGTATTTTTCGTACCTGAGAGAAATTTTCTCGAGTAACGAATAACATCGATCGATCGATCGTAACGACAATGGTTCGTTAAAAGTACAACGCTTCTGCTGCAATTGTTAATCATTTTCGATGTTACCCGTTTAATGAAACCATTGTTCGCGTAATTAATCGACGCTATTTTGCTCGAAGGAATAATATTTCTCATTTACCACGGAGCAGGATCCGTGAACTCTGAGCAAATTGACGATCATTCTGAGGAAATCTTTTCAGATTAGAAGTGTCTGGCCGAGCATCGTTAGATGACTCCCCACTGCGAGTAGCTATCTTGAAATATTTTAAAGCGAAGGCCAAGGTTAACGGTCACTGTTATTCATTACAGGTACTTCAATATCCTTCGTCCAAACGTAGGAGAAACAGAATTGGGGTTAGAACCTCGATCTCTCACTTGTCGAGTAATTGCCGCAACTCTTTCGCTACGGCGGTCCATGCCCGTCGACTCGCTGCGTTCAATTACTGCGTATAATTCCGTAGAAACTTTTCTCTGTTGAAACTGATTTTATTTAAACTGTCGGTCCGAGCAATTCGCTCCATTTAATTTCACAGCGACGTAGCTAACCAACTGGCTACCCGACCATCGAGGAACACTTTTCCCAGAGTTTCGTAACCACGATCTCTACCTTCCACGCGATGCAAATAATATTGTAACAAAGTTTGTACAACTTTTTATCGTCCATCAGAATCGTCACTCGTTT
Source organism: Ptiloglossa arizonensis (assembly GCF_051014685.1). NCBI lineage: Eukaryota > Metazoa > Arthropoda > Insecta > Hymenoptera > Colletidae > Ptiloglossa > Ptiloglossa arizonensis. Next base: position 11,339,690 of record NC_135056.1, read on the forward strand.
AATTCTACCGTCGCTCGAACCATCAACGAAATCTTCCCCGAGTCTCGTAACCCACGATGTCTATCTTCTGTGCAATGCAGATGCACCTTGCACATGCAATGCACATTGTGACAAAACTTAACTCTTGCTCAGACCACAAACGAACTCTTCCCTAATTCTCGTAACCGCAATGTCTACCTTCTACGCAATACAAGTACAATTACGCCTTACAAAAATAGATAAATAATTTTACTAACTCTCGTGCAGACCACCAACGAAGTCTTCTCTACTTCTCGTAACCACGATACCTTGTACGTAATGCGAGCACAATTATGCCTCACAAAAATTGACAAAAAGGTGATTGGTATCTACCACAATCGTCACTCGTTTAATTCTACCAACCCTCACCTAGACCACCAATGAACTCTTCTCTACGTTTCATAACCATGATGTCTGGCTTCTACGCAACGCAAATAGCCTTATGATTATGAAACGAAATTTGACAAATGAATCTTTCTAATTCTACCTGTCACTCGGATTACCAACGAACTCTCCTCCCTTTCTCGCGACCACAATGTCTACCTCCTGCGCGATGCAAGAACCATTACGTCCTACAAAACTCGACAAACAAATTCTTCACATCCGTCACAGTCGTTACAAATTAAACCAGTGTCTAATTCCACCGACTCTCACTCGGATCACCGAAGAATCTATTAGAACGAACATTGGTAGACATCCTGGGGCAGAAACTCTAGTATTATTTGTTTTCTCTGAAAGAATTGTCAGATCGAATTGAAAATTCATAAACATATACCTCGAATAATGTAGTTTAACGAGAGATGTATAATTTCTGGAAATAATTCTTGATTTCTCTTAATTTAAAACCCTATTTCACACCACAGCACTTCTACGCGGTGCGAGTGTGCTCCGAAAGATCATAACAAAAGGCTTTTCTCATCCATCGTAATCTCCCCTGGAAAACTTTCACAAACTATACCTACCCATTTTTCGCCCTGCACTGCTAACCCACACGTCTTCGAAATCGGTCCAGCGTTGTTCCCCGTTCGCGAAACTGTATCTTCGTGAACAGTGGTGAACTCTCGGTGCCCGACGAAACGTTTCCTAAATCAGTACCTCGGAAGTGGTGGCGGCAGGTGTTGCTCGCCGGCCAAGATGATGAAAGATGACGCGCCGTCACCTTGGCTGAGGATCCTTCTGACTGGTGGTTTCCATCGACCCTGTCAGTTCGAGCATGAAATTACCAACGCGACGGGTACAAGAGCTCCGATGGTACGAGGTGCGAAGATAGAGCGAGACGTGATCGTTGCAGCAGCGAGTAGACGAAGATGGAAAGACGACGAGGCGGCGAGAACGCGAAGAACGGTGACAACGGCGACTGAAAGCGACGAGGCTGTAGAAGGAGGAAGCAGGAAGGAAGTAGGGTGGGGTGGGGGGATCAATTATTGTCATTCCAGGCTGTAGTCGCTGGATCCTGATGGCTGGTTTCGTGTTGTGTGTTACTCCGCACCGGTAACACGACAATCCGTTACCGAAGGCAACCTCGGCACCGACCTCTTCGCTCGTGCCTCTCTCAGAGACGATCTCGGCATACCGACGTATCACGGCCCGTTAATTTGTCACGAATAACCCTTATTAGACCATTTGGACCCCGTTTCACGATCATTTATCGACGTGTCCACGTTACCGGGAATTTCATTAAAATCACCGGTCGGAGATTGCGAGCCGACAACTCTTCTCGGTCCTGGTATGCAACGATCGTTGCATCGGTCGGTGCAACGATCCCCCTCTACGTAGCGTTCAAGGATTGTCTCGATGCAGGGTAATCGGGAACAATTAATTCGACTCGGTACGTTCTTGGACGAACAAAGGGCTCCTCAAAGCGGTTTCCGCGTGGTTTCGACGACGGTACGGTGGTTTTTGGTACGTGGGTACTCGATCAACAAATTTCACGAGCCGAGGTCCCGCGTCGCAGAGGATCGCTTTGTGAAACGGGATAAGCAGAGATCGTCCTGGAACGGTGAGCTCGAAATTTGAATAAATTCGGGAATTGGGGGAGTATTAGTTCCGGTGATCTGGGACGGAATATCGGGATGTATTTTCGAGACGGTGGGAAACTATGGTCTTTGACGGTCATTTCTATCGCGGTTCTCTTCGATAACGTTGCTATCAATTTTCGAAGAAATAATACAGACAGGAACGAAATATTGATTTTACGTCTAAGATACTCGAGTATTAACGTACGAATCTATCGAGATGTATTTCTCGTCAAATAGTTATTTCGATCGATATCTATCTTTCCGCATATTCGTGCTTAAGGGATGAAAATCATTCTCAAAGTTTCGGATGAAATCCCTTAATCTCGAATTTCTACTGTCGGATACAAAATTTAGAAACGTATTTGTAATTTGAACTCGTACTTTAACCTTGTACGTGTCCCCTTTTCAATCTCTTCCTGTCGACACACCGAGGTCTACTCGAAACCAAAACCGAAATCATTCGTACGTTATTATCATCGTACTCACCATTCGTGTTATTTTACATTATAGAAAAAGATACGGAATATCGAAAAGTTTGATTCTTGTCAATTAATTCAAAGGCTTGTATAGTACAAACTTACCTGTAGCCTCTCCAATCGCTATTTACTACGTAGGGCATTTATAAAAAAAGAATAGAGTAGTTATCTACCGGTTAGAGATCTGCAAAAGGAAACTTCTTGCATGAAAAACCAACGGGCCAACTTAGAATCCGTGAGAAGAAGGAAAATCGTTCGTGGTTCTCGAGTGACGCGATTTGATAGCGTGGGCGGGAAATATTTCCGCCCTTCGAAGGTTGACGCTCGGCCAATCGACGCGGTCCTCCTCATCTCGCGTGTCGATCATCGATTCGGTGTCCACGGCTCGGATTCGACGATCACGCGATTAAGCGATAACGTTGAACGTAAGTATACGGTTGTCGAGGACCCACGGATGCATCGGTTGCAATTTAACGGGTCGCACGGTGGACGAGATGCATCGGCGGTCTCAACGAGGAAATGAATGCCTGTCGGTGGCAATCAGGCTGCTTTTGTAGAAACACGTGCGATCACGCGCAAAATACGCGACTATTTATCGACGAAAGTACGTTTCGAGGGTGAGCGGACAGAACAAGGCTTCTAATTGTACCGAATACGATTTGGGTCACGCGGAAGAAACACGTGATTATCATTACCGTCCCTTATTGAGCGAAACGTTCTCTGTGTTTATGCTGCCCCGTTCTTGGACCTCGTGGAACAATAACGTTTAGCGAATAAAGTGGATACACAACCACGGAGTTCCGTTTATCGTCCGACTTTCTTTCCCATCGAGCGGTTGACTAATTACGTTAGCTCGTTGACATGACATCGCGTGGCTGTCGAGCACCGACTCCGTACGATCGATGTTTTTCGGTTGTAAATGTGTCGAGTGGACGGAACTCGGTGTTTTTAACTTCACGGTAAGGAAACGCAGCAACGTTCGGTTCTATTTATTATAGACTGCGCGATTAAAGTTTTCGGATTATAAAGTGGCGAAGGGATGGAACTCGGTGCTTTTTAACTTCGCAAGAAGGAAACGCAGGACCAGCTGGTTCTATTTAGTGTAGACTCTGCGATTAAAGTTTTCGGATTACAAACGTGGCGAAGGGATGGAACTCGGTGTTTTTCACTTTACAACAAGGAAACGCAGCAGCGTTCGGTTGTATTTATTGTAGACTACGCGATTAAAGTTTTTGGATTGTAAACGTGGCGAAGAGACGGAATTCGTATTTGCAACTTTGCAATAAGGAAATGTGGGAGCATTCGGTTGTATTTATTGTACGCGATTCAAGTTTTTGGATTGTAAACGTGGCGAAGGGATGGAATTCTTATTTTTCACTTTACAATGAGGAAATGCAGGAGCAATTGTATTTATTATAGTAGCTTCAATTACGGAGAAATAATATATTATGACGAGTCAAAAATGATCCAAAATACGCACCAAGTTTCTACACTGTTCATCGAGGAACCATCCCAATCGATTCGTTCTTCTAATCCACCGATTCGTCACCTACACGCGTTCGAATTCCAAAGGCTGATTACCAAACGTTGAAAATTCAACGTGGACGAAACGAATCAACTCCTTTCGTGGATGAAAAAAAAACACACGCCGCCAGGATGGGAAACTAAAAATCGCCGAAAACGAGAGAACTTTTCGTTTCCCGAGAAACGATAAAAGTATCCGGATTTTTTCGAAAAACGATACACGACCATCGAGCATCGAACGGTGCCGTAAACTCCGAACGCGAATTGAAACTCGCGATCGTCGCGAAACACACACACACGCGAAAAAAAAAAAAAGAAAAAAAAGGAATTTAACAAATAGTTGCCCGCGTGGTAAACGATACGGGGTGTACAACGAATAGATTGCAATGGAAACGAGCATAAACTCGTTTCGAGGATAAATTTTCCCGCGGACTTTGAACGAGCGCGATTAAAATATCAAAAAAAAAAAAAAAAAAAAAAAAACGAAAAAAAAAAGAGAGATCGCGTATTTCCCGCGGCGGTTATTGTGTAACGGGCGATGAAAAATGTCTCGTATAATTTTCTCGCGACGATTCGAAGTTTGTCGAAAATTCCCATACCAATGGTGATGGGTGGTGGGGGACAGAGGGAACAAAAGAAAGGTAGCTCGCGCGAGTGCACCGTGGCGCGAAAAAGTGGGTCGTACGTAATAACTCGCGGCGCGAACGTTCCGTGATTTCCTCGTCGCGACGCGTCGCGTCTCGCCGCGCCGCGCCGCACCGCGTCGCACCGCGCGCGCGGACCCCTTGATTTCGCGATAAAGTTATTGCTCGGCAGAATTTAAATATGCAACGTGTCCGACGTGCGCGGGGGGGTAGAGAGTAAAAAAAAAAAAAAAAGAACAACGGTACCGGGATGGGGTAGCTCGCACCCGCGGCCGGTTCTACGACGCTGCGATTCCGCGGGAGGGAAAATTTTATTTCACAGCGCCGCTTCGTAACAGCTTGCACAAAACTGTCGGTGATATACGAGCCCGACCAGCTACCTGGAACGGGGCCATCCGCATTAAAAATACACGGCAACGCCAAAATTGATGGACGAGCGGCGGTAGCTGTAATTATTATTATAAATCATCGCGACCGGCGGACACAAACCCCCGCGGTAACTTGTATTGTCTACTCGCTCGTGACGGTTTTATAATTTATAAAATAACGACCTACCGACCGGACCGTCGGCTCCGTCCGTCCGTCCGTCGGTCCGCGCTGATCGCGAACGTTTTCGAACCTCCGAACATTAATATTTCAAGCGATCGAATCAAGCGTCGGGGAAAACTCTGAAACGATAACCTCGCCGATTCGTCTCCCATCTTCCCCGTAGATACTGAAAAACGCAAAAACTGATTAATAAAATCGCGATACTCTTCGCGGCCGTTCATAAATCACGGTGCAAACGCGAAACGACCGATGTTCGTTAGCGAACCGTGAATCGAAACAGCCGCACTTTACGTTTTCCCTTCTTTCGTTTCGTTCTTGCACGGCTCGCACAATTTAATGACCTGTGCGAGCGAAGGCGTGTCACACTCGAGAAACTGTAACCCGCTCGGTGCGATACAAGAGGGGTCGAACGATACCGACTCGATTTTCAACGATTTCGTAAAACCGCTTGGAGATCGTTTCGAAGCGAGAAACGAGTCTAACGAGATCGTTCGAGGTACGCGGCGTGTTTTGAAATTGTTTTTCCGAATTAATTTCGTTGCGCGATGCCTCTTGCGTCAGAGGGTGCACAGTAGCCGTAGTGGAACGATATCGGAGAATTTTTGTGCCGTGTTTTTTAAATGAACCGGTGTAATGAAACAGATATTACAAAATGGTAGAAACATCCGGTATAATTTACATTCGATGGAGTAATTTAATACGCTCGCCGAATTTATCGTATTATTAGTTTGTAAATACGTTGCGTTAAGTGAAGGTATCGTACGGTTTGGTGGGTTTCGCGTAATTTTTACAACGTCGTTTGAATATTCGAGATCCATTCGTTGTTCGTATTGACGAAAGTCGTGAATTTCTTTTTCATTTATGTCGGGTATTTGTACGCCCGGGAAGTACGAATATGTCGGACGTAGCTTATACAATACGAATTATTGCTTCGTATTTTCACGATTTTGTTTCCTTCGGACGCGTTCAATTGTGATAATAATTTTACAAAGGATTTACTTTTTCGACTCACCGGACGAATATGTTATTTCTCATTGAGCTCTCGCGGATTAGTTTTTTATCTTTACATTTTCGCACAGAGCGGTGTTAGGTCTGGAACAACTATTCGCGTGTAAAATTGTTCGTTACAGAGTTCGCTTTAAGTGACTTTCGTTTACTTTGTATTCCCAAAGCTGTCGAACGCAGCGTAATAAAATCGATATTAATACTTTAAAAATCGAATTACTGTCGTAATCACAAAGGTACGTAAATAATCGACGGTAACAATATTGCAACCGTGGTTTCAAACACAGTAAAGCGGTTGGATGTGATCTATTCTTCATGGAATGTGAAAACGATGGTTGCGGATTATTAAATTAAATATCGGTAACATTCGATCTGCGTCGAATGAGCACACTTTCTACGATCGAGGTCATTGATAACCTCGTTTTTACAATTAACACTGAATCGTTCGTCTTTCTTTATCATCGACCGGAAGTGTCTCTTTCATGTCCTCTAAAAAATGGTGACTATTACTTTTTTCTTGAATCGACCGACTTTTGCCTCTCTCCAGAGAGTTTCTCCAGGTCGAGGCCATTCCGTAGACTCTTTTTTCGAAAGAGGGTCATAATAAATAATAAAGGACCATTGTTTCCTACCTATTCGCGATCTACTTTAACATTTCAGTTCGGTAAGTTTCACACAGCTCCGAAAACTCCTTGCCCGACTCGTTCGTTTCTTTTTGACCGAAGAAAGAGTTCTCGTTACTTATCGGCCACTTACCGTATTCGAGTTTAAATGTTCATCGAGGCTTCTCGAAACAGTTGGTTCGAACGGATCAAGTGTCGCGTCAATCTCCTTGACGCGCGAGCGTCTGTCAATCATCGCTTCTTGCTACGCAAATACGACCGTTTCCTCTGTCACAGCGGATCATCACGGTTGAGAGGTTCGTCTTCGATCGATTCTCTATGCATGGGAAACAATTTTCCTAATTACTTTACAATGGAACGCGGAGGCGAGGAATCACCGTAAGAACGATCGAAATAATGTTCCATTTGGATTCTTTCGTTAAAAGTTCTGGCAAGATAATTCAAAGCTGTCTTCACATTACAGTTACTTAGGAGAGTGACAAAATTTGAAAAAAATTCTCTTTAATTTTCTTAAAATATACAAGAGTATGAAGAATTACATTCTATAAAATGTATCTTGCATTTTCTTTTAATTTTCTTAGAAGAAATACATTTGGAAAACATATCTGTGAAACCCTACATGGAAATTTTCAAAATTAACGTACATGACAAATTTTAGATGCCTTTTGCGCTAAACTATGTATTACAAAATAGCTCCCACGATACCTCAAAATCTGCTTCACCGATTCGCTCAAAATTCCGTGTGCACCACGAGCGCGTGTGTCGTTCTCGTAGCTAGCGAAATTAACCGAAACCCTTTTTTTTCCCCCAATTTTTTCAACGAACGAAAAGTACGGGAAAAACCCGAAAAATTGGTAGTCAAGCTTCAAAGTGACGCCATTTATTTAATTATCGGTTTTTCTAAATTCCACTACCTACGATAGTCAAACCAATTAGGAATCTTTTAACGTACGTCCACACTCGCGTCAATTTTGTTTCTTTCTCGATAAAAAAAATGTTACAAATTACAAACAAATGCGCGAGAGAAACTCCGACGTTAAAGTGTTTGTGCCGACTTTGCAATTAAACTATAAACTTCCTCTTAAGTTCACCGTTTCACGTCTGGGCCTTCTCAGACCCAGATACGTGTCTGAAACTCTACCATTACTTCGACTTTTCGTAGAAATAAAAAAAGATACAAGATAACCGAATTCTCGTTCGAAGTATTTACACAGTTGCATATTTGTTAAATATTTTACACGATGTAAAATTATAGTTCCGGAACCAAACTTGCCTCAGACTTTCCTTCCAAATTGCGAAAACTTCGATAAAAACATTCCATTCGAAATATTCTCAACGAAGTAAAATCACCATCCAATCTGTAACTCGCGCGTAAATTTTCCCGCGTTCGTTTAAATCTTCGATACATCCTCTCGTGACGCGTTGACCCACCCACCATCGATAGCAACTTCTACGCGTTATGAGTCTCGCGTAGCGTAACTTTCGTGTCCCCGGTTAATCGTCCAATCCGATTCTCCCCGTCGAAGACGCATATCTCGTAACGCGTTGACCCACCCATCATCAATGGCGACTCCTACGCGCTATGAGTCTCGCGTAGCGTAACTTTCGTGTCCCCGGTTAATCGTCCAATGCGATTCTCCTTGTCGAAGACGCATATCTCGTAACGCGTTGACCCACCCACCATAGATGGCGGCTCCTACACGCTATGAGTTTCGCGTAACGTAACATTCGTGTCCCCGGTTAATCGTCCAATGCGATTCTCCTTGTCGAAGACGCGTATCTCGTAACGCGTTGACCCACCCACCATAGATGGCGACTCCTACGCGCTATGAGTCTCTCGTAGCGTAACTTTCGTCTCCCCGGTTAATCGTTCAATCGAATTCTCTCCGTCGAAGACGCGTATCTACGTAAAGCATCGTGCGATCCGCATTGGAGCTCCTCGTAGCGAGCGTGTCCAGGTATACGCGCGCTCGGTCGTGTCGCCCGCTTTCTAGATATCGAAGTTGCACGGAGATCCGTGGCCGCGCTCGAGTGTCCGCGCGTAGGCGGAGCGGATCGGTGCCGGGGAACCGTAGAAGCTGCGGATTGGTCGAAGGAGGCGAGGAGAGGATGGCCAGTCTGGTTCTCTCCTAATTTGACGCTTTCGATAAATTTAACAAGCTCGTCACGAAGGAAGGGCCCTGTATGTCCGGGCACGATGCCAGACTCTTGGCGCGTCCGACGCTCGCGCACACCCGACACCATTACCTTCCCGTATTCCCGGCCGTGCGTCCCGAGGGACACGCCGGGTCGTCGGCGTCCACTTGGTAATACGCTTCCTCCTCCAACCTTTCCACCTACTATTCCTCGAACATTCTGCGACTCCTTCGCTCGTAGCTCCGCTTTGCCGATGCCCAGACTGGCATCGTTAGGATGCTTTTGCTCGCGTCCGTAACCCCTCCCCTCCATCGAGAACGCTACCGGGAGATCCCCTTCTGTTACGTCCTCCTTATATCTTTCGTTCCCGGAGAAAATTCGCCTCGAAGGTCTTGGACCGTTCGCGAATCGAATGGAAAACTCGACGACTGCCCCGGACACTTCGAGCCGAAGGTACGCGCGTGTGCACGCTCGTATTCCCAAAGAGAGAGAGACAGAGAGAGGGAGAGAATAGGGACCGCCATCCGTGGACAAGGGAATCTTTTTCCGATGCAAAGTAGCCCTACACCCGTTTTGCCAACGTTTCCTTTCGTTCGGCAACGACGGAATTACGTTTTCGTGCGCGGACGTGCGATCGCGTTTCTCTCGGTCGCGATAAAGTGGACGCTCGAAATTTCGGGGGGCCTTTAAAGGGGACGAGATGGGAGGACGCATGACTCGTCCAAGTGTAGCACGTGTGCTGGGGAAATTATCCGATTCGTTTACGAGCTTCATCGCGACGAATTGGCGAGCTTACCGGTCGGTGTTTCTCGAAGCAGAGTATTGTCCAAGAAGGAAAATGTAGGATGGTTTTAAGGAAAATAGGGATAATTTGAACCTATGTATCGATAGATGGATCGTAGAGTATTAACAAGTAGTATACTTTGCTAGAATCGTAGGTCAAGAAAGTTATTCGAATGTGTTACTTGTATTTTTAGCACTGGATTCGGTCAAGGGCATTCTTCGAGCAATTTCTTATACTCGATAAGTGTGAAAACTTAGAATGGAAAGTTAGATTCGAATGAATGGAAGTAAATGGAGTAAATGAAAAGTACGACTAACGTACAAGAGAGTAGTAATGAATAAATTGAAATAACTCAGTGCATCGAAAGTGATAATAATAACTATAGATGGATCGGTTTCTCCACTGTTTCTATGCATCTGTTCCGTACGATCGAAAGACTCTCGAGACCCGAAATACGTTTCCCGTCGTTATTTTCGCGTAATATATTATTCGAGAACACTCGGTGCACAGAGTTCGAGGACGTTGCCACGAGACACGAGCGGATCGATCATCTGTCCGATTACTCGCTATCGTAAGTTCCTCTTTTGAATCCAGCACGGTTTCGTGCGCCACCGTTGGAAACAGCACGAAGAATTTCGAACCGGGCGGTTTATTTTACTCGTCATTTCGCGTCGGTCTATCCGAGCTCGAATCTTTCTTTACGATTCCTCGGGACGGAGTTTTTGCTTGCGTTTCCCCCCCGGTCGCTGGAAATTGCCGGTGCCGGGCAACTTTCATTAATAAGATAGTGAAATTCACGCGGAGTGAGTCCGTGCGCGAAAGTTCCGCTAGTTTTTCATTTCGTCCGACGAATCCGTCGGGATTTAAGGAAGCGTCCGGCAGTTTCTTCGCCATGGACATAAACAAAACGATGGTAAAGGGAAACGCTCAATATTTGCTCGGTGTTTCGTGGTTTTAATGCAAACGAGACGGAAACCAGACATCTGGCGCGTACAAGACTTTTCCATTTTCCGGTCGCGGATAGAGAATACCATCCAGAATTCGAGGAAACCGATTTCACGCGACGTCGACGATAATGTAGAAATGGATTCCAGTGGAACTCAATGAATATTAAACAATCGTTAAATAATTCGCGTTTTCGAGAGACACGGTATACGTTACACTATGACGCAATCGTTCGAAAAATACGTATACCTTTGTTTCGTAATCGTTATATGTTACACGTCGTGTGGTGTTCGGAGTCGTCGACGTAACATTTATAACGTACTCAACGACGTCTTTAGAACGACCCATCGATTGTAGTTCAATCTTATAGAACGCAGCGAGTTCAAGATTCCCAGGTACAAGTTTCTGTTTCAATTCTCGAGTCGTCCAAGTAACAGCTCCTTCCTATCTACAGCGGATACTTGCCTAGAAGCATAGGTTCCGATTTGACTTCTGAACTCACAGTGATTCCAAACAGCTGTCTCAACGATTAAACTTCGCGAGGATCTTCGACGATTCGACTTCAAGTTCGAAGAGATGCTTCCATAAGTCATTTCAGTATTCCTTTCGCACACCTGTCTATTTCGCTCCTAATGCAAATGACGATACCAAACAACACTCACAACGTTCGAACTTCGTGGCAATCTTCCAGTATTCCGATCAAACTTCAAATTCAAACCCTCTGCAAATCATTTTAGTTTTCCTGTCGCACTATTGTCTACATTCTTTCCAAATTGTGATTCCAAGCACTACTCCCAACACTTAATCCTTCCTATAATCTTCAAATGTTCCACTCATCAAAGTTCACGAAGAACCTCCTACGAATAATTCTAGTCTCCCTTTCACTCCACGTTCTTCCAACCCTTTCTTCCAAGTCTTGAATCACATTTAACGAAAATTGTCTCCATCTGGATAAAATTCGTCATCCTCGTAGATATCGAGGTCTTCGCCGCGACCGAACCGGTTGACCTCGCGTTCACGTGCAGCGTCCGAGCCCTTCTGTCCCTTATTCGTTTCTGTCCCCGCGATCGCGGCACGGATCGACCCTCCGGTAAGTAAATCACCCGATAACTCGGTTCCAGATCACGCTCTGGACGTTCCCGGGGAAACTTGCCGCGGATTCGGTAAGAGTTCGACAGCTGGCAGCCCTGGTACGGTGACCCCCTGTTCGCCCCACGGAGTTCATTTTCTCGGGACTTAATAAACGTTTTATACGCGGACGAAGGCTGCGTCGCTCGTAAGTTATGCCCAACGAGGCTACCACGAGCGTCCAGAAACGATATCGTCGTTCCTTTGCTCGCGGTCTGAATTTCGTGGACCCTCTCGTTCGCGCTACCGGGACGCGAACAGTCGCGCGGAGCTCGAGTTCCACTGGGGGGCTGGGGGGAGGGTGGTGACGAGGGAACGGGGCGGAGGGACACACAGGGTGGAAGTGGCGAAGTGCGAATTTTGCTGGGCCGTCCAATTTTGAAGAAACGAGGCGAGGAGAGAGCAAACGAGAGCGACGTAAGGAGTCAAGATTGGAGAGGGAGGAGGAGGACGAGGACGAGGACGACGATGGTGCTGGTGGCCCTCCGTAGGTGAGGGGTGGTAGAGTCAGAAGAAGGGAAAGAGTGCCTGTCAATCGTCGGGAAGGTGCGCAGCCGAGGCAATTTCGCAGGGGTGGAAAATCAGGGCGATTCTTGAAGTCGGTAAATTTTCTCCGTCCTTCTCCTCTTTTCCCACGTTGATCTCTTTTCCTTGGACCGTGCCCGAGGATGTATACGTTCACGGAAGAGGGCGCGCGTTGGGGTGGGGACGAAAGAGGAAACGGTGAAACGGGGATAGGCGAAGGTGGATGAGAAAAGGACGGAGAGGAAGAATGAGAGAGAGAGAAAGAGAGCGAGAGGGAGAAACTAGACAGGAAGCCAGGGCAAACGTACGTGGGCATAACCGGAGCAAAGTGAAAATTGCTGGAACCATTCGGTAGGATTGACCTTACGTGCCGCCCTATATCCCTGAGACCGTTCGCAACGGCCTTGTATACACGTCCGCGCATCGTTGCACGCGCGTGTGTGTCTGAATGTGTCTGTGGGCGTCTGTGTACGCGCGACGAGAGAACGTTCCACGGTACACATAAATATCTAGGATTTTCCCGGCACGCTGGAAGTACTTCTTAGGCCACCTTTCTCTCCGGGATTGTCGAGGATTTCGCGTCGTGTACGGCCCGAGGAATTGCAGAATAATTCGTCCGTTCGTGAAATCGACGTAGGAATGTCCCGCGATGATCCAGGAGCTCCTACGGTGTAGATCTCGTGCCCTTGAATCGCCTCGGTATCGCGTATTTATTTCTCGCTGATATTTCGACGATTCTCGCCGAGATTTATCGCCGACGGTTAGGTGTAGGAAGATAAACGTCGTGGAAACCGAGAAAGGGACTTAACGGAAGTACGGAGGCGAGTACAGAGCGATTCCTCGTGCGAAAGTAACTCGAAATCGTGGAGTGAACTTTTTACGTGGGTGGTTCCCTATCCGGGAAAATCGATTTCGAACGTTTCCGGGGCACGCGTGGGATTGGGCACGGCCGTGGCTAACGTGTCTGCGCATTGCTCGTTAGTTCTACTTGCGTTTGGGTTTCGAAGCATTGACGTTTAAACTCCCGGTTTGTTCTATTCGCTTGTTTCTCTACGATAAACAGTGCGGGCGATTATCTTCGATTCGATTGAAAAAATAACCGATCTATGTTAACCAACGTAATGTGTTCCAGCGAGGTTCCATTGGTAATTATATTCCTATTCTGTATTTTCGATTTCTGTTCGCGCAAGGGGTCATCGTGTACACGGTTGCAGCATTCTGTACGCTCGGTCGTATCGTTGCAATGGCGCGGTGCACTGTATTTTCCAATCGGTCGAGTCTTTGGAATAATCGGATCGCAACGCGGTATAAGAACGAGAATAATAAGAATCGGAATAAAACTGTAAAAGCGTTAAGGATTTGTAGGGGTTCCCACAATTACACGAAAGGAAGCTGGAACAACGGTACTCCGGATATGAAAGGAAAACCACGGGGGAACACCGAGCGTATCCAGGATTATACTCGTTGCATCGAATATTCCATGAATACCGTAAAACCGTGAATTGGTTCTCCAATTGCAAACTTATCACCCACCTTGTCCGAACGTCTACGATTATATCCAGACTACGGTGGTAACCTTCGGGCATATTGCCTCACGAAGATCGCCCGACGCAGCTGGAGAGCTCGCGAGTCGATCGGCCGGTGTCCGGTATAGTTATTTAAAAATCATCCTCGACCGATGCCTCGCCCTCGAAATCTTATCAACTTAATTCTTTCACCCTGCGCGCTACATTTTCCATCCTTTTGCCTTCTGGCTTCGTTTCTTCTATCACGGTAGGTCTGTGGATCGTCTTGCCGTGAAACCGTGATCGTTTTGTTCTCTATGATTCTTTCGATTCCGTCTCTGTTGTGGAGCGAGGTAAATGTCGAGGACTTCTTCAAGAGAAACTACCCTATTGCAGAGGACATCGTAAACAGAGATCCTTGGGCACCTGTACATTTTGTGTGTCTATAATAAGTCACTCAAAGAATCGATGGTCGAAGGTTGAGTCAGAGAATCCCAAAATAGTACACTGTTCTTTTGAAATTACTTTATTGCAGAACGCACCGTAAACAGAGATTCTGGAACACCTGTGCAAAGTGTCCGTACCACAGGTCACCCGTACAATTACTAATCGCATTTTATTTCTAACAAAGCACGCTCGCGAAAGAATTTAAAACTGCTCCTCTTCTTAGATACACCCTTCTCGAACGTGTTATCCCAGGAACCTTATATTTCGCTCATACCTGAACAACTTGTGTTTCTGTACAACCGCGAGCCACGCACACGATTGCTAGTCACACTTTATTTCTAACAAAGCACGCTCGAGAAAGAATTTGAAACTGCTCCTGGATATACACTTCTCGAACGCGTCATCCTCCAAACCTTCGCGCTCCTCATCCCCCATTCTCTCGAACAAAGTGGCATATTCTCAGAACGTCGCTGAAAGATTCGACCTAACTTACCTCCGAAGTAGACTCCAGCGTTAAGTCCAAGAGAGTCACCAGAAGAACCATGGAAAGGGTATGGTCGCGCGATGCGAAGACAGCCAGTAGCTGTCGCAGCAGCTCCCGATGGTTTAATCTGCCGGGTTTTTTCCGGAACGTAGCCAGCAGAGACACGAGAACGATTCGAGTGGTGGTAGTTGCGGGAACAAGGGTGATCGGATGACCAAGAGAGACAGAGAGAGAGAGCGAGAGAGAGAAAGAACGTTGTACGAGTAGGTTGCACAAGGACGAGAACAGGGGAGGATGGAGGGCGAGAGAAAGCGATCGGAAAAGGAATTCGTTAGTGAAAACTGCTGCCCCGAGGATTGGGATCTTTTTACTTGAATTGTCGTCCGGATAAAGCGATGGAATGCGGTTACGCCGTGCTCTCGCTCCGCAACCAACAAAAGGAATTCGATCGTTAGCTCGCCGCTCGAAATGAAACTGTTACCGAACGTACGATGTACGCCTCCGCTCCCGGAGTTCCAGCTCACCACCGCGAGATGCTTCCCTCCTGGTCTCGAGATAATCTCTTCCCTCGCTCTTGGAATTTCCGATGATCGTTCTCGTTTCGGTCCCCAACTATGCCCG
Organism: Ptiloglossa arizonensis; assembly: GCF_051014685.1. NCBI lineage: Eukaryota > Metazoa > Arthropoda > Insecta > Hymenoptera > Colletidae > Ptiloglossa > Ptiloglossa arizonensis. The sequence goes on from NC_135056.1 coordinate 11,355,122, forward strand.
CCCTGGCGCTGAAAAGGGAACGCGAGCGCTCTCTTGCCGAATTTTCGACATCGGAACGACCTCGCGACGATCGCAATATTTCCTTCGTGATTTTTTTCGTCGCGCGTGGTTGTTCAGCGGTGTCACGCGACGCGTAATTTTCATGGAAGGATATAATATAGGTAATTAAAGTTTTATAATTTTTAGGGAAATATTGTCACGAGGGAAAATAAGGTACTGAAATTTTTGACGGCGATTAGGAGAAAGTGACGCGTAATTTTAATAGAAGGATATAATATAGGTACAGTGGAGAAAGTTTTGTAATTCTTAGGGAAATGTTGTCACGAGGGAAAATAGGGTACTGAAAATTTTGATGGCGATTAGGAGAAAGTAACGTGTAATTTTAATAGAAGCATATAATATAGGTACGGTGTAGAAATTGTTCTAATTTGTGGAACTTTAAGCGCTTTGTTTTATTGGGCGCCCCTAGGCAGTTTAACAAGGGTTAATAAGTTCGATGTTGTCATAATGTTGCAGAGCAGAGTCCGAGTTCTCTATCGGTTAGTTGAAGAGGATAATATTTGAGAGGTTTATGGCGGTAGTTATATAGGTAAATCGTAATAATTTTGTACAGTGTTGAAATGTTAGAAACCACCGGGATCGAAACTCAAACAATTTGTAAAGTTAAAATTCGATTCCGATAGAAATTTAATTCCTCCTGTCAAACTGTTGCGACATTCTATATTCTAATTACCGTTTCGATGTTCTAATTACCGTCGAAACACGTAGTTTCGTATCTTCCAGGGGGTAGATTCTAAACTATCAACGCGAATTACCACCACGATCGAAAAGCAGACCGGTAAGGAATGCAATTTAAAGGTCGTTAATAATTAAGCGGCCGTGGTTAATAATTTCGAACGAAGCCACGGATGAATCATTTCCTGAGCGTGGGATATTTATTAGGTCGTTATTGCGCAAACGTTTCCCCGAATTTCGACGGGACTCGGCCTCGAAACGAAACGAAATTATTCAATAATAACGACACACGATACAGAGATAATCCTCGGTGAAATGGAATCGTTTGAAAGCTTCTACACGTTTTCTTCGTTGAAATTGCTCCCCGTGAAAAATCGTCGATAAAGGGTGGGGGTGGTTCAAGTTCCAAAAGGGGCAAAAGGGTCCATGAAATTAGTCGGAGCAAGTTTTTCTCGCATTTGACTTTATAACGTTCAATAAAATGGTCGAGGTCCTTTACCTCGCAAATTTTCGCTGCGAGAGCGTTCGAGTTCTTTCACTGAAAAATAATACAGGTTGATAGTGGAGAAGGTTGGAGAGGGTAGCGGGCGAGACGCGGGGCAAACGATTGGGAAAGGAGCACGGACCGAGTGATAAGAGCTAAATCGAACTCTCAAAGAGCCCGATCGGACAGTAAAGCGTGCGGACAATGAGAGGGTAAATCGTGCCGAGTTGTCTAATGCATATTAATAAGGGACAGAACGTCCGCAAAACTCGGCTTCAATTCCAACGCTGCTCGCTCGACGCGCGATTTCTAAGGAATTGTCACCGTTTCTTCTCGCCCCGTCGCATTTTGCGGGACACGATCTCTTACGATCAACTTCTTTCTCCTTCGCTCGAACGATTTTTCACCACTGGAAAGAAATTTACTCGCTGGAATAATTAATTCCGTGATCCTTCGACCGGTTGAAATTTTCCACCGTTCGATCCTACCGACGCCGTATATCGTAATTCGAGTATGGTTTGAACAATTATATTCGTTCGACGCATATATCGTAATTCGAATTATATTTGTTCGACGCATATATCGTAATTTGAGTATAGTTTGAACAATTATATTCTTTCGACGCATATATCGTAATTCGAGTATAGTTTGAACGATTATATTCGTTCGACACATATATCGTAATTCGAGTATAGTTTGAACGATTATATTTATTTACCTCTGTCAACAAGAAACGATCCCCAATTTGGAAATTTAAAAAATTCTGACATTACGAGGATATGTAGGGCATGTATTGATATGTATCTTGTTTTTTTTTTTGTTAGCTGAATTCGCTTTAAGGGATGAAAATTGATTTCATACGACTATTTTTATTGTTTTCGTAACTTGGAAAATATACACGATAGAAAAACAGTTTTTAGACTTCTAAAAACAAGATCTATTGCTTGTAATATCTATTCAATTGTTCGAAAGTAGTAATAAATAATTTATCGCATGATAGATCTGGAAAATTTTCGACTTGGGGATCATTCGTTGCACTTTTCTTTTCGACGTTATTTAGATACGTGTTCGTTGTGCACGAATACAATTGATTATTGGCAATCGTAACGAGCACGTTTAATCCGATAACGTTTTCGAGTTGAATAAAATTCAGAATCTGCAAAGCGGGGAATATTTCTTTTTTTTTTATATTTCCACACTCTGTGCATAGTCATGCGGGAGAAAAATATTTCGGGAGGTGATACAATCGATGCGATTACTATTACGAGAAACAAAATTCACGCTTGCACCCGTCTCGTTCGGAATACTTTACGAAATTCTTTAAATAATACACCGTGACACTCCGAGCCGATCGTACATACATACACTGTTCCGGATCCGTGCTGAAAATGGCACGGGAATATTAAATATTATTCGAAATAAACCGTTCCCGTTCCCTCCGCGCGTAGCGATAATTTGCATACACGTGGATCGCAACAAGCCCAGTCTCCAAATAAATTTCAAATTAGGCACGCGTTCGTTCGAATTTCTCCAATGCAAATATTGACCTTTCCTACCGAACGATCGTGCACGTCAAAACCGCTATCGCGAAAAGTTAGTCCAATTTCTGTCACAAATATTTCTCGGGAAACAGGGTCGATCGACAACCTTTCCCCCGCGTAACTACCCGGGAGATTCATTTTTCGAGCGTTTACGTCGTATTCCGTTTTCATTCCGCGAGCATAGTAAATGCCCGGGACGAACAGCGAGCCGGTATTTGTACACTCTATTACTCCCGTTGCGCGCCTGCGAATACGTGCGTACACGGGCTTCCATTTAGCGCATTACACCAGCGCGCGGCGGATTGTTACGTACGATTTCAAAGACCATTATGGATAATAACCCACAATTTCGAGCCCCCGAATCTCTCTCCTGCGGCCCGATTCGTTATTTTCCACCCTGGGGTAATTTATCGCCGAAACGTAAGGCGATTGTGCACCATTTAAGTGCGAGTTTCACCGTACCGGTTCGAAACCCCTAATCACGGACATCGAGAGACTTACAAACACGGAAATCGCGAAGAATTTTCTACCATCGACAAAAACGAAACTTATAAAAATATATATACATTTTTTGTCAGTATAGGTATTATCATTATGAGACTTTTTTTTGCGTACGTAGGTGTAATATATGTATGGAATGCTTGGGAGCAAATTGGATAAAGTTTGCGAGTATGTATATATAATAGAGCATTTTGGAAAGAATGTGTTACATACAGGTCAGAATATTTAAATATCTCCGTTAATTATGGCTCTGTGAAAAACTGTTCGGAACCAAGTTGCACTACTCGAAGGGGCACACGTAACCTGTAAGAATTCAAGGTCGTGGAAATTTGTTCAAACGTCTTTTCGCCACCGAGAACGTCGTACTTACCAATTCTGGTTCACGTTTCAAGAAAATACTGGGTCGTTCCAAAGGTCATTTCCTTTTTTTTTTGATGAAAATGAAACACGATTTTCTTAAAATGTATAAACATATCACTAAATTGTACATTCTCCATTGTGTAAAACGAAATAACTTTCCGAACAACCGAATACAACAACGGTCAACGCGTCGATGTTGAATAAATATCACACCGCGGTTTCGTAGTCGCAGAAACCGTCCCGTCGGTGTCGTAAATTCCCTTTGGTCGAGTACCTCGAACGGTGGCGTAACCGTCTGAAATATCACAACGTGATACGTTCATTAGGCGAATGATGTACACCGACCGGTAAGTGGGATTCTCGTCCGAGAAAGGGTAGACGAGGAGCGTGAAACAGTGACTCGACGAGTGGCTCGAAAAGCGGTCGACGAGGAGTAGGTAAGTCGGCCAGGCTCCTCTAATGCATATTGATAAGGGTGGAGCGAAAACTCGTCGTTCATCATAGTCGAATCGACTGAACGGTCGGTCTCTCGCCGCTCCTCGTCCTCATCAACGGAGCGTGATTGACGAAAAAGGAAGTCGACGTGGACGTGTCCCGTCTCTGCTTTAAGGGACTCCGGTCGTGGTTGGGGGTGTCAGCGGTGGCGGGGGATTGTCTGGTGAGACGGGACAATAGGTGTAATCATATTCGCGCGGTAAATTAACGCCCGAGCATAAACACCCAGGGTGATATTAGGTGGAGGATATCGTGGGTCCTTTTATAGCGTCGCGGAATTACGACTGACATTGCGAGATTAAAATGGGCTACCGCGGCAATTTTGCGTGCGGGAATGAGCGTACGGTATTAGCATAGAGAAGAGAATAGCGCGCGGGAACGAATAAACGCTTATTTATGGTTTCACCCGGAGAAAGAAAGTTAAGTGCGTTTTACGCGTACCGGGATAATAATGGAGGAGGAGAGAAGAAAGAGGAGGAGTAGGAGTAGGAGTAGGAGGAGGAGAACCGTGACGCTGTGATTTTCGGACAATGGTTCCCTCTGTCTTCGCTCCTTCCCGTGTCCACCGGTGGGTGGAAATGTTACCGTTCCGGTCGAGAGTCGAGTTTGTTGTCGTTAGACGAAAGTTGTCGCTTCTCTTGCGCCTGGTCTTCTTCCACGGACGGTAAATTTAACCCTTTCGCGGCTACCAGCGACTACGGTTTCTTCGGACCATCCGCAACGTGACGTTCACGTGGACGTCGACCGTAGTCGCGCAGGGTTAAGGCACGCGAGTCTTCGCGCGGATGGTGATTACGCTCGGCTTCGAGACACGCGAGTCTTTACACGGATGCTGATTATAGCCGGCGCAGAGACTCGTGGAACTTTACACGGACGCCAAAGAACGGAGAACGTTAAGACTCGCGAGCGTTTGCACGAACGCCAATCGTAATCGAGTCTAGAACCGAATGCGTTGATCCCTCTGCCTAGGAGTTGATAGTTTAATGGTTCTGTCGGCGATAAGAGATTCCGGAATGGAAATCTGAGCAGAGACAGAAATATTGCGATCCATTCGAAGCTCGCGTATATAACTGCATCCCCCTCGATCCAGGTGACGTCTTTCCAGCTCCCAACAGTACATCGAGTCTCTTCCATTCGGCTCGATGAACACTCGACGGGCGATTTGTCGAGTCGATCGTCGAGAGTTTTCGAACCGGCCGTTCAAAAGACAATCCGGAACGCCTGGACCCGGAGAGCTGTAAATTGTCTCGGTAACTGAACAAGTTAAATTCCCAGAGCTCCCCGGGACTCGAAAGAACGATTCTCGGGTGAGAAACGGACCGGTCGGGGGGAGGGGAGGGGGAGAGAAGCGGACGGCGGTGACGGCAGCCAGCCGCGGGGGTACGGGAAGCTGGCGAAAAGAGAAGAAGCTCCGGCTTGGCGTTTCACATGGTAATCCTCTCATGAATATCCTCAAAGGACACTCCGTCCCCCCTCGTCGTTGTGCCTCTCCTCTTCCATCTGCACGCGCGCACCTAGGAGACCTCGCGCCGCTCGGGAAGTCGCGCAAGACGCGAGCGAATCGCTACCGGCAGCGAGTCGCTCGTCTGACGCGTGAAAAGAGAGGGGGCGAACGGTAGGTAGGAGGGGGTGTCGGAGGGTACGGTGTCGGACGGGCGCGAGACCTCTCTCATTCGATTAGGTCGAAGCAAAAGCTTAGCGGCACGCTCGCCCCTTGGAGCCGAGTAATTTGATTAAAGCCTCCGATGATGCGAGTAGTAGGTGTCGATGTCGAGAGGATCCGGCTGCGGGAACACCCACGGCTGCGACTCACGATACGTCGAGGCGAAGCCGTACGACGACTTCTTTCGCTTCATCTGCATTCCGAGCGTGTTCCTCCGCCGCGGCCGCATTTCATCGATAAAAAAAAAAACGACAGAAACGGATTACTCCTTTTCAGAATCCATCGGTGGACAATTGCCTCGCGACGGATCGGAATTTCGAGATTCGAGGATAGAGACGTTCCAACTTCGCCGAGAAGGGGGAAAGCTAGGAGGGGGAGCGATTATTTTCTCGCGCGAGACGCGGTCAGGACCATCTTCGTTCGAAACAGCATGTCGACGAGCAGAGACGATGATCGAATAAATCGACTGCCGTTTGTATTGTTTAGATATTGTATACAAACTCGATTGTTCAGATTTATTGCTCGCTATAAAATTCACGAGGAATGTTTCGATAATTGGGGCGCATATCTCAAGTACCCCCGTTTGAACGAACCGTGTATACGTTTCGTTCGACCGAAAGACCGAAAGAATGTTATTGAGTATCATGTACTGTATGTGGACGAGAAAATTGCATCCGGAGTTATCACGGATCCTGTTCGTGGGGTAATCTCAAGTACCTATGTACATTCGTACACCCCTGAGAATATAATTCCTGAAGGAATAGAATCTCCCGTAAATCCGGGTGCATTTTTCTCGCGCGCGTACTGTACAATACACAGGTATCGATTTCGACGAAGAGAGTTTTCTCTGTTTCATCGACTCGCGTATAAAACATTGCATCGTCGCGTAATAACGAACCCTATTGACGTTGCTTACATTTTTTGTGTAATTCGACGTAGCATACGGTTCGATAAAAAACGGGTCCTATCCGTGGAATAGTCTCAAGTACGTATGTACATTCGTACACGCCTGAGAGTACCATTCCTGAAGGAGTAGGATCTCCCGTAACTCCGAGTGCATTTTTCTCACGCGCGTACTGTACAATACGCAGGTATCGATTTCGACGAAAAGAGTTTTCGATTTCGAGAAAAACGAAGAAAAATTATCACGGAGCACTAGAATTGTCAACTTTTCTCTCCGAGATATTCTCTCGAACGCTTCCATCCTGACAAAGTACGCAGAAATGGACGCGTAACTCGAGTACGAACTCCCGTGCGCCTGAAAGACACACAGTGAATCGCTGGATGCCCGTAAGGGACGTTCGCCGCGGAGTTAGAGTCATCGGCCACCTCGAAAGCTAGATTTTCCCAATGATCGTTGTAACTCCATTGGAAAGTCGCTCACGCATCCACGTACGGCTTCGATGACGCGTAAACGGATTGCATCGTCCGGGTGTTCCCGATCGATCTCGTGTTCCGCGTGGCGTTCGACTCCCGCGAAAATTGAATCGATAACCGCGAGACGGAACCGGATAATTAAAATTGGGAATATTTCAGGGTTCCGTATCCACTCGACGACGACAGGTACAAGGTAGGAGCGTCACACGGTTAGGTGAATATATAGAACGGGGCCCTCTCGACCCTGGGTCCCCGTGAAAAATATCAGGCGATAGACGAGAGAGAGCCGAACGGGAAAGAGGGAGGAAGCACGGGGTGGAAAGCGACGAGCAAAGCGTTCTTTCACATGCTAATCCAGCAGGCGGGCCACGTTCATGAATACCTACGGTCAAAGCACATCCCTCTTTATCTCCGTGTGTCTCACTTACTCTCCCCTCCTCCCTCGGCGTCCTCAACCCCGACCGTACCCTGTCTCTTTCTCCCCTTACCTTTTACCTTCTCCGCGGTGTCTCCGTCCTCCTTTTCGGGTTCCCGTTCGCTCTCTGTACCGTAAGGTACATCGGTGCACAGGCATATCCTGTCTCTCTCTCTGTTACTCTCTCGCTCTCTTTTACCACCCCTGTCGCGCCTACGAGAACCCTCTGTGAAGCACCACCGTCACCGCCCCCCTGCAAACCCCTCGTGCGGCTAGGAGGCATCGCTGCACCAGCGACAGCAAGAAAGGCCCTCGAGAAATGGCGCCGCTTTGTGTCCCGAATTTGTGCCGCGCCGTTCTCCGTGTTCCTTTACGAGGGGCGATAAGTCAGGAGCTTCTCTCGTTCGCTCTTTCTCTCACGCTCGCTCACTCGCTCGCTCGCTCGCGCGCGCGCGCGCGCGCGCGCGCACGCCTCTCTCGCGGTACTCTTCGGTACACTGACCTTAGCTCTCCCCCTCTCTTCGACAACTCTCCCCCATTCCACTCCCTCCGTCCGCAACCCCTTCCACGTAGTCCTCTTTCTATCCCGCTTCGGAGTTTCTTTCGAGCCGTAACCGCGGTATCTATCGGGCTGCCTAGCGGTTCCCGAGGTTCATGCCAGACTCGCGGAACTATCGTAACCGCGCTCGGCGCAACGCGGCCGATGTCCGCGCGACGCTCGACCTTCGCGTGCACGCGCCCAATGTTAGCCCCGTTCTAGACCGTTTTCCCCGAATTATCCCCGTATCGCGCGCCGTACAACCGCGTGGATCCAATTCCGCCCCATCGGATGGTATGCTTAATGAACCGCCGCGCGGTAACCTATTTCCTTGAGAATTTATTGCAAGCGTATCTCGCGTACGTACGGGGGATGGACAAAATAATGCGAACACCTGCGAAATACACCGGCTCGTTTTATTAATGCGGGCCTGGATCGCTGGTAGCTTCAGCTGGTAGCACTTGAAAGTGTCCTTGGTTACCGGGGATGATTTCGTACGTTTTGGTAACTCGATCTCGTAGGTACCTCGAACGGTTCCGTCGTATTTGAATCGTTCCGGGCGATTGGGTTTACAGTATTTACAGTATTTATCGGGAGTGTGTTTTGCATACGTACAAGGGACGAGATAAATATCGCGAACACCTGTGAAATACACTATATTGTTTTATTAATACGAGCTTGGTGGTCACTATTTGTCGTTTCGGATTGTTACACACGAGAATGGTCCCCGTGATGATTTCTGCGGTTATATTTTGCGTGCGTACAGGGGACGGGGGCAAAATATCGCGAACACCTGTGAAATACACTATGTTGTTTTATTAATACGAGGTCGGTGGTTACTATTTGTCGCTTTGGATCGTTACATACGAGAATGGTTTCCGTGATGATTTCTGCGGCTATATTTCGATACTCGATTGGGCCTCGTCGTTACCCTGAACGATTATTACGGGGCACTTGGATTTTCGAGACGGTCGGATTTGTAACGAGTGTGGAATTTATTACAAGCGTGTGTACAACGAATGGTTAAAATAAATGTGATAGGTTGTTCGATTATACTGTTCGTAGCTTTCGAGCGAATGGTCTTATTAGCGAGTATTTGAACATTATCGGGTTACAATACGGTCCGCGTACAATTTCGTTGCCGGAGAGTTTACATTCCAAAATGTTGTTAACATTCGAGTCCAGCAATTACGCTCAAGGAAATCTTCGTACTTGCGTGCCTCCCCGTTTCGTGCATCCGAATTAATTCTTGGTTTGCATTTAATTAAATCTCAGAGGGTTCCGTATTCCGTATTCTCTTCGGGTTGCTTCTATACCAGGAACCGATGTAGTTCAATTTCAGGCATCTTAAACAATCTTCCGAGATTCAACCGACTTTTATCGACTTTAAACTCCGAGGGTTACCCCGGACTCTCGTGGCAACCCAATTTTGTGTAACTCGTGTCGGGAATTCAAGATTAGCCGGAACGATACGGCACAAAGGTATGCTTTGTTAAAGTCCGATACAAGAGGTGAAATAGTCTCGAAAATAATAATTTCACTCACTGTTGTCGTACCCTACTGAAATTTTGTTACGTTTAAACGTCCCGGTTCAAACATTTCGATTAACGAACAACAAGTTAACTCTAAATATTAAAAAAAAACTTTACAAGTAACTTACTGCGATCTGTAACTTATATTTTGAAAAAAACTGTTTCCTCTATCTCGTCTACTCTTTTTTCACATTTTCGGACTATCGTACCAAAGGACATCCGATTTACCACCGCGATGTTGAAATATATCATTATACATCGCTATTCGAACTGTACTCGACCATTATCTTTCTCCCCTCGACTCTCAAAGCGACTCCTAACTTCTACACGACTATTGAAAAACAATAATTAAACACGCGTACTATTTCAAAGCAATTTCTTCATTTATCGAAACGAATGTACTCCGATAATTGCGTTAGTTAATGCCAAATTTACTCTACGAAAAACCACTCGATGAGAACGCATTTCTAACGAGATCGCGTTATCAGCAAATAACGCGTCCGTCAAGGACGTCCGGTCGAAGGCGTGTTCGAGGATCCATGGGATTTCAAGCTCGAGGATCCACGAGTTTCCAAGCTCAAGGATTCACAAGTTTCCAAGCTTAAGGATCCACGAGTTTCCAAGCTCAAGGATCTACGGGTTTTCAGGATCCACAATTTTCCAAGCTCAAGCATCCATGGGTTTGTAACATCCATGAATTTCTAAACTCAAGGATCCACGAGCTCCCTAGCTCAATGGTTCACGAGGTTCCAGAACCCACGAGCTTTCAGGATCCACGAGTTTCCAAGCTCAAGAATCCACGAGTTTCCAAGCTCAAGAATCCACGAGTTTCCAGGACTCACGAGCTTCGAAGCTCAAGGATCCACGTGCTTCCAGGATCCACGACTTTCCAAGATCCACGAGCTTCCAAACTCAAGGGTTCACGTCTTTCCAGAATCCACGAGCTTCCAGGATCCACGAGTTTCCAGGACCCACGAGCTTCCAAGCTCAAGAATCCACGAGTTTCCAGGACCCACGAGCTTCGAAGCTCAACCATCGAGTATCCAGGATCCAAGAGTTTCCAAGCTCGAGGATCCTCGTTTCCCGGTTTTCTCGAGCCGTGTTTCCCGAACGCGGGATTTTTTTCTTCCCGAGGAACGGAGCGACGTCGGAGTCGGCGGAGGCGGCGGCGGAGACGGCGGGGGTCGGTTCGGCGTCACCGCAGGGGTCGAAAAACGCCGCGGTCGTTCAATTTCGTACCGCGAGCACCGCGTAATTGGGAGCATGCTCGGCGGGCTCGTTGCCGAGAATTTAGTTTCCGGTTCGCGGTAGGCGGCTCGCGGGTGTGCGCGCGTCCGTGCGGGCGTCGTCGTCGATGGTGGGCAGTCGGTGTGCGGCGATACCAGCGGCGGTGACCGTGGTCTGTCGGGTGGGGGTTGCTGTAGGAGGAGATGGAGGAGGAGGAGGAGGAGGGGGGCCGCAGAGAGGGTGGGTCAGAGAAGAGGGCAGGAGAGGAAGCCCGACGGTGTACCGGCGATGTCGGCGGTGGGGTTCGGCGGCGGTGGCGGCGGTGGCGGCGGCGGTGGTGGCGGCGGAGTGTGCGAAAGGGACGGCGATCCCACGTGCTGCGCTCCCATGCATAGAGAGGGCTCATGTTTCCCTAATGCAGCCCGATAAATATTTAAGCATAACGTAATCGGTCGGATTATCCAGCGGGAGAAAGGGAGACCGGGGACGGGCAGAAAAGACGCGCCGGAGAGAGAACGCGAGGGGCCGTGAACGAGGACGCAATCCGTAATGCTCGGTCATGTTCCCTATTGGCTCGCGAAACGGCGTCTTTCGTAATCCTGTACAGCCGCCGTACAACGATCCGGATTGGAATTTATCTAATACGCCGCTTTAGCCCCGATGCGATGCGACGGGGTGGTCTCGGGGGGGGGGGGGGGTAGCGAGGGGGTGGGTCTTGAATTTTTATCGAGCTTACGTTCCGGAAATTGTTTCCGGCCGGTACGTGCGTGGCGATTCCGAACAGCGATGAGAAAAAAGGGGAGGGAGAGGAACCAGGTGTGTTTCGAACCGAGTCTCGCGTTTTCGTGGTCGCGGTACCTCGGTCGTCACGTGCTTGCGTTCGAAAGAAAAAAAAAAAGAAAAATAAACACATCGATCGCCGCACACCCCCGTACGCGATATTTCTAATTTCGTTTCGTCGTCGTCGTCGGAATCGGGAGGTAAGTTCTCCGATTCACGACCGAAATATCGATAATACCCGGCGGGTGTTCAAGGCTGGTTACTTACCGGGTACGAAGTTACGTTACGGTAGTACTTACGTTGTTTCGCATTATGTGTCGCGACACGTTCCGCCGCGGGTTCTCTCGTTATATTCCGATCACGAACGCCGCCGCGCTCTTCTGGTAAATTAATGTCGAAAAAGTGGCTCGAAGGTGTCTGTCGCGCGAGAATTGCGAGCGGTACGTACACGTGTATTTACATAGTCGTGGACTCGCGTCCTCGCCCCCGTTACAAACGAGTTTTAACTTCTTACCGAGTTCCTAACGAGTTCGCGGATTCCGCTCGTGGTCTCCGCGCGTTCCCACCGCGGAGTCCCGGCACCGTTTCCAACTTCTACGGTGCGTTCGTCCGCGTCTCGCCGGACGATTCCCGAGGAGACGTTCCACCTACGCGATAAGAGCTCGCGGAATCCGGGACACCCGGGCACCGAGGGGCAACGGAGCTAATAGAAGGAAAATCCAAGGCGCGATTACGTTGGTAATAAAGCGAGGACTATCGAGTTCTTGCGACTGACGCGCTATTTCGCTCGGCGTTATGGCCGACAGGTATAAATGCGCTTCTTATCTTCGCGTTAATCGTTCCTCCGGTTCTCTCGCGAGTTTCCATCGCCCGGAACCGGGCCACGCGTTCATTACTCTCCGGCAATTCTCTTCGTTGTATTACCGTCGAAGAGTATCGTCGAAGGAGAGCGCGTCTACCCTCTCCACCCCTCGATTGTCGTCTAATTTTCAAATCTCTCGTTGAATCTCCGCGAAGACGAGGATAAATCCAACGAAACTCGTGGACCGTCTCGCGATCTCGTCGTTCTCGGGAATCGCGCGATCGCGTTGCTCTTTTTCGAATTTCATTTATCGTCGGGGTGACGGCGGTTGCGAACGCGGGGGTGGAGGCATCAGAGGGGGGTAGGGAGGGTTGCCGCTTTTACGAGCGACAAAATACCGGCCAATCTGTCCACCCTGCAACCACAGCGGCAAAATAGTTCGGTAGAAATCGGCGATAGGGGAGTCGGTTATAGGGCGGGGGGAGTTCGTTCGTCCCCACCCCCTTCCTCCCGGTGGGTGGACAGTTGAAGGGCGGGGGTGGGCAACGGGGGACCAGGGATGCAGCGGATGAGTTCGTCCAAAAGCGCCAGGAGGTGCACGGGGTGGTTAGGCAATTTTACGCTCTCCCAGTTACAAAAACCATTTACGCTTAAATGCTCTCGCGTCCCCCAAAGTCCCGCGACCCCTCGGTGTCCGCCGCCACCGTCCCCCCCCCCCCCTCCTGCGTCCCCCTTCGTCTCCCACCGTTCACCGCCCTCTTCTGCCGCCACTTTTTCCCCCGTGTCCCCACCCCTACGCCTCTTCGAAATTCGCTGCCGCCTATTCGCCCCCGTGCCGTGACACGATGGACAGCCACCCTCCAGGGGCTTCGATGTCCTGCAAATGTCCGGTCAGAACACCGTGGATGTATCGCGATCGAGCCTCGACCGTCCCAAAAACGAAACCCACAGCCATGGATAGGGTTATCGTTAACGCGCGCGGCTATAAAAAATTTGATAAAAAGTTGTCCGTCCCCCTACCCTCGGCCACGCGTGTATATATAGACGGTGAGGCTTGTTCGCTGTGTAAATTTATTTCCAGTTTTATTTTTTGCTTTTCTCTTTTCTGTGTGTGTTTTTCTTTTTTTTTTCTCGTTTTTTCGTTGTTTGCCCCGTCGATTTCATCGTGCGTTACATCGTTACATTGTGCGCAGCGGCGCGCGCATCCTTCTCGTCGATTGTTAGATAAGTTTCGAGGTAACGCGTGTCCGCGGTCTTCTTTCGCGATGGAAATTCGCTCGGACGGATCCGTTTGCTCGAAATGTCGTTATCTAACTGGATGTAAAGGAAATTGCGCGGTTACACAATTTGACGCGGCCACGCAACAACGAAGTCGCGGTACCGCCGGGCGAATTTTGTTCGCGTTTCCGGAAATCGACTCTTCGTTCGCGAATTCCCCGGATACGCGATATTTCGACGTTTCTTGATTTCATCGCGCCACGGATTTACATTTTTGTGCGCGCGACATCGCTGCTCGTTCGTTCGTTCGTTCGAAATCGAGTGCTCGCATAATACACCGCTAACGATAAAATTTCATCCATGTCGAATCTTCGAGGTTCTTTTTTATCCTAGAAATTCCATCACGAATACTCGATGCTTCGAACGCAATTTTCACTGATATACTTGTACACCGCGCACGTACCCACGCAAATGCGTCGCTATTGGACGAACCACGGTTAGCGGGATGAAATTTTTAACTTTCAACCCGTCGCCGTTTCGTCACACCCCGTGTTATTTATCGTGGCTATCGCCACGCGCATGTAAATTAGAAGGAGACCGGAATCCGTTACATCGGTTAACAAGGAACGGCTCGATCAATGTCGCCGGCCTGGACGCGGTTTTTCGTGGACGCGACGCGGTGGTTTTCAGGTCGTGGAACATCGAAAATAATTATCCGACCCCATATAAATAAACGTCTAGTCAAGTATCTCCGTGAGTTCTGATTTCACAGTTTCTTCCGTTTGTAATTCTCAAAGGTTACCTCGAAGTTCCACGATTATTCTCGTTCGGATACGATAATTTTTTTTCGCTCGAAGTCGAAGAATTCCGAAGAAGGAACGACGACGTTCGTATCAGTTAGAGCTGGTGTAACGAACGTTCAATTACGGAAGAAAAACCGGTGTCTATACCGAAAGGTAGCTGCGTGTCAACAACACCGCACGGTTGCTCGCGCGCGAACCTGGAAATCACGTATTCATCGTCGGTCCATTCGTAACCCGTTGTGTGGTCAAGGAAGGGGTGAGATATGACGAGCGGGCGAAGGTACGAGAGAAACAGAGAAAGGGAGAGAGAGAGACAGAGAGAGTTAGAGCAAGAGGGGGTAGATAGATAGAGAGAGAGAGCGACAGGGAGCGCGAGATGGTTGTAGAAGGGTTTAGAGGAAGGGGGAAGCGATTAATTTCACAGCGCGATTCATAATGGAGCCCCATCAATCACTGCCGCCAGTTACGCACAGAATCGCGCACGGCGGCCGAACGCGGGCGATAATTAATTTCGAAAAATTATTAATCGCAATAATGTCCTCATTTACATAGCGCCGTGCCGGTCCGACTGTAGCGTTAATCAAGCGATTCGTTAAAATGCCGCCGGTACGCGCAGTCGTCCAGCACTCGGTTAGAGATAATTTAGCTAATAGAGTGTCAGTGGTATAACAGTCTATTGAGACCGTGAGGCATGTATGATATTTCCATACAAAATTTTCTGACGAATTTAATTCAAATATATATGTGCAACATTGCGCATAGATCGCGGTACCGTGGATCCAACGTTGCACCGCGAAGTGCAACGCTTATTACGCGAATTGGTACACGTAAACGCGCGTTTCGCGGGAAGTGACGTTAATTTCTTTGTAAAGTCGATTGATGCGAATTCGTATGCCACGGGAGCTCGACCTGAATATTAATCGGGCGCCGCCCGCGAGCATTTAGTATTCAATTTCGTATCAACGTGCTATATCCGTATGCCCGACTTACCGACCGTATCAGCTCCACGGGAGCTAATAAAAACTTCCAAAGTATACGTATTGCCCGGAATTCCCTTATTATAGTAAAGAACATGAACGACCAAACTGTACGAGCGCGGTTCGATTCTTATTGGTCCGTCGAACGTTTCGATCCGAGCCGAGGATCGTTTACAATAACGTCGAGTTAACTCCGACCTGAATACTGGCGGGAAAAAAATATACGTTTGTTAGTGTGTATCGGTTGGAATAATAATTCGTCCGGTATGCGAGTTCGGTTCCTACACAGAGCGGTTTCGAAGCGGTACGACCCGGAAAGGGTGAACGAGAGAAGCATTCTTTGCCGAAAAGTTTATTTCAATAATGACTCCTGTGTTACACTTCTGTGAACGCTACGCAGGATATGTTTCTTTTAAAATTTTCGACATAATTCTCTCTTTCGGTCGAGAAACACCGAAAATTTGAATCGTCGCCACGGAGAATCTTTCAAAGCTCCTAGAAACTTTCCGTCCACGTTTTCGATTTATTCTTCCACGGTGGATTCGCTCGTTTTCGTGTGGTAGCAACTCGACGAGCCCCACAGTACATTTAAATACGATCGAATAAATTACACACGATTCGAGACCGGTAACCTCGATCTCTTTGTTTGTTTCAGGTACGTGAAAGAATCGACACCGAGGCGTAACGAGCAGTTACTCAGGGTTGGTAGCGGTAAGAGCGAAACTCGCGTTGCGCGATCGGAGCGCGATACAAAGCTTGTTGGAAATACGGTCGGTCGTTTCTCAAATTGACTTCGGAGCCAAAGTCTGCTCGGAACACCGTCGCTCGAAGACGAATGTAATCGCGCGGCAATAAGAGACGTCGACGAGAGAGCGGAATTAAGTAGCGGCGGGCGTTGCTTGGTCGGACACGGTTGATTTCCCGCGGAACGCGCACGCTCGGCGTCCCGTCAGCTGCCCCCTCTCATCCCCTACCGTACGAAAAGAACGACGCTCGTTATCCGTCGGAAATATAAACGGTCCCCCGGTGCTCGCTGGTCATTCCGGCCGCGAATAAACCAAACATACGTAAGCGTCGAAAAGCATCGGCTCACCGCGTAACCTTTACGTCCCGTGTGTACGCGCGGCGGTCCCCTATACGTCGCGGCACGGATCGTGGTTAACAGCCCGCGACGTCGTAAATTGATAGTAAATGTCACATCCGGATTGCGGAATAAGAACGCTCCTCCGTTGGGAAAGCTCCGACTGCCAGCGATCACTTAGTCGCTCGCGAACAGTCGAGCACGAACAATGTCGACCGTAGCTTCTAGACACTGATATTCCCTCGGAACACCGGATACAATGGAAATGATTACCAATGTCGCGGGTCAGGCCCCGATCGGGCCGTTTTGCCGTCGCTGGTGGGGGAGCCGAGTGGGGGAAGCGTTCACCGCCCGGATACGCGAAAGGTTTTCCACCCGGTTAAACCGTTATATGGAGTTATATCGTAGAATGCATTTCGGGAATGCATAGTGGGAAATGAAGGTTTTGAGACTTTTTACGTACAGGGTGTGTGAAACAATTTTTAGTCAAGAGTATGACACAGAGGTATTCTCGATTATAGATTCTTTGTATGCAATTTGTTTACGAGAAGTGAAACTTTTGAGATATTTTATCTAGAGGGTATGTAAAATAATCTTTAGCCAGGAGTATGATACAAAGGTAATCTCGATCATAGATTCTTTGTATCCCACCTTATAACGAGAAGTGAAACTTTTGAGATATTTTATGTAGAAGGTATGTGAAACAATTTTTAACCGAGAGTATGACACAGAGGTTCTCGATCATAGATTCTTTGTATCCCATTCGATGATGAGAAGTGAAATTTTTTAGATTTTTAATCTCTAACAAACGTTAGAGATACCGTGCAAAACGATTCGCAACGAACGAAATTTCCATTCTTAATACCCGGATATTGTACCTCGCGATGTACACCATCGGTCATCGGTGAGCCACGCAAACGTACACGCTTTCGAGATATTTTTAATAACGAACAACCCGAGTTTCTTCCCGAATCGATTCACCGGCGATACCTTCGAGAACACCCTCGACCTACGCAAGATATAATCCGTGAATTAGTACCGTATTAATTAACATCTTGCGGGAGTAAACTTTGACAGCACCGAGAACCGAATTTACGTCGCGTAGGTACTCGGGGCTTAATTACCGGGCAAGGTCACCGTTATCGGCTCGGGTGACCGAAATGTTCCCGGGTCTCCAGGAATGTTCCAGTCGTAACGTCGGAACCGTGGTAACATCGTTTCGCGAAAGTTTTCGTTATCGACGAAACCCTTCGTTCGACCTTTCCCCCGTGCGTTGTTCGACTCGCGTGCGACATGGAAATTAAGAGGAGAAGAAAATTGCAACCCGTGGGTGTATTTCGCCGCGGCCGAGCGGGTTCGAACGTCGAAAGAAATCTCGTATTCGCGGCGGTACAAAGCTGAAATTTATTTATTCAATAATAACCCCTGCCTTGTTTTTTTTTCCCCTTTGACTGTGCCCACGGTGGGGCTGCACGCGACCGCGCGAAACGGTCCTCGCGATATCGCGCGTTGCATGGGTAAATCGAACCCGGTTGGCGTGTTCTCGCGGAAAAACTCCGATTTGCTCGAACCTTCGACAGAGAGGACGGGGCAGGGATACACCGTACGTCGTACGAAGACAACGTACTTCTTCCCGTCTTCGTCGGTACCGATCGCCATCGTTGGAAGAGCGATAGGGGGCTCCGTAGGGGGGTAGACGAGTAAACGAGCGCATTCGCCGAAGTAACTGCCAGACAATCGATAGGTCGCCTATCCCCGGTAACGCTTCGTTGTGTCTCTCAATTTCGAGCCGGAGCTTCATGAATACCCAATGGCCCGGGAGGAACTCCGAACCGTTCTAGGAACACCGGCTGGCACCGAGACCCGCTTCCATCCCACCGGAATCAACGTTGCAACACGCGATCACGACGCTCGCGCGTGGCCGCTCGGTGATTCCGACCAACCAACGAGACGACGATTTCGGGACGTCATCGGACGGGGGGATTGTTTCGGTCTGGTCGATCTTCTGGCCGTCACCTCGAACGAAACAGAATCCGTGGATCGGTTGTTCTCTGTTTGTAATTTCTCCTCGAAGATGCCTCGTGAAAGATTCGATGAAAGTAGACGCGCGACGGGTACCATTCGCGATGGTCCAGTTCGAAAGGGAGGTTTCGATCCGATCGAACTTCTAGCTCTGACCTTGAACGAAACAGAATCGATGGATCGGTTGTTCTCTATCTGCAATTTCTCCTCGAAGATGCCTCGTGAAAGATTCGATGAAAGTAGACGCGCGACGGGTACCATTCGCGATGGTCGAGTTCCAGAGGGACGTTTCGATCCGATCGAACTTCTAGCTCTGACCTTGAATGAAACAGAATCGATGTCGGTTGTCCCCTGTCCGTAATTTCTCCTCGAAGACTCCTCGTGAAAGATCCAGTCGAATTGGACGAGGTACCGCTACCATTCGTGACGACCGAGTCGAAAAGGAGCGTTCCGGTCCGATCGGCTCGATTTCAAAGTTCGCGCGATAAATCGCGTTTTCACGGGTTCCTTGATAGCCCGCTACGCGGAGCATTACCGATAAATGGTACGGTCTATAAACGCTAACCACTCCTTGTGCGCCACCGCCACGGATTCGGCGGGGCACCCGGTAGAAAATTAGGTCGACGTCTGGTACTTCAATTAAATCCCTACCCCGGGGCTCAACCACTGTCCAGTTTCATTTCAGAAGTTTCCGCACAATGGACCATTCCTATCCGGAAGATCCGTTCGACACGAAGGACGCGGAGAGTTCCTGACTCATGGATCCTCCTGCCGAAGCTTCGCGACGATAACCTCGCTGTAATTGGTCCAGATGCCTCGCCCTGGCCTCCAGACCGGTCTCAGCCCGAACCCGAGAACTTTCCAGATTAAACGCTTAATTACACGACCGCTATCTCTTTCGGCCAAGAAATCTCCACCCTACTTGAATCCTTGTCACGCCACCGTGCCGATGATCGAAGATACCGCGATTCTACATACGCTTTTGTCGCGCTTTTGTCGCGATCGTGGTTCGAGGTCTCGCTCAAGAATGGAAGAAGGTTGAAATTACGTGTGGGTCGTCCTTTTCTTTATCGATGTTCATTAATACGAGAGATTCTTACGAAGAATTTTAGGTGTTACATTTGGCACGATAAGTAACTATAGTTACGTACGGATCGTTGATTAAAATCTATCGTTCAAATTCAGGGGATGTTTCTTCGAATCTAGGAACGTGTTTGGTTGAGTTAGCGAGTTGGTTGATGATTATTAATACGAGAGATTCTTACAAAGAATTTTAAGTGTTACAGTCAGCGCGGTAAGTAATTATAGTTACGTACGGATCGTTGATTAAAATCTATCGTTCAAATTCAGGGGATGTTTCTTCGAATCTAGGAACGTGTTTGGTTGAGTTAGCGAGTTGGTTGATGGTTATTAATACGAGAGTTTCTTACAAAGAATTTTAAGTGTTACAGTCGGCGCGGTAAGTAACTCTGGTTACGTACAAATCGTTGATTAAAATCTATCTTTCAAATTCAAGGGATGTTTCTTCGAATTGGTTTTGGAAACAACGAACTGTCTTGGATACAGTGACAGATTTATTTCCAGATCTCTTCTTTCATCGTTGAGATATTTAAATCGCGATGAATTCTCTCTTTGGAATTTTGTAAACGAGTAGAAGCTCGCCCTTTTCTTTTTCCGTTACTTGGACAGCTTTTTCGAGTTTTAAAAATCGGATACGTATGATGCCAGAGACAAGATTTAGGTGAAAAATTGTAGCCAATTTTTTGTACAAATATTTTGACTATTTTCGATTTTCTTCCGCTTGGATAACACGCCACGTTGCGCAGACGTCTTGAATTTTTTTAAATACAGACGCAAGGTAGATATTTCTGTGCTCTGCACTCAGGCGTGAGTGCTTTCCGTGGAGAGATTTGAACGAAAAATGGTATCCAATTTTTTGTACAAATGTTTCGACTACTTTTAACATTTTTCCACTCGGGTCGTAGACTACGGTGGTGTAAATACCTTGAATTTTTTCGAATACCGATGCCAAAGCGTCCTTTTAGTTTACATTCGAACGCGAGTGCTTTGCAAAAAAAAAAGGTAAGGTCGATAAATTACTACGTTTTCGTTGTACAAATACTTTATCCGCTTTGTAGACTTTTCTACTCGGTTCGAGAGGCGACGTTGTAAATATTTTACATAAATATTTTAAATCTTTTTTAATTACCGATCCGAAGATAGACGTTACACAGCTCTGTACTCAAACGCGAGTACTCCGCGATGAAAGGTTCGCTGGAAAAATTTCACCCAATTTTTTGTACAAATGTCTCGACCATTTTCAACATTTTTCTCCCGCGAATGCGCGAATACCGCGATACGGAGAAGTAACGACCTACTTGGGTAATAAAGTACGTAGTAAATATTCTACGTAAATATCTTGAATTTTTCTAAAATACAGACGCGGGGGCACATACTCCTTTGGTCTCGCTGCTACCTCAACGGATGCTTTAAATTGTATATTCAATGCGAAGCCAGAATTTACAAAGGGATTAACTGTTTGCAAAATTGTCCGCGTCGTCAGAATTTCTTTGATGGACGATCCCTTTAACGTTCCACCGTAGAAAAAGTATCCAACGGGAGACACGTGTACGGCACTCGAATCTTATGAAATCGAGTTTCGTAAAGTCAAAGGAAGCTTTCCACGAGTGGGGAAAAATGTGTTTTCCGTACGGTCAAGAAGTACGCGACCGAAACGACGAATCGTTGTTTCGTAACACGTCGCGCTGTCCGCGTTTAAAATATTCCCGGAAAGGAGAAGAGTTGAAAAAAAAATGTAGTCGTTGCGTTAGGGGGTTTCCTCCGCGTACACGAAAAGACAATTGATATGTAAAATGCTGTCGTAAACATTATGCAAAGCGTTCGTAGAAATATCTTCGAATCTACATCGAAAGAGGTCCCGGGTATTGCGAATCTTTCGCAAGTCGATTGAAATGCACCTCGACTTCTCCAGCTATCTCCGAACTGACTATCGAAATTTCGCCTGGTTTCTAGAGATTGGTCATTAACAGTAGCTACCCTATTGTTCTCGATTGCGAACTGGCTAAGACGTACACAATACGCTCTCAGGCTTTCCATTATCTCCGAGATTATCGCTGGCTGGTGCAGCGTGGTCCTCGAGTTCCTAACTTCGACGAGGTCGAAGGTTCTGCAGGAAGAATTTTAAAACTGGAGCTTCGTCGCTCCGTTGAATCTTTTACATAAACGGACGCTTTAATCGCACCGAGCGGACAGGCATTATCGCGTAATTCGACTACGACGATGCGTCGCGATAATGCGTTCTTTATCTGATTGGAGAAGGGTAGAATCTTTAGCGAACGTGATAAAGGACGAGATACGGGTTGGGAGATATTAAAGCTCGGGATCGATGCTGATAATGGAAATACTCGTAAATTCGAGGCAAATTCGTAACGCGATTTTAGGCGAGATAAAGCTTTAAGGTGCGACTTTCGTTCGATCGAAAACGTACTTCCAGAATAAAATATTACCTTTATCATTTATTGTTGTATAATATAAAATACACAATGAGTAGAAAATTGTGGCACAAATATTTATATAATAAGTAAGCGTGGTTTGTATACGAGTACTCTTCTCTCGAATATTTCGTGTCCACTTTTTCCTATAGATTCGTTTTTATTGTATCCGTACAATCGAGAAATTGCATTGTCGTGGACGACAACTTCGCAATTACTCGTGGCTATATAGTTATTGAAAATTATTCATGAAAATAGACATCGACATAAAGGGGAGCAACTCAATTCTAGAGCTCAGAAAGTGGGACAGACAGATGTTACTAACGCGTGCTATAGGTGAAGCATAGTGATTCCAATCTTGAATCTTTCATAGTCTCGGTGTATAAAGGTCAGGTGGCCATATAGGTTTCGAATGAATTAGAACAAGTTAGTTTGGGAATCTCATGAATTTCCAATTATCAAGCGTAGCGTTTCGCTGACAGCCAGACCAATTCGTTTCCAGTGTCTACTACTCGCAAACCATCGTCTATACCGGTTCTCCAGTATTTCGCACCGCGATAAGTGATCATTGTGTTGGTCACGACTCCATAATTCACCATGGAATCTAACCGAGCCAAAGAAATCGAGAAACAAAGCTTCATTTCCTTGTAGCATTTGTCTCGTTTTGCTCGATGGTTAAATTCGTCGAGCAGTATCACAAACCTGCGAGAATCGAATAAATTTAATTCGTGTATTTCATAAGAGTAACAAATACAACGTAAATTTAATAATAAGTTCTTTAAAGAGGTAATATTGTAATAACAGAAAAAATATTAAAAACTGCGACATTCCTTTCATTTGTTTCCGATATTTAATTTCAAAATCCACAGCTTGCATCGGTTACGCAGTGAGCTTACCCTTATAGCGAAATACGAAAATTGTAATTCGAGTTCTCCGCTTTCTTCGTTAGATAAAAAGAAAAGGTACGCTACGGTGTTTCTACTGTCAACAAGTTCTTTAATAAGCTGTAACAAGTTTTTTCCGATAACTGCAACAAAATTTCCTTCTCCTAACAATTTCTTATATCAACAAGCGTGTCGAGCACTCGAGCACGAAGAAGAAATTCTTTTTAACGTTATTTTCTATCTATACCTTTATATTCGTCTCAGGGAATATAACAAACTGAAATTTTCTTCGATATCGTGATTTGAGCAATCTTTTTACAGCACTCGTACCCAATACTTTCCATAACTCCTACATCAATTTTGCCTACTATCGGAAGTCTTCGAGTTCAACGACGCGGAACATTAAACATTACCACGCGTATCTATTTAAATCTCAACTCTGTCCTTGAACCATTCCGTGCGATCTATTCCGTTTAAAAAACGTTCCAATACGAACAAAAAAAAAAAAACTCACCTTCCTCTCGCACACAATATCCGCTCTTAAACCCCATTACGAATTAATCGAACTTCTACGCGCGCGCGTATGCACGGTCCGGGAAATTTTTATCATTCGCGTAGAGTTTTGTTCGAACGCGTGTAAATCCTCGTGGCGAGGGTTCGGCCGTAATTTTCCACGACAAGCAAACGAAACGAGAAAAACGCCTGCGAGGATACCGTGTGCGAGGTCAGGTGCGGGCACATGGGGGTCGAAGGGGAGCGGCGGGGTGGATAGGGGGTTGGTGAAGCGGTCGCGCTCGGAGAAAATAACGTAATTGGCTAGCAATACCTCGGTGGGTCGGCTCGTTAAGTTTTATTAATCCGATGCGAAATACAAGTACGGTGGAGAAGCTCGAATACGGAAAGTCCCCGAGGACGACGGACCGATGGGGGTACGGAGCGGTGGACGCGGAAGAAGCGGAGAAATAAAGGTGAAGAGTGGAATGGGGGAACGTGAGGGAGGGGGGAGGACCACGGAGAGGCCATTGCTCGAACTGACCCGAACTAGTCATTCTTAATTAAATATAATTGCGGAGGTCAGGTCGGTAGGGTCTCGATATGGTTCGATTTCCTTTCGAACCGGGGACCCATCGGGTAAGCTTTCGCGAAGTTACGCCTGGAACCGGGCTTCTCTTTTTCTTTCGAAGCAAGCCGATGGCCTTCGATGTTTCCGAGATATCTATCTGGAACCCCCCCCTCTCGACTCCCACCGAAAGCTCCGCCTTTGAAGGAGGTCTTGGGAAAACTTTTTCAATCGGCGACCTTTCCACGATTCCGAGGCATCGATGGCGTCGGACAGAATATGAAGTATCCGCCAACTATTTCCATTGTTTTATAGGTTCTTTAAAAACAGCTCGATGGGACCGTTGTGCTGGAACGGGCGCAAGAAAATCGTGCGCGCGAAAAACACGCCTCGTTCCAGGACGATGTCAATCAGTGGTTTCGAGCTGTGCTCGCGAAACCACGCGTCTCTTACACGAGCTTTTCCTTTTCTATTCGATGCGAATATCGTTGGATAGTTTGGATTCTCGGTGTAATCGACACCACCGGAAAATGCAGATCATTTTCCGTGTTAGGGAAGAGGCAAAGTTTCTTCTCGCGACTATTTCGTGCGAATATTAGACAATTTACAGTTTTTGTTGCAATGGATGCAAATTTTCTTATTAAAGGTTCCTATTGGTCGAATCTTTAAATTCATTTGCGTAGGATTACGAAGCGTGAAAATTGAATCGGATCGAATTTGTCCCGATTGTTTAACCTACTAACAAAGTATCGAGGATATTTCTCCTAGTAACGAAGTATAATTACCAATCACCTTCCATGCTTTTGACAATTTTTCACGGACAACTGTTCCAGGAATCTTCGTACAGTCACGTTGGAATCCCCGTCACACGTTAAATACAAGTTACAGTACTTGAGAAGTTACCAGCCATCGAGACTGTAACGACGAGGTTCGGTAACGAATGTCACGCAACCCTCGTACCTTTCCGTCGACGTTATCGTACGGTGGGAAAAAAAAAAAAAAGTTCACGAATCTCTTTTCCCTCGCTAATTCCGGCACCCTAATTATCGAGCGGTAATTAGCATAGACCGTTGGAAAGATACGGTTCGGTTGGAAATTTGTCCGTTTGGTTGCGTAATCGAGTTTCGTTGCCACGGTGCGACATAAACGGAGCCCCGTTGATCCTTTCGGTGGACTAAGGGGGATCAGTTCAGAGATTTCGTGGATGTCGAGGAAATAAGAGAAATGGGTGGGGAGAGATTCTGTACTAGCAGGTTTTCTCTTTTCCACGACGGTAAACACTCCCGACCGATAGCTACGGTGGCCACGAAACGAAAGTGTGGGACAAAAAGTAGATAAATGGTGACTGGATAGTAAGGGTGGGCCAATCTATCACGCCCCAGGGGAGTGTTATTGACAGTGCAAGAACTGTCTAACCCTCGACCTCCCTTTCTCCGTCTCCCTGCTTTCTCCTCGTGGCTATTTTCGCGCTCCGTCTCTTTCTCTCTCTTTCTCTCTCTCTCTAAGGATGTTCTTCTTTTCGAGCATCCTCCTCCGGATCCAGCGATCCCGCGTTCTTCTTCCTGGTCGGTACGAGGAATGTCGCGATAATGGATGTTGTCCTTGCGGCAAGAACATCGCGCGAGATTCGTCGTTAACGCATCCCTTCGTCTCATGGCTCATCGACGAGACAATCAACGCGAGTAATTTTAATCTTTCTCCCCGTGATTCGTCCCAGATGTTATCTCGTCTCCGAGGAACCCTTTAAACGTCGGAACAAAGCGTGCTGAACATTCGTCGATGGAATTGCACATCGACCAAGATAAAGGTAGATAGGTATCGCATCGAACAAAGAGACTCGAGCTACCCTTGTGCACTGTTCGGGTCAATTTGACCCGAAATCGAACTTTGCCATTGAATAACCTTTCGTCGAATATTCGATTTACATCGATTCTATCGACGTTACTCGAAGAGTATCGTTTCGTACGAGGTATCCACGTTTGTTGCAAGCTTTTGCTTATTTCTTTCAAAGAATGAACATCTACTTTCGGTCAGACGTATTACTTGTTTCGTTTCTCAGGAAGTTTGCGAAAGCAAATTTATCTGAATACTGAATTATTTTTCCGGTAGTTACATCCGGACTGCTCCGGTGTGTAACAATGGTCTCAACAATGTATAATAGAAGGGTTGGTTAAACCGCCAAATGTGATTCAAAATTCTGTACAATATATCTAAATATATCTTACTTTCCTACTAAATTTCTTCAAATGTAATATATCTTATTTCTCTTCTAAGTATCTTTAAGTATAATAGTATGAGAAAATAATTCTCTTTCGAGTAGTGTAAATTCAGGTACACTGCGTTTGTAGAAAAAGAAATCCGTAGTAAATTTCTTCAAATACAATACATCTCATTTCTCTTCTAAATATCTTTAAATATAATAGGATGAGAAAATAATTCTCTTTCGAGTACTGTAAATTCAGGTACACAGCGTTTGTACAAAAACTAATCGGTCTTGTTTAATTACACCTGGAGGGATGAAACGTTTCGAACGAAACTCCGTGTAAATACTTTCAAAATTCCCAAATACCGTTCCGATACGTTTACACACCGTGAGAAACTATATCTTCCACCCTCGAGAAGTCGATAGCCGCGGTTCCTTCGAAAATACGAAAGAGACAATCCCGTAAGTTCGAGGAAAGCGTCGAGGGTCGGTTTCGATGGTAATCCCAACGGCGAACAAAGCGATCCCGGACGTTAAATGAAATTTCTTGTAAACCGTCACTTGACCCCCAAAACTCGTTATATCGTTAGTCACCGCTCGGCCAGCGAAGGTGGCTTTAATTTTCATTTACCTAAATTCGCTACCACCCCACTCCCGATGGGGAGAGGCTCGGCACAGACGCTGAGGTATAAATCCGTAAACAGGGCTGCAACGGGGTGCAGCTTTTAAACTCATCCCCCTTAAGAGGGCGGCAATTTTGCGAAAGTTACTTCGAGACCCGTTTCCCCCAGCCCTCGTTCCGCGAACCGTCCCACGGAGCCGGATATTGACTTCTCGACGTGTAACTCCCCTTAAACGACCGCGGCAACATTAGTAGCGTTGACCACTTGGGCGCACGTGCGCCCTCTTTCTGCAGAATGTATGTTGCGCCCGCTCGCAAGGCTGGGATTTCCTCCTCGAAACCGGAAGCTTAAGAGCGGCTCGCCCGGCGGAGTTTAGCTAATGCCTAATGACGGGTCGTTTCAAATATTTACCGCCCGATTCCGCGAACTCCAGCTACCGCCGTAAACGCGATTACGTCCGACCGTGGGGTATATATACGATGGCCATCCCTGCCCAGAGAAATCCCTGTAAGAGCAGCCATCGATCCGGGTGTCCCGTGAATTTTCTCAAATTACGCGATCGCCGGATCAGCCGCAATGTCCCGGCGACCAATCTGCCCCTAATCCTACGGGCCCTTCGAAATTTATTCATACAGAGGGGGCTACAAGTTGGATAGAGCTCGAAGCAATCGGTGACTGCTCTGTTACCTTCTTAACGAATAAATTTCAGGATAGATTGGGACTACGAACGATGATCGTATTATTTGTATCGGACCGTATTCGTATTTTCGAAGTTAGATGAGGGAAAGGGGAAATTAATTCACGATTATTGTTAGTTGTTCACTTTGATCATTGTTCAGGAATATTGTAGGCGGACACCGTTAATCGAGTAATTTTAAAAAGAGAACAAGTGAAATCGACTCACTGGTAGTTCTAACGTTAACATGTTTCTTTATAGTTGATGGTAACGTTAAGGGGACGTTAATAGAGTCTTTATTGGTGCATTTTCTTTATGCATTGGAATATTCAAGGATTCATTTTCAAACTTTCCAGGTCGATATGTTTCTCTCTGAAACGTTCCCTTTTAGGTCAGATCGTAGAGATTGTAAAATTAAATTTTGCCTATTGTGTATCCAAGTTCCGTTTATTACAGATGTAAAATAAAAAGATTCTGATCTTACCTTTGGAAAAATAGTACGCTTCCGACTCCTCGCTAATTGTTCCTCTTTCGAAGTTAACTTGTTCCTAATATTGGGTCGTTCGGAAAGTCATTTCGTTTTCCAAAATTGACAATATATAATTCAGTAAAATATTTATACACTCTAAAAAAACTCTTGGTGTTTCATGTTCACCAAAAAGAAAAAAAAACCAAATATCTTTCCTAGCAATCCAATCCATCCTTCTTCTAATTCTTCGCGTTTACATTCGACAAGTTCCTAATAAACGTTTAACGTACCTCTCGCGATCCTGCACTTTACCGCGTCGTCGCGCGAGAATCGTTTTCGGTTAGTTTCCACGCGCCTCGACGCCCCCGTGGCATCACGTTCAGTTTCGTCGTGCGGCGTCTCGACGCCCCCTGCCGCCCCCAGCGTGTTCAGTTTCGTCGGTGGCGCGTCACGGATGACAACGCTCATTGTTGCCCCGTACCCCATATCTCCGTAGCCCTCTGCTTTTTGTCCCGGTCGACTACTACCGGCTGTGCGCGTTCTTTTCTCCGGTCGGACCTAGCGCGTGTTCTCGCGTGTTTCCGCGCGTTTCCTACGCGAAGAATACGAGGAACGGCGCGCGACGGGCCGAGTCGAAGTGAATCCGCCCGAAGGGTGCCTCTTCGTCGTCGTCGTCGTCGACGATGACGACGACGAGGCGAGCGTGGAAGAGGGGCCACGAACACGGGGGACAGACTAACAGGGGGGTTAGAGGGGGGGTCGTCGAGCTCGAAACGCGGCACGGTGCTTCGCATTGTTTCGACTCGAGTGGCTTTACTCCGCTGTCATCATCATTTTCAATTAGCCCGTAACGACTGGGTGACGCGCGGTGTTCATTGAGCGGGGCCGAGCCAACGCGTTCGCTCGCTCGCTCGCTCGCTCGTCCGTTCGTTCGTTCGCTCGCGCGCGCCCTCGAGTGACTTATTAATTATTAAGCTGCTCCTCCGCGTATTACGTTAATTAAAAATTCAAATAACGCCGAACAAAGTACCCGTGCGGTCGGTCCCCCTCAATGGTTCTCCATTCGCTTCGTTTTCCTTCGACGCGCGGCCCAACTTGGCCAATTTCTACCATTCTTCGCTCGTTTTCTTCGTTTCTTCCATCTCGTTCACCGTTTCTTACTCCTTTCGTTGTTTCCTCTCTCCTAATTTTCCCCTTTTTCCTTCGTTCTTCACGGCCCACGCGACGATACCCGCCGCCTTGTCCTTCGTTCTCCAGCTTCGTCGCAAACCCCCGTAACAGTCCGTTTTTCCCCCGTGACAAATGAAATCACGATTATTTATCATCCCGTGCTATTATCTCGGTGTTGAGGCTCAGCTGCGCGTTGCCGCGTCGTTTTCGGCGGCTGTTCGTCCCCGTTTTGCCACGGAATCCGATTAAAAGAAGCGTTATCACCGTCGACGCGGATAGATCGCCCTCGGCACGGTATCGAGGGCTTGATTGTCGATTGAACGTCTTCGGGACTCGATTCGAGGAGATCGGTGAGAGTCCTTTCAGAGGATGCCGCGATTTACACGCGAGAGATACGAATTGTCCGATCGTGAAGCTTCTGTAAATATCTTTGAGAGTGAAATTTTGAAAGATGGTCCAGTAATCGCGGTACAATATGACTAGAGATGATTCTCCGAGGTAGAGTAAAATTTTGTTACACGGGGCTCTGTTTTCGAGATAATCGACTTTGAATGTCTAACGCAGTTTTCCAATACAGTTAAATACATTATGGCTGAACGGATCTGGATACAGATCTCTTTTTCGTTCGTATACGGTTGTATCGACACGGCATTTTATTCGGGATACAATGTCCGGTTATAATTAATTAACACCCTGCGAGTTCCTTTGTGGAGTTTTGTTATATCGCGACTTTATTTCGAAACGAGCGGAAGTCTTTAGCAGTAAAAAGCGAGGATTTAACGTTTGAGGGATTAAACACGCGAAATATGTCGGAAAGCGTACATAATCGTTTAATTCGAAGAGCAGAGCTATGCGCGCGGCACGATGGATACCATTTTGAACAATTTCCGTATTAATTTCCGACTTACTTTCACTTGCAAATCTACTCTAAGCGGACAAAGGTAGACGACTCAGGCACAAAGACTGACGAGGAATCGACATTACCCGCGGTATTAACGCTCTTTGCAAAGGACATGTGTTACGTGGCGAAATTCGTTAAATTTCACGTGATAATTATGCAAATGCACCGAGAGAACAATTCGAGACGAGTCCCTCGAAGACGAAGCTTCCCGTGAAGAAATTTCACTTTACGTTTCCGTCTAACGTACGTCTTCGAATAAAATGATCACGTTCTGATTACCGAGACACAGTGTGCGCTAAGAAATGATAAAGTTCAAGACCTCTACGAAACGTTGCTCGAAACGTCCATAATACAGTTTCGAGTTAACGCATTAACGTCTTACTTCTTAATGAACAACCTCGTGACAAATTTGTTCGAGATCTCCGCTACCGTGGTCGCAACGCGCGAGTAGATCGGCAACGAAAACCCGAGTTTCGAGCGGCACACTGGAAATTAATATTCTTCCAGCGTTTAATCGTTTCAATTCTATCCACTTAACAAGACTTTCGTTCTCGGTTTTTGTCCCGTACGGATAGGAGTAATTCCGTGGAATCTCGACGCTCTCGTTGTCTTTTCTCCCCTATTGTCGTCTTTCTCTCGGCCCGGCTCTTTTCATCCCTTTCCCCTTCTTCGGTCCCCTCCACCCGCTCCCTTCCCTCTCGAGTACGCGTTTGCCAGCTTGAGCGGAATTAGCATAACCAAAGCAGCTTTGATCAATCGTAACGGCACCTCGTTGCGCGACTATGGCCATTAGTATGCACCATTGACCATGAGCCGGCACCACGTAATTAGCATAATATAGCGATATCATAACGTGCGTACCGGGAAATGTGTTGGCTGTGGCAATCGTTGGCTAGGTGGACATCAGGTTCTGGGAGAGATACGGACGGTGCACCATCGTCCTGCGTGCCCTCTTGGGATCCGACTCTGACGTTCAAGCGTATGCGAAGCGGTTTCACCGACTGCCATAATGAACTTGGACGTCGTAAACCGCCGGGCGAAACAGCCTCGAGCCGTTCCCGCAAATTCTGCAGATTGCTGATTCCAGCCGGTGTTCAAGAACGCGGCAGTTACGTACAGCGGTCCAAAAGTTCTCCGCTCGGCCACCAACCTCTCCCGTGGAATAAAAAATAGTTTATTATCTCTCCGTACGGTCTCCGTACGCTTTAACACGCTCCTCGTAACGCGAGACCAACGCGTAGCGGAACCCGGTTATCCTAGCCACAGATTGCGTTATCGCTGGGTTACTGTTGTCGTAAACATTCGGCCCTGAAATCAAATAATTCGTCCACTTTGATCAAACTTCAATCGCGATAATCACACTCGGGAACAAACGGTGAGAATTCTATAGGAAATTCACAGCGAATTGAAGTTTCTTCGGAAGTTACTTTTGAACGTATCTTTTATCTTTTCAAGCTCGATAACGCTCCAGGTTGAATTTAGGGTTAGGTAGACGAGTTAGGTGAATTCTCATTTTTTTTTATCAATGGTACAATTCGATGCTATGACAGAGTGACAAGTTTTAAGTTTCTCTTGCGTTTTCTCTTCGAGAAATGAACGTAGATTTCGTAAGAATATCGTCAGAACGTTCGAATATCTCAACTAAGAAATTTTGAATTTTTTGCAATTTATTTTCCGTTTTCCGTCTGTCGTTCGACTTTTCAAATTTTCCACGATTCGTGCTCTGTACGCCACGGTCGTTATTACCGCGTGAAATAATAAGTAAACGCGCGTAACACAGCGACAGGAATTGTTATTACGAAGACCGACCGGCGGTGTGCATCTCGTCGGTCATCCTCGTGCAGTATTGGAAACTTATCCATTCATTGATTACGTTTGCCGGTTGGCCGTATCGCGATCGCTCATTCGTCGATGGAAAATTACAACCGCGCCTTCCTCGTTCTCGTCGTTCCGCTACTGCCCCCGACGAGAAAAATAACGCAAATGGACGCGGCTCGTTCACTTTACGCGCCGATTGCAATAATCGACGAGGAATATACCAGCCGGGGTCGCGGTTATTAAATTACAATTAAAATTAACGAATGAACGGCCATTCGACGAACATAATGTTTCGCGGGCGCGCAAACTTTGTTCACGCTCATTAAGGTTTTCTCGTTAACTCGATACGCGTTTACCCCATGCGTTTCGATAGCTGTAATAATACACCGTGCCTCGCCGCGCGATTCGAGTGGATCGAAATTCGACAAACGCGTGCACTTAATTTTTCAGGTGGTAGTACATTTTCCGGCGAAAGGTACACTCAATCGTGTACTACGGAAACCGAGCATTCGATTTACCTTCCAGAGTCTGATATAGTCTCTGAATATTTTCAGAGCAGTACAGTGCGTTCTTTTTATTATTACTTAGCGTCACTTGCAAAAGTAACGTCCACGAGTCAGAGAACACGAGAATGAAAATCTTCGAAAGATTTCAAAGCATTTCGAACCCCAATTAGCAAGTACGACGAAAAGGAATTCCAAATTCGAGTGATTCTCAACTTCTTCTCGATAGGAAAATTGACACCATCGAGAGACCGTAGAAGAGAACGAGAGTCGCGAAAGATACTTACAAGCTAAAGAACTCGAGAATTAAAGAATCTTCGAAAGATTTCAAAACGTTTCGAACGCACCCCATTTAACAAGCACGAAGAAAACGGAATCTAAATTCGACTGATACTCAACATCTTCTCGATACGAAACTTCACACCATCGAGAGACCGTAGAAGAGAGCGAGAGTCGCGAAAGATACTCACAAGCTAAAGAACCCGAGAATTAAAGAATCTTCGAAAGATTTCGAAGCGTTCCAAACGCATTCTAATTAGAAAATACGAAAAGAACCGAATAGAATACTCTTTCCCTCGAAACAACGTGCACACCCCTACGCGCCGCTTCTTCTCGATAAAAAAAAAAAAAAAAAAAAAAAAAAGAAAAAACCCCAGCCCTCCGTCGTCCACCGTTCCTCGAGAACCGTACTCGAGCAGTTCTCCTTTCTCGAAAGCGAGCAGCGAAGTAATCTACACTTCGCGGATAGCCGGCGCGCTATCAATTTACGGTGTTCGACACCCGGGCGGCTGGTGGGATCGAGGGCGGAATATAACATCGACGATGTCATTCCGGCTGTCGATTCATTGATTATCGATTTGGTATCGGTGGCCCGAACTATGCGAGGCTTTATGCGCGAGTCACGTCGACCGAACAAACACGTCGGTCGCGTTCGTTTGGTCGCACGCGCACACAGCCAGAGCACACGGTTCGGTAGGGAGGTTAAGATACGATATTTGCAGGGTTATTAGATAGCAGTTGCAATTCCCCGCGCTCGCCCGCGTAATATCGATCGTGCATTTACCTGATGAGCTATCCATGCGTTATGAACACCCGTAGGGATGGATAGTCGCTCCTGGGTTTCATATGTAAAGAGTGCCGATGATTACGACGGCTCATCGTGATTCTGTGTTTCTCCTTATTCACTCCTCGATGGTGATCTCGTCTCTCTCTCTCTCTATATATATTTCTCTTTCTCTGTCTCTCTCTGGTTGGTTCCGCTGTTCGTTACATCGTCGCTGGACTTTTACCCCCGTTTCGCGGGTGAAACGAACGAAACCCGCGTACGTCCCGTGGGCCGTATACGAGCAGCTCGCGGATCCGTCACGGTTTCTCGATGCCAATGAAACCACCAGGACGGCCAATTTATGGAACGCAACCACCCGTGAAAGCGATCCTTGACGAGTTATACATACGCGTACCACCTCGTAACCGTAGCCACCGTTCGTCTACCGGTGCAAGACCTCTCGCTTCCACGGATAATCCGAATTCATCGGATCGCGACCCGATACGACTTCCAACGCGTCGGGTTAAATGCAAGCTGGACAGAAGCGATCGCGTGTTCAGGTGTTGCCGATGATGTCCGAGCGGACTTCGCGCTGTCGCGTATTTATTGCTTCCCGATATTGCGGCCGAAAGGGTTGTTTTGCTGAATCGCTAATCCGGATTTATGTCTAATTGACGTGTCCGCGCGCTGAACAGGTTCCGGAGTGTGTAACGCGCGCATCGGACACCTCGGTGCACACACAGGTGTTGGCCACATTAATATCTTCGAAGCTGCGCCGGGGGACTCTCGGCGTGAAATTCGCTGCGCGAACACTCGAGTAGGGACCCTCGTCGAGGAATTTATCGCGAACTTTCGGCTACAAGTCTCGCCGAACTTTTCATTCGGATCTTTCGGATGACTTTTCGGGGAGCTCGGGATTCCAATTTTTCGGCGGTATTGAATTTTCGATCGTCGATTTCCGTGCAGGGTCGTTGAATTTCGATGGTTCGAAACTGTTTCGAAAAGTGGTGCGGGCCAAAGTTGGAGCGATAAGTTTGATTTTATCGACTCGATGGTCGAGAGGACCAAGATTTATTCGGATTAATTATTCTATGATTTACGAGAGTGAACGTGCTATTGAATAGAGAAAAAGAGGGAGAGAGAGAGAAGGGGTTCCGAGTAACTGTAGTTTAATCTCTGTTAAATGAAAATACAACTAAAATCGAGATCCGCGGGAGCAAAAAAACCCAAAGTTGCTTGTCAATTGAACGGGTCTCGGGTATATTTAATTTAATAATTTGAAATGTTTTTCACGACGGAACGTTTGCGATGAATGAGGAATTTGACGAGGAGAGGGGGCACGAGTCGGTAACAAATCGGTGAATAATTTGCGCGCTGAAAGATCTGCGAGTTCTTCGGGGCATTCAAAGCATTCGCTGCGTAAATAATTCCGTGCAATTATACAGAACAACGGTTAAAAATTGCAGCGCTTCGGTCTTTTAGGAATAAAAAATAATCGGTAGGAAGAAATGTCAGCATTTCTCTCATTGTATTTTGTTTGCAATGCGGTATTTCCAACGGACGTATTAAATTTCTCCGTTCAAACAACTTTAATTATAAACTACGAGTGTACATAATAACGCGAATTCCGAACGGGACGAAACTTACGATTAATAAAATGCCATTCTCGACTCGAGGGATCCGACGACTCGTCCAGAGCCCTAAAAATTGGACGAAATTTTTTTTTTGCGGAAACTACCGGACACGTCGATTTCGAACGCTGCGCTTGTATTTATTTACGTTTACCAAGACTTGGAACTGTGCATTTCAGCACGGTGTGTACAAAAATATTTATGTTCACGGTTGATACAATAACTCTTCGTCTGGACATTCGGAACGACGACAAAAAATGTACTTATTCTGCAAAACCGTTATTCAAACCAAGACGGATACAAAAATTGAAATATCTCGAGGATTAGAAAAATTGTAACATTCGATGGAAAAAATTCAATTTTTTTCTGCCAAATTCAACTTCCACTGTTGGCAAAAAAGTGAACGTTCCCAGATATCGAGCTGATTTTGGTTCGTACGATGAAAGGACGTGTACTTTACGCGTGTGTCGAGTTTCAAGCCGATCGGTTCATGGTTTCGAGGAAAACGGCTTTAAAGTTTCGACGTATACTGTTAAAGCATACAGAAAGTTCTGTTCAAAGTCCTATAACACTGCCAATTTTCCCGATTTCTCCGCAATCTTTTCAAGACTATACTTTCGAGAATCTGTGAGAATGTATAAAAGAAAAATCGATTTTTTCTAACCAGACTACTTGAAAATGTCGGGCGAAAGTAGTATCGTGCCGTGAATGGTCAGACACCATTGTATCTGCAAATTACGGTTTACCCGTATCGTTAGAGCCGATGGAGGTTTGTAATTTTTTCCATCGCGATCGTACGTCTGTCTTTGTTCCTTTGATTCTGTATCCACACCAGTGCTCAAATATGACTTCAAATATGATTTTACTTTTATCGGTTAACTCGCGTATAAAATATTTTAAACCGTTCCAATATCGTAAATGTAACTTCGTTTTTAGTAAAATGTCATTATTTGGCTTCACATTGACCTAGTATTTTTTATAATCGATACGATACGATGGCATTGCAATTTGGAATTTCAAATCCACTGTGTCGTTTATACGGTCGGTATAATTCCGTAATTACAATAGAAAGAGACTCTTGTACGTATTTTTCATTTCCAAACGATGCAAAAATTAGTCGTTCTTTAAAATCCTACATCCCACGATCATGGTTGTTCTTTAAAATCCTTCTTCCCACGATCATTGTTGTTCTTTAAAATTCTTCTTTCCACAATCATCGTCGTTCTTTACAATCCTCCTTCCCACGATCATTGTTCTTTAAAATCTTTCTTTCCACAATCATCGTCGTTCTTTAAAATCCCACTTTCCACGATTATCGTCTTTCTTTAAAATTCTACTTTCTACAATCATCGTTGTTCTTTAAAATTCTTCTTTACACGATCATCGTTGTTCGTTAAAATTCTACTTTCCACGCTCATCGTCTTTCTTTAAAATCCTTCTCTCCACGATGATCGTCTTTCTTTAAAATCCTAGACTCCACGGTGATCGTCGTTCTTTAAAATCCTACTTTCCGCGAATCTCGTTCCGCGCGTTTCCAATTCGCGACTCGTCGACGGTCCCGCGAGTGAATTCCAGCGCAAACCTCGCGGATAAGCCGTCTTAGAGGGCGGATTGTGTTCGACGCTATAGAAATCTGATAATACGAGATCCCGAACCATTATGAATCGAACTACAGTCAAACGCCAATCAAACTTTATTGTAAATCCGTAGCCGCGGTATGCGGCCTAATATCTCCCACTTCCGTCGTATCGTTCAAAGGCGGCGGAGCATGTATTGTCGTCGGGATTCCCTCGGGCGACCGTGACGAGTCGCGGCAAATTCGCGGCGAATTTCTCTCGTTTCTCTTTTCACGAGTCGTGGCGCGTCGTCGTATCGCGTGCTGCGCGATGAAAAACCTTTCGGAGCTATTTCCGCGAATTCGCGCCGAGACGACCGGGAAAATTCGAAATCGAGTTGTACGCGACTGGGCGACAATAGTTCATCCACGACTCGGTAAGTGGGTTATTATAGGAAGCTGTCTGTGCCGCCTCCGATACGGAAATTGCTTATGCATTAAGCAAATACCAGACAGATATTCCTGCGGTGGGTAGGAGCCGATCAGATCGTACGTGTCTGTCGTAGATAACCGCGGAATTCGATCGCGATTATGACGTCTAGCTCGTTCCTCCCTACCCTTTGACTCTTATCGTACGAGCTTCCCGTGAACGAACGTGCGCCGATGAATACGCTTCTTTTACAGCAAGCGATAGAACTAGCTTTCTCCAACGAAATTCAAGACGTTCGATTGGATTTTTCCAGTCGCCAAGAAACGAATCCGGGGACGAGTGGCCGATTCGTGAGGGGTTTTCGAATTATTTTAGGAGGAATATTATTTAGCGGAAGAATGAAGTACAAAAGGAAGGAATAGTGCCAAATGACACTTTAGCAGCGACTCGCAATAAGTGTAAGTAATTGTAGAATAATGTAATTACGAAGAATTGCATCTATATCGAAGTAAAATTGATAGGTGTTCACCAAAGATCAATAAGAAGCCTGGAAAAATAATTGTGAAATAAAAGTGATTATCTAAGAAAAGAAGCTAGATGGTACAAGATCTATCGATAATTAATTAGGAATTTGAATTTGTCAGAGAGAAACAAGGAAATGCAATATCTCCAAAATGAGAAATAAGTACAGAGGTTAATTTCCATCTTGATTCTCGATGTTCGTCCCTCTCTAAAAAAAACGTGTGCATCGATATCGATGCAGAAAATAAGTCGCGACACTTGTCCAAAGCACGGGGCACTTGTCGCGTTTCCACCTATACGCGGCGCTTCGCTCGTAATTCACGTGAAAGACTGCACTCTCCTCGAAGGAGAAAACTCTTGAGAAGTGCACGCGCGTTTCGGGTTTCCGAAAAAGGAACGGAACGGGCGATAAAGTTTCGATGAACTTCGGCCGCGGTAAGTGCGTCGCTTTATCATCGTAACGATAACCCACGGTTTTATCGTTCCCGTTACAATGCAGAAAATCCTCACGGGCGCGTATAAAAGTCGCGTAAAAGAACCCGTAAAGGTTCCCGGTGCGGTGGTACACGTGCTCGCCGGTCGCGTCACGTGTTACCGCGCGCGTTTCGCCGAGACGTCGCGCGGTTCGTTTGCGCGCGGAAAAAGGGCTCAACGGCGCGAGACGATCGTGCACGATCGTACGTTCCTTTTTTCCCCATTTCCTTTCTCTACCTGTCCCGGCGTGTATCGATTATGCTCGTTACCTTCACCCTAATCGACCACGAATCGAAGCTATTGAAATTCAACGCGTACCGTCGAAAACGCGTGTACGCGCGTCCGCTCGAGCGGATGATCGCTCGCTGGACACGAGCGCGTCGTGCACAGAGGACGGATTATTAAACGACGGTATTCCGGCGCACGAACTGCTTTTATACGTGTCGTTGCACCGCCCAGATGCGAAACTGCACGCGCCCCTGCATAGCGGATGTTTGACTCTCGTAATTACATATAATTAGAAAGGGTTTTGATAATCCACCGAGTACGAAATTCTACGAACCGCCACTTGAACGTGGTTCTTCTCTCGGCATTATTTCCGCAACGATTAAAACGGAAAGATTATTATTTTTCAACGAGACACGCGATATTGTTGCACGAAGCGTTTACAGTGTCTCGCTCGATGGAAGTTTAACGAAAGACGGTTGAATCCTCGCGACTGCGTACAATCTGTTGCGTTATTTCGTTTCGTTCCAACCACCGATGGGATATACGGTCGACGTTTCATTTTATGGGAGTCGGCGGTGTAACGATAATTGAGCAGCGCCCTCGCGAAAAACCAGTGGTTCTGTGCTTTCGATATTCCCGTACAAGTTTTCCGAACAATGTATCATCCGACACCCGGTAAATACACGACTGCAAGTCGCCAGCCATCGCTCAGCGTCCATCCGTGAGGATACATGGGGTACATCAGGGATCTATTCGACTCTTAATCCAGTTATAAATATTTCGGAAATCGAAGCGTCTGAAAAGATTCTCGAAATGCATCGACGTTAACGCAAATGCAAGTGCATCGTTGCACAAGTATTTATGTAACGAATTCTTTACCAACACACGGGAAGTGTGTATATTTGTGTTAACCAAAGCTCCAAATTCCTAAATATTTCTATTCGATGAAACTTTTCTCTTTCTCTATCGATCACATTCTCGATTCCGTTGGGAATTGTTGCCAAAGTGACAACTTTTGGAAACGACGTCAAAATTCCAAGAATTCTCTATCTCCTCGGTTATCGCGTTCCCTCGATACCAAAGTTGCAAAATCGGTGGGAATATCTTGCCAAAATATTAATTTACAGAATTTTCTGGGAACGACCTCGCAATTCCAGAAAACGGTGCCACTTTCTTCGTCCTCGTGTTCTCCCAATAGGAAATCTTCAAATCGGTAGAAACGTTGTGCTAGATTCTCGAAAATTTTCATTCGCGGAATCTCTTGGAAACGATGCGACGATTTTAACAATCCACCACATTCTACGCTATCGTATTTTCCTGATACTATATTCGAGAGTGTGTAAAATTATAACCTGCAAGATTATATTCTACAACCCTATTGCACGGAATACGCACTCTTCTCCTCGGAATAAGAGCGATAGAAATTGTTCCGTGACTTCTACAAAAGTACACAACAATCCTCCCCAGAGATATTTTAAAAATCCGCACTAGAAACTCGCGATTCTCGATGTTCATTTAGCGAAAATCGAGCCGGCCGAAATGATCGAACCGGGTTCGTTTCCTCCCCTTAATAATCGACGCGCACTCGTCTGGTACTTTCGAAACGAATTTCCCCGGCCGCGAAAACTCGCGCGAGCTATTCTTATTCCACACCTTCGATTCGTATTATTCGCGAAAAATCCACTCTGTTTCCCCCCCTCGCCCGTCGTCCCTTCGATCGAGCCGTGAGCGAGCCAAGGATCGTTTACGCCGCGTCTGGAAAAGCTCTCGAAATTCGCGTGGATACTTGCGCGCGTGTTCGTCGTCGACACGCGTGTACCCGCTCACAGGCGCACCGGCGCAACCGCCCCCGAGAAATTATCGTGTTCGTGCATACGGGACGCGGAATGCCATGGAAACGAATACGCGGAGCGCCGTACGCCATTAACGGTTATCGAAATGGCCGTCGAAAAAAAAGGAAGGAAAAAGGAGAAGGAAGAAAGAAAGAAAAAAAAATGGGGGGAAAAAAAAAAGGAAAAAAAAAATTCCATATCCAGAGCGCAGAGTGGGCTCCACGGTACAGCAAGCGGCTTTATGAACGAGATTTCATTTCCCGAGAAAACACCGCCAATACGGCGCGGGCTTAGAGAGGCGGACCGATTTATTTCCAGGAATTCAAGCCGACCGATTCGCCCGCTGCTTTGTGCGGGAATTAGAGTCCTCTTCTGTGCTCGCGCGTTGCTCGATTAAACGGTTTACCCCCCACCCTGTCGCTTCCTCCGCCCCCCTGTCGCCAACCATCACCCCATTCTGCCCACCCCCCACCCCCCCTCGCGTAGCCCATCCTCCTCCTTTGTGTCGAATTCGGGGGACAAATTTTTGATGACGCGGATTTGTCTTGGCAACGTCCGGGCTGCACGTGTCCCGGGGAACCGATTTGGATTACGAGGAACAGGCTTTGGAAATATACGACGACGGTGCATGTTCATTCAACGACGGAGTTTCTCTTGTGTTTTCGCGAAAAAAAAAAGAAAAAAAAAATAGAAGAAAGAAAATCAATTGACACGAATCGAGTCTCGAACGCGAGCTGAATTTTTGACGAACGTTGGCGCGGTACGTGCGCAAAAAACTCGCGGTATCGTATATTAATCGGTTGCGGTGAAACACCGGGATCGATGGAATTCTTTGTTTAGGAACACGTGGCACCACGATGCTCCTCGGTGGTATTTCCTCGAAACAATTACAAACCGGTGAAACGTTGATAGTCGTACGAATTTTCTGTATCAATCGGTTATTTCGTGTGGTAAGTAACACCACGACGAATATTCAACTATATTCTGTCTCTCGAATATGCATTCCTGTGTCCTTGTGCGACGACTCTATAACTGTTACCCTCCAGGACAGAGTACCCGATACAATGATCAGAACTCGCGATATTAAAAGAAAATCGTACTACTCTGAATAATATTCTCAATATTCGAAATTCCAGGTTTCCAAGTCTCTTGAACATATTTTCTCACTCTGTCCCATTAAACTACCCCACTTCGCGTCAGTATTTCAAGCAACGATTAAAAAAGAAAAAGAATGCTCGATATTAAAAAATCACTTCCTCGAAGATTCGAATCCCACTGCAAAAGTCCTGTGTCAGGAATGTATACTTTACCATCTCGATCCAGCCGAGAAGACGCAACGTCGTGTCCCTGGTGCAGAAGCCACCCCACGAGGGGATGAGGGGGGTGAATCCCCGAAAATCGATCGTCGAATTAATAAATGGCCGCGGTCGATCGGGATGCCGGGACCGTTCCAATGGAAAAGCCGCGACGTCCGTGAACCTTCGCCGCGAGCCGGAGGCTTTAATTGGCCGGCGGGTATGGCGAGCACGTGGCAATTTAAACTTCATGACCTTAACTGCTCGCCGAGGCGTCGGTGTGTGGAAGGTCGTAAAAGAACCGGGTTGGATACGGGAGTACGAAGAAGGAAGGAAAGGCGGTAGGGGCGGTTAGGTGAAGGAGGAAGAAGCGGCCGACAGCTCGAAGAAGGCAGATTAACAAGAGCAGGAAGAAGGAACACAAGCAGAAGGTGGCGGCGCAGGGGCTCGCGGGGCAGGGTGAAGTGAATAAATTCGAGTCGCTCAGAGCCAGTCACGCACGCCTCGCGTGTTAATCATCCTGACTTATGTGCGGCAGCGCCGGTATCGCTCGGAACAAGCGATGGTGATAAACGTTCGATGCCCCGCCACCTCCCCCTGAGTTTGTCGGTCGCTGCTGAAAGAGAGAGAAAGAGCAAGAGAGAGAACGAGAGAGCGAGCGAGTGAATGAGTGAGAGAGAGAGAGGGGGTACACGGGGCTCTGGGAATTAATATTTGTAACTGCGAACGAAACGACTCCCGACGACTGCGAGCCGTTAAAGTCGGAACGCTCCGCTCGTTCTCGAAGCGGGAAATTGCCGAGGAAGGAAGCTACGCACCGGAATCCACGCCCGAGCTACTCTGTCTCCAGGTTTCGTTCCGGTTTCCCCTGTCTTCCCACTTTCGAGGCCCCCAAAACCTCTCCAGCTTACTCCGTCTTCCTCCTTCGAGGCTTCGAAACCCCTACGGTAGTGTCTTTTCTCCTTCGAGGCGACCAAACTTCCGGTTTCCTCCATCTTACCTTCTCGAGGCCTCCGTGTTCTACTCGAGACCGGTTGCCCCTGTCTCCCTCCTTCGAGGTCCCCATACTTCGAAGAGGAACGAGAAAAAATCTTGTCTTCGATTTCCCCCGCCTCTTTCGTTCCTTTCGTTTTTCATCCTTCGAAGTCTTGAAAATCTGCTGGGTTCCTTCATTTCTCTTATTTCGAGAACTCCGAAAACCCTCTAATTGGAAAAACAGTACTCCTTTGAGTCCTCCAAACCTTCCACTTCTTCCATCTTCTTCTTCGAGACCCCAAAATTTTCGGTTCCCTCCAACTGTTCTTCTTTCGGGCCCTGAAACTTCTCCAGTCGTCTTCCCTCCTTCGGGGCCCCTGAACCTCTTCAGTTCCCCTTATTTCTCTCCTTGAAGATTCCCAAATCGCTTCTGTTAGGGGAGATTTTTCTATTTCGAGAACCCCAAAAATCCTCTAGTTGGAAGAACAGAACTCTCCTCCTTTGAGTCCTCCAAACTTTCCACTTCTTCCCGTATCTTCTTCTTCGAGACCCCAAAATTTTCAGTTCCCTCCATCTGTTCTTCGAGACGTCAAAATTTTCGGTTCCCTCCATCTGTTCTTCTTCGAGACCCCAAAATTTTCGTTTCCCTCCATCTGTCCTTCTTCCGGGCCCCGACACCCCTCCAGTCGTTTTCCCTCTTTCAAGACCCTTAGACCTCTTCGGTTCCCCTTATTTCTCTCCTTCAAGATCCCCAAATCGCTTCTGTTAGGGTAGATTTTTCTTTCTTCGAAACCTTGGAACATTCCAATCCCCCCACTGTCTTTTTTTCTTCGAGGCCAGGAACCCCCTCCGGTACTCGGCTCGTTTTTGCCCGACCCTCCGCAAGTTTCCTCGCGAGTCAGTGATTTAGGCGTTGTAAATCTTCCTACCGGCCGCGCGTACAATCGGCCACGAAAGAGGACCACGCTCGATACGAGGATAATTGCCTCCTCGGTTGGCCTACCGGGTGTATATCCTTGAGAGGTTCGCGAGCTCTCACCCTGAAATCCCCCCTGGCGGTGGCGCGGATCGACGATTAATCTACTACGGTGGAGGAGGGCCTTCCCCCCTACCACCCGCGAAGATCGTTTAGACGAGATGGCGTCGAGAAATAGACGAATCGCCCGTCCCGGAAATCTGAATCGCGCCCGCCGCTCGAAACTTCGGAGGAGCTTAAAATATTGCCATACTTCGGAACTGGATGACGGGACCTCTTACCCGGGTCCACCTCTCGCGAGATTACGAGATCCACGATATCATCCCGCGCCTCGAGCTCTCGCCGGGAATCGTTGTTTCGTATATCGACGAATGAATTTGTCCAACGACGTGGAACCAACTAGGGGAAATCGTATAGCGCGCGAAACGAATCCCTTTAACTAACGAACGAGCGAAACAAAATCGTTCGTTCGTTGCCGAGAAAATTATTCGCGAATCGACGGAACACGCGCGAAACGAAACCGTTGAATTTCGAACGGAGCGCGTTTCGTTAAATAAAGAGCGATTTTTCGAAACCGAGCTTCGAATTTCGAACACGTCGAATCGATTTTACGATTCCTCGTTCGATCCAAGTAACGACGACTCGCGAGGAATGGATCGAGGTTGAAGTAAAAAGTCCCTTTAAAACAAGAACCGATTGAAAAATGTTACGGGAAGAACGTTGGCGCAGTGCTGAA
Source organism: Ptiloglossa arizonensis (assembly GCF_051014685.1). Taxonomy (NCBI): domain Eukaryota; kingdom Metazoa; phylum Arthropoda; class Insecta; order Hymenoptera; family Colletidae; genus Ptiloglossa; species Ptiloglossa arizonensis. The sequence goes on from NC_135056.1 coordinate 11,399,191, forward strand.
GGATTTTTATCGTAGTTTTTCTTTTACAAGTTGAGTGTTAGTAGACGACAAAGGAATTACGTCCCTCTCGTGTATCAAGAGGATATAACGAGAGGAAAAAATGTCGGTACCGAGTTAGCGGAGACGCGATTATAATTAGTTTTACTTTATCGAAGGAGAGTAACGACATGGTATTTTCTTGGAAAAGAATACCAGTAGCTGGTCGTTGCTTCGAACGTTTTTACTGGTCGTGCAATCGTGACTTCGAAAGTCTAGCGTTGAATCATGGAATCATCGAACCCTCTATATTTCGTGAAAAAATTATTCTCCAAAATCTATAAGTAAAGATTGTGTATTTTCAATCTTAGTTTAGGAAAGAAACCTTTGCGAGGGAAATAACAAATCGTCCAATGTGGGCTCGTAGATCGAATAGAGACTTTAAATTTCGGTTATATTGGCTCGAATTCCACCTTTCCCTTTGTTTTCACCTAGAAAGGATCTCAATTTCCAGAATCACTTTGTTCGACGCAAGGTATAATCGACTTCTTTCGAATCTTGCCGCTCGAATGCGCCGAAAGTCAAAAAGCTTTGCACTTTGATATTAAAATATAAAAGAAAATACCACCACGAATTTTTTCCCAGCGAAATGGCCAAATAAGAAATTTTTAAACGTTATAACCGTCTGCGGTTCGTGAGAGAGGGTTTGTAGGGGGGGTGTACGCGTTCCTCTTCAATTTCTTTCCCGTCGAGTGGCCCCGGTGTGTTCAAAATTTGTTAAAAACGCGGATGCCCGCGTGTACACGGGAAAGAGGAGGAAAATTGGTTGGCAACAACGAATCCATTTTCCAAACCGTTGAAAATGGGTGTACACCTCTAGAAGCGAAACTACTGCAGTATGGCCGATGAACTTTAACGCTCGGCCGGGCAACAATAACGGCGCTTTTATCGGGCAATTTTTAGCGAACGCCACGGGGACAGAGCGGATCCTCCGCCGACTGCCGGCTAACCATTAAAACATTAGCGCAAGTTAATACTTTATAATCGTCGACGTCACGGAAAATTCGAATTTCCACCCCCCTCTCGCGACGAGTATTGGCACCGTGGAAGATCCGAGGTGTGAATTTTATCGCGAGCACGAAACCACGGCCACGAGACCCACGAGCTGTAAATTCTCGGATACACGTTATCAAGAATATTTACACAGAGCATTGGAATAATAGCGTTTGGAAATTTTTAAACGCGCTATCGAATTATGGTATTTTTCTCGTAGGTGAACGTACAACTCGATGCAAAAACGAAGATCGTACGAAACGATTCTCAACATTCTTTAAGCACGAATCACGAATGCGATCGCATTTCCTTCGAATCGGAAACTATTACTTCTCAATGGTCTCGATATTGTACCGTATTGTTCAAGATCGTGCGAGAACGACGCAAATAAAGCTAAGTAATAACCGTTGTGTCGCTCTTTTGTAACAGAGAAACTTATTATTAGAGAAAGGAACTTGCAACAATTATTACTAGAGAAATTGATTAAAGGAGAGACAATTCGTGAGCGCGCGAACTTCGCGGATTCGTGTCCGTGAAATGTTTAATAAAATTCTCGCGACCGTTCGATCGACGCTGTTTCTCCGCGTCTCTACGACGTTCGAGAGAAATGTTTCTTCTCCAGACAACGGTAAAGTGAAACGTCGAGGAAAATATGAAGATTTTCGAAATCACGAGCAACGGTGGAGTTCCCTCGACGAACGCTCGCAACAATTTCCGAACGCGTAAAGCAAAAGTTTCCAGTAACCGTGTAAGAGCTTCGGATAGAGAAACGCACTAAGTGCTTTGTAAAAATGGAGTCTTCTTACAAGACTGATAACCAACCTTCGTTCCCGTTTTATTCTTTAAAAGGAAAGTTTTGTCTTTGACGTATCCGCGGTTCTTGATTCGCCGCCCCGGTCGTAAAACTAAAACGGGGCTTCCCTGCGACAAAAAATCACTTCCTTACGCAAATAAACTCGACGCGCGGAGCAATGTTTCTCCGCGGGCAAGACTTCCGAAGAGTTAAAAATATTTATTGAAATCGGGAAAGTAGACGCAGCGCGGAGTTTAATCTTCGCAACGGCGCGAGTATATTTCCGTGTAGCCGCTATTTACTTGAAAACATTCACGTCGACGGTAAACAGTTTTAGGAAATCCGTTCCTCTGGAATTTGGAACTTCGACAAAGAATTCGCCTACCCGTCCCCGTTTCACCATTCGTCGTTGACCCAAAGCGGAAACACGTACACAAGTCCAGCGGCGCGCGGTTGGCGTTCTCTCGATCTACGTACGCTCGTGGACGTAATAATATTCCTACGCGAGAAAAAAAAAATATCGAGACCCGAAATTGAATCGCATCGGTCACTTTTATCGACGTTGGATCTCTTGGCGCGTACACGATTACGAGAAACGGACCGGGGTACACCGAAACGAGAGAACGAGGTAAATTATAATTGCGATTCTTCTACGCCAAGTTAAACAACGCGAGAAACTTATTCTCGAACTCGGGACGCGTGTACGCGTTCCTGCTGCACGAAAGATTAATACACGAAGCCGGTTGTTATTCACCCGCGAACCATTACCGTAGTTTTAAAATTCTAAACGATCGATCGCCAGAAGAGCGATTCGACAAAACGTTCGTGTTCCTTTACCGAATATTTACGATGTACAATTTTTATTTTACGCCCGAGTAATGGCCTTTTAACACGACAGGGTTAAATTTGTAACGAATCGATACACTGCACAGAAAAGCTTCGTCTCTCTACAAATCGAAGGGTATTTACCGAGCGGTGATATCGGAACATCCACTTCCAATCTTTCGATGGAAATCTTGAAAGTATTTTTTCCTCGAGGACGATTCAAATTCTGATACTTTTCATTTTACAATTATCAAGATACGAGTATTCATCTTCCTCTGATCTCCAATGTACCTTCTACTTACCCTCGCAATTTTTACACCGTACCAAAACACAATCTTAACATTCCTCAAGATTTCTTTCACTACCATAGAAACACTCCTGTTCCGGATAACTCTCCAAAATTAACTTACATCCCCCGGGACAAGCAAAGAACGAAACATCATCGCGCGAAAGAAATCAAATTACAAGATTCTTCGTAATACCTGACCCATATTCGTCCCTCTCGTTCCATTGATTATCCCACAGTACACACGCGCGATAACAAGTATCTTAAATTCTCTCGCGACGAATCACTTTTTCGAAAACTCGAAACGAGGAGCTCGGTGTGTTTCAGCTCGAACGCAGTATACCAACGACAAAAAAAAAAGTCCGTCTCGTCGCCAAGGACGGGGCTTTCTGTCAGCGAGCGTCTTCTTTCCTGCGAAGCGAGGGAAAAAGCGGGAAAAGAGAAACGAGCGCGGCGCGGCGCGCAGATAAGGCCATCAGGCTCCCGGTGGGTTCGGGGATGGGGTCGGAAGGGACACAAAAGCCATTCTTCTCCCGCAATGGGAAATTATTTGTTTCCGACGCTCGCCGATAGAAACTTTCTTGACCGTTCTCGACGATTCTCGCGGAAACGCGGCGGCCTCGCGCGCGTTCAAAGGCCGCGAACGAGAAAAACGGAAATAAGAGCCTGCGGAACGATGGAACGGGGAACGAGGTTCGGTGGGGGTAGACAAGATGGGGGACACGATGGTAGACAAGATCGTCGAGACGATACACGGGAGATGTTAAGGAACAACTTCGCGGCAAGTGACGAGAAGCCGACTTTTAACCGTCGGCGGTGCGACGAGCGGAAGTGGATGAAGCACGAAGGAAAAAGGTGGCGGCTCTGGGGGACGAGGCGGGGTGGATGGGTGGGTAAGAGGGACCACGATGGAAAAAGAAAGCCGGGCGGAGAGGATGCGACGCAGGCGACGAACTGAGATTACAGCGAGGCGGTAAATAACACGTCACCCGCTACTCCGTTTACTTTGCGCCGCCATGGGTGACGACGCTGCAGTTTCACCAGTAGAGAGAATCTCGTCGCGGTTACTCTGATGTGCGACCGATCCTGGAACCTGGACGATCTTCGATTAAATTCGCGGTCCGAAAACGGAGAACTTCGACGAAGGATACGAGGGAATTTTCTTGGATCTCTTTGGGAAAATTTTGTTGCATCGGGAGATCCGGACGGAGGGATCTCGAGGTGCGAAATAATCGAAAGAGTTTCGAGAATCGGTAATTGTGTAGAATTTGCGAGATTGGAGTACAAGAGATCTTAACGAGAGAAATTGTATTTTCTACTTGGAAACGAGACAGTTGTACGAAATGTTGAAGTAGAATTTCCGGGAATTTACCTAAACCGGTGGAAACTCGAATACCGAAAGGTTGAAACGCGACGTCGTATCGGGACGCGGTGTACAAAAGGTATTATCTTGCGTTGTGCGGATTAAAAAATCCACGAACATAAAACCGCGCGGCTCGTCGTTCACGTTTTGCGTAACGAAGGAAATTAGATACCGTCGTGATAAAAAAAAAAAAGAAAAGAAATTGCGCAACGTCCGATAATTAAAGTCGCTCACCTACGACGTCGTTATAGAACGGCGCGTATGTAAATAAATTAAAGCGCCGTGTCGCTTGTACGGTGTGGCCTTCTAGTCTGCGGAAAGGATTCGTTCGACGTAAAAATACCTGTCGCCTCGGATGATAGCGCTTTAACGCGTCGATGTCATCGTTGGTGATCTATGATCGATTCCCAATATAGACGGGGCCCCTGAGCAATGAATTCACCTTAAGAGCATCAAATGGCCGCACCTCGGTGAAAGCCACTTCATGGTAATTACATCGGCGATCCCCCGATCATCTGGAAGGCGTTAAAGCGCGAATGAAATCAGCCGGGAACACGGGGAAAAAAGTACCCGAGGGTTTACAGCTCAGCGCCACCCCGTAGCGACCGAGGATGATGGATCGGTTCGTGCTGGAATAACGGCGGCGTTCCGTCCTAACAGCCATTTCGTAATTACACCGGCAGTGATTCGCTTGCCTTCGTCTTAGCTATCGGGACCCATCAATAATCTTTCCTCGTTCTTTCCATCCGAACGTGGTCGCGGTACCGTCGTGGCATACGTTGGAGCAACGCGATCGGATGAGTACGGTGTTGCCTCGCAGAGTGTTACAAGCTCGAAATGTCACATTGGGGAAAGGGAGGCGAGGGAAATTTAATCGTTGCTATCGTTTGTAATTTTTAAAAGGTCTTTCCGTTTCATTTGTAATATTTAAAAGTTTCTATACTCTCAGGAAAATACGGTAGAAGAAATCGGAAGGCAGTGTGTTGCTTCGCATAGTGTCACAAGCTCGAAATGTGACATTGGGAAAAGGAGGCAAGGGAAATTTAATCGTTCTTATCATTTGCAATTTTTAAAAGGTCTTTCCGTTTCATTTGTAATTTATAAAAGTTTCCCTATTCTTAGGAAAATACAGTAGAAGAAATCGAAAGGCAGTGTTGCCTCACACAGTGTTACAAGCAAGAAATGGTGACAGTAGAAAAGGAAAATAGCTAAAATTTGAGCGTTGTCTCTCGTGTCAAGTGCCCATGTAGATCTATCTTTCGCTGCTACACTTTCATTACAGTGATAATAGAAAAACAAACTATCCCAGTTCGTGAAAACTATCAGAATTGTTTTCGCACCAGGACGAGTACAATTAGAAATTATATCCACGAAAATTCATCTTTTAATTCGTACTTCATTTCCAACACGCCCCAACGATATATTATCCAGTTCCTTAACTTTTGTTCAGACATCGAACGTAATTGAAATTACCGTGGACGATTTCAAGGGACTCGAGACGTCGAAGGGACTGGAGTTTCTCGAAAATCGGCTGTTCGAGACGTCCCATTGTATCGGTTTTAGCAAAACGTTTCGAGACTCCTTGACTTTCCTTTCCTCCTCGATTCGAGACGCCTCGAGTTTCGCGACGCACCGCGAGACACGAATCGTGGCGTTACGCGAGCCAGAGTCACCAGTACCACGAGACGACGAACGCGTTGCTGTTCGTTCGGCGATTTTAGGCAAAAACATACTTCCATACGGCGGTCGGCTCGAGCATCGAACTAGGGAAGCCGACGAAGGCTTTTAGAGGATATTACATACCTCCTCGAAGGATATTAAATTCTGAGATTTATCTCGCCCTCTCCGCGTCGTCCTATCAACCCTACCGTGTTCAGCCACCCGATTACCCAGTCCGGATCCGACGACCCTGGCTGCTACCCTTGTCTGTACAGGCGGGATTGCTGATTGCAGTGACGCTTTTTGGAAAAGTTATACCACGAAGAGCATAATGCCGTCGACGGTTTATGAGACCAGCTACGTTTGCGCCTTGCCGTGTCTTACTCGGCGGTTCCCCCCTGTCCCGTGTTGTATCAGGTGCTGTAATTAAAGCGGGAATATTAAAATGGTCTTCGCTCCCGCGACGCCCGCATCGACTGACTTTTGAATAATGAAAACCGAATCGTTTATGCAAGAGTATACGCGCACGGATGTGCGTTAAGTTTTCTTACGAATGGAAAGTTTGATCAAATGTTGATCGAATTACCGCCGGTGAAACTTTGTCGTGCTTCTCGAATATTGTCGTACAGATTTTTAACGATCGTAAGCTCGAAATCGTAACGGTACGAAATTTTATGGAATTTTCTAAGAAATGGAAAAATTTTATATGAGCAACGTTTCCACGAGTTCGTTCGATCGATACCACGTTCTCCGTTCCCTTGTTTCGAACGATATACCGTGCATCGATTAGTTCTGGTCGAACGTTACGCGGGACTAAATTATCGAAGAGCAATAATTTAGCTCGAATCGTACGTCTCGTTCGGAGGTACTCTTCGATCGATTTATCCACGTCGCAACGAAAGTATACGAAGCAGATAAATCGATGATGGCCGCGATAGTTACGAACAAACACGACGAACGTTCGGAGCGTAAGAAGGCAAAAGACTCCGATTGCCTAGATCGTTTGCAGATACGTGATTTCGCGGCTTGAATAATGGAGAATTATCCGCGCGGAATTAATTCATGATCGTAGAGGGACCGTTCCCGATTATTGCATCTCCCGTGGGTCTAGTGGAGCTGATTAGGGTTATATTTGCACTCATATTTGGACCGTAACGGCACGAGGAATTCGCGATTTTACTGCCCTCGACGGTTCTGTAAACTATAATGCCGCTATTAACTGACGTTTAAAATTTGTACGGTTACGTTGCACGTTGCATAAGTAACTTTTCATCAAAAACACGTTCAATTCTCTTTGACGCTACGGTGTCGCTCGACGGTTAATTGGCACTGATGGTCAATTCCAATTCGATCGAAAAAGTCTGTTGGCGTGGATTTTATTTCGTTGAACGCGCGACTCTATTTACGAAAACGAGAGATTAACTTTTTCTGGTGGAGTGCGCTGCAAAATCGGTGCGAGTAATTACCTATAAACGGTTAATACCTATAAACGATTAATACGAGAAAGAATGGTTTACGAATATTACGCAAAGAGTACACTAACGCGCGAATCTAGAGTAAGAACAGTCCTCTACTTTACTCTTCTTTCTTATAAAAATTCCATCGTTTCCCCAACGAATTCCACGTGACTTTTCCAACGATCGTCAAAATAGACGCTTAGAAGGTAACTTCACGCACACCCCCTATTCTCCGAATTCAACAGTATGCTCCGCGTGAACTTTCTTAACCACCTTCCAGCGTAACGCACGTTCGTATCGACGATTGAACGTTCGCTCGCCTCGCGACTTCGAGATGCAACAGCTCGCGAAAATCCTCAATTAGCCGAGTCGCGTCGAGTCGAGCCACCAGCGAAAGTGGAGTTTTCCTTTGAACGTAAATACTAAAGGGGGAGAACGTGCGGCGGTCTGCACGTACGCGAGCACAAAATCGGTAAATGTTGGCTTTCGGATTCCCCGGTGCAACTGCACGCGGGCTTTCTCTCTATCTCACTTACACTAACTCGCTCGCTCTCGTTCATTCAATTCGCTAACTCGCTCACTCTCGTTCACTCTCACGTGTTCTCGCTCTTTCTCTCAGCTACTCTCTCGTTCTCTCTGTTTCTCTCTTGCTCGCTCTCACTCATTCATTCACTTTCTCACTCACTCACTCAATCACTCATTCACTCATTCATTCTCGTACTCAGTCACTCTCTTACTCACTCACTCACTCACTCACTCACTCACTCACTCATTTATTCGCTTTCTCATTTACTCACTCATTTATTTACTCAAACACTCACTCACTTAATTTCTCACTCACTCATTCACTCTCTTACTCACTCACTCTCGCACTTACTCTCTCACTCACTCACTCAATATCTCACTCACTCGCTCAATCACTTACTCATTTATTCCCTTTCTCACTTACTCACTCATTTATTCACTCACTCACTTAATCACTCATTCACTCATTCACTCACTCATTCTCTTACTCATTCACTCTCTCACTCACTCTCTCACTCACTCTCTCACTCACTCTTTCACTCACTCAATCTCTCACTCACTGACTCTCTCGCTCGCTCACTCACTCACTCGCTCATTCATTCATTCGCTGTCTCTCCACGCGCTCGGCTTCGCGTCACTCGTTTTCCCAGCGACTGCGGGTAACTAGGTGGAGGACAGTCACGCGGGATAGAGGAAACTAATTACCAGGGTACAAAGGATTACGCGGCGTCATTCTGATTGTCACCCTATCCGGAAACGTCGGGGCCTCCGCGTGCACGGTCCCGCGGCGCACGCACTCCCCGGTGAGTTCGAAAGGTGGCGAAGGGGGACGAAGAGGGGGCACCCCTCGCGCGCATTTATTATCACGGCCTCCGACGGCGTCCGTATGATTAATTGTCCGCCCGGACGGGCGTTTCTTCAGGATGACTTTGCCCGGGAGAAGCACGACATCGTTGGATATCGATTTAAGTCGTCGACGCCGCGGCGTATCGAGGGAACGAAAACGCTTCCACGAGGTTTTTCTTTTTTTCCACCACCACCACCACCGCCACCCGTTCCACCTCCTTCTGCGCGCCACCGACGAAAATTCGCTGCGGATGACGAGGGCATTAGTTATGTTTTTCGATAACGGCCTCACCGTCGGAATAAATTACGCCCGCATGAAAGCGGCGGATCGACGGCGCACGTTGCTCGGCATCGCGGGGTTCGTTGCGCTCGTCGCGAGGGGGCTTGCATTTTGCAAGAATGACGTAAAGAAGTCGGTAAATGCGACTTACGACCGACCGGTGCCGGTAGCGGTGGAGGCAGTGGAGGCGGCTGCCGGCCGACCGGTCGACCAGCCGGCTCGCGTGTAACGAAGGTAACTAAGTGTTCTGTAACCTGTTATCGAAACGCTGAACCGTCGGGGCCATTAACGGGGAAATAAATTTCCTTTTTACGGGGGGAAGGAAACGTTCATCGGCTCGGTCACTCGGTCGGGGCGCGGGGGGCGGTCGGTGGTGGTAGTCGCGGGTGGTTGCCGGGAAGAAGGAAAAGAAACGTGAACGCCAGAACGCCTCCGAAGTGATACGAAATCTTTAACGGTTGCATAATAAATGCTTACCAGCGGACGAAGAAGAGGTGGGGATATGATTAAGCGAGCTGGAACGAAATCCGTGATAAATGAAAAGCGTATTAACGCGTTTCTTGCGCCGCGCGTCGAAAACCAATTAGCGACGGTGCAATTTCGCGTCGGTTGCCCCCGTGTTTATCCCGTGCGGGGCGTGCGCGCGCGCGAGCGCGCACGATGGAAGTTTCTTTCTTCCTCGTTACGACGAAACCGATGAACCGTGAAATTAATGAAGTTCTCGAGATCGCGACGTTGCGCCACGATCGCGTGGACTCGAATCCGCCAGAGGGAGTATATCGCGCGTCTCGTGCGGATAGAATTTTACTTGGCGTCGTCGTCGTCGTCCTCGTCGTCCTCGTCGTCGTCTTGTTTACCGCGAAGAAGTAGAAGCTGACGCAGCACAGTGCACACGAGGCCATCAGAGTTTTTCAGCGCGGCTCGCTTCGTTACGGACGACGAAAGACCGCTTCCGCTATTCGTGGCTGTTCAGTCCCGAAATGGGCTAATTATAATTCAATTTTCGTCGCGCGGATATCGTCATCAGTCACGGCTCTACCCGAGCCGTTTCGATCCTCCTCGACGAGGTTCTGCTTCGTTCTTCAACGATGGTATCCTTCCTCTTTCCGGATTATTTTCGTTTTCCTTCTCGTTTCTTCCACGGTGTATTTAATCGCTATCGCGAAAGTTATTAAGAAAACAGGTGCACGAAAACGGAACGCGTAGAAGGAGCATCGAGGAAATTTTACTTAATCGTAATTATTCGTTCCTGGAAACGATCGTTGTTACGTAGAATTTAACGGGGTTGTGTTACGAATGGCACGGAAATTTTTTTTGTTAGACGGTTACGATTCTGAGTCTGCGTCTACGCCAATGTCATCCACTCGTCGATCGTTGTAGCTTCGTCTCGCTGTCTGTGTCGATGTCTCTTCTTCTCGACATTTGTCACGCGATAAACTTGTAAATACTGTCGTTCGAGCCAATAACTAAAGTGCGTGTAATTCGACGACTAATCGAATTTATTCGCAACTTACCATCTCTGCAGTGTAGTTACGAGTAGCTCTGTTGCTTCGTACAGAAGAGACACGAATCGAGAAATAGAAAATTATCAATACCTGTTCTCATAGGTGTTTATCAGTACTTAATTATTACATCTACTTTTTATCGCGCATCGATTAATTTTGAATTCCAATACTACTTACCAATGGCCCTGTTGTTTCTCCCCGTTTGAAAAAATCGGAATCTATTTTCTTTCGCTAACTGGAAACACTGTCTTCCACGGAAGATTCTTCTCCCCAGAATTTTCTCCCAAAAATAGTTCAATTCGGATCGTCGATAGCTTTTGTCTCAAAGCGAGAACCACAATTCCTGCCCTCGAGGCAACCATCTACGACCGAACACCGTTCTAACTTTATTATCGCGGCCAGATGGTTACTTCGAGGGGGTCGGAGAGTCGCGTTTGCAAAGATCGCCAGAACGTTTTAAGCTTTCGACTATTTGCACCTTTTAACGTCGCGTCCTGTAACCGCGCCGACCATTTAAGGGTAAGGGCCGCCTTTTAACCAGATAGTAGGTTGTCTCCGGTTAGGACTAGCAACCTTTGCGAATTACCCGAGTGCTGTCCTTTCCTACGTCTCACCCTTCTTTTTCCACCCTTTCGTGTACCGTTCCGTGACCCTTCCGTCTCTCTCTCTATCTCTCTATCTCTCTCTCTGTATCTCTCTCTCTTTGTACACGTATACGTATATACGTGTACGTATTTCTCTCGCTCTCCGTTCTCAACGTGCTTGAACGTTAATGTAATACGCAAGGTCTACCAGCGTTAACTTACACAGTGTGTCCGAGGATTACCGCGTCGTTGCTTATCTGCGCTCACCAGGTTCGTGTTGGTATACCACGACGACGGTTTACCTCTGGAGATATGCACGTTTCAATTTATTACTCACTGCAGACAGACTCGAATTCCCACGTATACCTTTTGCCGTCCCCCTCCCCCTCCCCCCTGAATATTTCAGATTTCCGTCGCAACACCGCCGCTGTAAACTAGACCCGAGTTGGTCGCCTTTTGTCACGTAGGCGGGCATAAATCTCTTTCTCAACGGGGAAACGGAAACGCGGGGGCCTTCGATATTAATGGAGAACGGCTACGTGGCGAGTTTTAAATTGTCGACGGGGGCGCCGTAACGAGGTCAAGCTCCAACGAAGACATCGGGTGGCCCTCTCTTTCTTTTTTTTTTCTCTCCGAGCGCGATGGAACCTCGCGCCACGAGCTGGACGCGACGGTGATTATTCCGATATTGAAATTAGGCTGAAGGTGCAACGATCCGGAAGGGCTCGGACAAGAGGACGTTGCCTTTCGCCCCCGGCTTTTCGTTCACCGTGTCTTGCTTTCGTTTCCCTTTTTTTTTCGGGGCGAAACTTCCGCCTGGTATTTTGCAAATGGAAACAGGTTAACGTGGATTACCTTTTCTCGATCATTGTTGCGCGACTTGTTCCACTTTCGAAGAATATTAAAATTTTCGAGAGATTGTTAATTCGATTGACATCGCGTTGGCTATTCTTCGAGTTTCGAACCTTCGAAAACTTGTGTACTGTACGAGGCTGAGAAGTTGTCCTCTGGAAGAAACCGAGAATCGTATTTGTTCGTACGTTTCGATCGTCCTTTAGAGATTCACGACTGAAAAAAAAGTGCTGCATCCACGATCGAGGAGTCATCTATCCAACTTTCTACTGTACAAACACGCACACATTTACACTCACTCGTTTCCCATCACCGAATCGAACGAAGTGTCGAACCGACCCACAGTACGCGCGTTAAATAAATCGATAATGAAACGCGAAACTCTGTTTCGCACCTCGCAGCCGTCCGAAAGTCGATAGAATAAACGGAAACGTGAAAGGAAATGGGCTCGACGAAAGAGACGGAACGAGGGTTGGCCGGAGAGAAACAAGATGGACGAAGAGTGACGGATAAAAGAACGAGACAACAGACGGATGGAAGGCGATTTCGTCGCGAGCGGCGTAGGAGTTCGATAACGAAGATGATTGGAAGCGCGATTGGTGGCAACGGTAACTGCGTTAACGGGGTAATAATAACCAATCTCGAGGCGATTTCCTCTCGGCTCGACCAATCAGAAGACGCGCCCTCATTTCCGTCCCCGGAGCCCCTTTGGGCGCCTTGCCGGCGGGTAATCGAATTTTTCAACGGCTCGTTTTCAAATCTCGAAAGTCGTTCCCTCGCGAGGAACGTACGGAGGATGGTAGAGAGAGGGGGCAACGAGTGGAGATCCTCGCGACGCTTCTACGCTCCGATCTCTGCGTCCTCGTTCCACCACTGGGATGGGCAGTTGGGGCAACGAAGGAATCGAAGGATCCTCGACGCCACTCGACTACGGCAATAACAATCTTTCCGATCGGATCACGGACACTTCGCTCTCTGTAGCGCGTGTCGCCGATACGGTGCCAAATTTCAATCAAACTTGGCCAAATTTCAGGAGCACTGTCGAACAAGAGGCAGAGAGGTAGGTAAAGACGACGGGACATATCGTTCCGTTGCCGAAACGATCCCCCGATATCACCGTCGAAGATAGTTTCGAAAGTCGTGCTCCTCGTAAAATCCATCGTATAACCACGGCCGTGTATGCCTCGCGTTTAGCCATCCACCGTTTAGGATCTAAGAAGGAAACACACGCGGTTCCTTTATGCTCGCCTTGGCAATGAATGGGAAGCCCCGCGACCAGACTCCTCGCGTTTGTCTCGTCGACGAGCTTCGACGCTCCTAATCTCGTTGTAAATGCTTCCCGGGTAAACTCTTGGCGTTCGTCGACGCGGGAATTTTCAACTCGAATTCGTTGGAGCGCCGAGGCCGAAATTATTCAGTCGATACTCCGCTCCGCGCGAGTAGACACCCCTGCTGTTTGGCCAGGGTTGAGGATCCACTTGACATTTGTCAACGGGCGTCCAGACGTGGCTGGAAATCAATCCTACCAGGGTTCGTCGATGCTCTCGATCGGCCTTGCTCGAACTTCACACCTCCCGATGTGTCGCGAGCGTTTCGGAAGCGATGGCGCGAGCGAAAAAAAAACTAAACGTTCGAATTCAGATTGAGGGAAACGACGAAGATTTCTACCGAGACTGTGACCGGCTCGATCGATCCACACGGTCGAAAATTTGCGTTTCGAGCGAGAAGAACGTGGTTTCAGCGCGGAGAACGCGTTACTTCTTCGAAAGTTTCCCCGATGTGCGTACACACGAGTGTGCATCGCAAACGTGATGGCTAAATCGTTTCGTTGGCATCGGTTGTGTTTCCCTCGAAACGAAACAAAAGTTTCGACGATCGATGGTTCGTACAAAAATAAAAAATACGGCGCATCGAATACTCCTATATACTCGTGTACATTGCACACACGAAATGTTGTAAATTGTTCCGTTGCAATTATGTTTCCTTCGATAAAAATCTAAACATTTGGTGACCAGTAACGCACACGTTTCGCCCGCGAATGGAACCGAATGTTTGTCGAATACTCGTGTACGCGTATATTATACATTACAAACATGGCGGTTAAATTGTTTCGTAGCCATCGACTATATTTTCTTCGAAATATAGTCAAATATAATATAATATAATATAATCGAATACAGTCAAAATATAATCAGAACCTGACGACTGGTAACCTTCGCGTATACGTTGCAAACATTTACAAATTTTATTATTATCCCTTGCTATCAATTATCTCCTCCTCCGATCGAACCAAGAGCTACCGGTAAGCAATAACGCATAGCCGGTGCAAGAATAGAACCGAATATATCGATGGTTCCGCGTTACTGGAATGTTTATGTTCGCTGGTGTGCACCAGAGCGGTTCGGTTCGTTGTTCTTTTTCGCTGGGCGCAGTTACCGGGCAGAATTTACGGGGAAACTATGTATACGTCGGCTGGTTAACGTCGCGGCGAGCAAACAGCTGTAACGCCACGGGAAAAATCACGTTCAGTTTCGAGCAGCGTCCTTTCACATCGCATCCGTTTCGCCGCGTTTCCTTCCCTCTTGGCGCTCGACGTCCGCCCGGCTTAGCTGCATCCAATAGCCTTCCTCCGGTCGTTTCTTCTTCCGAGCACGCGACATTCTTGGCGGCGGAAGGCTGCATCGCGATTCGGTGTCCTTTTGCTTGTCTGGCGCAAGGATCGTCCTCGATGGACGGTAAATCGCAAAAGGAACCCGATTGCCTCTAAGAAAAGCGTTTATAGAGCTAAGCCAACTCGTAAAGGAGGCGTGTCTTGGCCCGCGGACAAAGCCACCAGATGTCTCTGACGGTCCCACCACTGGCCATCGATGTCTCTTCCGATTATCCCTTTATTCTTGCTCTTCGACCGTCCACTTTTCGTCTTCGTTTCTCGCCTCCCGCTAGCCTCCTTTAATCTACTTTTAATGCTTTTAACCGTTACCCGGTCTACGATTATTATTCGCGGTAGAAGGATTTTCACGGTAGGATCGTTCAGACGATTGGACGCGCGTCTGCAGTTTCTTTTACGAATTGGAAAATGAACTCGATACGTCGCGCGTACGATTACACTGTGTTGTAATATAATTTTCAACGCGATAGCTTATCCCTTAACCGTCTCGAATTTTCTTCGATTTTACATTCGTGTTTTTACATTTTACATTCTTCAACTTGTATTTTATCATCTTCTTATTCGTCATTCATTTTCACAAACCTCCAAAAAACTTAGGTAGCCTATTCTACTTACGCTATACATCGCTTTCGTTCGTTACATTCAATCTTCCTCTACGTTTACAGTACTTTCGATTATAACTAACAAAAGCTGATGAAACTGATTTGCAAATGTCGTCTTCATTTTCACAAACCTCCCAAAAAATTCAGTAGCCTATTCCACTTAGGCTATAAATCTCGTTGCTTTCATTCATTGCATTCAATCTTCCTCTACGTTTACAGTACTTTTCATCGCAACGGACAAAGATGTTCTACTATTGGGTTGTTCGGAAAGTAATTTCGTTTTTCTTTTGGTGAAAATGAAACACGATTCTTTCAGAGCGTATAAACATTTTATTATACTATATATTCTCCATTTTGAAAAACGAAATTACTTTCCAAACAACCCAATGTAATAACGTTCCCTGCGGTATCATCAAACTCCATTGGAGGAAGTGCACGGCGAACACTTGGCCCGTGTCTCGACAAGGTACGATGATTTCGGTCCGGAGAACGATCGTGCCAAGACGATTTCTCTCGGTTTAATTTTTCCAGGCCAGCTCCACCGAAATAACTTCCTCGCGCCTACGATTACCATCGAAATTGCGTGGCCGCGCGAAACGTCAGCTGGGGGGTTCGCGCATGCATCGAAAATCGCGGTAACACGGTCGGACACTTTCGACGCGTTTTGGTCCGATAAAATCGCTGTCGGCTTTATTAAATCGAAAACGTAAATTACTCGTAATCCCCGCAGCACGGTGGCGAACATTCCGCGCGCGTAGAAGCCACGCGGCTGCGTCCCTCCCGCTTCGAAACGATAAATCGCGTACGCGTGTACGTTCGCGTAAATTGAACCGAGACCCGGTTGATCAATAACGGCGGTGAATTCGTTAAGAAAGCTCGTCGTGGGGGCCGATGCCGAGAGGGGCGGTGGAAAGCGTCAGGTAATTTCGTTGGCTAGTCATTCACCCGTCTCGTCGACGGTTTCCGTCCCTCGGAGTTTTTGAAAGAAAGTTCCGACGTTTCTAGTCGAAGATACGTACGAAACGAACGAACCGGAAAGGAGATGGCGGTGGAATTGGCTAAAAGCGGAGGTGGACTGTGGGAATGTAAGGGAGAAAGGAGGGTGGTCGGATTCTCGAACGGAAAAGAGCCGTACCACGTTCCCCTGGCCGGGGCCAAGTTAGACTCTTTCCCCCCCGGCAAGTTCGGTATAAGTTCTAGATATAAGCTCTCCGCCTTATTTTGCTCCATTTCCTGACTCTTAATTACTTTGCTAATTCTTAACTAGGAACCTCGGCGTCGTCCCGGAGTCTGAAATAACAACTCGCATCCCCCCGACCCGCCCGACTCCACCTCGCGCCCTCGACTACCCTCGCCTCGTCTACTTACCTCGCTCCGGACTGTTTAAACCGTGCCTGATTCTCGGTTTTTTCTTTTTTTTTTCTTTCTTTCTTTCTTTCTTTTTTTTCGTCTTCGTTTACCCCGCCCGCGCCCCGCTTGCCACGGTTTCCCCGCCCCGAACACAGGACGACCAATTTCGTTCGCCGTTAACGCTGGATCGTTTATTTGCAAAACGGATCCTCGTTCGAGGGAGAATTATTCGCCGCGAAGTCACGACTCCTCCCTTCTACGCCCCCTATCCCTCCTTGGGATTCTGGTGGCCATCGAACGCGAGTACCGAAGCTCTGGTTGGGAATCCTCGTTACACGTAAGGCCAGCGACCCACAATGGGCCCGATCCAAGAATTTCCCGACATTTTTCAACGAATCTCGCATCGAATTGAACATCGAAACGAAATTTTCCACTTGGGAAAATTTTGAACGCAACGTTGTCCCAACGATGCACAATGTACCGTAATTTGCGTTCGTTCGATAATTGTCTGTTTACTCTTTTTAAATCGAACGACTCTGTGGAAGTTTGTTAAACTCTTTTCGACGCTTCGATGTTTCCCGAGGTGAGTTGTAATTGGAAATTTTAACGAACTTCCATTTTCGAATTGTAAAGGAGAAATTATATGGTATTGTTAGCAATTCGGAGCGAATTTTATAGTTGAACGTGGCAACGGTGAGCACTGCGAGTGAAAAGTAATGGTTAAATTTTCGTCGGGATTGTCGAACGTACGAACACGGAACTTAAGTATATAAATTGTATTTAATTGGACAATAGAAGAGTATAGAGTAAATATATATTACGTTGAACATAAAGACACTATACTAAAAATAATATAGAAATATTTTTCTTCCACTGTGTTAGTACTCACTTAGACACACATACACACGAACTAACCTTATTAATCAGAGATCACGAACTATAAAAATATTACTCTCTACTATATCATTACCAATATGTGTGACTTGAAATAACTAGTCCTCTCATATTCGGATCATCGAGAACAATTACGAAATGTTTACTCGAGTTTTTACCGGAGTTTAACAACTCGATCACGACCTCTAGGATTCCGTTTGTCACGTTTCCCTTCAGAATCGTATATGATTCTGTCCCATTCAGGAGTACCTCGAGACTCGTTTTTTAATCGTATCGATCAATTCGTTAAAAAACGCGTTTGATAATTCTCGAGAAATCTGAAAGCAGCATCTCCCCCGTGAAAAAGATTCTTCTAGGCGTCTCAGGGTCCCTGTTCTCTTCGCGAGCAAGTTAGGAACGCTGTGGACTCGGAGGAGGAATTTATATACCCGACTACCCTTTCACGACAATTTTTCATTCTTGCAATCAACGAAGCGTGCTCGCGAACTTCGCCGAAACGTTTTAAGAACACACTGCGCGCCGCGCATGGGAAAGAGGGGAGGACTATCGCGAACGCGAGGACATAAATATCCGCTTGGCGCGCGTACACGTTGAAACGTTTACGATACACGACGTTCCGAAACGAAAGCCCATATATTCGGGTCGAATCAATGATTGGCCCCCACTGTATCAAGTATCTCGCTGGAAGATCGTCGAGTTACTTGGAGATGCAGGGATCCATACGAGCGCGTCATAAATTCCGCTATCGGCAGGCAGTCTCTCACCACACCCCTTTTTCTGAGGTAGAACGGGGGTGGTCCGGTCGGCCGTTGTTAAACTTGCGGCCAATAAATCAGGCGAACTCGTATAAATTTGTTACCCACGAAAACGTACGTGGATAGCCTCTCTCGCCCTTCCGCTTCTCTGCCTCGCCCATCGCTTTTCCTTCCTTCCGCTTCGTCTTCCACTTCTCCCTCTCTGTCTCTCTCCCCTTGCTTTTTTTTTTCTTCGTTCCTCTCCGTTTCTTACGAACGGGGGGGAAATTCTTCTCTCGCTCGCGCTGGTAACACCCCTCTTTTCTTTTCCTCGCGGGCCGAGCCCAGTCCGCTTTCAACCCTTCTCGACGGAATGGGTCGCGCGATAGCGATAGCCACCCTCTCGGCGCGTTTACGACCGTTTTCCACGTGCATTTTTATCCGTTGCGTAAATAACTACCGCGGCCATAAAACCTGATATACCGCCGATGCGGATTTATATATCGCCCACCGCGATAGATGCACCCTCTCACGGATGGTCGGCCGTCCGACTGGCCGACCGACCGCTGCCGCTTCACGGATTTATAGGTCTTTTCTATGAACGTTGCTGCAAAGAGGAACAACCGTACGTGCGCGGGAAGACTGGTTTGATTTTCCCGCGTACGGGGTAGTTCGCCAGTTGTCTTCGATCGTCCATCGAGTAGCTTTACCTCTCTTGCCTCTCTATCGTTTTATGCTCGCCGATTTAGTGTTTTTTCTTTACTCCCCGTTCGCTACTTTACTCCTTAATCTTTACTGTCTGTTTACTGTCTACTGTCTGCTGTCTACTATATACTATTTACTGTCTACTGTCTACTGTCTACTGTCTATTGTCTACTATTTACTATTTGCCATTTACTGTCTACTGTCTTGTATTGATACTTGTACTTGTACTCTCGTAGTCTGTACCTGTACTCTCTACTTTGTACTATATACTCCCCATTCCCTACTCTTTACTCTCTCTACTCTGCATTTTATACTCTGTACTCTGTGTCTTGTACTCCTTACTCTCCACTCTCTATTTCATACTCTGTACTTTGTGTACTACACTCTTTACTCTTTACTCCCTACTCTTTACTCCCTACTCTTTACTCTCTATTCTCTACTCTGCATTTTATACTCTGTACCCTGTGTCCTGTACTCTCTACTCTCTACTCTCTACTCTGTATTCCATACTCTGTACTTTGTGTACTACACTCTTTATTCTTTACTCCAGACTCTTTACTCTTTACTCTTTACTCAAGACTCTTTACTGCGGACTCTTTACTCCAGATTCTTTACTCTCTACCCTCTACTCTCTACTCTGTATTTTATACTCTCTACCCTGTGTCCTGTACTTCTTACTCTCTACTCTGTATTCCATACTCTGTACTTTGTGTACTACACTCTTTACTCTTCACTCCCTACTCTTTACTCTCCGCTCTCTATTCGCTACTGTTCACCATCTACTTTCCACTCTCTACTTTCTACTCCCTACGTTCTCCACACTCCGCACCCCACTCGCTATTCTTTACACTTTCAACCCTCTAATCTCTAGTTAAATACGAAATTCCAGTCCAATCTCTCGTCTAATCTCCCGCCGTTGTAATAACCAAACGAAACAATCTCGAGGAGTGAAATTACCGACGCCCGGGACAGGGAACAACCTGTCCGCGCAAAACGGCGCAAGCGGCCCATGGTAAATGGGTAGAAACGGAGTAGCGGCACGACGCTGAATACCGAGCATTGTCCAATCAATGCACATTGAGGCGCAGGTAGAAGCAGAAGCAGAAAGGTTCCCTCTTCTCTATTCTCCCTCTTCCCGCATTTCCATCCTGATCCACCGTCTCTGCCCGTGCCTCCCTTCCCAGTACCAGTAACATCGTGGTACCCGCAGGCGGCGTAGCCTATCTGCCAGCCGCCAATGCTACTCCGGTGATTTAGGCGCCTCGCTAATTACCTCGAATGGCCGTCCCGGATTCACTTACCTACGTTCTTGATATCCCTTCGTCCAACAGCTACACGATCGGACCGTTAACAGCGACTATCGACCCGCGTCGGGACATCGGATCACGGGATCTTTTCCTTCTGACGAACGTGTTCGAGACACCGATTCAGATAACGAAAGTTAATTATCGATCTTGCGATTTACTTCCCACGCGTTCACCGATATCTCTGCTCGGATCGACGATTACGCGCGCGAGAACATTAACGGATTATGCGTGCGTGTTCGAACCATTCCACGCGATAGGGAATCGAAAGTTGAAGTGTTCGAAACTGTGGAGAAGAAAACGCATGTTTGTTGAAAAAAAAGAGAGTCTGACTCTTTCCAAAGTACGATGAGTATGTACGTGTGCGTGGAGGATTTAAGACGAATACAGCGAACGAAAGGTGGTCGAAAAGCGAATGTGGGACAGAGTGGTACATCGGTGAATAATGTTAGAGTATTTTCCATTAATCTGTTTTGTTTTGTCCGTTCGAGACGTATTGTTGACTCTAAGTTTCCGACATCGCAATATCTATCCTTTAACGTGAAACGAGGGTCGGTATATAGGGTCGCAACACTTATTTCCAGTTCCCCAAGCAGCAATTTGAGTTACGTTGACGATCGACTATGCATCGCGCTGATGGAAATGGTATCTCGGGTACGATCTACCGTGTTTGACGACGTCGTGATGTAATTCATCAAACAGACTGTGATTCGGTATCGTATAGGCTGTGCGGGGAAAATTGAAACGTTCAATGCGGACGATGATTCGAAAATCGATGGCTCAGAACTTCGCGTTGCGTTGGATGAGAATCAGGAAACCAATGAGAGACTATTTATGTATAACGTTTCGTATAGATGCTTCATGCGCGTTTGCACGAGGTAACGAAAGTGGTACTGAACTATTGTACATATTTAAGTTAGCTTTTTCATCATTTGTGTCTATAATCTTTTGAATAATCACCGAATAATCACAATCGATTCTCTCTTAATGACGTTGACTGCTCCATTTGGTAAACTTCCCCGTGTATGAAGTAAATTGAAAACAACTAAAATTAGAAATTAAATTAGGAATTTTAGCAAAGAACTTCACCCTGAAATGTACTTACGTAAGTAAGTTAACAACTATTCTTCGCTGATATTATTACGACACACTTGTGTCTATCCGTCCGTAATCAGTCGCGCGATATTAATTCGGTTCCCTGTGCAACGTCTCCTTGTAACCTTCTTGCAAGACGATTGCATTCGGTCCGGTAGGTGTTACATAACGAGAAAACCGCCCCAATTTTCATCAGTCTCGACATGCTTTCGTCTAAACGCATGTTCATTCTATAGAAGTGTATTCAACTTCATCTCTCTTGTATCTCGGATTAGAACCTTCTCCGCTGAACCAGAATATTTCAATCAAGAACATTTTAAAAGTCCGAATCTCGTCGTTGCAATTACTAATATCAAACTACTGATTCTCTCTTCAATCATTTCAAATAACAAACTCCATATTACGTATATTGAACAAGTACGATAATTACACAATTGATTCGCACAAAAATTAAGTTCACAACTTCCCTTAAATTTGACACGAAACTTAAATAGAAATCGAATCGAATCGAATCAGAATGCCCTGCTCCTACAGTTCACGCGCAACTTATCCCATTAATCGCATTCCCAATTGTTTTACATCTCCTGGTTGTCGTTAAATAATTACAATTCGCTCGCAGAGATAACTCCACATCCCGAATAATCGAGCTCGGTGAACTCCGTAGAAGTCAACATCCGATCTACATAAATACTCCGCGAACTCGAGTTAAGCCGATGATCTTCGTCGATCTGTAAAACCGCGCTGGGTTGCTCGTCCCCCGTGTAATTAATCGCAAACGACGATTCACGATCAAATGAGTGGGCTGGTATACCACGAGGCTGGTTACTCGACCAAGGAAATGTTAATAGTCGCTACGGCCGGCTAAGTGCACCCGTAATCCGGGGTAACAAACTGGCCGCTGATGGCCGCGGTCGTCCTAATCAATGGATTGCACCCACTCCACGGTAGTCCTGACAAATGAAAAGAGGACGAGCAAGAGGGAGGGAACGAACGACGAAACGAGCGCGCGACCCTACAATGTGCGTGCTTCTTAATTAAATTTCTGCTGACCGAGATTGCCCTTCGAGATACGCTAAGGAAGACTACGGGACGAGGCGGCCGATCTCGCATCAACGACACGGAGCCTGATTGCGTTGGTTAACTTCGTTACCGGTCGTTCCGTCACCTAAACGCTTGTATTCCTCGCCGACATCCACTGCGAAACGAATCGAGAACGATTTTTAGACGACCAGAGACGATTCAGAGCTTTCGTACCGGTCAGAGAAACCTAAAGACGCGTTTCCAGCTAGACGACGCTTGGAAAACGTGTACGTCGCGCGAGAGAAAGTACAATTCCGTCGAGGCAACGATTAAACGATAATTACACACCGTGTAAAAACAGACGAGATTGGATCATTGGTGCTTGAAGTCGTCCAAGTGGAAACTCAGAGGGACTCTTCGTCGCTCGTATGATTCTCCTTAGGTTTTCGATCGAAAACGAACGAAAGTAAGTAAAAAGTCGCGCGTCTGCGTCAAGAATAATGCAGATGCAACGTTTGGTGGGTGTTGTCCGTGAATTGAATTTCTGAAGGTCCTAAAGGTCAATACGGACGCGCGATTCGTCAGTTATCTTCAGTCGTTTACGATTTAAAGAACAAGGGAATACACAATCGTGAAACGTTGATAATGAAACGTTGCCTACGATAATTCAATCGTTTATCGCGCGTTGTTTGTAATTTAAATTCCCCAAGATTCTAAGGGCCGTTCGATACGAACGCGTGATTTTTTCCACTGCGATCGTACCTGCATCATCGTTGTTTTCCATCGTTCAGCGTTGTAAAAACGCACGATTCCGTGTCGAAAAGTCGCACGTCTCGGTCGAGTCTAACGCAATCGTTTACCGTGAGTTGTTCGCGAATTAAATTCGCCCCGGTCGTCGTACGCTCGAGCGTGTTTCGGTAAACTTCGTTGTCTCGTTAATTACCACCGCGGTGAATCCTTGGGGTTACGTAAATCCGTGTCCGTGGAACCGGAGCTTCGCTTCGTCATTATGGCCACCGTACGACGACCGATAAAGATAGCTACCCCCGGTGAACTATACGAGCCTTCGTGTACGATCGTTTCGCGCGGAAAAGTGCTCGGAGTAGAACCAGGGACCGAATCGGGGCGAGTGAGACGTTACGAGTCGGTCGGTGTGCGGTGTGTGGACTTTAGGGTGGGAACACCGAGCAGTTTAGATACTCGGAGTCGCCGCGTGTTGCAAGTCAGCCAACCAGATTGCGGAGAACGTTATAAGGTTGACTCAGCTGAGCCCTAGGTCGAAGGGAATCGTTTATGACGAAGTGGGAGGGGGGGGGGGGTGAAAGGACGAGTTTAAAGCGGAACGATAACACACCACCGTCCTTGTCGGTGGTGACTCCATCGTTTCCCTGTTTGTGGCCGGATTTTCCACGAAGAACTGGCTGCGATTCGATGTGTAAAAACAGCTGCTGCTTTACGAGCTCCTGGAGTGGGCGTTCCGAACCGAATCTCGGAGGTCCTCCACTCGGCGCTCTGTTCTTAATCTTCCTTTTGCTAAATTAATTTCACCGAGAATGGAATTCCCTCGGTTCGTGAATTACCTCGTCGCGACGCCTCGGTTATCGACTGGTCGCACGGATTTGCGATCGGGTGTCAAGGTCGACGTTATTTGCGTTTCTTCTACTCGGGCGAGAGAACACAAAGGGTGGTTTGTGCGATTGTTTCGAATCGTAACTCCGTTGTTGGCTGGAAAAAATAACGGAGAAGAAGAACGGTTCGGAGAGCGTTACATTTGTAGGGTTGAGTTTCCATTGCAATTGCAACGACGCGTTTGAAATACGTTTATTTAAGATACGTCGACAATTTTTGATACTCTGCTCGGAAACTTTTTCACGTGGAACGATGGAAGAATTCGACTCGCGTAACAAACAAACTGCGTGTTTATTTCCGAAGAATAATGCAGTCGTTGAATGCACATGCGCCGCTGCACTTACCAAAAAATATGACCCTACAAATGCAGTACCCTTTCGACCATTCATCTTCTTGCCTCGATATTTTTCTCCAACGGCATCGATAACGGAGTTACGACCCGAAAAAAGGTAAATAAAAAAAAGAAACCAGTTGCGTGGGTCATTTTGCGCATCGTGCATCGTGCATCGATGCCCAACGATCCCGATTTTCGACCGCGTTCCTCGGTGAAATATTTAATATCCTTTCCGACGTAATATCGGATGTTTCGGGATACGATCACCGACGTCTTTCGTGCTTCCTTCGTTACTTCGGCGTTTAAAAGCTCGGCCCTAAATTATCGCTCTGCTCCACCGGATCGCCTCGCGCGATACGAAACGGTCGTAAAACGAAGAAAGAAAAAGAAAAAGAAAAAGAAAAAAAGGAACGCGAGCCCGCACGGTGCTCCTGTTTCGTTTATCATTCGAGCGTGCCGCTTCCAGCCTCGGAGTCCCATTCTTGAAAAGCGTTTCCTTTAGTACACGTAATAAATTTTTGCCATCTCATTGGTCGTTTGTATTTCGGGCCGTAACTTCGCTCGATAACTTCGCGGCGATGGCGACTCCGTTTTACGGGAGTTTAATTCCCGCCGTAAACCGATTCCATTTTACATTCGCTTAAATACCAGGAGCGTGCCTCCGTCGTTTTCTTTTCTTCCATTTTCCCGCGTCTGCGCACCAACCGAAATATCCATTCGGCGTATTTTACGCCGCTTTCCACGCGAAACACGCCGCGGCGCGTCCGCCTACCACCGAAACACGAGCCTCGTCGACGATATTTCAAGCCGGGCGCAATTTACGCGGGAGAATTAACAGCTCAAGATGTCCCCGCCGCGTTGGAAACCCCGCTCGAAAGAACGCTTCCTTCGACGGGGAACAAGCGGCGTAAAAATTGCACCGTGTCGGCGTTATAAATTCGGAATTTAGTCCGCGGCACCTGCCACCGTGATTATTTCCGGCGAGCCGTTGAAAATTTTACGTATCCGTCCCACAGTACCCACTGTCAACGATAAAATTAAAACCAGTCGGGAGCGTCTGAATGCTGACTGGACGAGAACCCCGGCGTCGCGTCCGACTCTCAATTTTTCACTTCCCGCAATAATTCTGCTGTATCCGCGCTTCGAGATCGGGGAAGCTAGGTTATAACCGCCACAATTACGGGGACGCCATTTTACCGGTATTGGACATTAAGAGAGTCTCTCGGAGGATAGCGACGACAGGAACACGGGTGTCCTTTTATCGAGACGCTCCTCGGAAATATATTTATTCGTAGAATTAAAATCTCCTCCGAAGAGAATTAATGTATTTCGTTCTCATTCTCGTCGTGTGCACGTTAATGTTACGGTTAATTCGGTTACGATCGAGTTTGTTGGTTGAGAACCTTGGTATCGTTTCGAAATTTTCTCTCTTGATTCGATGAAAAATAAATGTTCGAACGAGTAAGAGTATATTTCACTTTGAACGTTTTCTCGAGTTGTTTGTAAATTTCAAATATTGGGTTGTTCGGAGAATATATAATTTAATAAAATGTTTATGCTCTCTAAAAAAATCGTGTTTCATTTTCATCGAAGAAAAGAACGAAATGACTTCCCGAAGAACCCAATATTTATTTTTGTTAAAGTACAAGTGTTTAAAATTTTGAAAGAGCATTCGAGCGAATGATTCTCGTTGAAACGTTTTTTCAATGTTCTAGAGTTCGAAGGTACGTCACGTATATTGATAAAGTCACTCGGTTGTTCGAAATCTCGCTAAAGTAACTTCTCGAATCTTCAATGAGATTCCTGGAAATCGGTGTACGCGAAGTATCCGACGAAACATTACGTACGTTCAAATGCACAAACCCATCAGAGGATAGCGACGACCTCGTAGTTATGGGATCTGATTGTGTCGACGTTCGAGTGCCAGTCGATTGCGCCACTCCAAGGTTGCGGGACTTAATTGCAACGACCCCAGGATCGTGAAACGACCCCTCGAGGTACACAGGTTCGTAGCCGCAACTTCGGGGTGGTTGAAACCGAACGCGAAAACCCTCCAATCCACCAAATCCTTATCGCGAGCTTTTCAATCCATCCTTTGAACGGAAGAAGTTTCGACGAAGTCGAACGTTTCGTTCTGTTCCGTTTTCGAATTAGTTTCTCGAAACAAACATTCTTTAATTTCGATGAAAGTTTCGTGTATTTTATTACGCGTTGATGCATGTTGCATAAATTAATTATAGAGAAATATTATTCGTTAACTAATAAGAACTATGGTTCTGTGTATAATTGTCTTCTGTATATTATACATAATTATGTATAATTGTTTCAAAGGTACCATACGTAAAATTCTTGCCAAATTTGATTACCAAAAAGGAGTTGTCAGGTTGACTTTCTCCCACTGATTACGCGCGAGAATGATCACGACACATCCACGGAAGCAGAAAGCTCCGAAAGTATTCAGGTATTAGTTGTTCGCTGCTCTGTTGCCCTCTCGAGGCGTATCGTTCAATGTCCCCGAGTTAGGTGACTCGAAGAGTCGTTCGATCAAATAGAAGTAAACAAACGGAGTAACTTCGCTCCGTTCACGTAACGTGTACGAAAGAACCAAATTTCTCAAACAGTCTGACAATATACACCAACGATCGACAATCTCTGCGAGTCTTCAACAGGTAGACCGCCGAGCTGAATTTCGTAAAACTATTTACAGCTCTGGTGCTTTCTCATCGGGTTTCTAATAGCTAACGTCATTTGTATTCTGACAAGAAACTCGATAGGTACTCGTAGAAAAAAGTATCAAAATTTGCAACAAGGAATCTATTGCAAGATCTATTGACGATCAATGGCCCACAGTACAAGATCAATTACAAATTGAGTATTCAACCTAATAGGTCACCCAAGTGTGATAACCAGCATCTAAATTCAAATTGTTCGTTGCACCTTGGAACCATCGTCGAGCAAAGTCTCGGGTCTTCCACGACACACCAGACCACTGGAAAATTTACTAATTCCATTTCCAATCGATCTCCCTCTCCCTCTCCCCGTGTAATCACCGTCTCGAACCAGGTCTCGAAGCCTTGAACGTAGGCTGTATCGACTTCCCCAATTTTTGCATTCGCCACGCGATCGCGGTCTGGTTGCATCGTGTTCGTCAAGTTCACGCATCGGTGGACGAATCTCGTCACGCGAAACGCGGGGAACACGTCCGTTCCACCCTCGAAGGGTGTATAATCCAGCGTGGCGTACCGATTCGCGAGAGTGGAGGGGTATAGGTTGGGTCAGATGCGAGTCTTCCCTCTTTCGCTCGCGATCGCCGTGGGCTGATTTACTTCGCCGCGCGGCGTGACTCGAAGGGCGCGCGTGGAGGCGCCGTTGGTTCTGTTAATAATTCGCGGCGGTTGTTACCCCGCGGGCTTATCATCTCCCCCTCTGTCCCCCACACCGAGTCCCTCACGGTTCTTCGTCGTCGCGCTACCCATTTCACGGCGACGGCACCGCACCGCCAGCGCCGCCAGTAACGCAAACACACCGCCGTCTAATTCGGTTAGTCGGCCCGCAAAAATTATATCCAATTAGGTTCCTACGGCCCCGCGAGCCAGCCAACCCCCACTCTGCTACCCTCACCGAGAACTTTCGGCTCCGCTTCGTTGCTGTATTTACCGCCCGGGCCCCCTCGACGGCTGCGCGCGCATCGTTTTTACACGCGGTGCATCCCCACCCGGACGTCTTATCGGATTCTCGAACCAACGTACCGGAAGGATTTCCAAAGTACAAAGTAAATACCTACCGATCGTCGACACATTGCTCGACCAACGAACTTCGAACTTTTCTCGACTGCGCTCGGCTATTATTGGGTTGTTCGGAAAGTCATTTCCATTTTTTTTTTTTTTGGTGAGAATGAAACACGGTTTTTTTTTAGAGTGTACGAACATTTTACTAAATTATATATTCTCCATTTTGGAAAATGAAATGACTTTCCGAATAACTAAATAGAATCTCTGCGTAGAATCGATACCGATTTCAAGAGACTCTTCGCTCTTTGAACTCTATACTTGATTATAGTTCGTCTATAGAGGGTCATTTTGAACGTCCGTTGATTAAATTTGTTCGATGCAGTTTACTTTTCTCAATGTTCGTTTTGATAAAAATATTACAATTGACATTAGAACTTGACTACATAGTCCATGTCACCTGGTATTTGTTTCTCAGAGAAATAACTGGTACATGAAATTAGTTTACTCGATCACAGCTTCTAGAGATTAGAAATTAATTATCGAGTCAGCTCTTCCGTAAACATTTTATTAAATTATATATTCTCCATTCTGGAAAACGAAATGACTTGCCGAACAACCCAATAGAATCGAACATGTATATTTTCATCGTTCGTACATTGGACGGGCTAAAGTGGTATTTGTATTATTTTTGGTACAAATGTTCGTTGGGTTATAATCTATATTCCTGATTCCGTTATGTGTTTGTTTTGTAATTCGAAAAATCGTATTTCGGAAGATTTGCACGTTGTTCGACTTGTTATTTTTTTTCTCGAAATTACGAGAAAAAAATGGCTTTCGCTTTCTTCGCAAGTAAAGTAATCGTTTTGTCAGAACGAACGAACGTACTGGAAGGATTTCGAAATTGTAAAGTGAATGTAACGTACCGGTCGGTGTACCGTTTCGAATATTGAACTTTCGACGGTGGAGGCAAATTTATTTCGTGGGTATTATTATTTGTCGACGTTACAGCTGCGAGAAATATCGAGCATCGAGGCACGAACAATAGAATTCACTCTCTTAAAGAAGTAGTAGTCTTATCGGTGCTCGAACGAACGTTCCGAATGGATTTCAAAATGTCTCGATTGTCTACACATTTTTCAATTTGTTTCTCGGTTGTTCTCGGGTATTATTCTCTCTCGATATTACGGATGTGAGAAATGTCGAGCATCGAGGTACGAACAGTACGTTTTACTTTACAGAAATGATAGTGTAGCGGAATCGGGCTTCCTAAACTTTCGTGGAGGAACCGAGACCTACTTTTGAAAAGAGTCATGTTTCAACGTCCACTCGTTTGTGAATATTTTAAAAGGAAGGGTACATTTATTAATTAGATATAATGTAAAACTCTTTTAATGAACAGTTGAACCACTCTCATATTTGAATATTTAAAACGACCCATCCGAAATATGCTCGCGACTCACCGGTGGAGAAAATTCATACTTGGGAACCTCTGGTAGTAGAGTAATCGATTATAGGTGCGTCAGCTCGCCGGTGCAATGAGAAACGTAACGAATTTTTGAATATTTCTCTATAAGACGAAAATGTAATATCTTTGAATATTTTGAAAAATCGATCGTCGTACGCAATTAGTAATTTTTTCTAGATCACGGTTGTTAGAGAAATACGTCCAAAAAATATTTCTAATCTTCAAATAGCGACACTGTCGATTGAGACAATGATACGAATAAAATTTCGCTAAGTACGGATTTGATTATCCGTTGAACCGAGACGAACGTAAAGAATTTCAAAGTCGTAAAGTGGAATCATTTTAAAGTTAAAGAAACGAAAGAACGGAGGGGTTCCGTGTCTTTTTTTTTTCCTTTTTTTATCAATAACGAGGATCGTGGTAGACGTTTTGTAGAAGCTATTAAAATTTGAAGTCAAAAGTTTTATTAGTTTTTGAGATATCACTTCCGTAAGTTTGAAAAATGTGGGGTTCAAGAAGAAGGGCTTTAAAGTTTCTGATCGCTATTCTCCGCCGTAATACAGTACTCTCTTCGAAGTTTCGTAAGTTCGTCAATTCTTCGAATTTTGGTCTAAAATTATACCGAGACATTTTCGAGACCGGAGAAATTGCAAACTATCGATTTATCCAAAAAGTCGACCCGTCGTTCCGAGGTGACTGCGAGTGGATGGAAACGAATTGATTCACCGTGAAAATTTTCCTAATCACCCTATGGAAAGCGTGATCATCTTTTTTTTGGAAAAACGTCTCTTAACGTTTACCGTCATTTGGTTCGTTTATCCAAAGACGTCTCCTTGATTGCATCGTTACATTTGTATTAGAAGTAAATTACATTACGTCCTTGTTCGCTGTCGGCGAGACGAGTTTACTCGTCTCTACTTATTTTTAATTACGCGTGCAGGGAAGCGCACCTGGCCTGGAAACGACCCAGTTAACAGGTTAAATGTATAATGAAATTTGTGGACCGTAACTGTGTTAATGATTCACACGAAGTGTCACCGTTATACGGTCACTGTTCATCGAAAGTGAGAATACCGTCGTCGTTGTACGAACGATTTCGTTTTTAATCGTGCACCGTCGACGCGAAGAATTTAATAAAAAAAATCACAGAGATTCGAAATCGTGCGATCGATGGTTCGAGTGTCGCGTAAAAACTTATTACACAGCCAGGACGATTTCGAATCGACTTAACCGGTTTTCGCGAGAATATCCTCGTTCCTCCGCTCTCCAATTTTTTCCCGATCTTTGAACGTCTTACGCGCAACGCAATTTCCTCGGGGTAACGTTGTAAAAAGTTATTCCTTTTCTTCCATTGGGAAAGTTATCGCGTGTAGGTTTCCTTTGGGTAACTATTTTCACACACTTTTACCGCTGTACCGCAATTAACCTATATTTCCTTCGCGGTGATAAAGTACTTACCGATTCTTTTCGCGACTGTGAAACTCGATGCTTACCGATGTAATGCTCTTTCTTATTGTCCAATATTAACAAATTTCACTTAAAATCGCACCGAAACTTACCGATGTAATGTTCTTCCTTATTACCCAATATTAACAGATTTCAATTTCACTGAAAATCGTATCGAAATTCTATACTCGCCAATGCGATGCTATTTCTTCTTATTCGATATTATCAGATTTCAATTTTCTCCTTATCGATTTCGTACAATTCAACATCACCGTGTTTCAATTTTACATTACCAAATTAAAGTCTCGCTCGAAACCAAACCGAAACTCAATTCTTGCAAACGCAACGTTCATTTTCATTAACCGTAAATCCATCATTTTCAACCATACGGAAACTCAATACTCACCGATCTGACTCTCCGTCTCCCTTATTATTTACATTCACAGATTTCAACCCTACCCGGAACCGTGTTCCGCCATATTTACAATTTTCTCTAGTCCCTGTAATAGATACTCTCTCGGTACCGGGACGAATCGAGGACGTTCTTCGCGATTTGCTCGACCAAGATCGACCATCCTACAGACACCGTGGCTCGATATCTTGATAAAATTTCGCTTCCACCGGTAGAGATGAGAACACCATCGTTCGCGCGTGGCTTCGTTCCGCGACATTACGCTTTTACATCGAGCCCTCGAAATATCCTCGAAAGTTTACACCACGTTTCCCGCCATTCGTCGTAATCGTCGGGCCGTTCAAGAACCGACGTGCATTTTCCGTCAGAATTACTCCGCGTCTCGCTAGGGGGGGCCCTGAGGGTTTTTCCCCTCTATTTTAAAATCGCACGGCAAACGAGTGCCCGTATTTTCTTAGAATCGCGGCTACGGAGGGGTACGCGGAGACTCCGCGCGTCTCTTTCTCGCTTCGGAGAGGTAGCGGTAAATACACGATGCCCCTCCACGTCCCCCCACGTCCTCCCCCCGTTTCCTTGTACGTGGGTGCGTGATAGGACGGGACCGAATGGGCGAAGAAGAGGTTTCACTCGCACTTTCCGGCGTGTCCTCGGGAGACTACGTGTCCCAGGACTCAATAAACCTCTCCACTTCCTCGCTTTTCAAAGGCAGAGGAGATATTCCCTCCCGCAGGTGTCTCGCCGAGTGGTTGGTAAAGATTCGAATCCGCTTTCTTCTTCTTCTTCTTCTTCTTCTTCTACTACTACTACTAGTACTTCTTCTTCTTCTTCTTCTTCGGCGTCTTCGTCCTCTTTTCTCACCCATCGTCTATTCCCTCTTCCGTCTCGTCTGTTTCTCCCTCACGGTGGATCTACCCTCTCGTCACCGCTACCCCCGTTTCCACCCCTGACTGCCGTCGGTTTTCTGTTTCCCTGTATTCACGGCGTCGTCGCTTTTCACCGTTGGCGTCGAGTAAACATCCAAGATTCCACCGTCGCTGCATCCATTGGAAATTGGCAGATTTAGATAGGAGGTGCGAGGTAAATCCACCAATTTTCGACGGGGCGCAACGACCGGAGAACTCCATTCGCTGTTTGTCCCTCGACCGGATGATCCCGCGTGATAAAAACCGCCCCTCTGTTTCGGACGCGGTTTTTTCCACGCTTCGTCGCTTTATTTGGAAACGCGCGCGCGCGCGTGCCTGACTTTTTCCTTTTCAATTTTCTTTTTTTTTTGTATTTTATATTCAACGTCTTTATCGTACGGAATTTGCGATGTCGCGCGAAGTAAACGTTCGTTTATTATGGGGGATACGGGAGAATATCGCGCAAAGCGGAAATTGAGCGGAGATTTTGGACGAACGAAAGATCCCAGAATAGGAACGTGTAGCGATTTATACGCGAGGAATAAACATTCCACCGGGAGGAATTTTATTCGTTTGGTTGTGAAACATTCTCGTGCTGGAAAGTTCACGTTTTGATCCGTTGTTCGAAAACTTTCGTCCATTGTCGGTGGAAACAAGTGTGGTAAAAGCGCTCTTTTTAAACTTAACCTCGAAAGTGTGTCTATAATATGTATAATTGTAGAAAGGAAACACACGGACAACGAATAGGAAAAGAACGACGAGAATGGCGTTGAAAAACGTAACGAGGCAAAAGTCTTTGATTCACGCTGTAAACTTACAATTTCGAAGAGGTTATTGCCAGTAGGGACAATAGCTTATTTTCAGTTTTGTTATTTCACACTCGAACGTGACTATTTACCGATTAATTTAAAAAGTGCTGTGCTTTTAACAAATTGAAACACCTGATGTTCAGGTGTTATATATTTCGATGCACT
Source organism: Ptiloglossa arizonensis (assembly GCF_051014685.1). Taxonomy (NCBI): domain Eukaryota; kingdom Metazoa; phylum Arthropoda; class Insecta; order Hymenoptera; family Colletidae; genus Ptiloglossa; species Ptiloglossa arizonensis. Next base: position 11,432,460 of record NC_135056.1, read on the forward strand.
ATATTTTGATGCACTATATTCTGATGCACTATATTCTGATGCACTATATTTTGATGCACTGTAGTCTGATACACTGTATTCTGATGCACTGTATTTTGATGCACTATATTTTGATGCATTGTATTTTGATGCACTATATTTTGATGCACTCTATTTTGATGCACTGCATTTTGATGCACTGCATTTTGATGCACTATATTCTGATGCACTATATTCTGATGCTCTATATTCTGATGCACAACATTTTGATGCACTACATTTTGATGCACTGTATTTTGATGCACTATATTTCGATACACTACATTTCGATACACCGAAAACGTTCGTATACTTTCAAATCCCAGCTACCTCCTACAAAATCATCCAATGGGATACCATTTGGACAAATTTTTTCGAACGTTCCGTCAATTTTCAAAGATTCGAAATCGCCTTAAAAGTCTCGGGGACAGTTCCGGAGCTCCGCGCGAAACTTTGGAAACTCTGGGTCTTAAGATTCTCCGGTAGAATCCTGGAACTTCACGCGAGAGCGCGCACGCAACGTATCGGTCAGCATCTCCAGAACCATCAGACGTTACTTTCCATCGTGAACGAAAAGGAGGCTCGCGAGGCGATAGACCGTTCAGCCTTGGTTTTCAGTTCCATTGTGCCTGGTAATGCCCACTTTAAGCGACGCATAAGTGCCCCTATACAGCGCTCAAGGAAGCTTCCGCGTATAACGGGCTGTTCTCTCGCTTCCCTGGCACACACGCGCGCGTGAAGGCTCGCGTACGCGCCAGGACGAACCCTTCCTTTGCCGCTTAATTTACCGTGAAAAGAACGTCGTTACGCCGATGTCTATATCGTAACATTATCGCGCCTCCCTTTTTTTATGTTGATCAACGGAACCCGTTTCATCCGTTCGTTGGTTACCGAGCGCGCGAGGGAACACGGACCGTTGAATCGTCACGAGTGACTCGAACCTCCACGGAAAATCGATCAACCGGTGAAAATCACCCGAAACACGGTGTCGAAATGTTTAATTACGAAATTCTTAAAATAAACTCGACGCCGAGACGGGATACTCGAGCCCTCGTTTATCCTCGTTTACAACGCGGTCGCTCGAAACGAGCGTCTGTCAAAGTGTCGATCGCTAATTGTATTTCGTCTCCCGAGGTGCAAGATTTACAACGACGAGGGTATTTCGTTCACGTGCTCTTCCACTTTAAGGGAGAAACCATCCTCCGTGTTCCTTCCTATTTTATTATCCGACTTGCGTTAAATTACGAAAGCCATCGACAAGTGTTTCGAATCGTTTTTTTTAAGTTTCCGGAAGCGCGTGGATTAACGGAGAGTCTCGCAGATTAAGAAAAGATTTTCATTCGGAGGAAATTCGGTGATTAATTTTATTCAAAGATTTGGAATATTCGTACATCGATTATCGATTCAATTATGTCATATCTGAATACTTCGAGGAAGAACCTACTTTACACATTCTTTGTTACACTACACGCCTTACATTAAATTACAAAGGATATTCAAAAACGTTCACAAGTTTACAAATTGTATCGTTTCCAAGCTCGTGAATTACTAAAAAAAAACTGTTGGAAAAATTGAAACAAACTTTCGCGTAAAACTCTCGGTCAGTGAATTACGTTCCAAGTTCGGAGTATCGGTAAATTGATCGTTCGTTGGTAAATTGTAAATCGAACGGTGGAATCTTTCGCGGCGACGTTTTTGCGAGAAGGGCGTGCGCTTTTACACGGTCGTTACGGCCCTTTGCGTGGGTGTCTACGGTTGGTTGCATCGGCCCCTCCTCCCCCACTTCCTACTGGCGGATTTCCTTTCAAAAGTTTGCGGAAATATGAAAATCCGTGTTCGCGCGCGAGACCCGCAGGTGGACGAGATCAAAAGGCGGTGGTCGTGCCGCGTTTTCCGAACCCCGGTACACGGGATTCCTCGTCGCTGGAAGTTGAAGAATGTTCGGAATATCGGGGCGGGAGGCCTTGTAAATTCGTCCTGTTTTGCCCCGGTATGCGAGGGCGCGGAGCTGTTTTCCAAACTGATATTAATATCGTCCCGCGCGACGATTGAGGCCGACGTGTGCGGCGGCGAGGGTCGCGCGACACCCAAAGAATAACAGGAAATTCGGTGTCGCGACGCGGGTACCCTGGAACTTTGGAGATCGTTTCCACGTACGAGAAGAAAGTTCGCACACCTGTGTCGGAAAAACGTTTGTCCATCGAGTTAGAAGCGAACGAGTTTACGATAAGTGCCGCGTAACGAGTCCTTTCGAGATTCGAGCCACCTCGTCGAGATATCGTACGTGCACAATTTTAACGACTACTTTTCTCTCGAACGGTATACTAGAAATCACTTGGAAACCAAACGAGAGAAGAGACGAAAAGTGTAATTTTTAGAGTCCAGTGAAAAAAATCACGAATTTGTATTACTCTGATATTATTTACCTGTTGTGTAAATCGTATTGAGAAATTCATTTTGCAAGAATCTGTCACCTAGCATTGTTCAGAATCTCTTGGATGAGATACAAGGAATTTTGTTACGCATCTTTCTACACAATCTCAATGATTATTACAATTTTGAGTACTGTACTCAAAGATCCATCACGTAAGAATATTCTCAGAAAGTCGAACCGGACAATCTTCAGAGCCTATCAAATAGATGACCACAAGAAAATAGTTTCAAATAGAAAATTCCCAAATTTACTTTACATCCCTTCGAATGCACCCTGATGATAAATTTCCCGCGTTAACGCACAAATTAATTCCATGATAATCCCGCAACAACTATCGTTCGAAACACGCGTCAACGTGCTCGTGGATTCTAATTTTATTTCCCAAATTGATCTGCAACGGCACCAAGCTCCCAACGAGCCAAGAAGACAAAAACCGCGACAAGAATTTCTACACATTCGGTTCCTCCTCCACCTCCTCCTGCTCCTCTTCTCCAGCAGGTCGTGTTTATAAATTTCCACTTTGAAAAAGCATCCACGGTGCGCGTTCGTCTCATCGCGGCGTTTCCGCGCCTCGCTCCGAGTTCCCGGCTGCTTGTTTTCCGCGGTTTCGTATTTGCAAATTTCGCCATTATTATTGCACACCGCTCGTGCCGCGAACGTTACAACGAGCCCGAGCACACGGTTGCATACACACTGCAATCTCGGTCGTTCTCGCGCGGGCCCGCAGGCGGCTCGTTCTTATTTGCCGAAATTATAACGCAGCTTTCAGCATTTACGCGGCAAAGACACATACACGCGGAATGGAAAACGCATCGCCGACCAGCATTCCGCGCGAACGTTGCCACCTAACCGCCCCCTACCTTAACGTTGCTTGTATGCAACGCGCTGCACCGCGGTTGGCCTCGGTGGAGCACGAACTTATATTAAACAATAATATGCAAATAGCACGCGCTTTACGCGCCCACCGTGTAAACGCCATCGCGAGATACACCAGTCGCGCGCGATTCATCCCCGTTGCTCCGCGGTCGGGAAAAATCCGACAGCTCGTAATTAAAAGATCGCACGAAATACAGGCTCGTAACTCGATGGATCGTAACCTCTATTCGGTGAATCTCCTAACAGCGTGGTCCACGCGATTCAGCTCCGCGAGAAGAGAGAGAGAGAGAGATAGAGAAACAGAGCGGAGAAAGACGACGCGCAGGGACAGACGAAGAAAGAAATTAAACCGTTTAAGGATCTTAATTAAAAAAATGACTCAAAGCGGCCCCCACCGAGTTGGCGAAAGCTTATCGCGTGTGCCCAGCAAACCTTGATTACAGTTCACTCGAGGAGAACCACTGTACAGCCCCGTGGCTGGATGGCTCGCCCGGTCTGGGTTCTTATTCATACGTTACCGGTCGTGCCGCGAGGCTGATTAACAACGTGCCGTTACTACTCGCTCTCTCGCGAGCGCGCAACGTGAATTATTACGAGCAGCCTGCACGCTGTAATTAGGTTTCTTTTTCTTCCTACTTTTTGCACTTTTTCCCACGGATTAAACGACGAGTGTACCGAGGGGTCCTTTGCCAGCTTAACGATCGTAAACAGTTTTATACCGAAGATGATTCCAACGGCGGTGAATTGGAAACGCGGGGTGCGAAAGGGTTGCGCGACTACCGAATCTGTAACTGGGGTTTTCGTTTTGTGAAACGAGCACCGATGTTTCGGTGTCGAGGTAATTTTTTGACGGAAGAGAGCTAGTTGAGAAAATTTCTCGACGTGTGATTCGTTGAAATTTGTCGTCCAAATTGCAAGTGAATTGACCAAATTTTCAAACGGAGTTGCAAGAAGAGGGATGCAGGTTACGGTGATTAATTGTACACTATTTTGATTTTTTATCGAGATACCAAGACTATGTTTTTCAATCGTAATGTGTAGACATTGACTAGTGTTCGAGAAGGTTGTTCGCAGGAGTATAGTATTATCAGGGTATACGAGAGTAGGAACGCGGAGTAAAGTATTATTAGGGTATACGAGTCTAAGAATTAATAATTATCGTGATGGTAATGTTATATAATAGATGAAGATGGAAAGAATTTATTCTTGATGAGTTTATGATTTTTTTTCCTTGCTTTAGGTGAGTATAGCGGTCCTCAAAAGACTGACTTATGATTTTAAAATAGTCTGTGTAACCGTTTTATTTCTTATTAACGAAATTCATTTTAAGTAGGAAACTAGAAAGCTTCTCGGTAATTTCGTATCGAAGACACTTTCGATGACTGTGTAATCGCGAAGTGAAGCTAACGTTGCCAATTAAGCCATCTTTGAAACGCGTTTTAAAATTGCCCCCGGCCACGAAACATCGAGGAAGACGTTCCGTTGATCCTCGTGATATCTAGCGATCGAACGCAATAGAAATGCACACGTGTGGCTGACAGTCGTGTCACGTTATTGTCACGTGTCGCACGAATGTTTTCCTCTTAAAAGGATTCTGCGTGTACTCTCAATACGGAGTGCATCCTGGATGCCCGAGGCAGGAAAAGTTTACCACGATATGTGAACGTGCCGTGGTTCCATTCGATCCTTTACATGATCCATTTTCGATGAAAGTCTGCGGAATATCAAGTTTTACGCTCTTCGTAACCTATTTCCAGCCGCGCCGCGATATTTTCCCCGTCGTTGTATTAAATCTATTTCGATGATTCTTTCCAGTTGTTCGATCCCTCGCAAGAGAAAGGTAAAATTAAAAATCATTAATTCCTAAGAAACAACAGCATCTTCCGTTGCGCGATCGATGAGAAGAGAAGTTTCGTTTAACGTAAAGTTTCGAGTTGTTTCGAAAACCCGGTTGAATATTCGAAGTATTCTATATTATGTTGTCGTTATAAAAATTCAACAAACGGTGTGTTCTCGTAACGTTTCGTTCGCGAAAATTGATAAAGAAAAAATTTAATAAATCCTACTCGGCTCGGATATCAAAAGGCGGAAGCAATCTTATTATGTTTATCGTTTCGTATCAACAGTCGGGACGAAAAATATTCAGGTACGCTTTACGAGGAAATGATACGACAGTGAGATAAGGGAATAACGGGGAGTCATCGGGCCAAAAGAAATAACATTAGCTTTTCCTTCCTTGCATGCGGCCCGTTTTATGACAACTTTTTTTTTGCACATCGCTACACTGTTATCGCGTTCCCTAAACCGTCTGGGGCAGGGGTATACGTCCGACCGTTATCCCCCAGTTTATGAATATCGTCCACTAGCGGGGGAATGAAAATCTCATTTTTCTCAAATCGACCGCAACTTCCGCACGCTCTTATGATACACCAGAGGCTCGTAAATGCGTTCGCATTATGAGTGGTTTCATCTTACGAGAATACTTTCACCGTACCTTTTGTTATTCCCACACTTACCCCATGCCACTTTCGCGGACAACTCGACATTGCGTTCACGTTTAACGATTCGCGCGACGTCTTCGTAAAATTATACTTATTCCATAGTCCCATTTTGTGTGTATCGTTCACCGAAAAAGTTTCTCATATTTTCCTCATTGATCCATCTCTCTCGATGCAACTTTCGTGTAATTTCTAAGGATACGAAATATCGTCTTATAGCGAAAAGAAATTCAATTTCTCCCCTCTCGAAGAATGACAACCTTTAAATATTTCGCTTCAACAGGTCCGCGCGTGCACTTCCCCGTTTTTCTCGCGGTGTAAAATACCTATCGGAAGAATTCTTCGAGAAATTTGCAACAATGTTTCTTCCCTTTCGACAATTGTCCTAAGACTTCTGCGACCTGAGAATCCCCCCTAAGAACGACAGAACGTTCACCCAACCTTTTGATTTTATTTCCCAAAACAACCAACGGATACCTACGGTGCAACACGTAGTAGCGAACACACACACATACACACATCCTCTCTCTCTTTCTCTCTCTCTCTCTCCTCCCCATCTGTCTCTCTTGCACGGCTAAGAGGCTGGGCACCGCCAGATAAAATGCTCGAAATTGTTGCTGCTATTCATCGTGTCTTTTGAAGGAAGAAACGCACAGAGGGGGATAGGATGGCGTCTCAGAATGCGGGGAGGAAGCGTCCTACGTCCCAAGTATGCACTAATGCAGCTCGTAGCTCTCGCGGGAGTTTGCTACAGTTCCGCCATCCCCCATTTCCGGTGACAGAATGCGCGGTCCTTATCTGAATCTATGCGAGCATTTATGCACCGGGCGGGTGGCCCCCGTGAGCGGACGTGGAGCACTTGCGCGTTCGAGAATCTGAAAATTGCATTCCTGGCATCCGGCTGGGCGAACTCGGGGGCAGGACGACGGGGGCGGTGGTAGGGGGACCCGAAGCCGCCCGAACGATTTTCCACGGTCGCGTAAGTGCCGTGGAACAGTGGGGCTCGCGTTAGGGCTGGCCTCGGGAATTAGGTTGCCGTCGCTTACGTACGGGGGCGGGGGTTCGTGCCGATGCTTCGTTTCCGAATCGTTTCTGCGACCGGAAACTGGAACGAATTTACCCGCCGTGGAGAGAGAGAGAGGGTCCGCCTAAACGTTTGGTAAATTAAGATGGCGAATCGAACGACGAGGACACCCGAGAACGTCCCCGATTTTTCCAACGCTTTCTCTCGATCCCCCTTCTGTTCGCGCGACGATTTTTTAAAGATCGCTGGGAAATTCGTGAGGGGGAATGTTGGTCAAATTTTGGAATTTTTTTTTTTTTTGGTGCGTTATAGAGGGGAGGGTTTGTATCGTGCGTTCAGTGTTGGGACAAGGGTTGATGGATTACACGCTGTTACTCTTTGTGCGCGTGGATATCGAAGGGATCGATACTTGTGTTAAAAGTGGATTTTTAATACTGAAATTATCGACGATGAAGGTATTTGTATTTTTGTCGGATTATGTGTGTAGGTATTGTTGAAATTAAGAAGGTGGAAGGGCAAAGTTGCGATAAGATAGAATATTTCCATAGTATCGTTAATGATCGTAAAATTGATCGTTTTTGTAGTTTTAATTTCGAGGAAGAGGTGTCTGAGGTTAAACTGTAGAAAATTGTGTTTATTGAGTTGTACGTATCTTGTGTGAAATGTTGATTTTACTACGGTGGCTGTCTAGTAGCGAAACTCGTAAAAAATCGCATAGGATTAAATATAGCAGTGTGGGAAGTTTGCTCGGCTAAGGGAGGAGTAAGGAAGTATTCCTAACTTTCTTAAATGAATGCTTAACTGGTTTCTTGAAATTACTTCTGGTTGTACCAAATGTACAACAGGGTGCTGCAGAGTTCGCAGTTGTGCCGGCGATAAACTGATTTCCAAAGTCGCCAGTTTTCCTAATTATTTTGCGCCTCGACATTTGGGATGTAGCAAACCGTGTCCAATGGATTTTAACTCACTTCGAATGGAGTTATCGTAGCGGAAGTTCGTAGGATTAAGGCAGTGTTTGTTAAGAGTATGGGGCGCGACCCTTGGAAAGGGTGTGTTGTAATCCGAGGGGGATGCGAAAGAAATATTGTAACGCTGAAAAATTGTGGATGACATTGAATATTCGTACTAACGATTGTCTAGGCTTTAACGAGTGTAAGAGTACGTTTCTGTTTAACAAGTAACCTTAATTTAAAATTTTCGATTATGATTACGTGATATAAAGTACACAGGGCAACAAATATAGTTTATTCGTTAATTCCATATTTTTTGTGAGAACGATATCGATTCAGTTTTGAGTTACAGAGGAACAAACGTGATTTATTTCTCTTACATTTGTTACGTGAACAGCCGCAATTTAATTCCGAGTTAATTAAAATTTTTTTTAAGACAAAATTTCTCTCTCTTAAAGTAAGTACTTAGAAAAGATTTGGGCCACTGAATTAAAGTAGATTTTAACGATTAACCGAAATAATGTTCAAAATACAGTGCCGACTCCAATAAAGGACAGATGGCAAGTTTCGTTTCCATATATGGCTAGGGAACCTTATGTGAATAAGGTAGTGCAACGATTTCTTTTTAAACGAACGATAGTCCGCGGGACCCTACCCGGTGCGTGTTAACCACACTTTAGAGGTAGAAAGTAGCAGTAGCGGATGATTGATGGCAAAATAAGTGGAAAGAGATGAGTTTCTTGTCGGGTTTTAATGGACTCGTTAATAAGGCCTCCTGGCGAGCCCGTGTGTCACAATTAGACACGAACGTTCGATGTTCGGAGATCTGTTTTAAGGAATCGATGGCCACGCGAGAATTAGAAAACAAAGGGAATAAAAAATCGAACAGTATTTCTCGCGTATTTTCGATCGGGCCGAATTATTCAAAGTCTAGAGCAATTATATATTTACCAGGAAGTTATTTACGACCTATCTTTTCGTATTTAAAATTCTATTTCGTCTATGTAAAATCGTGCTTCTGAATGGACAAAATTACCCAAAGCATACAGCTACTGAATATTTACAAATGGGTCAATCACGACCTCTTTTCGTTCCATTCCAAATTCCACTTCGATAAAATCGTGTCTAGACGGAAATCGAACGCAAAAGCTACTCAAGAGCAACCAATATTTACGAAAGAATCAATTACGATCAATTTGTCTCCAAAATTTCATTTCCTTTACGCGCAATCGCGTCCGTGCGAGGACCAAATTACCCGAAACGATATACGGTAACTTGACGAGTGGGTCATTTACGACCCTCTTCACCGTTGAAAATTCCACTTGGGCGGAATCGTGTCTGGAAAGAAATCGAACGAACGCGTGCCCATTCCGGGAACAAGCGAAAGAACGTGTACCGTCCCCACGGTGGGGATTCGAGTGATCGGGGAACGAAGACGAGAGACACACCGTTAACGGAAGTGTCACGGTATCGGCGAAAGGGTCGCCAAGGGTGTGTGGGCCGTAGGAAGAGGTTGGGGTGGGGGGTCGAGAGAATGCAAAGTCGGATTGCAAAATGGCAACCCGCAGCAACGCAGAATTATTGTATGTACAAGAGATTTACCGCCTCTGGCCCTTTTGCTCAGCCAAAGGGCGGCCGAGGTCGCTATGGCAACAGACAGGCGGAAGCCAGAGCCTACCCTTCCATTTCCCCGGATGCAAGCACCCGACGTCTCGCTCTCTTGCGTCAAGTGATTCTCTTGCACCTCTTCTCCGTCCCCTCCCCCTCCCCGTTCACCGGCCCCCTCTCGTGCCCTTCACCCGCCCTACCTTCGTTTTTTTTTTTGTTCTCCTTTCGCTCCGTGTGTCTCTTCCGCGTCTCGTCTTCACTTCGGGGCCCCTTCTCCGTTCTCAAACGTGGCGTTGTCACGAATCTTCGCGTGTCCTACGCGCCGGTCGTTCGGTCCGAGCTCCATTATCAATTCTTTTCCACCAGCCAGAGGGTGAAGAGTTTCAAGGAGATGGCGGGACGGAGCGGAGAAAATTGCCGACGATCTCGAGCTTGGAACGCGTCCGTCCGCGCAGAATCTGTATCGGAAGCTCTCGATCGACGAACGAGGTGTTGAAATACCAACGAGTTCCTTTTACAGGTTACGTAGGACGCGAAAGAATGAGAACCGGAGAGCCCGGTGAACGGAATCTTCAACTACGTGCGTTCGTAGCGGTGCATCGGGAACGAGTGCGTTCTGGGGATTCGAATTCTTCGGGGCGTTCACTTTACGCGTCCACCTGTGGAGACGATTCTTCGATCGATTTCGTTCACGGAATAGATTGTTGAATGATAATTGTTGCGCTCGATAATTTAACTATCTACGTTGTCTTTGGTATTCCACTGTATTGTAATGAATTCATTTCAAGCACTTTGGAAAGGGAGAAACACTGATCACATTTTTAGCTCTGAAATATACTAGGTGTTACTGGACGAGTGTTATGTACGGGGGAATTATATTTTTCTATTTGAAGCTTCGGTTACGAGGAAAGCGAGTTTGGAAATTTGTAGCACGATCATTTTCGGGTTTGTTGTCCTCCGTAATATTTACATTCTGTCTTCGACCGTACGGTCACCGACTACTCTTACTGTTGTTATGTTCGCAGCAGTCGAGTTGTAACAGTGTCTCGCTACAGTGATTGCGAATACATTGACACGGTGAAAGTGTTCAGTACTCGTAACGGGAGTACGTCTCTAGCAGCTAAGTATTCCTCGATAACAATTAAAACTGTATTACCTACAAATTTTGAAACTCGACGGCTAAGTATTATTTAATAGTAACAAACATATTTACACACTTTCAAACTGGATTTCTTTCAATTCAGAATCACCACCCTGTATACTTCACCTTCTCCGTTACAGTGCTTCTCCATTAGCCCTCGTTACGTTCATTACTCTTGGAATTAAATTACATTTCCGGTTTAAAGAGGAAAGGTACTTTATGAATACCTTATTGTATAAATAGGACGTTATAGGTACTTCGTTATACCAGCAGTAGCTACTACTTTATTATTTGAGTGGTACTGTCGTATTTAAGTCATACCTAGAACCTTATTAAATAATCGATAATCGATACCTTATTATAGGCGATACTTAATGCCTTATTATACAATAGTATTTTCAAGAATCTTCCCTTTTTTTTGTAAAAATTCTAGTATAAAAAATCGTAGCTTAAAAAGATCATGACTTGACAAAATTCTAGCTCAAAAAGATCTTAACTTAACAGAATTCTAACTCGAAATAACTTCGTTTTGAAAAAATTCTAGCTCGACGTAACTCTAGCTCGACAAAATTCTAATTTAAAGAACACCAACTTGACAAAATTCTAGCTTAAAAAGATCTTAACTCGACAAAATTTTAGCTCGTAATAACTTTGTTTCGACAAAATTCTAGCGTGACAAAGTTCTAGCTCGACAAAATTCTAATTTAAACAACACCAACTTGACAAAATTCTAGCTTAGAAACATCTCAACTCGACAGAATTCTAGCTCGAAATAACTTCGTTTCGACAAAATTCTAGCGTGACAAAGTTCCAGCTCGACGTAACTCTAGCTCGACAAAATTCTAATTTAAAGAACACCAACTTGACAAAATTCTAGCTTAAAAACATCTCAACTCGACAGAATTCTAGCTCGAAATAACTTCGTTTCGACAAAATTCTAGCGTGACAAAGTTCTAACTCTACGTAACTCTACCTCCACAAAATTCCAATTTGAAATAACACCAATTTGACAAGGTTCCAACTTAGAACAACTCCGGTCGAATAAATCCCAACTAGAAAAAAAAACTGAGCGCTAAACAATCCCCTCTCTCTGTCCGCTGTCATGAGAACGTAAATTACCCCCTCGGGGGCCAATCGTCGTTGGCTCGGCTAGTGTATCCGGAAGAGGTGTAAACCGTCGCGCGTCGACGATCGGTGAACGAGAATCGGAAACGCGGCGCGGATCACGTCGCGCAACGTCCGCGTTCTCGTATCCGTGGAAGAAGACACACGGGGACAGACACACAGTGGAACGTCGTTGACGTCGAGGCACGTTTCTCGCGCGGAGGAGCCGGGAGATCAAAGTGGTGGAATCTGGAGGGTGACTGGATTCGAAGCGGGGGCGGCATCGGAAGAGTGGCTACTTCGTGTCTGCTCGAGACTTGAAGAGGGCGTCGCAGCCAGAAGAGTCAGAAGGGGGAAAGAAACGCACGGTGCGGATAGAACGAACGATCCGTCCACTCGACCGTACTCCTGGGAACGTTCTCAATCCTTCGCCTCCACTCGAGCGTTCGCGTACGAGGATCAAATTGCGATCCTTCGCGACACGGAAGTAAAAGCGATACCGACGTCGCCTCCGCCTCCACCTCCGCCCCCGCCTCCACCTTCACCACCGCCACCGCCGCCGCGTCGTCCGTGTTTCGTAATTTCTCTCGACCTCCTGTCGCGCGTCCACCCGCCCCCGTTCGTCCCCCGACGAGACTGGAACCGTAAGCTGTTTAGCGGGGGACGTACCAGAAATTTACAATAATCACTCACCGAGACTCGCGGCGAATATTCAGGAGCGCATCAACAGGTGGTCATCCGGCGCTCGTTTTTTTTTTTTTTTTCTTCTTCCCCTCTTCCCTCCTCGTTCTCGTTGCCCGTCTCTGACGGTATTCGCGGCATTCGGCTAGATTCTGGGAATCTTACAACCTCCCCGACCGCATGGTCCGCAGACTGGCCTGGAATTTCGGCGTTGTTTTATTCCCCGCCGGCAGCGATCGGCCAACGAAACGTTTCGCGTTACTTTTCAAGCTACGTTTTACACGCAACCGACGAACGATACGACGATGCACCGACTGTTGCACGTTCAGAACCTGCGTTACGTTACCGTAACGAGTTCGATCGATTTTGACGAACGCGTGGAGAAATTCCAGGTAAAACCAGCGAGCGTTTATTCCTCGAAGTGGGAAATATACAACGAGAGAGTCGTTCGATTATTTACGCGGACTTAACTCGTGCTTGGTAAATGTTCGATAGTGCAATATGTTGGGAACTACGTTACGTTGAAAATTGTAAAGGGTAAAGTACCAGGGAGAGTAAAGTACAATTTCAGGGTAGATATCTTTTCGTACTTTGGAGTAATTATCTTCAAAATTCTCTAAGCGGAATAAAGCAGTGGCTCTTTTTGACCAACTACTCAGAGTGGGTAAAATAACGAGAGAGTTGTTCGATTATTTACGCGGACTTAATTCGTGCTTGGTGAATGTTCGATAGTGCAGTATGTTGGGAACTACGTTACGTTGAAAATCGTAAAGGGTAAAGTACAAGGGAGAGTAAAGTACAATTTTAGGGTAGATACCTTTTCGTACTTTGGAGTAATTATCTTCAAAATCCTCTAAGCAGAATAAAGTAATGGTTCTTTTTAACTACTGAGTTTACTTCAGATATTTTTTCGTATGTTACTATAAATAACGAAGCACGTGGAAATTTTTGTACAGACAAGATATTAGGTACTTGGTAGGTGTCTACCAAAAAACTTTTATACAAGTAGATACTTAGTAGGAAACTTATATATAACTGGATATCTGTTGGGAAACTTTTATACAAGCAGGTACCTGCTAGGAAAATTTCATATAAGCAGGTACCTACTAAAAAATTACCTACTTAGTAGGTATCTACCAAGAAACTTTTATATAAGTAGATACTTACTAGGAAATTTATATATAACTGGATATCTGTTAAGAAACTTTTATATAAGCAGTACCTGTTAGGAAAATTTCACACAAGCAGGTCCCTGTTAGGAAAATTTCGCACAAGCAGATACCTGTTAGGAAAATTTCACACAAGCGGGTACCTGGTAGAAAACTTTTGTATAAGCAGGTCGCTAGTTACCTGGCAGGTATCTAATAGAAAACTTTTATACAAAGAGGTCACCGACTACCTAGCAGGTACCTACCAGAGAACTTTTCATATAAACAAGAAACGAATTTACATTTCCAACGGAACTGTCCCGAGCAAGATCAAAATTAGCGCCGTGCCGGTTCAGAGGAACCGGTCGGGCCATAAAAGAATTGCACTTTCAGCGTGCAGCGTAACGCGAAGCGATATTTTTTATCCGGTCGGCGAAATTCGTAAACGACGAAGGAATTCCAACATCCCGTTACAGAGGAACACGCGGAACGTTTGATCCCCGTTTTTGCGCTGTCGCTGTAGGTAGGTATACCCCGACGAGAAAAAATATTGAAGCGAGGATGCGAGAAAACGCCGAGTCAGAATTACGCGGCTATCGAGTTATTTCAGCGACGAGATAAGCGTTATCCGTGCCGAGCGTCCCCCGCAGCTATGAATATTAACGAATTCCGGCGTACTGGAACGGACAAGACTTGAAAGGGATCGACTGGACTCCGGTTGTGTGCGTGACAATCCGGGAATGAAATTAATTTTCCACTCTCGCTGCGTATTACTATAATGCTTTGTCCTCGGTATAAATTATTTGGCCGTAGTCGCGCGGGAAACGCGCGGCACCGGTAACGCGGGAAATCATCCTTTTTAAATCCGTGGGTCATCGCTCGATCTTTCGCTCTTTTTCACGGCGAACCGGCGACGAGAATAATGAACGGTCACGGCGAGTCGGTTGATTAAATCTGATAATTGAAAAGTGTTTTCGTACGCGACAATACGACCGGGGCATTAGCAACGAACGAATCCCGGAATGGAAATTAGGTATTCGTCTCGTTTTTAGCGAAGCTGAAACTCGTCAATTCTCCAACGAATTTTCGTAAATAGATCTTCGGTATTTCCCGACGCGCCGCTTCTTAAACTTCCGTTCTTAGAGAATTTTATTCCCGGTACACGGATCGATGGTCTTATCGGTGTATATATATAATATATAGATGTATTTATATATCGAATTGTAAAATTCTTCGCGAAAGCTTCGTCACCTCGACGCGAAATATCGAACCACTCCTTGCGACCGTATAAACTCTCGAAGGTCTTGATTAATCGCGGAATCAATTTCCACGATCTCGATTCGTGACAAAATTTTCGGTACATTGTATTTCCTTTTTCTTTTTCTTTTTTTTTTGCAACAATCCCATGAGAGATCATCGAATCGATTCGAGGAACCTCCACTGGTTAAATGGACGTCAGAGATGCCACTGAAACAGCATAACGTTGTCGGATGAATTTTCACCGTGTACGTAATTTATACTCACTGGTCACACAAAAGTAAATTGACTTCTATTGCAACTATTGCAACTTCTCCGATTTCTTTTTTGCGATAAAATTGTCGGAAATAAAAACAGTTGTGCGAAAATCGTCGACGAAATACACGGTCGTAACAAGATACTCATCGATTTTAAACGTTTCTGATCGTTCGTGGTTACCTTTGGAACAAAAGATTACCATCTTGAGGAAAGTCGAAATATTCGAACATAAATGAAAAATAAAAATCGCGTACGAAACAATGGAAGCGTAAACCGTAAATACAAAGAGAAATTATACTCGATATCCCATCTATAGATACAATCTCTGTACAAAATGGTAAACACGTAAACCCGTTTACATAAATTACAAGGTGTTGCTCGTGAACGATCGACGAGGTTTCGCTTTTCTAAAAATAACGAAACACCAGGCGCGAGGAGTTAATTTTTCATACGGTGTGGAAAAAAATTCAATCAACTCGAGTCGTGCCACGCTCCGAAGGAAATCCCAATTCTCAGACACGGATCGAAGATTAAAATTCACTGTGCTCGAATACTGTCGTACGTACTCGCGAAAGGTGCGAGGTGGAAAATTAAAGAACGAAACGGACAAAGTTTTCTCAAACGTTTAACAACGATAAACGTCTCGTTACAACGTACGTAAACGTGTTCCTTCGCGTCCGTTTCGCGGTCACGATATTCAACAATCACGTTTTTCTCCCGTAACGCTTCGGGGACGAGGTTTTTCGTAAATCATATTTGAGAATCCCCGGCTCAAGAAGTTTGTCGGCAAATCAGATAGAGTGGACTGGGTTTCTCCTCGTAGCAGCTCGTTCTGCACTCTGTGTCGGACAGCGGACAATTATTCCGCCGCTAATTGAGTTACGTCGCAGCCTAAATGCCCGATGAATATTCATATCCCTGGCCGCGCTATACCGCGTCCCTCGCAGCCGACGCCCGCAGCAAGAAAAAGTTGTCGCGAGTTAAAAATTTAATAAAATTAGAAAATTACGTCCGCTCATCATTCCGAGCGAATGCTACGAATTTTCGTTTCCGTTTCTTTCCACCCTTTTCGTTTCTCTAACTTCGTTTCCGTCGTACCCTCGCCGGGGAGAACGACGAAGAAACAAAACCAATTTTTCGAACGATATCTCTTGAACCTTTCGCGGATTCTTTGATCAATCACGGAGCACGAGATACTGCGCGGGATGTAGAAAACGGGATGGAATAAATGTGCCAGGAACGACGGAGTGGTCCATTTGTTTTGTTCAAGGCAAATGTTTTCCGTCTTTTTTCCTCCGGGATGGAAACGAACGCGAGAGGAAAATATTGTCTCGTTTCGGGGAAGTAATTTTTTTTTTTACCTCGAACGCTGTTTTTCCTCCAAGGTTACGATTTTTTACATTTATGGCTCGTTTAATCGACTCTGGAGGCGATCTCGTGGATTTTTTATCTCCGCTCGTGAGGTAAACTTTTGTAGATTTTAATCGGTGGAGAAATCGTAGCCAATAGGAACAAATTTGGGGGAGGTAGAGAATTCGATGTTCAGGAAAATATAGAAAACGAGAAACGATGCAAGTTGCATTTGAAAACAAATCGGGGGAAGGGAAATGCAAGTGAGAAGAACGACGAAAAGGATACGAAACGTTGAAAGGAAAACAGAGAAGGTTTAATTCGATAAATTTATAATCTGAGGACTGTCGAATCCGCAGTGGTTGTGTTCTAGCGCGGAGCCCACTCTGTCACATTTTAAGTATTTCCAATTGCATTCGTAGAATTTACGCAACGGTCGGAAACGATAAAGTAAATTCAATCGCGATTAAACGCAGAGCGTACAAATTTCCTCGATCGAATTACGATAAATCGTTTCGACGGAAACCTCGCATATCGCTCCGATGGCGAACAAACCAAGACAACCACACCTTACAAACGTTCCAGAAAACAACCATTATTATTTCCAAGCTACGGTGTCGTGCCACGCGGATCAATTACCCTGTCGTAAGTTTTTCCTCCCGTTTAACCAGTCCCTTTCCACTGACCTATCACGTGAATGAACAATTTCTCTCTGTCCATACGAACGTACGCGTTCGAAACTAATTAAATCCGTAAACACGTTAATCGCCAGGTAGAAGGTCGTTTCTCGGTTAATTTCCGCGCGCGGAAAATTCAACGTCGTTCCGTGCGTTATCGTAACCTTCTCGAACGTTAAAAAATTCCAAGTCGATTTCAAACCCGTAACGGAGGAACGAGGCGAGCGTGGGAAGAGGGGGAGGGGGAGGAGGTGCTGGTTCTTTACCGCAGACAAAATAAAACCTCGACGACTGGCTTCAACTTGGTCTTAACTGATTCCGCGAGTTTAATTGCCCCGTGGAATCGCGTGCAAATCGCGAATACGCGCGTAGGCGAGGTGGTAGTCCAATTATGCATGCAGACCATAATTTTGTCGTTAGAGAGCATCCGGGGGTGGTTGGTGGGTGGAGCGTCCCGCGTCTGGTTCGAGGCGTCGTTATCGCATCGCGAGAATCGAGGAGAAAGGAAGGAAAGAAGAGAAATAGAAAGAGAGAGAGTGAGAGAGAGAGGAGGTGGTGGCGGAGGGGGCGGAGGAGGCGGAGGATCAGCCGAGATTTTCTTCTCGTTTTTCCGACCACGGAGATCTGACCGTTCCTTTTTCCAACGCGACGCGACTCAGCCGCCTGCAGCTGACGGACGAGGTGACTTAGAGAGATTGCGATTTGCATAATGCAATTCAACGGGATCCCGTTTCAAGGAAAAGTCAAGAAGAACAGGGCAATTACAATGAAACTCCATGGGACGCGGTGGCTTTCACGGCCTTGCTACCGACTACCTAGACGATGTCGACTTTATAAATATTCAGCCGGTCGTTAAGGCGAGCAAGACAGAGAGGGTTAAGGCGACGGGGGACCGGGAACGGTGGGGAGGAAACAGTCGTGATGGGAGGCGAGCGGAAAGGGTGTATAAAAGTCGTGCGGCTCACGGCGCGGAGCCGAGCGTTATTACGCTCTCTCTTTCTCTCTTTATCTATCTCTCTCTCTCTCTTTCTTGCGCGGTTTCTTGTAATTCCATTCAAAATGACGCTTCGATAATAACGACTGTATTGCCCCCTGGCGAAATACTCCTCTTTTACTTATTTTCGACGATCTTGATTTCTCTGTCCCTCGCGTCCGCGGTTACATCGTTCGTGGACACTCGGAATTCTTCGTTTACGAATTTTCTTCGTTTCTGTGTGTCATCACCGCGTCACGAGGGATCGACGATTATCGAAACGCGTTCGATTGCCAATTTCTGAACGATCGGTTGAGTTTCGAAGTAATTTTCAACGGTTGACCGTTCGAACAGGATTTTAACAACTTGGAATAAAATACACCGTATTGCTGCAAATTGCTGTATTTGCAACTGATCGTTCTTATATTAGGCGAATATAAGTGTTTATTAACAAAGAGAAATTTCTTTAAAATTTCTTCCTAAATTTCTGTCTCGATATTATATTTAACCGCGTTAGAGGGTATCTCAGCATATCCAGTTTCGAAACATACTTTTTTTTCTGTACTTTATCGAAGTGAATATTTCCAAAAATATCCGTGCGAAAAGATTTCCCCGAGATGGTAAAATTAAAGAAATGGTAAACCTTTAGAGACAGCAACGTGCACGTTGCTTCGACTCGCGTTCGAATACGAAAAAAAACTGATCGAGGAGGAATAAAAGAGTCACGAACGAGTTTTACGCCTCGATCGATCCATCGATGGCTCGGCTCGATCGGTGGAGCTCGAATCCTGCGGAATCTCGTCCGAACGAGTACGCTTTCGAAACGCACCCCCGTTGTTCCCCGCGCCGCGCGTTGGTCCCCTTATCGGCGAAATGCTCGCCGCTTAAATTTCATCGACATCGACTCGACCGGGTCCTCGAAGCTGTTCCGTTCCGATTGAAATTCCATCGACCGATCGGGAACGGTGGGGGCCGATCCGAAAGAAAACGTATCGTGGCAACGGAGCAACAACGGCCACTTATCAAGCGCCGAAAATCCACCAGTCATCGGGAATAAGGGAGCCCACCGGGCGAGGAAATCCGGTACGAGTGGATGGAAAGGAGGCTGTAGGGTACCAGAAGACGGCGATTCTAGCGATGGAGGGAATCGGGGGGGAGGACGGAGTCGAGAGAGCGAGAGAGGATCGACGAAAGACGCAAGATCGAAGGACTTCGTTGCTAAGGGGTTCCTTCGCCCCCGTTGGCGAGACGAGGAATGAGAAAGAAGGAGGGAGGGTGATTGTCTTCGCCCCGGAGAGAGAAAAGCGGATTAAGGCGGTTGGTTAAAGAGCAGTTACCATATAGTTGAGCAACGAAGCAACGGGCCGAGGAGAAGCGAGGCTGGTCGTGCCACCGAGGGTGGTGGGGAACCGATGGTGGGTGGGGGTTGGAAGGTGGAAAAGGAGATGGTTTCTTGAATCGCGGTGGGTAGAAGCTACGCGGAGTTACTTGGTCGTCGTACCACCTTCTCTCGTCCCTCCCCCCGACACACACACACACATATACATACACAGCGTTGCCCTCGTCGCCTACGTCCATAACTAGCTTCAGTTCCGAGGCAAGGAAGGCAGCTCTCCTCGAGTAGGTATATGGCTGCCTGCCGTCGTTGCCGCTACCACCGCGCCACGGTTACTGCAATAGCAGAAACTGTCGAGTTAAGTAACTGCCGGTACTTACAGTAACTTCGCGCGCAATGAGACCGCCTACATAAATACACCTAATACACTCGCCTCCTTTCTCTACTCCCGCGTACCTATCCAGTCGTGTTCGCTCGCAACATGCAGGATATACCCTAACCCCCTTCGTTGCGGTAAATTCCCTCGTTGGTGGGAGGCACCGTCGCGGCCTTCTGCCACGATACGACGGTACACGGCTTCCGTCGCGCAGTTACATTCCAAGTTTCATCCTTTGCTACCTTATACCACCTCTTTTCTCGTTCGCTTTTTTTCTCCCCCTCCCCCTCTTATTCTTTTTCTTCTTCTTTCTCTTAGCTCTTTCTCCTGCTCTCTCGTCCTTTCAATTCCTTCCGTTCGCGACGGTTAACGCCCCTGCACTGACGCGTAACGTGCCACCGCCTTAATTGTCGGTCTTCCCGTCCGCGTTAAACGATCTCGCGCGAACCTCGAACGACGGGGGGTGGATCCGCACGAGTAGAACCACCGAGACGTTCCCGAGTAAGTTACCACGGTGAATAACAACGACACACGTTCACGCAGCCACCGCGTGTCGCGTAAACACCGACGGGTTCCAACTGTTGCGCTCGTTCAAGTTGTTAAAATATCAGCCGTTGTTTAGAAACCGCGTTCTGGAATTCTTTTTTTTTTCTTTTCTTTTTTTTTTCGTTCGACGAGCCGCGTTTCGAGCACGGTATCTCGCAACGATGCGTTACTTTCGCTCGGTGGCGAACCAAGTGGTAGATCGACGGATACCGGTGAGACGAGTATGCAAATTTTGGAAAAAGAAACTCGTCGATGGCACTATCCCGGTTTTCCGCGCCGATCGAGTAGAGAATTCAAACCTTGAGAATTGACGCGGGTCTCGGGTCGAATGAGACCCATCGTTTCTTCGCATTATTGTATTCATTTTAACGATATTTATTCAATTGTACCGATAGAAGATAGAAGATCGTTTCTAATGCCTTCTGATCCGGTTCCTGAACTTTTGAATGGAAGTTTAATTATTATCGATACGTCTATAAATCTCTGATATCTCTGTTCGAATGTATGAACAATTCTAAGTCAAATTCGAAGGATTTTCATGACAAAAAGATGCGTTGAGAATATTAGAAGATAGTTTCTGGTACATTCTGGTCGATTTCCTGAATCGAGTGCAATTGATTTTATTGCCAAATGTATAAATCCCTGTTAGAAATTATAATGTTTCTAACCGCGAGCGCGCTGAAACGATTAAAATAAAGTCGCGCGAAAATTCGCGATCTTAAACGCACCAGAAAAGTCACGTTCTTATCGCGAACTCGAGTAGCAGTCCTTAACGGGGAACCCTCGGCGCGGAGTTGCTTCTTCGAGGAAAATGTTGGTCGAAGTAGGAAGCTCGCAGCGTCGGTGAATATTGAAAACGACGAACAATTCCGATCCGATAACGTTTACTTCGGTACGCGCGTAACTTCGATATTATATTCGAAATTCCGATTGAAGGCCCGGAGGACGAGTGGAGCGAAAATAAAATCGAAAGTCCGTGGAAACGGAACCGAGGAGTGGCTTTTTCTTTTAACAACGTCTGAATCGAACTCGACGACGAGCACTCGAAGATTAAAAAGTGTCTACAAAACCGTCCCACGAAGGGGAATCGTGAAGCGACTTTCTCTCTCTCTCTCTCTCTCCATTCACATTTAGCGAACTTAAAGTAAAATTCCTTTTCTTAGCCTATAATTTTTCCTGTCGCTTCAAAGCTCGTTATCTCTGACAAAGACTCCATTCGACTAAAGGCGATAAAAAATCTCATTATCTCAGCGTAAAGATTACTCTGCAGATTTATTATGACGTTATCCTTCCATCGTGCCGCGCTATACTTATCGTTCATAATTTTTCCGCAAGAGAGAGACCGGTCAAGGAACCATCTACCTGGTTCCCAACCAATGGAATTAAAACTCCATCGATCACGATACAGAAGGCTAAAGAGAGGTTTTCGGTTGCAACCATGGTGATTTTCCAAGTCGATTCCGAATCTTCGTCGACGATCCCTCTCTCGATCCACCCTCGTTCTCCATCGATACGAAATACATCGTTAACGATCAGAGGGCTCCATTTTCGCCGACAAGATTCTCCCTTAAACTCTCTAATAAAAGGATCAACTCGTCGGATGATCCATGAATCTTTTACAGACCTATCTGTATCGTTTCCCTCTCCCAACAGGGGCCAAGTTCTCTCGTGGCCGATTGGGAAGCGATCGCTCGTTTCGTTTCGCGAAATTCGGGGGTTCTCGTGTACGGTGTTCGGATAAATACGACTACGGCCGATTTCACAACGGATTCACCGTCCCACGCATCCACCCGGTTGGCCCTATACGAAGAGGGCTCTTTTCCTCGCGGTGGAGAGGGTGCGACAAACAAATGCACCGCGTCAGCCCGGCGTGACACTCTTCCGCGGCTCGGTTGGCTCTGACGAAAGGGGAAGTAAACCAGCTGAGGGTGGTTAAGGCGGACGAGGGCGGTAGCCAGAGGAGGATGAAAAGTAGAGGATCGTAGAAGCCGTGCTCAAGTAGACAAGGGACACGTCAGCCGCCATCCATCTACTCAGCCTTTTATAGATTATTCACGTACAATGGTCGAGTGACAAGTGGCGGGCCACGCCGCACGGAACGATGGATCTGCTTCCCTTCTTTATCCCACGAACCGAAGGAAATCTCGATTTTTTTTTTACCTTTTTTTTTCCTTTTTTGCTGCGTGGTCGAACGAAGTTACACACACGATGACGATGATAACGAAACGACCTGTTCCGTCGAGTGTTTTTCGGTGGCACCGTTCCGAGGCTGTCGATCGGGTCGATCGTCTTTCGGGCTGCTTTCGAGAGAAGCGGTGGGATTCGTCGGAGAATCGATCGTTTTACACCCGAGTACAACGGGACGAGTGGTTGGACTCTCGAAGCGAATCGTCTTTCGAATCGTGTGTACGTTGCAGGATCTCGAATCATCGCTCGTTTCGCGATGAATTTTCTATTACGCGAAATTGTACAGACTGTGATCGAATGGGTGTCTACGAGACGTTTTCGAGATGATACGATTTACGGGAACACTCAGGAACGATTCATTTCTTACTCGAGAGATTAAACTTGGTGTAACGTACTTCGAAGAATAAATAACGATCCAATAACGAGAAAGTAACTTATCGACCTCGGAGACAAAATTGAATAAGAGAATCACTATTCTCGACACTGGTACGTTTCATCTCGATCTTGCAAATTTAATCCGGTATATTTCTTACGAACTATTTCAAATTTTAGTCGATTCACCGATATGGTACTATTTTCAGATGTTACATCCAGTTAAAATAATCGACACTCGAGAAACGAAGTCAGAATACAAGCGACAGCGTTGTACTTCTTAAATTTCTAAAATTTCTAAAATTTCTCTAGGTGTTAATATACGTTTGTTGTTTCAAACAACCGATCGAACCAATACTCCGATTCGTCGTGCGTTCGGTACTCGATTCGAAATACGCGTAAAAAATTCTAAACGAAAGCCGTAATCTCTTTCGATAACGACGACGAGTGATCGGATTCCGCGGCAATTCGAATCGAAGCGAATATTTCCAGACTGTAATCGCGATACGAAAATGAATTTCAATTCGGTGATCGTTACTCGCGACGACACAAATGAGATTTAATAAAATATCGTGGGAAATTTCCTCCCTGGCCGGTTTTCCCCGATCGAATTCGTCGGGCGATAGGAAAACCGAACGCTTAGGAAGACCCGAGAGGTGGTTGGAAACCTTTTAAAATTTCCTTCGAGTCTCGACGCCGCTCGAGCAACAATCGCGCGTATGTCGAAATGCATATTGTCACTTTGGGATTCAACGTGGAACGGATGCAACGCATATCGAATTAGAGGATCGATAAATGTTTCGCGCGATATCGCGTATTCTATGTGCCCGTGATTTCGTCCCGTGAATCGTCGTAAACACGAAGTCGTAAAACGTACGAGAGAACCGACGGTAGTTGGCCGAACGCATGTAAATGTGTGGATAGCGGTGGTCAGTGTTTTTTTTTTTTTTCTCTTTTTTTTCTAGTATTCGGTATCGCGCTGTTTGGTCTTTTAATGTTGATTGGACTACTGCCGATTCAGCAGACGTTCGTTTGTCACGATTGTTGTTTCAACGCCGAGCCCGGGCCGAGAGGGAATTTTCCAAATTTTGCGCTCACATACCCACATGCATACGTACATTGCTCCAAAGCAATGTAACTGCACGTTGAATAAATTGACAATGAAATCGTAAACGCGGATGAATTTATTCGCCTCGGTACGGTGAAAAACGGTTGTTCCAACGATTCTTCGAGGACCACGTAGGAAAATTGCGTTTCATTTGTTCAACTTGCCGCGAATTCTCCGATTGCATCTCTATGTGTCTCGTCGTTTATCGTGAGTTTTCGCCACGCGAAATTTAATACGTTTATTTCTTAACGGGGATAAACCCTTTATAATACCGTAAAAAATACAGATGTTGTCGTGACGTCCGAAAATAATTGTTGGTTTGCAGACTCGGTGAAAGATACTTTCAGGTATCGCTCCACTTCGCGTTGTGAAATTAATCGCGAGTGAATATTGAATTGAATCGGTCGAGTTGAATACGAATCATTTTAATACGAATGTACTGACAACTGAAGATTAAATCTTACTGTATGTAGTAAGTGTATAATACAATATAGGATATGGATTGAAAAATGGTCCTGATCTACCATATACGGTAGTTGATTTTCGAGTTTCGGTTTTTCGTCTCTATGCTTCTTACATATCATTTTGGTGACCAACAAGCGCACCAATCAGCTATTAGCATTTTCGTGACAGGTGTCACACTTGTTACCCAAATTACTTCAGTCAATATATTCCGGATTTGCATTGTTTTCAACTGTTTTCTTATCCATCAAAAATGTATTATCGACGCTGTGGAGACAATCGCACATTTCGTCGCTGAAAGCCTCGCTCTTAAATTCAAAAGGTTCAACGTTGTTCCGTTTCCCGCGAAAACTTCCAATGATCCCCACGTTACGCACTTTATGGATCCAGTTGCATAACACCGGTGGAAGGAAGTTGCAGCGATACGAAATCTAAAATTACATCTCTGCCGAGCGTGCTGAATTCTCGGGGAACAATGGCTCGCTAAAACTTGACCTCGTATGTTTCGTCCGGTAGCAGTATATCTTACGTTACGACCACGAACTTCAAATATCTCCCACTTCGAATCGACGTTCGATCCAATTTACATTTTGTCCCGGTGGTGTAGAAATCTCTCGTCGCGTTAAACCGCGAAAATTTAGAATCACCGTTCCCAATTCCGTTGAAACGTATGACGTCGAGGTTGATGGTAACTGGACACGGACTCTCTCATTCGTAATCACTCCCGCTTTATTATCGCTAACAGATTTATTGCGCGATAAGGGACAGGTATACGGGGTGCCGTATTGTTATTATAAGGAGGGATCTATGGAAGCTATGAAGCTGTCGCGTTGAATAGTAGAGATATATGTGTATGCAGTGCGAGTCTAAGTAAACGCTTGAATATGTAAGCCAGTTCGGCTGCAGTGTATACGATGTATCCACACGGAAATTTTGATGGAGCAACGCTTACTTAAACAATCTCTTTGGCGAGTCAACATACATCGACGATAAATATGCGCTTAAAATGTTGATCTTCCGAGATAGCAAACAGCATCCGTTCCAGGAAAAATAATGCACCACAATAATTTGTTTACCTAACCCAGACTCAAAGTTTACGCTAATTTTGGACACTAGTGGCGAGCAAAAAGTGATGGAAACTTGCACGGTAGAACGATGGTGTTGGGGTAAGGCAAGGGTAATTTTGTTCGTTTATGTTCGTTATTTTCGATACGAGAGATGGTTACGATTATTGTATCGTTCAGTGTGCGTTGAGTTGCAGTGATTTCGACTTGAAAATATCACCCAGTTTGGGTATTCTATGGAATGGTATAAAAGTAATTATAACATTCACAATTCTAGCTGCGAAACGATGGTGATAGCGGGAACGACAGAATTTATTTTAGAATATTTCCGGTCGTTGAGAAATTTATCGAAATTTTATTAAATTCATCGAATTTAAATTTTCATGGAATCGATCAATGTAGTTTTTATATCGTAGCCGTAATTACACTTGTATTAATTGTTTTTGCAGTAAATCGATATAGTTTTTGTATCGTGGTCGTAATTAGAATATAATAATTTTGAGTAATTACAACCATGGTACAAAAATTGTATTAATTGATCAGTTTCGAATCGATCAATTCTCCTATGGTTACCACTGTTTCCGGTAAGGCCCAATAGGTACTCTTTGTACTCGTGTAGCTCGATTCACGGCTCCAAATGATCATTTTTCGTAAGATCAGCGACGAAAGAATTTTTCATTAACATTGTTCGTTTTCTTTTTTTTATTCCGATTTCCCGGATAATTCCGTAATTCCGACTGGCATTTCGGTAGAAATACGTATCTGGCCGAAATTGCTTCTGTCAACATAATACCGGTTGGTTACCGACAATATACGAGGTGGTCGAAAATATCCCAGCAGCTGGTCGGTATTATCCTACTTTTTCGTCTCTCATCATTTTCAACCAAGTAATTCCAACCCCCTACTTATCTCCTTTCGAATTCGACCTATCTACTTTTAAATTAAGTACCATCCATTCGAACACAATGAGAGAAAAAAACAAAAATATACTATCCTACCTAATATATGCATTAGCAACGCATCCATATTTTATCACTTAACGAAACAAAAATAAAATACCCGTACCTGCGGAATATTAATACGTCGTTCCCAAGGGTGTAAGCCACGCTCGCGACAATTACGAGCATAGGTTTTCTCCTCCTCCCTCCTTCACAGGGGTCAGCAATCGCGAATTTAATGTCAATTTTGAAACGATCGGAGTTACATCACCACCTTTACAGAATCAATTTCAAACGTACTTACGTTCTTAATTTAATCTCGTCTCGAATCGCGAAATAACTCATAAAATAAGGATTACAAGCCCACTTTTAGGGTCAGTGGGTGGTCGGGGGCACAAAACGTTAATCGCCCTTCGAACGGTCCGCGTAAATCAAGCTCTATCGGCCGAGCGCTTAAGCGTGACATTCGATTGCGCAAACAAGCCGGAGGACCTGCCAATTTCGTGGGTCCACAATATTGTATCCCGAGCCTCGTAAATTCCCCAAACGAGGTACAAAAATGGTCGAAGTTCACGCGACACCGGCTCGGCGGGTGCAACGCTTCCCACTCGTATTCCGCTCGTTGCTCGACCCCCGAGCCGAATATCTCGTATATCGCGTGCTCGGAGCAGCCAATGGAACCGTGTCGTGCGGTTCGATCGTGCTCGATGCGCAAGAGGTCGCCACCGATCCCTGGCCCCGGCTGGAGAACCAGCAAGGACAAGAAGGCGGGGCGACATGGCTCGGGTACATCAAAAATTCAATCCGTGCGAGTATACTCGTTGTTTCGCCCGTCATGGATGACATCGCGGAGAGGGAACGGCGCGAAACTGTTTCTTGAGAATTTTTCATCGTGCCGCCTCTGCTCTTCTCGAAATAACCGAGAGTCTAGGGAGAGAAACGGAAAGAGACGACGCGTAGGCGGAGAAAGGTGTCGCTGCGTAGATAGAATCGCGACCAGCACTTGTCGAAGGTATTCGATGACGATTATAAATTTAGAATCTCTGAAATGGTTCGCTACGACCGGTCGAGTTCGCGTGGTAATTTCTCAGGAATTCACACGAAGAGTCTTTGACGACTTTGGGGAAATCTCTTTCGCAAATTTCCACTTTGTGGGGGAGATCGATTGACAAATCTCGCACGTTTTGTATTTCATAATAGACGATAAGTTAGAATTGATTGTACGGAATAACGAGTAGAGAAAATTTACATCGTGGCGATTGTTTCGATATTGAAGTTACTTAACGGTCTTTAACTCCTATACAACATGGAGTTATACAAATACTAAGTATCGTTCCTTTTGATCACACAAAGATGTTATATGATAAAATTACTATATATAATAATTTACAAGTTACTTGAATCAATCAGTGATTGTATCTACACTAACGCATGCTTCTTATTATCCGGCGACGAAAGTAGCCTAAAAATTCACGATTCAGAATCTTCGTTAAAAGCAGCAGGTGTCCCAAAATCTCTAAGAGGGGGATCTATAGTCGCCATTAAACGTATCCGATTGGTCGCAACACGTACCTCATACGGTAGTTTCGAGTCTTCGGATATTAATTCGTCGCAAGACCCGGGGACGTATCGCCAGGGACATCATCGCGGAATCCGCTCGCGATTCCAGAGCGGCAACAGTCGTGGAGGTTGGGGTACGGGTTACATCGGAGAAATTGCCGCCTGGTTTGGTTCCTGAAGCATGTGTGCCCCATAAATAACATGTAAATATTTTCAATAACTGCCGAGGCGGCCCCAGCATGAAAAATGCAAACCGCTTTGCGTCCGGTCCTCGCCGCGCCGCCACGGTATCGTGCCGTGTGCACCCAGCTCCTCCAACCCCCGGCGAACCACTCCAGATCGGCCTCCAACCCCCTTCAACTCCCTTCAACTCCCTTCGAGCCCCCTCGCTGCTCCTCCTCGGTAAACTATCTTTTAATATATCTGTATGTACACGGTGTCCCGCGTGAAATTTATGGTACCGGACGCCGGCCGATATTTGTTTCACTCGAGCGGCGACTTCGCCCTCCGCCCTCGCCTTACCCACGCCCGGTTATATGTTCCGGCGCGCGTGTTTCCAGCGGCAGCCCGCTCGGAAAAAGAGCTACTACACGGGACGAAATAATTCCGCGAATACGGAATCGTGACCACGGACCACGGAACGCTCCAACCTGCAACGGTATCGTTAATTCCAGAGCGCGGGGAGGATATTTTTGGGGAATATGGTGAATTTGGTACTCGTGACTAGGAACTTGAGATCGTTGATAATTGTGGAATTTTGAGTGATCGAGTAGATTTTCAAGGGATTAAAAGTCTTTCTAATGTTATTTATGGGAAGTTGAACCAAGGAAAGATGACTTTTAATTTATCTAACGTGCAATGGTATCGTTAATTCCAGAGTGGGGGGATATTTTGGGGGAATATGGTGAATTTGGTACTCGTGACTAGGAACTTGAGATCGTTGATATTTGCGGAACGTTGGGTGATCGAGTAGATTTTTAAGAGATTAAAATTCTTTGTAATACTATTTATGAAAAGTTGAATCAAGGAAGGATGAATTTTAATTTCTTGAAAATTATTTAATTTTATGCTTCGAAACTCTCTGTTCTCCAGCATGTAACTCTCTCGTTGCAAATAAGTGAAACTCTATCTGGAAGACTCTCGCTACGATTCTCGGTTATAGTTTCATTTCTATCGAATACGAAATAACGAAAGTTTTTTAGTATCCGTAAGTAGAATTTAAGAGAAATTTTTTAAAATTATTTCAAAATTTTCTCTTTGCAGAGAAAAATATACGCTTCGTTGAAATATGTACGAACGTATGTGGAAAATTTGAAAGAGAATATTCTGTAGAGAGAAACGCATTAAAATGTAACCCGCTCTTTCAAACTAACAACTTTACTATCGTTCGATGTATTTAACATCGAAGCATATCCTCGTTATTATTCACGACAATAAAATTGATGTGCGATTATTACATGTTGCAGGGGCTTTGGATTCATCACGTTCGCCGATCCCGCAAGTGTAGATAAAGTGCTGGTACAGGGTAATCACGAGTTAGACGGCAAGAAAGTAAGTACTCAACGTTGCGCTACATTATCCCGCAGGCAGCTCTGTGTTTTAAATCACATTACCAAGTGTTTCACCCCTCGGAATCATAAATTCCCCTTAATCGAATATGCAAGCCATACATTTTACGTAAGTGTAACTTTCCTCTCCGAAAAGGCCATTACGTGTTACTTTATTCGAGTATATCAAAGTGTTGGATACTTGACTGTTATAATTTTTCTTGAAAATTTCAAAATATTGAACATTTCTAACTTATAAGCAGAAACATACATACGTTCCTAATAGCAGCTTCGAAGTATCGAACATTTTGAAAGTAGATCAAATTATTCAATTTCGTTCCCTCGAGCCGAAGAAAGATTCTACTTTAAATAGTGATCGCAAAAATATGTAGCAATTACGAAAAGGCTACATATAATACATAACAATCTATTTCACATATAAATACAGTACTTAACATTAACAATTTCATTTTGTACAAACGTATACATCAATGATCGCATATAGCGATGGGATGAAGTGTATCGCGAGTACGATCAAAACCTGTTCGAAGTAAAATACTTACGAATAGAAATCGGTTTCCATTCTCAGAATCTCGAGGACAGGTAACATTAACTATCAAAATTTGACAATATAAATTCGTCGCAATATTATTTACTTTCCTTCGTTTCTAAATAATTCCAATCCGGTTTAAATAACAATTCGAGGCATTCGATCGATACAGTGGATTTCAATTCCTCTCGAACGATTCCACGAAAAGCTCGTAACGTTCCGTTTTCTAATACTCCTCGAGGGTTATCTCGGCCGGTAATCGGGGCTATAGAGCGAATCGGCGTTCGTAACATCTTCGAAGGCATCGGCGTCGTAACGTTTCCGGTCGTAGGCCGTAGTATCTTCCTAGGGTGTCGTTTCATCGTCCGCGGGAGCTATCGCTCCGGTTGGACTACTTTTTTCCACGAGGTGCAGCAAAGCGAGTAGTACGCGCTGCGATACTTATCGAGAGACCGAGGGAGGTTGTTAGGCCACGGAAAGCCGGGCACGTCTTCGTTGCGGCGTACTATTACGCACTAATTAGGGGATCGTTAGTTCGCCGTGCCTAACGACCACTTAAGGTCACCGATATCCGTTCGGGAGTACCGGTGAGACGCGCGGTGGAACAGTGATGAGCGGAAAAAGGGGTAATGAGAGACAGCACGGAAGACAGCGGGGAAGCGAGACAACGACGATCGAACGAAGACGAAACGACCAGGTGTATCGATTCTGGCGCGCCGGTACGTAACGAGAAAAATCGTTTCGTCACGAATCGAATGTGTGACGCGGGAGCAATTAACTTACCGCGGATAGTTCCCGATTCGAGATAATTGATATTGTATCCAGACCCCGGTTAATTGATCGTGCCGGGGATATACATTGCCCTCGTTGCCGGATTCCCGCGGCTGGTGTTTGTCTCGATCCGCCGGAGCAAGAAATTGATAGGTTATCGGAGCCACGGTCGGGGAAACGAGAGAGCGAGGAAGGTGGCAAGGAAATCTCGCCCGTTGCCGTATGAAATATGGCAGACCTTTCGAGGACGTTTTACCAAACGAGAAAGAATACTTTTTGGAAACACGAGCCGTGCGTTTGTCGTACTCGGCGTATATTTTCCCCCGTTTCTGGAATCGTCCTCGCGCTTTACGACAACGAACGAAAACGTGCGCAAGCCACGAAGAAACTTCAACCACGGTGTCCCAGTTTAAGCGGAGGATCGTAATTATGTTTCACGACTCTTAGGGTTTCCGCCGTAACCCGTATAAGTGTGGTCTGGATCACACTTTATGGCACTTCGAAGAGATCAATAAATATGTGCCACTCGTTGCAAACATCGATCGGTGTACATATTAGGCTGTTCGTACCTTCTTATCGTTGGTTCGCTCGCGCAGAGATTAATCGGGACGCGAACGGCACGGAGAAATATTGTATTATGAATTTTGCGGAACGATCGGTGAATCGTGTTGGTCGCGAATAACGGTGGAACATTTTTTGGGACAAGCGTGCAAAATTACGGACAGGAGCACCGATCTGGAAGACTACTGTCATTCTGTCGGACCATGAAACGAGTGGTTTATTTTTCAGATTTATCTCGAATTATGTGTCGCTATCGTATAAACTCCAATTTCGGTCGAATGGATAAATGAGCACGGAGATTGCAAAATTCCAAACGCTTATAACACGTTCGTACCGTAACATTTGTTATGTATATACATGTGTATATGGGTTTTTTTAAATACAATTCTCGTGTTACGTAACATCTACAATGGCGAACATCGTAGACTGGGTTGTGAAATTTCTGCAGTCAGACTTGTGTCGCATCTAATATTTAATATCGTACTTAGTATCGTGATATTTATTCGCGCTAAATGATGATAGTGTAATCTCTTTATTAACCTATCGTTCTTGCAGAGCAGAAATAATAAATATTTTCGAGAACTCGCACGTAGAATAAAAACGTAAAAGAATCGCCGTCTCCGATTTCTTTTCTGCAGAAGATCGTACACTATTTAATAACATTTTACTCGTCGATGCGAGAAATCTACTTGAACTGGGATCTTGATGAAATCAGCTGGACCCTGAAAGCCCACCATATTGATTAGATTGCCATGCCACCTCGCGTCTCTCCGCGTAAACTTAGACGCGTCGCCTGAAAGTATAGCGAACAACTGGGAGAGAATCCCTCTGAATGATATTCGTATTTAACGACTATAAGTTTTGAAAAAAGAGTCATCGGTAATGACTGACAGCATTGTTATCACGAAAACACGTTTTATAGAAAAAAAACAGATTTGTCTCGCATCGAGAACATCGCTCGTAAGTATTCTTCGTAATTGCATACAGTGCAACTTGTACCCGATGCAAGTCTCGATACAGAAATTCATAATGATAATATACCGCGACAAAAGATCAACATTTTACGTCCTATGCTTACCAAGACTTTTGCTTGCCTAAAATTTTCAAAGATCAATATTTTACGTCCTATGCTTACTAGGACTTTTGCTTGCCCAAAATTCTCCCCTTTGTTCATTTCCCAACTACGATTACGTATCGTCCGAATAAATAAGAAACAAGCTACAGAATTGCTCTGAATAAGTCGAACGAGCCAACTAAACCCACATCTTTTGCACAACCATATACGCAAAATTTTTGCGATAAAAAATGTCCCAAATATATGAAATATTTTAACTTTAAAACACGACGAAAAGATTCGGAAAATCTGAACGCGTCTTTTCCTAATGTCTTCGATCTATTCGATCTGTGAACGATGTGTCGCGAGGATGGGTCGAGAAAGACCCGAGGTACGTTACGAGGGGTCGAAAGACTATCCCGTGATACGAGGTGCGTACGTCGAAGACAGAATCGCGCATCGGCGAGGCGAAAAGTCGACAACGACGACGACGACGACGACGACAGGGTTTTCGAGGTCGGAACTTTTCGTGGCTCGTTTTACGCGCGCTTAGACAATTACGAGCGTCGGGGGCCGGCCGCCACGCGTCGTTGCGTCCCCGCATCGGCCGGAACGATGCTTTTGGCAGTGATTAATCGTCGTAACTGTGACGTGTCACAGTTTGGCAAATACGTTTCTGTCGGCCTGGTTCTGAGGAGACAATACACCCGGAATAATATCGTAAAGCAGGAACGGGTAGCAACGGGCGGACAGAGAGAAATAGTTGCGGACATTAGCTGTCCACAGAAGCATAAGTACGACGACTGCGCGGTCGCTTCCATAAGTACTCCGAATACGTATTAACCGTAGGACCACCGTTGCTATGGGTATATCCAGACTCACATAAATTTCGCGTAATTCGCTCGACTAATGCAAATTGCGAGCGCACGGTGCTGGAGTCTAACACCTCCTCGATAGTACACGAGAACGAGATGGTACCGCGCATAAGGACGACACTGCCGCATCCTATTAAGGTTTCTGGCGTCTCCCGCGTTCCACGCCTCTCTCTCTCTCTCTCTCTCTCTATCTATCTCTCTATCTATCTCTCTTTCTCTTCTCCTCTCCGCGCCTCGTTCTCGGTCGCTTCTCTTGTTTTCTTTGGCTGTTACCGCACACGATACGACCGAATTTGAATCCTCGAGAAAAAATAGATCCTCTTTCGTTACAGTTGAAGATCGTCGCGTATCGCGCACCGAGATCCGAAATTAATATTTTTTATTCATAAGTTTCGGAACGATCGTACCGCGTTACAGGTACATTCGTCTATTCGTAGCTACGGTAAACAGAAACACCCAGAGTGTTCGGAGTCCTAGCGAAATTATTTCTCCCGATTTCGATCACCTAGGAACAGTTTCTCGAAGAGAAATCGTCGCACGACGAACCCGATCAGGAATCTCTCGAACGCAGTCTCCGCCTCGAAATCTTCCAAGGAACCGATGAAGATTAAATAATTTCTTATCGATAAATATCCCGTTACTCGATCAATTTCTTGTCGAAGATTCTCCCCCGGTTCCCCACCCGTGTCGCATACCTACGACGTCGAATGCGACCCGTGTGTATTTTTACTTTCGTCCGCGAGTTCTCGAGAATCATCCTTCTCGCGACTCTTTCATCTTTTTGTCCCCCTTTTGTCTTCTTCGTTTGCCTCCGCCTCGTCCCCGGCCTCGACTGTTCGTCGTTCTTCACGGGTGCAAGACGAAGCGAAAAGCGAAGATGGAGAGAGGCGGATGACAAGGTGCAGGGGGTAAGAAGAGTGAAGGGGTGGGGGCGCAAGAAACGCAAGCCAGCAAGAGTGCGCGCGACTCTCGTCCACTGACAAGCTTCGTCACATTAATTAGCGGATCGTTCCTCTCCGCTTGCGTTAATGAACGCTCTCGTGTAATTCTGGAGAGGTCCTTGGCCCGTGTTGTGCGCGAGAGAAAATAAACGAAACAAAGGGGGAGAAGATGTAGTTCGGGAGCGGACCGGAAGTCGCGTCGCCGCTTTCACGGCGCGGATCCCCCTTTTGCCCTTTTACCCCTACTTGTCCTACCCGTTCCACCGTGGCCCCGATGCGTATCGAAATTCGTCGTCGCTTCATCCGTGGGGAAAACGTCCCGATTGTGCAACCTCGAGTAGCAGATCGTCCATGGTTACCTCACTTCGTTCACCTGCGTGCAATTTTTATCCCGCTCGAGGGCCCCCTCCCTCGACGCGTTCGTTTCTTATTATCCCCGAATTACGAAAGCGATGAAGCGTCCACGACACTCGGCGTACGCGGCGCTGAAATAATCAGGGACGGTATTCTGTTCTCGGTATGGAATAATTGGGCTACCGTGGCACCGGATATTACAAAACGTAACACGCGCTAATGGTGTTAGGCAGTTGCACACGGGATGGTTGATGATTCTCACCGGGGAAATTTTTAAATCTCTGTAATTTCGTTGCGGATAGAAAACTTTTTTCGCCGAGAGAATCACCGTGTTACAATTTTCCTACGACGAGATGGCAGACCAGTATGGATCACATTTTGGTAAATATTTGGTTCCACGGACGCGACTCGTTCCGCCAATACTTCGAGGAGAGATTCCAAACGTTTATTTTCGTTGCAATCTTTCGTGGAACAGTACCGTTACTGTTACTTGTAAATTATCTCGTTGTTTCGTTCCTTTGCGAGTTATCCTCCATTTTCCACTTATCTTTCTCTTACTTGTATCTCACTTACATTCTTATATTTGCGCGACTGGTGTTAGTTTAGGGTCAGGGTAGCCTAGATTAAATATCATCATTATTATTATTATCAATCGATCGTTTCAGACTCTCTTTCGTCAAGATAACACAATGCAGTATTTACATTGCTTCAATATGGATTCATCCCTAACATTCACAAATGAATACTATTATAAACGTTCTTTTCAAATTCTTTCTTTCTAAAACGATGCAATCTAATCGAAGCATCGCGAACATCAATTTAAATACATAAATCTCTTTTTGTATCTTCAAAAAAATGTATACTCCCTTCTCTCGATTCGTCCCGCGAAATTTTCCGTATCGAGAACCATCGTTTAACAATCGGGCCGATAATTGGTCGTGTCGCGAAACAGTATCGATCCGGCGAACAATCGAACCGCGAAACGATTATCCGTGTAATTATCGCGCGATGGAAGAAGACGGCACGAACGCGGTAGGGGAGATTTTTGCCATCGAGGCACGGTTATACGTGTCACCGACAGACGACAAGAACGTTAATATTATCGAAAATCACCCGGCAACTCACGCAAGAGCGATTTTACGAATCGATAGTTGCCGCCGTTTCTCTCTATTTGTCCGGGACAATGATTTCGCAACCTGCCGCGTAAGCACCCGCAGCGTGGCGCCTATGTACGATCAGAATGGCCGTCAAATTGCGCTTAATCGGCTCCGGGTTCTGATTAAAAAATACATAGATCGCACGTGCCGCGGCTGCGCCAGCTTCATTTGCTTTCGGTTTAATCGCGGGACGCGTATCAGCGATAGTTAAATCAATCGATACTGCGTGCGCCCACGCTCCCCGAATATAATTGAACGTGAGAACGATCCAATAATAAAATTCTTCACGTTGTACCGTACAATGGTGGGTGATCGCGTTCCAACGAAGAATAATCGATTAAACGACACGGTGGGGACACCATGGTGTTCGATCGTTGGAATTGACAACGATAAAACGATATCGTCGAGTGATGTATAAATAATAAGAGGTTCGATTGTTCTCGATCTGTGACGATAAATGAACAATAAACTGAAAGAGAGAAACGATTGAACGAGACGAAGACGATCTAAGATTGAAAATTACAATCTCGTTTCTTCAGAATTCGGGAAATTGGCGATAAAGGAAACGAAGGCGATAAACTTACGGATATAACAGCAACGACACTGTGAATATTTACAATTATTTACGATCCCGAATTCCTGTGAACAAATCCGCGTGTCGCAGTCGGTCCGTTCGGCGTTTAATCGGGAACGCGCGCTATCACCGATAGCTAAATCGATCGTAATACAATCGATCGAGTAATACAAACCGAACGCGAACGGAATCCTGGCGATAAAATTTCTTCCCCCTCGTTTACGGTTTTATTATCCATCGTTTCGCGGGAATAGATGATCGTCGCGTTTCCCAGCAGTTTCGCGAGCTCCCGTTCCGTTTCTCCTCCGTGTCGTTCGTTTCCACGTTGGGGAAACGTTTCGCGATATTCGTAACGATACGAGTGGCGTGCAATTAGATTTGTAACTACGTAATGAGCTTCGAGGAAAGGTGGGTACGGCGGAACGTGCGCGAGCCGGCCGAGTACGCGCGTGTAAGCGCTGCGACACGTGTGACTTGTCACGAATGAACTTGTCCTCTCCTCGTGTCGCGTACAATGTCACGTGTCATGTTCTTTTCGTGTCGCGATACCCGCCACGCGGAACGCGATTATTAACTACATTATATTGTACGTACCGTGCAAAAAGAAAAAAGAAAAAAGAAAGTGTTGCGCGGCGAAACGCCGCGGAGAAGTAAAATTGACGATAAGTGGCGCAAGCACGGGTCATTGTACGCGCTTGAACGTAATTCCTATCATCCGACGAAATTTTATCGATAGCACCGAACACGTTCCATCGTCCCTTACGTTCCATACCGATTATCAGTACTCCTCGACGCAATAACCGTTCGCCAATTATAGAACAAATACACGCGCGTTAATTACAGAGCTAAGTGTATTTGCGTTTCGAACTCGAGCTCGAAGAACGTCGCGACAAGCGGACACGTTTGTTTCGAGAATCGAAGAATATTACGATACGCGGATACTTTTGTTCCGAGCTCGACGATTGTTACGATGAATAGACATTTCCGTTCGAAGCTCGTCGTACGTTAAGGTGAATGGATACTTGTGTCCCGAGCTCGAGGTATATCGCGACAAATAGGTATTTCTGCCTCGTGTTCCGAGAATATTGCGATAAATAGATATTTCTGTTGCGAAGGTTACGGCGAGTTTAACAATAACGTCACGTGTCCATCTGTGACGAGATCTGGTATGCTTGAAACTCGTTTCCACTTAAGGATTCGGCACGCGCCAAACCCCGACCGAGATCTCGCGTTATTAATTAGAGAGAAAGGAAATTATTCGCGGCAGAGTTCGCGCGCACCGTCGAGCGCATTGTCGATGAAAATCGCACGGAGTTATAAATAGTCGTCGAAATTGATATTTTACGAACCTGCGGATTCTCCTCGAGTACGGTGCATCGCGCGCACGAGGAGAACCAATGGGGTGTTTCTTATTACAATGACATTTTTCTGGATAGGATCGCTGCCGGGTACCCACAAATGGTCCAATTTCAATAAAAATTGCGACGAAATTGATCGTACAGTTTCTGGAAAAAGTCCAGAAGCGGTCCGCGATTTTGTTACCAGCGGAAAAGTTCGGTCGGTGGTCGTCTGCCTCCTTCGTCGCTACCGTTGCTCCGAATAAACGAAAACGGTTGCTTTACGTCTTCGTCGCACCCTTTCTTGTTACCGATACTTCTTAAACGCTTCACGTACACTTGGAGCAGCCATTCCCGGTAGCTCGGAAAATGGTGAAAAATAAGCAGCGTCGCTCATCCGCGGAATAATTTATTTGGAGAGCCCGAAGCCACTAAGCCCCGCGGAAATTGTCTGCAGTCCTTTACAGAACTCCAGCCACCCCTGATTCTCCTTCTCTCCCTTGAACCTCGTCCCCACCTCCCCCCCTAGCCCCCTTAACGCCCACCCCGCCGTTCTAGCGTACACTTCTGTGCGTTTCTTTCTTCTTTCCTCTCTCCTTCGTCGAGTGAGTCAACAATACGAGAAGCGTCCATTGTCGAATGCTTTTAAATTTGAAATACAAACCGTCTGCCTTACCACCCTCTCCCTCTCCTCTGTCGTCATCCCTACCACGGCAACCTATCAACGTCATCGTGCACGCGCACCTTCTATCCAAAAGGCTTTCTCACTTGCATTTTTTTCTTCTCGATTTCCAACTTTCCGTAACCCACCCCTCTGGCCCGGTTTGCCCGCTCCCCCTCTATCCCATTTCTGCACATCGCAGTTGGTAGTTTTCAATTTTTATTCCGCTCGACTCTTCCGGGTGTCTCGTATATTATTCTCTGTCCGACGAGTCGATGAAAAATTTTCACCAACAAAATTCAAACGTCATCGCGGCTCACGCGATCGGTTTATGCTTCGAACGAGACCGTTCGATCGATCGAACGATCGCTCGATCGTCGTAATTATCATATCGAGAGAAGAATTTTTACAAACGATATTATCCGACGACGCAACAATGGAACGAAATTTAATCTCGTCGTGGTGAATATTTATTTTATTCGCACGCGAGCGAAATAAAAACAAGAGGAAGAGACGGAAGCGCGTCGTCTCGCGCTGGTCGTATCATTTTATAAATAATTCGCCAACTTCGAACGATTCGATGTCGTTCGAACTGCAGGCGGAATGTGCATATTGATACGCGGGTGTGGGTAATCCTAAATTAACTTCGTTATGAATTTGTACACAAATTAATGCAATGTATTGATTTTGGAGAACCAACTAGTTCGAAAGTTTCAGGTAAACATCTGCGGTGGCATATCCCGTATGTAGGTTCTGTGAAACTATAATGCACTCTATCCCACTGCCCAGTTTCAAATTTATAGAGAATCTGTGGCCGGTTGTATATTTCCTAGAAAATTTATTTATTCGCCGTCGATGGGTCGTGATAACTCAGAAACGATCAACGATAAACCAAAGTCCAAAGAAAGTGGAAATACGTGGACGATTGTTCAAATTTTGGACGATGCGCTTGGAAATTACACTTTCCCTCGTAAAACTATACGAGAAAACTTTCATCCGTTCGCAACTGACTCTTGAAACAAACAAAATCAACCATAGAAACTCAAACGTACGTCTTCGAAAATTATTACGAAAATTATCTCTTCGATAGCACGTTTCGATAGACGATTCAAAGATAATAGAAAGTAGACCAAATATTGTCCGAATATTGTCCGGAGTATCCCAATAGGAAAACCCTTGGAAATTCAACCGCGACGATAAATTATTTTTAATAAAACATTCCTATTCGACCCAATGAGGGTAAAAGCGAGCGTTTCTCCCAAGACGCGTCGGTTACGGTCAGAACGATCGCTCACATTCCTCCTACGCTACCCCACTTGGTCTACCGACGAATTACGTCGCCGAAAGTCTTCTATAAATTATAATCCAACGATGCATTACGCTTCAGCGTGGGACCCGTTAATCCTCGCCACGGCGTAGGATCCCAAAAGATATATATCCCCGACCTTTCGAGGAACTTCCGCTTATCACGGCCGCGAATTAAACTGCGAGGCAGAGCCGTGGCATCTGTTGCTAGCGGTTTAATTCGTTCTACCTTCGCGGTGCGAGCATTGTACGGTCGTAATCACAGCGAAAACAAGTCAAAACTAGGACGTGGGGTATCGCGCGGTCGCGGTACCAGATTACGGAAAAATTGGCACGCACACGCGCTCTCGCCCCGGGCGAATAGAGATCACCGGGCAGCGGTCGCGCGTGATTTACTCTAATTGTTAAACATCGCTTAGTTCGAGAAGTCTCATTTACATCCGGGTTGAAACGCGTCCCTGCTTTTTACCCGCTCTCCATCCACCTCCCCTTGACACCCCTTGCCGACCATCTCTCGTACGCGTGATATTTCGATAGCTGTACTGCTTCTACAATGTACATACAAAGCGTATAATATATTAGGTTGTTCGGATTACGCAGTAGGACGAATAAACGAGTGTCGTACGAACTGTATCTTGTGTACTTTAAATATTGGGTTGTTGGAAAGGTTATTTTGTTTTCCAAAATGGAGGATATATAATTTAGTAAATGTTTGCACACTTTAAAATAATCTTGTTTCATTTTTTATCAGAAAGAACGAAATGACTTTCCGAACAACTCAATGTGATGTATATATAAAACGTACAATGTGTGTATAAAATACGTGTAAAAATGTCATATGTATTTTTGTAAAAAATATTCTTATACATTTATATGTGTATAAAAGGTAGAATACACATATGAAATACGTATAAAAGTGTCGAGTGTACATGTATTATGTCACAACATTTTCTTTCCGTCGCTGAAGGCGCATACCGAGCACCGTCCGACTAAATCAAGCACCGCGTCACGTTTTACGACAGTTTATAAGCTACACCCAGTTATCTTTCCAGACGATGGTGTTGCTCGAATTCCACGGATGATTTATTCATCTATTTACCGATATCGAGCGCGGGAATTTTTCAACGCGACGCAATTCCAAGTCGTCCGCTCCCATACACGCGCGTACATACACTATGGTCTAAAAGTTTGGAATCACTTGCCGATTTCCACCAAAAATTCTATATCTCGAGAAACTTTCTTCTCGTCCGTTGACAAGGACAGTTATATTTCTCGAGATTTGGTATTTGTTCAATTCGTAATACTTCGATATAAGTCGTACGTTCGATCGAAAACAACCATCTGCCTAAATTTTTCGACTGGCTGGAAGATACTTCATTTTCGCTTCGTACAGCAGCTCGTGATTTTTTTTTGTTCAGCCAAAGGAGCGTTCGATGCTACGATATTGAATTTTAATTGATTACCGTTGGGCCCGAACAAGTATCTAATTGAAAATTGGTCGTGTATTATTTTCGATAGCTCTTCGGTATTTTAAAATGGGAAAGAAATTCTTTAGAAATGAAAATAGTAGAAAATGTAGATATGTTACTTATTAGTTTTCTGATAAGTAAAACTGTTTCGATCGTTTCGAGGGTGTTCGTTTCTCCTAATTCAACACGAATAAAACGCGATTCTTTCAGAGTGCATAAACATTTTATTAAATTATACATTCTCCATTTTGAGAGTGTTCGTTTCTTCTTAAAAATATCCTGTCCCTCCCGGTTCGCGTATCGATTCCAAACTTTTGAACGATAATGTACATACGCGTTCGCTGGTGCATCGCGGAGAGCACGACCATGTAAAATTACGTTCGTGGCTCGTGTCACTCCCGTTAATTTCCCGAATTATTTTTCATTAACGCGCTAAACGTTCGGCTACGAAATATCGGTTGTATGAATATTTAATACCCGACCGAATTCGATAACAACCGACGATTTTCCGATCGTCGAGCGAAAATTTTCACGAGTTTTCCAACCGCAGGGAGAAGAGGTGAAATCGGAAACTCGATGGAAGGGAAACAAAATTATACGCGGTACTCGCGTGCCCGATCGCTATCGTATTCGCGTTTCGGGCTAATTTTCCCATCTTCTTTCTCCGGGAAATGACAGAGCAGTCGCTTGTTTCTTGGGACACGCTCTTGAAAATATTATATGAATATTTCATTTCCGGGCGATGTCGAAATTGGTCGTATTTGAACATTCTCGTTCGCGCACGAGCCAACATCGGAGGGATTTTCAAAGGTATCCGGTAACCGACGTGAAATAAAACGTTCGAGCCATCCCTTGGCGGCCTTAATACCATTCCCTCTGATTTCCGGCATCGAGGAAACACGATCCCCTTAATAGCGCGTAACATCAACAGGAACTTTTCCGTCCAATTCCTTTCCTCGTCAAGGAGTAAACTGTCACTGTCAGTTGAGCAGTCGAAATGGGAAACTCGGCCCCGAGAAAGTTACCTTTAGTTATAAATCACATCGGGACGGGGACTTAAATATTTTACGACGAAACTTTTGGCTTCCCCGAGACTATCTGTCGGCAGGGATGCATTCCGTCTCGGAGGGAGCCGGATTATCCGGAACCGACTCCAACGAAAAGCTCTTTTTAAATTCGACAAACACCGGCCCCCGCTTAAACGGTGCCGACTAATTAAACTTCCGTCAAAATTGTTTAATTTGGCTAACTGTATTTTCGACGACGATCGGACGCCGTTTCTTTGAACTAACCGAAATCTACGTGTATTTGCACGCGATATCGCGCTGAAAACAGAAGTCGATCGTTTCGTCGATACTCGTTGCATCTTATTGTTCGATTCAATTATTTATCGCGCGATTATAGTTTCGTACATTTTTCCTCGACCGTGATAGCTGTATAATAAGTTAATTTACGCGTCATTCCGCTGATGAAATAAAGAACGAAAGAATTATTGTAAAGTAAAGTCTTTGCGGTTTGTATCCGATAAGAATAAATCGGTAAAAAAGAAACAGCTTGTAAAAACATTTTCTCACAACGATCTTTTACATTCGACAACGATTAAACTTCTTAAAGGACGAAAGAGGCCTTGCGTGGAAAACAAGTCCCTTTAGGGTAGTTCTGAACAAAGCTGTTTGCTAATTTAAAAAAAAAAAACACACCGGTCCGTAAGCTTTACGTAAATAAAAGTTAAAATCGAAGATGAGAAGTTCGAATGGAAATGAATAATTAACCACAGTTGGAGAACAGTGGCGCGGGTCTATTATTAACGATCGGTCGGCTGACAGATGTGTTAAAATTTAAGCTAGAAGCGGTAGTGGAATAATAGGCGAGTGATCCGAACCGGGCAGAAGTTTGACGATATTTTCGTGACGCACGCTGCTGGACCGTGTGGATAGAGTTTGCACGTTGCACATGGTATATGGCGACGTATCATGGGTGTAAAATACCGCGTACACGTTGTAGGCAGCAGGTACCTGCGCTACCGGTGCATGAAATATAAATAATTAGTATGATATATAAGCCGCCTGCGGCCGGGTGTGCCGAGCGCGATATATCGACGTGACCCACGGCTTTATTTCGAGAGCGGCCACATTTTATCCGCTAAATTAGCTTTTCCAGCCGCGATTTATGTCACCCGCTTCGAGACAATTACTGCCAAAATAGATAATTTCGACCGCGTTCACGGATGAAAAGTCTTCGAGAAAGTAGCGTCGAACGCGATGAAAAATTGCCGAAAGAATTGCCACGTTATTTACACGCGTACACCACGGGAAAGGAAAATTTACGTATTACTTTCGTATCGAGAAAATACTGGCCGTGTTGTATTTTTATTTACTTTACTCGCGATCACGACGGGAATGAATCCTCGCTTTCGTTACAATATTTTTATCGCTGCGCTCCGCTCGAGATAAACATTTCCAAGCTGGCCGAAAATCCGCGCGAAATTGTTATCGAACCCGGGTCGAAATTATTTCGTTAATTTCCCACGTAGCCATTTCCTGTGTTATTGTTTTTGTCGCGTCTCTTGTTTTAGGAAACATTTACTCTGTCCAAGAACGAGCGTGTCCCAACGTACGAAGGGCTTTGTGAAAACAAAGGGGTTGGAAACTATCGCGTGAGAAAAAATCCAGACGCGTATGCCGGTCCATTCAAAGCAGACTCGGAGAGAAAGTAGCATCGCGTTTCGGTTTTACGCATGAGCTGCTGAAAGCAGTCCTTTATC
Source organism: Ptiloglossa arizonensis (assembly GCF_051014685.1). Taxonomy (NCBI): domain Eukaryota; kingdom Metazoa; phylum Arthropoda; class Insecta; order Hymenoptera; family Colletidae; genus Ptiloglossa; species Ptiloglossa arizonensis. The sequence goes on from NC_135056.1 coordinate 11,476,326, forward strand.
ACCTATTTCCCCTGACCAAGGATTCTCAACCTGTCCCTCTTCGTCTGCGATGTATTACTTCCAACCTTGAACAACTCGAATACGCAACGAGAGAAAATTATTTTCGAAATCCTTCCAGATGGAGTCTCTCCCTGATTCGAAGTCGCGTGAAAACTCCCATAATTAAAAGCAAATTCCTCGTCCGATTCTTCGTTCGGAAGATCCTTCGTTTTTCCAATCCACGTGAAAAGTGGGTTGCAAAATGAAAGCAACGGGAAGATTTCGGAAAATATTTTCCAGAAGACAGATTTTCAAAAGTCGCGCGCGGGACCACGGTTTATCCCCCCGTTTATATTCAATCGCGTCGCGAACAGTAACAACTAAGTCGGGGGGGTGAACGATTATCGAAAACCGGTCGCGGACGTGATAAAACAAACGACGGTGTACAGACGTTCACCCGGTTGCACGAAACAAGCTATATCGGTTTATCGCGGTTCCAGCTGGACGGTGAACGATTTATGTGGCCGTCGTAAAAGTAAACCCCCGGTGCAATTGTGTCAGAAATGAAATGGAAGGGAGCAATTAAATCACTTTGTTCCTTTCAACGACGTACATGTATCTATATATATATATCTATCTATCTATATATACAATATATATATAAATTCGTCCCGTGTACCGTGAAAAGTGCACGGAGGCTCGGGTCTGGTCAGTTTTTACAATACAAGTGGAAAAAAGGATAACGAGGAGGAGACAGATAGCGCGCCGCCACTGACTGGCATACCGGTCCCACCCCGTTTCCTAGCTCCCCACCGTCGTCGTCCCTCGGCCCCCTCCCTCTCTCACCCTCTCACCCCCCCTCCTCCTCATCCTCCACCACGCTTTCGCTAACTCTCGGTCCCTTCAACTCGCCTCATAGAGCCACATTCTCGAGCGATCCATTTCCAGATTAAACACGCGTAAAACTCCACTCTGGTGCGGTACACACAAGAAACTCCTCGTTTCGCTCTGTCCCTCGGCCCGCTTCTATTTCCGTCTCTCGCTCGTTTGCCGCCCTACCGTTCCCCGTGGCCCCCCTCCCCAACCCCCGGGAATACACAGGGTCTTATCTGTCCCGTTTTGCGCATGAGTGCCAGGGGTGGGAGACAAGCTTCAGAAAAAGAGGTACGTTTTCGTCTGCGGGCTCGTTCAAAAACTCGTTGAGGTAAATCCGTCACTCGAAGAAAGAGGTTTTTCGAATCGCCCTTCGGACACGTGACACCGAGTACTCGAGTAGCGGGGGGAGGGGGCGAGAAGAACGAGAAGACGTTTCATAATAAATCAAGCATCGTTACGGTCGGTGATAAGGGCGTTCTTTGTTTCAGGAGAGAGAGAGAGAGTGTGTGTCTGTGTTTGTGTGGGTTCGTTCGTGGGTGAAACGCGAGGAGCGCGATCGAGATCGGTACGGAGAAACATCGAATCGCGAGAGCACGAATTTGTTATTTTCTTCCAGGAGAATTTCCATTGAACGCGCGAGATGGATTCGAGGATTAAACGCACCTTGATTAGGAACGTTTAGGGGAAGTTTGGCGAATGAACAGTTCTTCTGGTAGAGCTTTTAGGATCGATTAAATCGCATCCGAGGGCTACTTTTGGTATTCTGTATCCGAATCTTCCTTGTTCTTTATTTGCGATCTAGGGTAATTTTCAAAGTTATCGTATCGTGTATTGCAAAATTCGTTTTAATTATTGGGGTAATTCCCCCTTAATACTTTGGGATAGTTTTTGATTTTTAGACGTATCTTTATTCAAAAAGAGAGATTTCGATCTGTCAATAGTCCATTCTGTGTATTTGAAATTTAGGTTTCATAAAATTTCGTTGAACTTTTGTATTTCATAGTAATTAAGGTGTCAATAGTCGAGACACGCTGTTTATTTCGATTTTGTCGAGTAAAATCCGATACACGAATAACAGTGGATGAAAATTAATTCAAGCAATAAGTATTTACGTATAATTCGTAGCTAAACAGTTTTCAAGTATTTTAGATCGCCGCTATCTCGAAAGAAATTATTCCCGATCATGCGGGCGATTACTCCCTTTCTAGTTTAGTATACTACTGCATCATCGTTATCGGCGTTCATTCAACATACCCACGTCCCTGGCTTGAATTTACCGGGATCAAGGATTATCCTCCGTGTCCACATTTACCATACCCACTCTGGAAGTACGAGCACGATGAAATTTGAGGAAAACGGAGACAGAGGGGCCGATGCAGTGTTAAACGGAAACACTGTACAGAGTACGAAAGTTGCACCGGCTAAATATAATATGTGCAAGGCAATGCTTCAAGGAAGCGACGATGGACGTCGAAATTCTTCCTGTGTCGAACTACGACATTCTCGTTTTGTTCGAGAAGTCTTCAAAATTTGTTCACTGACTCTCAAATGAATTTTTCAGCTTTAACAAGCTTTCGAATTCTACGTCGAAACAATTTTCAAAATCGATCAGAATTATAAAAGAACATAGCACAACCGTAAACACAAATTATAATACAATGAACAAAGTACATTAACAGAATGTATGCGAAATATAATTGAAGAGGTAGTTTAAATAAAAACCAAAGTAACGGCAAATTTGCACAGCAGTCGCGATATAACAGATAACGTATTAACAAATCGAACAACGTGCAAATCTACCGAAATACGATTTTTTAAATTACAAAACAAACACATAACGGAACCATGAATACAAATTATAATCCAACGAATAATTGTACAAAAAAAAATGCAAATTCACTTTAGCCCATCTAGTGTACCTATGAAAATATACAAGTTCGATTCTATTGGGTTGTTCGGCAAGTGGTTTCGTTTTCCAAAACGGAGAATATAAAATTCAGTAAAATATGTATACACTCTAAAAGAATCGTGTTTCATTTTCACAAAAAAAAAAAAAAAAAAACAAAAACAAAACGACTTTCCGAACAACCCGATGTACAAGTTCCTTTGTAACGTTGTACACGATCGCGGTATAATTTCATCGCAATATCCATCGCTTGCGATAAACCGTTCCGTTTTTCGCGAACGAAATTAAGGAAAAGAACGACCGTGGCCTCCCCACACGCGGCAATTGTATCCCAACGGTGAAACGGAGGAAGAAACACGACTCAATTTGCCTCCACTTTGTTCACACCTCGCAGAATACTCGAACGGAGGTCTCCGCGCGAGCGGAACGAAGGAATTTGACAAAGTTAAATCGAAGTGAAAGCGGGCGGTCCAGGAGAAGAGATAGGAAAGGTGGCGGTGGGACGTGAAAGGGGCGAAGCCGTCGGAGACATTACCGCAAGCGTTTCGTCCCCTCTTTTTCTCGTTCGTTCCTTTCCCTGGCTTCGTCTTTTTCACGCATGGGCCGGTACTCGGCTGGCACGTCAATGCTTTCAGGCGATAAAGTGCTTTTCTTTACGAAACCACCATCCGTCGCACAAGCGCGGCCAATCAGGCGACAATGGATCGTAAATTCGAGCCAATCAGGAGGGAAGCCGAGACGTGACCGCGGCAACGGTGCGATATTGCTTATGAATTATTTAAGCGGCCAGAATAACAATGTCCTCCCTCTGTCTCCTTCCCGTGCGCTTCCACGTTCGCTTCCACGGTGTTCTTCGTCCCGTGCGTAACCACTTCGATCGAGATGCGAAATTATCCGCTCGTTTTCTTTCCAGTTTCCAGCACCGCCGCCCGTTCGCGAATCGTTCGCCACTGACGAACAGTTTATGAAAATCCAAGCGTAGCCCGTACACCCACCCTGGGCCCCGCGATCGTCTTATCGGCTTAAGTGTTTCCGATAACACCGGGGACAAGAAAGCGAACTATGCAATTACCTAGCGGGCTTCGACTTCGATAATCGACAACACACTTTCGAGTTCCCAGCGACGACGGTGCCGGACCACCGGCTGATTCCAAAGTCCCTAACTACTTGCTCCGTGGGAACGTGGACACGCTGTTCGATTCCGCCGCTCCGATCATCGCGCGTCTCGCTCGAAACGGAACGAGAGTACGCGTCGCGATATCGATTCCGCGAGTCCCGTTTCGTTTCAGATCCGCTCCACGGATCCACGCGGAAACTTTTACACGATCGAAAAGTGACTAGGTCGCGGAACCGAAAGGTCGGGAGACCTTTTCGAAAGGGCCTGATCTTCGAGTAAGGATCGTTTACGATCCAACAGGGGTGGGAATGTAAATTTTGTAACGCGGAGAAGTGGAGGGCACCTCGAGCGTGTTTTATCGACACATTGATTATCGGAGTTCGAAGACTAGTTTATTTTTTTTGTATTGTTTTAAGTGGAACTTTTTGTCTCGCAATGTTTGAAATTTGTAGCGCGGGTGACGTTTATTAGCAGGTGAGTTTTGGAAGCGTTTTGCTTTGTTGAAATGATTCTTCGTATTCGGTGAGCAAAGGGATTGAATCGATCAGAATTAATGAAAGTAACTTGGAATTGACATTGGGACTCTCTTCGAGAAAATGTCTTTTCTGTCTTTGAGTTAATCCCTTACTGTACGAGTTTAAAAAATAATTTTTGAAAATTGTAGCTTTAATGTACGTAAATCGGTGCGATTGAGCAACGTTGCACTTCTATTTAAAAGTTTGAACGTTCGAAAGAAAAATGTTATCTTTCGAACCGAGCACCGCCCTGTTGATTAGCTACCCCGTGCAGCGAACCTGCACGATATTGTGATTGTACGTTTGTACCATTGCATTACAAACACGAAATAACCGTTCTTTTCGATACTTTGGCAGAAATTTTGTGCAACCTTGTACGTCACGCTATCCTAAATATGTCCTTACACGTACCTGTACCTTCAACTCTTATTTACCTCCCATTATCGTTCTAAAACTACCGCTAAAACAATTCCTTCCATAATTGTCTTAATATCAATACCATTGCCTTACAAACATGAAATAATTCTTCTAGATACTTTGGTAGAAATTTGGTGCAACCTTGTACGTCACGCTATCCTAAATATGTCCTTACAAGTACCTGTACCTTCAACTCCTATTTACCTTCCATTATCGTTCTAAAACTACCGCTAAAACAATTCCTTCTACAATTATCTCAATATAAATACCATTGCCTTACAAACACGAAATAATTCTTTTCCATACTTTGGTAGAAATTTGTTGTAAGCTTGCAATCATACGCTATCCTAAATATGTCCTTACAAGTACCTGCACCTCCACCTCCTATTTACCTCCCATTATCGTTCTAAAACCACCTCCAAAACAATTCCTCCCCCACTTGTCTCGATATCTCTTACTTGGCAAAACATAATCGAGACGAAACCCCCTAAAAATTTGTCAAACTCGGTTCTGTCGACCACCGAAACGATCCAAGATTCTCCTCTCGGTGAATCCCTCGTAAGACGATAAAGTAACGCTCGACTTCGTTTCCGTAAATTTTGCGCGATGATTTCACGGTCGCTAAAAAAAAGAAAAAAGAAAATGTGTAAGTTATTCTCGCGAATTTTCATCGAGCCGGTTTATCCCCGAGTACACTCACCGGTTACCATCACGATCGCGCGAGAATAACACCGGCGCTCGCGGCGACCATTTATTTCCCCCGTCCCCCACCCCGAGCCACAGTTCCGTCGATCCGCGTATAAATTGATCGCGTTTCCCCGTTTACGTAAGCATTGACCTTTGCCGCGCAGCTCCCTCTCCCTTTCTCCTAGCAGGGAGCAGCCCCTCCTCGGCGTCGAGAAACTCGTTCGTGCCAATCCGTCGCAACTATTCGACAAGTTCACGATTCCGGGGGCAGCTCCTTCTTCCGCGACGGGGGGCTCGCGAGTTCGGTGAAGGGATATTATGCTCGGTTACGGTCTCCTCTCCCCCACCCCCACCCCAGCCCCGTTTCCACACTCCCACCTCCGGCCCCCGTCCGACTGGCAAGCCGCAATTTCAGTTCGGTCTGGTGGACCTCGTTGTCCGTGACACTTTGACGCAACTCCGGACAGAGAACGGTGTCCAGAGGGCGCTTGTGCAAGGCAGTTATGAGTTGCTTAATTGTTTTGTCACTGTTCGTCCCCCTCCCCCCTGCCACGGTCCTCGTACCCGCTTCGTCCCTCGGCAGCTCGAACGGTGCGCGGTGGTGGTTCGCCCTGTTCGTTGGTCGTTCCTTGTCATCGTTGTCGGTGGCTACGGTGTTCGTCGCAGAGAGGGCTGGCTTCGCTTCCTCTCCTTGTCGGTTGTTGCCTCCGTTACGTCCCGGCACTCCTGTCGTAGGAGTTCCTCGAATGCTCGGGATCGTTTCCGGAATAGTACTGGCTTACCCTCTGACAAGTTATCCGTGGGATTCTAACGTTAAGGAAAATCGATACACCGGGACACCATTGTTTGCCTACGGAGATTCGCAGCGATGGACCGCGCGCGGAATAACTGTTGCTTAAGTTATTCACACGCCGACCGTTGGCGAAAGAGAGAAACGACGGGCTGGAGAGGGTTTGGTACTTCGGAAGGGAAATCAATTCGACGCGATATTCCCCACCTCCGGCCCCCCACCCCCACCCACGCCCCGTTCGTTCCTTTTGCTTTCTTGGTTCGCGCGATGCATATTTATGAAGCGTTCGGAATGTTGAAGAAGTCCCGGGTAAGCTCGTAATACGTCTTCGAGGGGTGAAACGGGGGCGGGAGGGAGGGAGGAAGGGGGCCAGGCAGGCGAAGATGGGGGGATTCCTCGAAGTGGCCGAACGGAAGGGAAGTTTTTTTTTTTTTTTTCTTCATAGACGAAGTTAAATTGCAGTTACCAGTATTCTCCCCGTGGTAATCCACTACCGGTGTTACTTTAATCGCGAAATTGTACTTGGTTTCTTCCTACGGCGATCTGTGCTCGTTCCAGCTTTGAACGTAATAATATCGCGTGTATTCTCATGGAGTTCGATGCTCGTGAGTACTTTTATCGTCGATGACGAATCTTTGGCAGGCTCGACCGCTTGCATTTCCACGTACGTGGAACTCCGAAGTCGATGCAACGGTTGTTCGTACGGGTGGTAGCGGAGGATCGGTTCTTCGGGGAGAGGAAATTTCTCTTTCTTCCGGTAACTACGTTTTGGAAGGGAATTGTGAATTTCTTGGCATTTTTCACGATTGAAACGTTTCGAGATGCAAAGAGTAAAGACGAACTTTACGAGTCGGTAACACATCGTGTCGTATAGTTCTGTAGCGGAGAGTCGTAGGGAACGAGCCTGGATGAAAATCGGATTTAGCGATCGGAATTTTTGAAAAAGTTTTTTACGTCGCTCAGGATTTCATATCGCGCAAGCCAATGAATATTTACCAGCGTATTTCACGATCGGGAAGATGGATTTCTTTCACCCCGTGAACCCGAGTGCATTCTTCCGTGCGGTATATGCACTTCTCGAACGAATGAAGCACGATCCGCGAAGAAAAAGTAAAAATCGCGTTATCATCGTCAAATTGTAACGGGCCATTGATGTCAATCGTCGAATAAATTACTGGAACCATGTAAAATGTTAACACGCACCCGTATGGTAATCAGTTTGCAACATAATTCGTCCTCTATTTCGTAAACGTCGGTGATACGACGAAACTGCAACATAACCGAAGTTTTCCATCGTGTAACATTCTTACGTAAATGTAAATACGAAGTGGTGTTTGCATGTACATTTACATAGTAAAGTTATTATTACGTGCCGCATGAATACGCTGCGCACATAGCGGCTCGTTACTCGATACGTCCATAAATAACAGGTTCTTTTTTAGGAAATTAAAGGACGTGCACACCTGACTTGATTTACGATCGATCAGATAGTTCGGAATTTCGTGAAATTCTCAATATCGTTACGCGAACGAGGTCGAAGGGAGACTATAAGAAAATTGTTCCCCCGGCCCTTTCTGAATCCCTATAGGGAACGATATCGCTATCTGAACGAATTATCTACGCATAAATTGTCTAAAAAAAAAAATCGATGTTGCCATTTCATCGATGACGGAGAGTTCCCCTCGAAATCACTTTACATTCTTCGAAGTAATCTCCGAAGCTTGTTTTTGTTATCGTCACTGCGACAGGTCAATCCTGTATCGCTGCAAATTAAATATTCGCATAGTCAACATTCTCTTTCTCTTTTAAGAATTCCAAGATTCAAAATTACACAAAAATCAAATTTACGTAACAATAAATTTGTACCAGCTGTCATTTCCATAAAAGAAAAAATAGACTAGATCGATTACATGCGTTTCATCGGTATCTGATACTAAACGTATTTGTACCAATAGAAATAAATCCAGTATCTAGGACATATGTAGGCATCCCATCGGTAAGTAATAGTTTGAGAAAGACAGGGGATATTGTGAACAGGACCGTAGAAGAAAATTGAAGGAATTAATTATGGAATATTATTTTAGGCGCGGTTGCGACTAAAATCGATCAGTTATTTTTGACGCGCTGCGAAAAGACTTCTCGACCATTGTGCGCTGTCAGCAACGTCGCTGGTCGCTTTTACGAACGAGAGGAAAATGAAAAAGAGGAGAGAGAGAGACAGAGCGTAAAATAAAACGAGCGCCACATTAATTGGTAATTTGTACCGGGTTTTTTAACGTCCGCGATTTACCGAGAGAGACAGACGCTAAAATCTGGACGAGGCTGGAGTAGTGAGATTGGTAGGGGAAGGAGAGGGGGCAGAAAGGAGGAATATTAGGGGTTTCATTAAGACGACGCGGAAACTAGAATAAAGGGTGAAGCAGAAAGCAGAAAGTAGGAGAATCCCGGGAATTCGAGATTTCGAAATCCCGTAAGTGGAAGCCAACTTTATGAATGCTTCTGCAAGGATCGACGCTTTTCATTGCTCCTTAAGAATGATTGCTTTATTTGTCGAAGAAGGGAGCACCGACGGATCAATCGCTACTTCAAGGAAGATTTTCATCAAACTTTAATCTACAGACCTGGCCGGCAATTTCTTAGGCAACCGGATCGACTCTATTTTATATTGCGATTATCGAATTCCAAACGTGTCTTCCAGAACGCTTTAATTGCCGAATTATCGGACAATTATGTCGGGAAAATTGCGCTACGTAAACAACGCGTATCAGTAAACGGAGAATCTTCAAATTTCCTCGTACGAGTTTCCTGGATTTTCACTTCCGTATTAAAGATTTCATTTCTGGGAGAAAACTTGACCCTCACTTTTAAGAACTGTTGGATTTTGAAAGGATCCTCTAATCCTTAATAGATCTTATGTATTACTGAATTATGTATTTACAATATATTTAGCTAGATTAAAAATTTTCGAAGCCTCAATTAATCACAAGTGTCAGCTTCCGTAAAAATAATCATTCTGGAGTTAAGTGTGTTTACAACACGATAGTATTGGACCTCAGTCATTGAACTAATTTAATTATTTTTAATAAAACTACGTTTTGTAGGCCCTCTTGACAAGTCATCTTTGAGAGTTAAACAGTACTTGAACTGTATCTCTACCATTTTCGAAAAATTGTCAGTGTACTTCCTCGCTCATCTACACCCCTACACGAAAATAAAACAAGAACGTTAAACGAATAAAATAGATACTTTGACTTCCATCCCATCAACTTTATTTTATTCTCCGTGTCTTACCCGTTCACGCTAGAAGACAATGATTGGTATAGGGATATTTCCATCTTCTCCTTTTTTTTTTTTATTTTTGAAGCGAGAGTAGGTTATTACAGAGATGAACCACCAGTTTGTTTCGTAGGAAAAAGAAATATCGATGTTGATCGTCCCGTTGTCGACGCTTGACTGACCGACGTTTTGCTTTCGTTGTCTCGTGCACCCGTGACTTGTTTATGTTTGAAAAATTCCTTCGTATTTGCAGAGTGTTTGAGTTATAACACGCTTGGAGCGAAGTCCCGACAATTTGTCACCCGCTGGCGACCTATTTTTTGATTTTTCGCTTTGTTTCAACCCCTCCTGTCCCCATATCCCTGTCGTTTCTCCGCTTTCCATTACTTGCGTGCATAAATAAATCCCCGTTATATCCACTTCGAGGTTGTTTCTGATTTCATTCGACCGTTTTCGAAATTCATCGGCGCGTCTGGACCCCGTGAAACACAACGCTGGTTAGACATTGTCGCGCGCGCATCTCGTAACACCAGGGACGTGCGGTTGCATCCACGTAGCGTTCGTTCCTATAAAAACGAGGCATTCTCGTGAATTTCTTAACGCGATACAATGTACACGGAGAGAATATCGGTATAACCAATATCGTGGAACGCGGTGGAAGCGTCTACGGGATTTCACGAGGTACACCCGGCCACGTGTGGTGTTTAATGTCCATAAAAATGCAATCACGTTTTCAATATTCATACACGCTTTGGAGATTTTGTGGCGAACTTAATCTCACGGTACACCTTCTCGAAGTACTCCTCGTTCGTTCGCCAACGAGAATCTAAGTACAGAAGCGTTGGAGAACGAGTATCTCGGTTTCTTGTTTAGTTAATTTTTGTAACAATTCCCTCTGATATTCGTTTAGGATGATAATTAAAAGTAACTACGGTTAACAACACTTGGTTTTCGCCACGTTGAACGAGCTTTCTTACACGTTTCGTATAAACGATCGTTAAGCACTACAAGCGGGCTTTAACGCGTTTATTAGTCAACGTTTTAACGCTTTATTCGGATGGTTAATTTCTGGTCCGTGTAATTTCAAAAAATGCTAAACAACGCCGCAAGAGGAGCTGGTCATTAATCATTGGTTTTTCCGCCAAAAAGTTGTTTCGGTAGATTATTCTCGTTTTCTCGCACACGCTGCACTTCTTCGTGAGCTTTGAGGACTAGAAATGCAACGTGAGCGCTGGTACTAATGATACTGTACAATTGTTTTCGGAGAAACGTTCATTGTTAACGAGTCTTGCGATACAAACGTGTGTTTGAGTCAATGGAGACGTCAACTTTCATTCACTGTTTACATCGTTACTGTACTTTCTATACCCAAGGATAAAAGAGAACTCATTATTGCACACCCGAGGAATAACGTCGATCGAAAATATGAATTAATCGTTCCTCGATGGTCGAAGTCGAACCCAGTGCGCGTTAAGAGGTTTGGAAAACATCAGTTGTCGTAAAATTCGAGGGAGCTCTTCTCGCCGAATCCGTCTAACGTATTTTTATAATACAATCGAAAACAAAAGAGCCTTAAAATACAGCGTTAATATCCGGCTGGAAGGAAAACGTCGATGACAAGCCAGAGGATTACACGGGGCCATAACGACGTGGCATCGCCAAAATAAGGAACGAGGGAACGTCCCACGGATCCGCGTATCCCACTTTTAATATCTTTTTATTCTGAAAATAGTTAATTAAAATCCGACGTTCCCGGGGCATCGTGAAAAGCGCTCTTCTCGTCCTCTCGTAATATCCATTCCGACTAATCTCCGTTGAAATATCATTGGGCTACTAAACCTTGGCTCTCCTTTCGCCCGTGGAACGTAATGTACACAACAAAGAAGACAAATACACCGATTGGCTGGCACGCCGGTTGTCCGTGACTTTTCAGCGAACGATGGTTATCGGTAACCATTGAAATTATTCAATACGCTTGTCGTTACTATTCGTCGAGCTAGATCCGAACGACAGAGACAATACTTGTAAAAACATCGCCAATGTGATCAATCAGCACGGTTCTTGTATTAGTTTCTTTGGAGGATAGTGTCTCGTTCAAACCTACGAAAACTCAAAGTTCTGTACAGTTTATTAATATCAGAAATACTGTCGATCGAAAGTATCCGTCTGTTTTAGAATCCTAAAGTTGGGCGATATTGAACGTTTTTGTTTCCAGAATACCGTACAATTCACAAATTTCAAACTTTGTACGCACGTTTACCTACGGTTCCTCAATCTGTAGAAATTTGTCACTCTCGTTCTGGTCGTTCCGAAGAAAAATCCAAAACGTCATCCCGTTCGGTGGAAATGACTGTTCTTCGATCTCCGTGGAACTAATCCCCAACTCGTTACTCTCGTACTGTCGTCGTCAGTTCTCGAGAAGTCCGTAGCGGGAAGTTTGTTTAATTTCTCCGAACGGGGTCTCCACGAAGCTTTTCCTCGCCACATGGCGCGCAATTGTATTACAATATCCGAGAAAGAATTCCACCGTGACGTTAAGACGCGCAAAGCTGTCTGATCTGGATCAACGCGTTAATAAAGTCGTCTCGGACACGAGCATCCGTCGTGGACGTATCCTCTCGTTTCCTCGCGAGTTGGTGGTCGTTATCCGTTCGTTTCTCGGCCCTGTCCCCGCGTTTCCTTCGTAAAAAGGGAGTTCATCGGTGTCGGCAGATGCTGGCTGCTAAAACGTTCAGCCGCCGACGCCGCCGCCGCCACCGACGCCGCGATATTGGCTGGCGCCGAATGCCGGTGACGTTGTCGAGAAGATTTCTGACAAGCGTTGTTATTAAAAATTCCCTGCCACCTAGGTGCCGGCTGCGCTCGAGAAAAAAAAAGAAGAAATAACAAAAAAAATGGGAGAAAAAACACACAACAAAATCGAAACAGACGGGCCGTGTGTATCGGAGCCACGCGGGGGGCCGCCGAGAACGCGGAATCGATCGAGGGGTCGATCGATCGATATCGTATCACCGTCTCCGCTGTTAACGACTCTTTTCTCGTTTCTTGATTTTTCATCGGAGTCAAGTCGTTGACGAGAGTTTCGATAACGTTGAAACGAAGCCTTACCAAGCTGCGCGACACGTGTGCTTCGAAAACAAGAATGGAGAAGAAACAAAAAAAAAGAAAATTTCAAACAAACGACCATGTGTATCGAGGCTGCGTGAAATCAATCGGGAGGGTTTCCTCGATTCTGTATTGTATTATATCACTGTGTCCGGTGTTACTGACTCCTTCGCTATTTCTTAATTTTTTTCCGGTACCTTGTCATCGACTAGAGTTTCGATAAATCTCCTTACACACGTGTGTATCGAAATCACGTGGAATCAATCAGAGGACTCCTATCGATACAATAGGTTGTTCGGTAAAACTTAACGAGCAACCTGGTACTATACTAGTATTATCGAACGGAAAAACTTATCGAAGAACCTAGTAGCATCAATGTTTTCGTTCTTAGTGAGTTCTACGACCTAGTACTATACCGTTCGGTAAGTTTCATCGAACGACAAAACTTATCGAAGAACCCAGTAGCATCAATGTTTTCTTTCTTAGTGAGTTCCATGACCTAGTACTATACTGTTCGGTAAGTTTCATCGAACGACAAAGCTTGTCAAACAACCTTGTAGCATCAATATTTCCATTCTTGGTGTTCTTACGGTGTTCGATACTTCTGTTCCGTTTGTTTGCAATTTGTTCGTTTCTCGATATTTCGATCAGTATCGTTGAGAAGAGTTTTAATAAACGTCCTTACCTGGCCGCGCCACACGTGCGCGAAACGCGCGTGGCCATCCACCCGTCCGGTTATAATTACGAATGCACGATGCAGCGGCGTGTTCCCCGCGTACATGCATACGTATTCGCGGCGGGATGTTTTGTTCTAATCAGGCTGACCCAATTACCGGTTTAATTCGTGCCGATAAAGGTATTCGAAATCGAGCGAATACATTATGTATAACTGCATGAACCGGTAATCGCTATTAATTTCTTGATTGACCTTTACCGGCCGGTTCATAATCTCTGTTCTGAGCCGCGACCGTTTGTCGCCCCGGTCGAGGTTCCGAATGCACTTTCTGGGAGGAATGTATGCGCACGGAGATTAAAGTAACGTAAACAATGGCACGAATTTCGCGTCGCGGTGAGTTATTGGCTATTCGTTACCGATCTGCGACCCATATTGTATCGTAATTTCGAGCGTGTACATCGTCATTGACAAACTCGCCGTACTTTATGATATCGTATACTCTGGCGATACTACCGCATACTGTGTCAACGATAGTACACTCGTACTATCGTGCACTGTGTCGATACTGTACGATGTACTGTGTCGATACTACTACCTAGTGTTTCGATACTATGGTACTCTGTGGTGATACTATTGTAAATTGCGCTGACACTGTTGTCTACAGTCTAGCATACTCTTTGCGGATATTGTCGCAGATTGCGTTGACACTGTCGTGCACTGTACTGATACTAGTATACCTTGTACCGATATTATCATAGATAATATGTTGACACTGTCGTGCACTGAGCCAGTACTAGCATACTCTATGCCGATGATGTACACTTCCTTGATAGAGTTGTAAAGTAACATGTAGTGTGTTACCATCGTGTACTATTATGTACATATACAGTAGCATATGAACAGTCGAGCATATAGTACGCTACACTGGTGTTAACATATACCATAGTACGCTACATTACGTTCATACTTTCGCGTGCCATTGTTTCTATAATAGCTCGATATCGCCTCGTATATAGAGAAAAATATTGGACGGAATATAGGGTATATTATACTTGAAATAAATAAAATGAACAAAATGGTATTCTAACGCTATTCGCTGCACGTTGCGTTACGTTGTCCCACGCTAGCTTCTCGACCATCTTTCGCTCGCTACATTCGTCCTAAATCTCCTCCACACACACACACACACACACACACACACACACACACACACACACATTCTCATCGTACTTTGGAAAGTGTCACTCGCATACCTTAGAAATAAACACACGCTCGGTCTCTCCCATACAGTTTCAAACACTTTGCTCCACACACGATTCTCTAACGTCCAGAATGGGTTAGACACACGCGCGCGAGTTAATTTTCCCATATACATTTCCTCACGCTGCATTAATATCGTACGATACTCTCCGTTTTCGCGATTCTTCTTCCGCCATCGTGAGATAAATTCCACCATTACCGTACCAGAGCGTGCTTATCTAAAAGTAGTAACTTTTTACCAAGAATACGAGATAATTTAATAAAATATGGATGACCGAAGTTTTCGGTTTGGAAAGTAACTCGATTCCGAAACGTTATTCAACTCTTTATACGAAAATTACAGGAAAAATTATATTTGCCACGATGTCCCCATTTTACGACCTATTTGTACATTTTATCGACCACCTCTCGTCCCCATTATCATTTTCTTTTCACTCTGTTTGTCCGTTACGTGCATCTTTATGCACGTAAATACTACAATATTTGCATCCTTAAGTAAAATTCGTTATTTTAAGTACATACCTTTCGTAGCATACCTTATTACTACCTACGCTCACAAATACATCCTTCAATCTGCAAACGTCGCGTGCAATGACAAACACTGCCCATTAATCGCAACGTTTCAATTTTCCCATATTAATCGCTATCCCAAATCGTGAAACTGGTCGTTAACGAGAATATTGAACTCATCCCTGTACGAAACACTAGCGAACCGAACATTGAGTACAATTGGTGTCCTAAAATTTCCCCTATCGAAAACCTTCTCTCGTGTTTCTCAGCGTGTCGTACCGATTACGATTACCGAATCACCAGTTCTGTTGAAAAAAATTTGCAACGCGTTCTCGTCGACGCAAAGCGTGCACGAATTTCATTGAAACCGCGAACGTTCCCAGACGTTCTCGCACACTAGTCGTTCTAGATTCCGTCAATGCGGGGGATTCGCTTCCCAAGGCAGCCGTCATGGACGCGTCCCTAAATTTCACCGTTCCCATTTTTTATCCGCGGCGAGCATAAAAGGGCCTTCGCCAACGGTACGCGCGTATCCGGCGCACTTTATACGCGCGCGCGACGCGACCGAACGCCGAGTTCCAGTGAAAATTCTGGCCGGTGCACGTTAAATGATAAAACCGGATTACGCGACGCTCTTGCTCCACCATTTCTCATTCACCGGAGCCTTTCAATCGCGAGAAATTACGGGAACACCCGCTTCCGCTTCCTCGGCTCCGCGAAGCCTTCGCGGAGCCACCGCGCGACCAAAGGGACGAAAAAAAATGGCGGACATCATCGCTCGAAAGGGATCTTCGAGGGTTTGGGCGACTGGAGAGAGAGAGAGAGAGAAAGAAAGAGAGGGAGGAAATGGTGGAGGGAGGGGGGAAACAAAATTGTCCCGCATTCGTTCTCCTTCCCGAAATTGCGAAGGAGCGGGATTTGCGCGAAATGTGATTGGGCCGCGATTAAACGAGATTCGATTTTACGGGTTCTTGACTTCTTCGATTATACGAGGCTTTCATTATCTAATGTATCGCCGGGATTGCACCGATCGCGGTTCCGTGTCGTTGGTTTTCTTGGACAAAATATTTTTCCGGAACGCTGAATACTTTGCGCCGTTGATTCTCTCGAAGGAAACGTTTATTCCCGATACGGATACCTTCCGGGGTTAAATTTGTAAATCGCGTCGCTGAATTTTTTCCTCGTCTAATTGTCCAATCGTATCGATGGGATTGCACAATCGTGATTGCGCGTCGTTGTTTTCTTGGGAAAAATATTTATCCGGGACAGGGACACTTTCTCCGAATTTTTGTCATTTAGACTTTGATTCTCTGATCGTTCAATGTATAGATGCGAACGTACGATCTTGTTTCGTATAACTTTCTCCGTTCTTAATGTTCGTTTGGGAGGAATTTTACTTCGAAAGTAAAATCGTGATACGTTTTTGTACAGCTTTCCGTTTGTTGCGAGAAAAATAATTGCCAAGCACAATTAAAACTAAAATTTCAAAAGTATCAAATATCCCCGCGTGCACACCTCCGACCGCTACTCCTCGCACACTTGTCGCGATGCAACACACGTAGAACCAAGTTGCGGAGAAAAGGTATAAAAAGAATTTCAATATTTTTTCTCGTCGATATTCAATGAATTAAATAACAACGGAAGCGCGTCTACTAATTTCACCGCGGGAGTCGATTGTTCGCCGGATCTTGATTAAAAAATCGGCCGATCGAAGTCCTATTGCACCGAGAACGTCGTCCTATAAATAAAAATTCAAGGGCGGCAATTCACCCGGTGTCGGTTCGGGTATCGTTTTCATTTCCCTCCCCTCCTCCTCTTTTCTCTTTTTTCTTTTTTTTTTGTCCGAGCACAGGCCCGTTACAGTCGACACGCGATGACGACGCGTTCGTCGCGCGCGTGAAATAACGTACATTGGATCGGAGCGGGCAGAGTCCATTTTTATCGCCTATACATCTTGGAACGTGGAACATCGACGGCGGAAAGCGAACGAGGGGACGTGGGGGGCGTCGGGGGCGGCCCGGGTACGCAGCTGGCGCCGAATATTAAAAGCAATCGCTCAGTTCGCACGGTAACTGACCACCCTATCTGCCTGCAGATATAATAAATCCGCAGTCCACGAGTTCCGGTAATATACGGCGTCGTTCGCGGTCCGCGAACGTAACGAATGCATCTTGACGGATCTTGACACACGACGCCGTATGGAACCTTCGCGTTGTAATGCAGTTCTCTCGCGCAACGTTCGTTGCGTGCGAGAACCAGCGCGGGGGGATGTAATCGATTACAATCGATGGAGTTATTAAATGTAGCCCGACAAGATTTACGAGATTCGAGCGACCTCGATGTCGTAGTGTTTTTTTTTTCCTTTTTTTTTTCTCTCCACCCCCTCGGTACTCTCGAAGTGTGGAGATTGGACCGATGCGATATAACGAGCTATCGTTGATATATCTACAGAGTTTCCGAAACCGACTGGATTCGCGATCGTAATAGTCGCGACGGTATCGAATAGCTATATCGCGGAGAAGAAAATTTGAAAACGAGAATTGCGACGAATAGTTTTGGTATAAATAATTTTGTATTTTGTATTGAAATATCTGAATTTTTGAATAATTGCAAGTCTAACGCGAGTGTTAATTTCTTGTACTAGCAAGGTACGAATATTCTTTTGAGGTTTCTTTCATCGAAAGCTTTCGTGGATGATTTTCATAACTTTCTCACTTTGTAAATTTTCTTCAGAGTACTTCGATTCATTGAGATTCCTTTTACGCGATATTGTGACCAACACGGTCCTCGATTGAAGGGAGAAGCTTCTCGATTTGAAAATTTCCACAAATCGAACCTGTTTCGTGCAATTAACCGAAGTACGGAAATAAAAAATTACACGTGTCCCGGGACGTGGTTAGAAATGTTGTTCCTCGATCTTTGTCCGCGTTCTTTGTTCAACGAGTTCAAAAACGAAACTTTCCGTTCCTTTTTGCCCCATTCGATCGTAATCTACTCCGGCAAATAACTTACGTTACATTGGCTTCCCTATATCTTACTGACATCTCGAACTACCCAGGAATGACAGTTGCGAAGGCCATTATGGCCAGTTTCGAGGATACCGAGAAACTTTATAGCCTGGCAAAAACGTCGAAGTTTGTATACTTTCGAGCTCGTCGGGAGAAATCCTATTTTCGGTGTCCCGTGGATACGGGCTGTTATAATCATTGGAAACTACCTCGAGAATCTTCGTTCGTACTTCGCATAACAAGCACTTCGCTCGAATCGTTCTTGGATTTCTCGAGGACAATATCGCCACCGTGTGTCGAACTTCTTTCCGCTTCGACGAGGAAGCTTGAAACGTGTTCGAATTTTTAGGAATCTCGTGTCTACCGAAAGTGGGAGAATAACTTTTACATCTACCGTTCGTCGCGCAACAATTGGTCGATTGTTTCCTTTTTTTTTGTGCTCGCAATGCCAATTACACCGAGAGAAATTGACGCGAATATTGAGATTCGCGAAAACCAATCGCGATGAAAATTGCGAGCTAGATACAGTCTTGTAATCGAGTATTAAACATTTGTCTGCCTCTTGTAGTTTTCAAGTTCCTTAAATGGAAATCGTGCCTTTCCCGTAAGAAATATTATACGAAATACTCGAATAAATTTCTTCGCATTAAACAACGAAATCGAAGTACTGAAAACCACCCTATAACACCACCCTAATTCCATGCATTAAAATATTCATACGCGTTCCTGCGACAATTACAGTCACCTGTGAACTCCAATCGCGACCATAAAACATTATTTAAAACAACGTTAAGAGAAACACCGTTCGAACCCTCGATTTCTCGAAACGTCGTTCGATCCCAAATTTCAAAAGTGTCCTTGTTAACGACGAACGACTGACTCGTGGACATGATCCGATAATCGGGCTAAAGTATCTCGAATGCTCTCCGGTTGCTAGGTTCGAACGTGAGCTTTGCGTCGCAGAGCGTAATAAAAATTTGAAACTTAATCCACGACGGGGCACATATCGTAAAAGAGCAGTTCGCTCGGCGATCCACGTCGAAGACTTAATAACGCTATCGACGTATCGCGACCAAGAGTTAAGAGTTGAGAACGCCGAGCGTAGAAGCCTTCGATACGAGCCTCTCCAGAAATACTCTTTCCTTAGGGCGTAACGTCCCGAAAAGATTTCCCTCGCGTCGATTCCTTCGTTCGTTGCTCCTCCCCACCGCGTCACTACCGCAGAAGCTGTTGCGCCATTTGCGTATTACCCTGGGCGGGGGTTAGGAAAGGGGAGGGGGAGGGGATGGTGGTTCAAGGACAGCGTTATCAGAAGCATCCCGGAACGGTTGATACGAGTTCAATTTTCGCCGAAAGAGAGGGATAACGAAAAGAAAAGAAGCTGTTCCATCCGTAGTCCCCGGTTTTATTGTCTCTGGCCTAGTTTTCAAGCGATGACTGTATTGTCCAGGCCTCTCGCGTGTCTCTCACTCTCTTTCTCCGGCCTACCCCCACACCCGCTCCCACCTTCTGTCTTTCTGTGTCACGTTTTTTTCTCCCTTTGTAAACCTTTTCGATGTCCGATTCCCTTTTAGACGCTTCGCTTCCACCCGTTTCGCGCTCCGTTTCTTTAGTTCCCTCTGGTACCCCCTCCACCGTCGCGAAATCTTCCATTTTCCGTTTTCAGCCGCCGACGTTCCCCGTACCACCGCCCACGTTCACCCCGCACCCCCTGTGCTCGTGTATCCCGCGTTCGTTCGCGGATCCGCGAAATCAGAGCGAAACGGCGCGGCGTGTGCACGCGTGGCGATATAAACGCGAACAATGGGGGAAAAAGCTCGCGGAAAAAACGAGGAGCTCGCAAAAGGGAACAGTCGCGAGAGAGTGAAAAAAAGGTGAGGCGGGGCGGGGCGGGGAGGGGGAGGGGGAGCGGCGGGAAAAAAAAATAACACGGGAGAGGAAAGAAAGAAAGAAAGAAAGAAAGAAAAAAAAAAGGAACCGTGGAACAGGAACGACGGAGCAAAGAGGCAACGTTTCGTCACGAGGCAACGAGAAACGGAAAGCTCGACGGGAAGGGGGGAACGCGGAGCTTTCGAAGGGGGCAGGGGGGTGGAAACGAGCGACAAAGACGGGGCTCGATCAAAGAGTCCGGCGTCGCGCGTGCTGTCGGACAACGACGGAACAATGACGAGCTGCGTCGGGAGGGGCAGTGGAGGCGGTGGAGGCGGTGGAGGCGGTAGAGGTGGCTCTCGGATGTCGAGGAAATTATCCGTTGCGAAATCACCGCGGCGTATTTGCGTTTAATTTGCCGCCCGAATTACGCGAGTGTCCGACACTGGAGGGGGTAACGCGACCGTTATCGCCGAGAGAACGAATCGACGCTCTCTCATAATTTAATAATAATTTTCACCCGCGTTCACGTCCTATCGCCGACCAACGTCAAATACCACGGTATCGATATCCTCGTCCCACCTAATCGACCGTTCTCCGTGTTTCTGTTCTTCGTTCACGTACCCCCGCAACTCCCTCTTGTATCGGTGATCGCGTCTCTCTCTCTCGATACGTTCGTTTCGTACAGCTTTCCTTCGTGCTTGTCTTTTCTTCGACGATGTCGTTCCTCCTCGTGTACAGTGAATCGCGGCCGTGTTGGTACCGACACGAGTTCCGGTGCAATAGAAATAAATTATAAGCGCGGCGTGTTTAAATAGCTAACGAGTGACGGCCGCAGGAAATAGAAGAGGGGCAGCTGGCGAGCAAATAGTTTGGAATTTCGGTATCGCCGTGCACGGTCCGATATCGAAGCGCGATTCACGTGGCGCCCGAATTTAGACGGTATTTGCTTTCGAGCTCGTCATAATTGTTGGATTCCGCGACACGTGATTTCTAAAACGGCGAACACGAGTCTCTTGGCGATCTCGAGGACCGTTAACCGGATCTTATCATTTTTTAGATAATTTTCTTTGGAAAATTTTCGTTGGTTCGAGGAACTGTTACTCGAGTAACGTATACATTCGAAATTGTAATTACTATTGTCAATTCGAGGGAATAGAAAAAGAAACAAAACCGAGGGGGTAAGTAACAGTGGACTGTCTATGGTCGGACACAGTTTACATTCTATACTACTGACGTGCTGTATTTTTTTATACGTCCATTTAATCGATGATTTTTCTACGGAAAGATTATTGAAATTTCGAAGTATTCAAACTAGATCGAAGTTCTCCATCGAATGCGGGCACTTCAAGCGTAAGTGTAACCAGTAAAAATAACTTTAAAAAGTACATCTTTTTAAACAGTCTTCCCGCGCAATTTATTCCCCACTTAGCGCGTCGCGAGAGTGTTTACAAACAGCTAACAGAATGACGTACGATGTGAGAAGCGTTCGTTGTAAATAACCAAGTGAAATCAATTGCACCGGCACAATTCGAAACGACAATTATCGAACCGCTAAAATTGACTATAATTTAGAAACGAACCCGGAGTTTATCGAACCTCATAATTTTGCGTAGCGAATTCGCTCTCGAAATTACGTATCCATTCTATGAAACATGTTACACACAATACGGAAGAATACTCGCGCGGACAAAGTATCGTAGAATTTTCGTCCGATAACCGATAAGATATTCACCGTTGTTTCTATGAAATCGATGGTGGGTTCCGCTTAGAAGTATTTACATCGCGGCAACGGAATAAATCTCTCTGGTGGAATTCCATCGAGAGACCGAACGCTATTCTTACAAACGACGATGTGTACGCAACCAGGGCCCAGCGTGATTTATTCGACGTTCGATCGATATTTGTCTCGCGGATGGTCGAAAGTAAATTAGGCCAGGTAAGTCTACGACCGGTGTTCTCGCGTGATAGGGCTAGCCGCGTGAGCCACGGTGCGAACATAAAAATTGTGGGTTTCCACGGCCGACGTAGCCTACATTTCTTTATGGATACGCCGTGCCGCGGGTGAAACTCATTACTTCGGCGTTTCCCCGCCCGCCAATAAGAGGAGACCTCCTCTCGTCTCGATTAAAATTCAGCGTGCGTGCGGAGACGGGCTCGAGTGAGTTTCCAGCAGCCGAGAAATGTGCGTCATTGACATAAACCGAGGAAAATAGGGGAATACCGGGAACAAACGGATTAAGTTATACGTGAGGAATCTTTGACTGCGGCAACACCGTTTTATATTCGGGCCATCTGCCCCCCGTGGGAAGAGATTGCGCCGCCTCCGGTTCCGACGGGTAACTACCGTGCACCGTGTAGTTTATGCCTCGCGAATGAAATAAAAACAAGGCTAAACGTCGCTTCAACTTCTTTAGATTATTAGCGGCGTAAAAAAAGTTACTTTATAGGACAATCCCGTGGCGATAAAATCGGCGCGCTTGGAGGGGGTGGTGGTGCACCGTTCGCCTTATTTTTGCGACGTATCTCGCGCGTGATGTATCGCAATCTTTCCCTCGTAACACGGAACAGGACGCGTACCTATCGCGCGGATATTCCAAGGGCGGAGAATACCTACGACTTTTTCGCGACGGTGTACACAGGTACGTGTTCGATGTCGTAAATAGATCGGTATAATTGAATTTCGAGCCCTATAAAACGCGAGAAACGTATCTCTTTTCTGGAAAAAAGGGATAAAGTATCGGCGACCCGTTGCATTTCGACGAAACGAAATTTAAGGGCGAGAGAGAGAGATAAAGAGAGAGAGAGAGGGGGAGAGAAAGCTTTCCGTTATCCGAGTGTCGGTTCGCGAATCGAAACAAGGTCAAGCACGGAATATTAAAGGGAGCATTCGGGACAAGCGTTCATTTGCATTCCGTTCGTGATCTAATTCCGTTCGATTCGCCGTTCGAGTTTTGGATTATTCGCGGCTACGTTTGTTTTACATTTGCCAGTGTCGGTCTTTGCCTTCTGTATCGTATCGAAATTGAAATCGAAATCATCGGTGTGGATCGTGGATCGATTTATCGGGCGGTTTCGAGAACGAGAGGGGAAAGAACGCGAACCTCCGTCGCGTCACGTTCGTCTCGTCGACGGTCGAAGAAATGGAAATCGAATGGAACGCGAAGGTCGTGGAAAAATTCAAAGACATCAAAGCACGTCGAAGGTGCATCAATCACGGGCTCCTCGGCCGCTAAAAAGCTTTCAGCTTCCATCGTGCGCGTGGCAAAGCTACTCGAAACTTTCGGAACTGGCGTACCACGCGCCCAGGACAGACGGAATTAGAGAGAGTGGTGGAAAGATCGGAGGGGGTGAAAAACGCGAAGGGAGAAGAACCCTGGGAGGGGTTAGGGAATTGTTCGAGAGTGGGAAAATCTCCCACTTGTAGCTCGCTGATATTTACTCCGATCTTACCGGGACTGTAGTTAAATCTTGAACGACACTCAGACCCTTCTCTCGATCCATCTGTTTCAACCCTCTACCGAACCCGAAGCCCGGAAAAAATCTCCACGCGTAATCGATACCCAAAAATTCGATCCGTGATCGCTGAGTGAAAGTACCCGAGACTCCATTAACCGAAAATTATTCTTCGACTATCGAAAGTCTGATCAATTTATTTTTCCACGAACAAGTGTCACGGTTTAATTTAGAAAATATCTATTGTACGTTACAGTGTATACTTACGTGTAACGTCACACGATAACATATTTACATAAAGTTATCGATAAGTAGTCCTTGTCTCGAGTCTTGTCTCGAACGTTCTTTAGACATTTTTCAAATTTCAATTCAACCCTTGCTCGTAGGAAACTGAAATTATAATTGATCAGTCTTTGTAGCTTCGAAGAAGAATTATCTCTTCAGCGTCGACAAAACGAATCGCAAAGCGCGTTACGGAAATGAATACCAAACGGAACTGTAACAGTTTGGCGAAGGTTGATATTTAATTACAATTGCGGCCCTTTGGACGTTAAAGGGTTATCAGGGCTCTCGAGATACGAGGATTTCATAGACGTTAAAGGACTATGGAGATACAATACGGAACAGAATGAAGAGACAAATTGAAAAGAACGGACGCAAAAGTTTCCCGTTTCGCGAGAAAGCTTTATATTTCCACTTGCGATTTATTTTTACATGGTTCTGGGATTACACAGAGTGTCCTGGAATTTAACCGATCAAACGGTGTCACTCCTTCGACTCGAAATCTGTTGCTCGTTGCGGTAAAAAGTAACAATTCCTTTAGAGCAACCGAGCAAAAGATACTTTCCGATACCACTTCACGTAAAGGAAAATTAATCTCGAGTGAATAGTAAAAATAAATCGCTCGAGCCAAAGTACGAATAACCTTCATTCAAAAGTCGAATCACGCGAAATTGGAATGTTACAAGATCGACAGCCGATACTTAACGTTACGATGTTTATCGATCAAGTCCATTCTGAAGGTGTCCCTTGCCCTTTGCACAGTATTTTGGCGATGGTCAGATGTGACCCTTTTTACCTGCCGCTCGTTTTCACTCACACGTTCGAATGTATTTCACTCACACCTGACTGTATCGTTTCGAAGGTTCTTGGAACGTAACTAAACATCGCTATCGAAGCTATTAACGTAAATTTCCCTCTCCCTCTGGAACGTATCGTCGTTTCCATGGGTCTCGTGTCGCAACACCGTAACGAGAACCATCATTTTCCCGACTGGCGAGCCACGCGTTAGATAGACCTGCGACGAAGCAACGAACCGCGGAGAGAGTCGAAAGAAATTCTTATTTCGTTCCACACGGGGGAACGATCTCCCCGCGATTCAACCGAAGCGTTTGCGAGCGTCCCGACGGACTAGCCGCGACGTTTCGCGTCGCGCGTATCTACAGTCAGCGCCAGGGATCCCCGGTCGGCGCGAATCGCTTGCGCTCGCGGCGCGTTTGAAAGAGGACGCGAAGAATAGTGTCCCAGGATCACTTTTCCAAATGTTACCGATACGAGGTTGGGGTTTTCCACCGCGGCGGTGCTCGTAGAATCGGCCGATCGTCGATCGGGGATAGGTGGCTCTTCCAATTTCCAAGCGCGCGAACCAGATTGAATTTCTATCGTCGTCGTCGTCGTCGTCGTCTTCTTCTCCGCCGTAGTCGACGCCGACGATGGTTGGCGGCCGATCATTTCGCGCGATATCGGGTAACTGGGTTATGTTTGCGAAAATGGCTTCGAGCCTCTCGATTTTTCTCCGTAATGCCGCCCGCCCCTTTCTCTCTTCCCTCGCGATCCATGACTTTGTCTCTCACTTTCTCCCTCTTTCTATTTCTCTCTCACTGGTTTTCTGGTTCCCTCCGTTCTTTCACAAGCGCGATACTCCCGGCCCGGAACCGAACGGAATGAATCGAATAACCGGACCGTCGAAACTAATCTCGTTGATCGATTTGTCGAGCACGATTCACTGTGCGCTGACAAATTTCAATCGACCGGGGACCTATCCTTCTCGACGATCCCGTGTAATGATCGTGGGTTTTGATCGTACGTCTTCCGTAGATTCCGGGCTGTGTTTCGATAAAATTGTGATTCTCGAACGACCAGGAGCACGTCGATCGTGTACATTTTGTATTAGAGGAGGATACCAATGGCGAATCGAAGAATGAGATTTCGGAGTGGGCGGTTTTGCGAACAGCGTTGAGTAAACTGTGAAATTTTATTACGTAAGTTTGATCAATGTGATAGGTATCGCTGAATTATTAAAAATAAGTAAGAAAATTCTGGGAAGTTTATCGTTATTGGTGTTCGTTCAGCGGAATAATTTTTAAGAACTTTCATCTCTCGATTTTTCGCACCTGTTTGAAAGTTTTTAACGAGAAAGGTAACCGAACGCTAAATTATCTAGAACAAAGAAACTTGGAAGTTTAATTACGTTGATTATCGGGCGTATACATTTTCAGGAATTTCTATTTCTCAATTTTGCATATCAGTTTTTCCTCGAGGGAGAGAAATCCAAACATCTGTAACCTAAAACACTCTTGCATTCTATTGGGTTGTTCGGAAAGTAATTTCGTTTACTAAAATATAGAATATATAATTTAATGAAACGTTTATACACTCTAAAAGAATCGTGTTCCATTTTCACCGAAAAAAAAACGAAATGACTCTCCGAACGCAATAATTTAATACGATTCCGTCATCAACTGCAACCTCCTTTCGCTCTATTACATTAGCTCCGCATGAAATTTACAAATGCACGTCCCAAGGAAATTTCCAATTTAATTCAACCGCGCGATATTATCCATCGACGAGACAGCTTTTCGCTAGGTGTTCTCTCGAGCCGAGTCCTGAACCCCGAACACGCAAAGCGTTCCAAAATGGATCGAACACTTTCAGAAATTGACTGCTTAGTAACTCGCTTTGTTCCGTGGGAAAAAAAAGTTAGAAAAATTGCGGAAACGAATCATCCCGTTCTCGAGAAACGGGGCGAGCCAGAAAGAGTGCAAGAGGCAGAGATATAGCTAGAAAGAGGGACAGAGATAGAGATATAGCTAGAAAAAGAGAGAGAGAGAGACAGAAATAGAGAGATAGAGAGAAAGGGTGAGAAGAGTCGCGGTGTCGGCGGAGGAAGACGAAAACTGAAAGTCTTTCTCCACCCTCGTCGTTGTAGCTGTCGACGTCGGGGCCGCTTGACGTCCTCCAGGGCGTCCGGGGGCGTGCGAGCGACCGGTGTGAACTTTGCCGTAGGGGATTATGCAAACGGGGTGGTTCGCGGGAGCAGAGAACAGGAAAGGGAGAAAACACAGGAGAGGAACGTCGTCGACGTTCGTTGGTGCGGATGGCGACGGTGGCGGTGGATGGAGGCGGGTTTTCTTGCTTGTCATTACCACGTTCGTGGCTTCCGTTACCCCTCGAGCTACGTTTTCTCTTGCCTGTCGCGGAACGAGCACTCGCGAAGAAGCTGAACCACGCCGCCGTCACGTTCTCCCTATCAGAGAATCATCCTCAAAGGTGTGTTTCGGTTAAACAGCGGTTCGCTTTGATATCGACAGTGGGACGAATTGTGATTTATGATCGGGCGCGACGACCGGAAGTCCGTGTGGTCGTTGGCCTACTTCGGCGCCGCGGCTCGCGATATTAACCAAGCCCCGGGGACGAATTATTTTTCTTCAAACGAATCAAAATTCAAACCGACTACGACCAAACGACCGACATCTGTCCAACTTTCGACCGTCTCGGTTTATCACCGGGGACGTTTTAATTACGAATATTCCCTCGCAATTTTTTAACGCCCCTGTAATTAAGGGAGATTGAAAATTGAAGAGGGACGTCGTCGATGTTTCGGAAGAGGTTGAACATTTTTAACGGGACGTCGAGTTACGACAATCGGTGCGACCGTTGTCGATTTACAACGTTCGTATATATACTTTTTCAACGGATTATTGTGCAATCAATTGTGAATACTTTTTACGCTTAAAGGAAGGAAAGGTTCGTGTCGTTTATTGAATTTTGTGTATTTTAGGACATCGAGTGAGACATTCGTCCTTCACCTTTTTGGTGTGCAATTTTCAAGATCTCTTTTGGCATTAATATATTTTATTTGAAATTATACCCTGTGTATCGCTGGACGAAGGGAACTGTATTATGCTACGAAATGAATTCGCTTTTCAAAAAGTTACGCTATAATTACGAGCGTATTTTCTTTTTTTTTACCCGACCTTCGTTCTTAAATCTCGATTTGATCAAAACGTTGAGAAAGAAACGTACGGTCGTAATTATTCTGGAAAGTCTAGTAAAAATGTTATTCTTCGCACATTGGCAATAATATTACGGAACAACAAAAGGTTTGTTTTAATTTTGTAAGAATTGTAACAGTTTTAATATACAGTCGACAAATTGGTCCAGCGATAAAGAAGATCTAGTGTTTAATTTTCACAATATTCATGGTCGATTGTGAACGAAAAGAATATTATTAGAATATTAATTTACTTGTTCAAAATTCCATTGATTGATTACATACTTCTCAATTCCATTAATTTCTATTTCCTACAAGAAGAAAGCGTTCCAATTTTTCGTTTACAAATCTAATCCTTCACCTTGGAAATTTACCAACTTATATATTTTTAACTCGATCGACCTTCACTATTTCGATACACACTGCCACGAATAAAAGCAAAGCGACGTCTGACCGTTGTTCCCACAAATTTCAAAATTAATTAAGGATGCCCTCGAGCAAATAATACCGTCGTTTCTAATAAGCATTCATCGAATCGTCGAGGGTGTCTAATTGTAAGAGATGAAATACATTTCGGAGTCTGCCACCGCTGCGTTCAACTGTGCCCGTACATTTCGTTTATTAAGGCTCAACGTTGAAAGATGAAGCGTCTTTTAACGATTCGGATTACCGAGAAGACATTCATCTTAATTACGTCGTTGTGTCGGAACGTCGAAAGGCGTTTCGAAGGATTGCAACGAAAACCAGCGTTTATTCGGTAGCGAAACGACCAGCTCCATAGATCTCGCGAATAAAACGTGGATTTTCCGAGGATCGATACTGATCATTTTCGTTGAAAATTGACACAATCGATCTGTTACGGAAGGAAGATCGTCATAAATCATTCCGCGGATCTAACGACTCTATTGACAGATAAGCTCTCGGTGCATCTGCATCTCGATAGAAGTGTCTGGGAAACGAGCTACATTAAACACAGATAAGGAGAACATCGTTCACCAACGGGAACGAAATAGACAATGTTTATTAACGCGTCGTAAGCTCTTAGGAGATAAAGCTTAAATAGTTTCAAAGGTGCAATATTCTGCAATAATACGGAGCGCCGGCATTCCAGCTTCGTCTCCGTTGACACAAATTTACAGTCTGTTTATCATAATTGTTACAAGAAATTAACGAACTACCGTCGACGAGGAACGTGAATTACGCGGCAACTTATCCCGCATCGCGATACGAGGGAAGTGTACTTAATTCCGAGGATATCTTCGCAACTGAATGACAATATTTATTTACGCGACGAGGTAGCCATCGATGGGGATCCGAGTCGGTTGTTGTTTTGCGGATATAAAAATTGATTTCGTTCTCAGATGGAACCGTGAGATTGCGAAACGCAGCAAATATTTTCAATGCCGGTTGCGATCCAGAAAAATACATCGTAAGAAGTTGATACGATAAAAAATCTCCTAGCTCCGCGTCTTGTGCCGGGCGATAAAAACAAGAAAACTGACCCACTTTTAGAAATGCGACGAGGAACTCGGCCTCGATAAAAAGTCGCCGAATCAGCGCCCTCGACGATTGGTCGGAAATTAAATGTTTAATGTATGCCTCCAGCTATTATTGAACTGCAGCGGTGCATATAAACGATGATAGTTGAATACTTCCAACGGCGTATAAACGGGGGACGGATGCTTTTTAATTTAAATTTATAGGGGATCGAAATACACAATACGACTCGCTCGGTTATTTTTCAACAACGCACGGAGCAAACGACGTAGTCAAAGAAATAAGCCGACTGTAATGCAAATTGAAAATTCTCTCAAGTTTATAGTATTTGAATTTTCGTGGTAGAGAACTTGACCCACGTTGCTCGCTCCCGATACAAAATGCCGGGTGATAATAAAAATACGGGTGGGAATGAAAAAAAAAATATCTGGTCGCGGTAAATAAATTCATTCTGGGAATACCCTGACAAATACGTGTACGTCAAAAACGAAGTTTTAGATTGCAGAATGGTAAATGACATTTTCATGGCACGAGGAATTTGCATGTTGCGACTAGATCCGTAGTTATGGAACACCATTTGCCTAAAATCGTTAACCATTTGCACAGTGTCGTGTCAACGTTCTTTATCTCACCACCCCCGCACCCCTCTACCACTACGTCGAATTATTATCACAGACTGTATACAACGCATAAATTCTGTTCCTTCGATTCCGGAATAAAAAAATTAACCGACGAAAAATTGTGAACCGATTCACAATAAGTGTAACGACTTTGAGTGTCTGCAAAGTTTCGGATATTGATCTTCGCTCGTTTCCTGTGAAAAAATTCTTGAAAATCTCGCAATTTTCAGAGGTCCAAACCAGAATACGCCCTTAAGTACCATAATTTAATTATTTCGCTCGATCAGGATCGCAACGATAATTGCAAGAAAAGAGGTGCACTTTCGTTAGTTTTACGAGCAATTTTCGCCGGGTCATTTACTTTTTTATTATGATGACGTTTCAGCTTAACGCAAGAAGTCTTCTCCGGGTGTGACGAAAATAATTATTTCATAAAAACATTCTCCGAGTGTATACCCAAACGTATCGCTGTATTTCTATCACAAAAGTGCACTCGAGTGCGAAAAAATTGAACAAATACGATCATTCATCCAAGAAATTTTCCTTTTCTAAATACCTTATCAAATAATCACGTTCGACATATTCGACGGAAACGTTCTCTCGTCGGACTTCAACTTTCAACGAATCGATATCCAATATACAAAGATCGAAGGTTACCCCATACGTTTGTCATTTGTATATTCGAATACTTTCGTAAAATAATTTTCGAAACCATTCACGTTGGATGCAAACGGTACGGTAAATACTAAACTGAATTGTAGAAATCGGCTCGTTTACTTTCCGTAAGTGGTAAGAAACCAATTACTATTCGTGGTGTAGGCGAGCCGGTCATGTCGCACGCACCGAAAATGTGCAAGTTCGTTGGACGACTAGCGTGTCTCCCCAGTTCTCGAAGATTTCCCAAGGAAAGCAGTCGAAGTTTAAACTTCTCGAATGGCTGGCTGGCTGCTCGGTGAAACGACGCCCCTGCGGTCACGTACGTTTCCGCGTAGCTTCACGCACGTAAGTTTCGTAGTAAGGTCACGAGGGAAGTCGGCTCGAACATTCGGGGGCGGCTCGATTTCGCGCCGAAAATTTACGTCGCGACTGCGCTGGGAATTCCACGGCTCCGAGACGATTTCTACGTTGAGTTTTCTGCTTTTTAGCCACGTAGGGAGCCACACGAGGTTACAACGTCCCTCGTCCCTGTGACCGAACCTAAACGAGAACAGGGTAGGCGGACAAAGAAGAGATTTCGGTCCGGTCGACCGATACCGATTGCTGCTCGTGAGATCTCCCTCGTTTCGCAGACCCTTCGCGGCTCCATTCAGAGTTTTCGAGCGACTACTTTTTTATTACTCGGTAATTAATTGTAATGGGAGTTCCAACTGGGAAAACAGACGGTGGCTCCGTTCGTTCCATTTCCACCCCCTGTCGCGTTTCCCTCTTGGTTTTCCACTTCTGTTTAACCTTTACCTACATCTGTTGTCCTACAACGCTCGTTACCGCTGGTCGATTCGGTAGGATGTTACTTGCATCTTGGAAAGTTGATTCAGGCGAGGATTTACGTCGAGCAAGCTCTCCTAGTGTCGATATATTCAAGCTGTTCTGATTCGAGTGTTGTTTCTTTTTCTTTTTTTTTTTTCACGTAAAGTGGGATGAGATTTCGATACGAGACGGTTAGAAGGTAATTTTGGAAGGTGAGAAAAGGTTTTACTTGTGCGGGGATAGTACAAATTTTTGGAGCATCTGTTGGTGATTTGATCTTTCTTTCTACAATGTTTTTCGAATGGAACGAATTCGGAGTACGGCGATTGTATAATTCTTTTTCTTTGGAGCGATGTTTTTCGAATGGAGTTGTACAATATTTTTTTTTAGACGAATTAGACCATTGAAAAAGCTTCAGAATTCCAAACACGCGCACAACTATGGGCGTAACGTCGGAGTGCGGAATAGAGCCGGTCGAATACTCCAAATATTCGGGTACTCGTAATTCCAGCCTCGTAAAACTCAGTTTATCGAGCCGTGACGAGTTTTCGATTATTTAAATAATATTTGAAATAGCTGCGAAAAAAAAAAAAGAAAAAAATGGCTCTCCGCGCCCAAATTTTTGGAGCTAACGGCGAAATTCGTCGACTCGAAATGTTCGAGTATTCGGATCGATTGCAATATTCTGTTCGAGTACTCGAAACGGTTCTGCTATACGATTTCAATGGCCAACCACATATTTCCACTATATACTTCACTATACCACTTATCTCTACTTTGTGCGAGGTTCAATGGCTGACTGCATACTGCGTTATACTACTTATCTCTACTTCGTGCGAAAGAAACGAAAGACTACCGATTTTTTACGAATAAAATTAATCTTGAGGCCGCAGCAATTATTAAATTACGTTATCACGTTCGTACGAACTTTTCATTGTTTCCAACGATGTTTTTATACGGAATTAATTTTTTTTAAATTTATTCGCGATCGTTATACGTTAGTAAGATACGATATTTAATTGCTCAAATATTTTTCACTGAAACGTATAGTAAATAGTAGAATATATAGAACAAGGGTTGAGATTTTCTTTATTTTCAATCGATATAATTAATTGAAGTTCAAAAAGTTTCTATGTACGCAATTTAAACAATTTCGAGGCTTGTTTACCTTTCATCTTTGGAATTATATATCGTATTATTAATATGACTGTCTCTCTTTCTGTTACAGATCGACCCGAAAGTAGCGTTTCCAAGGAGAACACATC
Source organism: Ptiloglossa arizonensis (assembly GCF_051014685.1). Taxonomy (NCBI): domain Eukaryota; kingdom Metazoa; phylum Arthropoda; class Insecta; order Hymenoptera; family Colletidae; genus Ptiloglossa; species Ptiloglossa arizonensis. The sequence continues at coordinate 11,508,895 of NC_135056.1, forward strand.
CAAAGGTAAGCAAAAATTCATACCGAGTTATCAAATCGATAGAAATAATTCTATTCATTAACCTTTCATAATTTTTTATGGAAGTTGCAAATAAAATTGAAAAGAATTATTTTATAATAGATGAAAAGCGTGTCGTTAGTCCACAATGACGTTTATGTAAACGAAGAATACATATATCGCAGTTCTGCAACATTGTCGACTTACAATCTTTGCACAGTAGTCACAAGTACTATTATTGCACCCTCCTAGAATTTTAACTGCTTCTAATCCGATTCATTGACAACTTCCAATCTCCAATCTCCTTCTTCAAACTAAGAAACACCATTAATGAAAGAAACAGTAAACTTCAAACAGCCCCCAATGACATTTATGTAAACGAAAACTACACATATCACAGTTCTGCAACATTGACAACATACAATCTTCGCACAGTACTTCCAAGTACTATCATTGTACCCTCCTAGAATTTTAAAAACGACTAATCCGATTCGTTGACAACTTCCAATCCCCAATCTCCTCCTTCTTCTAAGAAACACCATTAATGAAAGAAACAGTAAACTTCAAACAACCCCCAATGACATTTATGTAAACGAAAACTACACATATCACAGTTCTGCAACATTGACAACATACAATCTTCGCACAGTACTTCCAAGTACTATCATTGTACCCTCCTAGAATTTTAAAAACGACTAATCCGATTCGTTGACAACTTCCAATCCCCAATCTCCTTCTTCAAACTGAGAAACACCATTAATAAAAAAAAGAGCAACGAAACCTCGGAACAAGGAACCCGTTTCGTTGGCGGGACGAGATCGATCGGTTGCGATTAATTTCGAAACCCGAAATTATTTTCCTGGCCTCCCGGTATACTCCGCTCGGTGAGTAACGGCCGAAACTCTCTGCCCCGCGAAGAATGGTACGTAGAGGGGACCGTGACGAAACGGGGTAGAGGCAGAGTGCAACGACGAGGGTGAATCGACAGGGTCGAGCGTGTATTCCGTGAACAGTGGTGGGGACAGTGGGAACGGAGCGGGGAGGCGAGAGAAATTTGCGCGGCTTAATAATATAAATGCCAGGCACGCGAATTACCGGCGAGTGACTGAATTGCGCTAATTTTAATTGTACCCTTTCCCTTCTTCCTCTTCCGTGGACCCTAACCAACGTCCTCCTCTGCGCTCGATGCTCCGTCGATCCCGTTCCGGGCGTTTCAACGGGTTCGCTCTCTTTTCAACGAGCTCGTGTCCCGTGTTCGTCTGCGCGCGGCGCTTGTTGCGACATTTCTGCAGTTCTTTTTTTTTTTTTTGCCTTTTTCTCCTCCTCTATTTTCTTTTTTTTTTGCAAAAGCTCGAGCGGGGAAGGGAGAGGGGTCAGCGGCCGGCGGCAATTTTATTTCATTCCGTCGTCGAGAGCCCGGAAGCGCATAAATTATGACACGAGAGCGGGGAAATCACGATTCACCGCCGCCGCCGCCGGTAATCACGTATCTGGGGTATTAACGAGCCGCACGTTCGATCGGCCGAATTGCCGCGATGAAAATTTTGTTATTTCAGTTTCAAAGACCTATCTACAACGGGGCCCCCAATTTGCGCTATTATTCGATAGGAGAGAGCCGAGTGGCAATTTCGTTGTCCCTGATGGAAAATGATGTATCGAGAAGATCGGTTGTTTAACCTTCGACCGTTGGGAATTAAACACCGACGGTGTAATAAAATTTAATAGCGGAGTAGAATGATGCATCATAGAGTGTTGTACATGTTGCGTTTGCTGGGAGGGAAATTTGAATTTTTGGGGTTAGTATGCGAAGTAGTACAAGAATAGGCACCAATAGTAGGGAAGAAAATATTGTAATGGGCTAAGGACGAACCATGATTTCCTATAATTTCGTCCTTGATGAATACAGAGCCTTATTGCACACCATGTAACAAACCTCTAATAATCATCTCGTATACGAATATAGGAAATTTGAGCAAGTCAGACTAAGTTGCAATGTAAAACCAAAAAGAGCTCTTATTTGTAGGGATCATATGGAAAACACAATTGCATTTCTGAAGGACACCAATTTCTTTTGTAAAATTTAAAATAATCGATTCTCTCGTCACTAATGATCTAGATGTTGTTGCGACATTAAAAAAAGGCAAGAAGAAGAGAAGACTATGTAGAAGAATAATTAATAATTAATTTACAAATCGACGGTTACAGTTGGGTAGTGTATTGGTTATTTGTCGAGCTATTGTTATCAAACCCGAGTGTTTTACAAGAACCGAATTATAGTTTTCGTTTTTGGTAATATCTTGCTGCAAATTTGTCCCGTGATGTTTTCTGAATGAAATAGCGATATATTTATTTTTATTCTTGAATAAATGAAGATTGATCGGCTATCGGAAACCGATATTAATTTCCTGTATTTTTAGCGCGCGTTATTATTTCAAAATAATTATTCAAATCGTTGACAATTTATTTCTAATTACATATTTCAGCCCATGATTTTCCTACTCGTGGGGAGAAATGATAAATCGTATTTTTGTCTCCTTTTCGGAAATTTTCGCGAAAGAAAATGTTGTTCTAAAAACACAATTAAATAGGTATCATCGCGATCGGAACGGTGTTCATCGTTGCGACAGCTTGGCGTAATACAAAACTTCTGAATTATTTAGAGGGAATGTGATAACACTTTCAATAATTCATCGGTGAATTTTCATTTTAAATTAACCGTTATATATTTATAAACCTGCATTTATTTTTATTGCGACGGTTTATATTTAACGTTGATCATGTCACCGTACGCTTCGTAAACGTAGCTTCGTTAAGTACTCGTCTTGCACGAATGATCCGTGAGAAGTCTCTAAATACGTACAGATAATTTATGTCAAATTGTACATACTAATCGTTCTTTCTCGATTAAGAAAACGTTCAAAAATATATCTAATATACGTCGTAATTTTCGTCTACGTAGACGCCACGAATAAATTATAGCGATTTGCATACTTCGGATTCAAGAACTGAAATCACAAGATAATTTCATTTCGTGTACTCCAAATAACACGGTACAGCTTAGCTAGTTCTCTCAAGCTTTTTCAATTATGCATGCTTACATTGCACGGTTCTCTAGACCTTCGTATCCTGTACGATTCTCAAAAATTTAACAACCACGTTTCAACGAAAATCTCTCCCAACACACGTCCAACAATATACATACGCTAGATTGTCATCCAGACAGTGTAAAGTTGTTGAGGTATACAAATTTCACGAAACAATCAAAGAAATTGGTATCATTAGCTAGTCATTGGAATTTATTTCGATAAAGTTGAAAAAATTGTAATTGAGTCGTCACTTACCAATTAGTAAATTTTTTCATTAATTTTCGCATAACTCTTCCCGTTGTTATATCCACTCGGTGCACAAGAGAAACAAATTCTCTTCATTGCTTCCTAATAGAAAACATATGGACAAAAATTACGATAAAAATGCTTCTGTACTTCACTAATTAGCTTCCTCGTACAAAATCCGCTTCTAGCTAATCTTTTTCATCGTGGACGGATTTTTGAAAGTAACAATTCTAAAGGCGATGAGACAGTAAAAGTAGTAAGCAATTAAATAAAAAAGGTTGATATAAATCCTCTTTGTTTGATGCAACACCTAGTTAGAGAATTATAGAAATTCAAAGGACAATAAGAAAGTAAAAGTAGTAAGCAATTAAATCAAATATATTCTTACAAATCCTCTTTATTCCATGTAATACCTAGCTAAAGAGTGGTAGAAATTGAAGGGAGAATGAGAAAGTAAAAATAGTGAACAATTAATTAAAATATGTTGTTACAAATATGTTGTACCCCCTCCAAGGTGACTTTACCAACGAAGAATATTTCAATCAAATGATATTTTTAGCCATTATTTATACTAGGACATTTTTAATAATTGTTCAAACCATGGGTCTACTGCAATTGCTAATAATTATGATAAATGAATATCAAGATATTGCGAAATTTGTGAAGACGAACAATTACAGTGAATGTTTGTTCCTAAATGCGATTGTTATTAAAATTTCCGCATGTTCCAAATATTAATGTTACATTATGTACCTTATTTATTCATCGACCGAAAGAATATTCGTTTACAGGGGTTCAACACGATGATTTTTCTACTTCGAAAAGTAATTACTTAAATTTCGACCCTTTCAGTTAAAAAAAAGCAACTTCTACCCGTATCATATAACTTATAAAAATTGAACAAACGTGAAATTAACGTATCTAGTAAGAAATCATTACTTTCAATGCTTAAAACACTTATTTAAAAAATATATCAGTAATCACAGTGTACTTCATAATTCCTTCGAAATTAATTTCCGCAACCTAATTAATCGTTCATATTGCATAAATAATACAAACACTGTAACTTTAATCTCACGGAAAATGCGTAAACATTCACAAAAATCGCACTTCGGAATAAAAACGCATCGAAACCGTTGGACTTCATAAATTTCGTCATATCCCGATCTTATTTATCGCAATTACTAACAATCCTCATCGGACAATAATTCAATAAATTCTCGACAATGTCTTATTCTAAATAATACGTTCAAATACCATTTTACCTGAACATCTTCGTTTCGCCGAGCAACGTTCCAATTAAATGAAACAAAACCGATGAAACTGTAAATCTGTGACGTCGCACCTTCTCGAAAGTGTAAACAAACCCCGAAATAATGAATAACTCCGAAAAAAAAACCAAAACCGAGTATCGAAGAAGATACTAATCGCTTCTTCGGAAAAGTCGTCGAAGCCAGTTTTTCGATGATGTGCGCTCGAGCCGCGCGGAAACGGCGCGCGCGTATTCGAAATAAAATAACGAGCATTAATCGCGAGATGGAAGTAACATATTTCGCCTGAGCGCTCGGGGCAGCTGGAACGGGCGGTGCAATTTTCATAAAATGGCGGTGGCTGCGCTGGCCTCGACCATCCCCGTTCCAACCCCCGTCTCTTCTCCGCCGCCCGTTATACCAACGTCCCTCTTCGTCCGCCCCGCGGAGAGCTCGTTCGAAAAAGTAATACGAATGCACGCGTTCCGTTTCGAATTCGGGATCGGTGCCAGGAACTCCGCTCGGCCGCGCGCACGATACGATACCGGCACGTCTGGCGCGATCCGCGCCGCGATAACTCGACGCTGTAATAGATGTCATCGTATAGCCATTCTTAAGAGAATTCCTTTCGCATCGATATCGAACGCATCCGTTCGACCTGTACGCGAAACCGGGCGTACGAATCGTCGATTACGTTCCAACGATGATAATCGCCACCGGGACGAGCTCACCGGTGGCTTCGATCCGCGCTGAACGGTACCAGCTTTACGTCCTTTTCGTTAAATTAGATTGGAGAGCGTTCAAAGAGTCGCTACCACGGATTAGGGGAAGCGCTATCTGTAATTGGGGTCTTTTACCGAACCACCGACCGTCGAGGAATTCCTCCGCGTATTCCGTGTATCGACGTTTACAGAGACCGTCGAGCCACAATTTTGTTTAACAGTGGCCGAACGACCTTCCCTCCGCGTGGAAAATCGTCTTTCGTTATTTTCCTACCGCGAGTTCAAAGGAATCGTGATCGTCCTCGCACCGACTCGATCTTCACGGGATTTTTTTGCCACGGGACAACCTCTCGATGCTGCGTTCCTACCACGTTCAATTTCACGAACGAAATTACGACGACGGTTGCGCGAAACGATAAAAATCCTCGTCTCGCGTTTCCTTCGCGGGAAGTACCGTCAGTCAATGGTTCTGGTTATTAGCGGATACGTGAATAGACAAACGAGGAACAATGCAACGTACATATTCCAAATCTTGAGACAAGCTCGCTCGTTTCCATTCATCTATTTTCTCGTCGTTGCGTACTTTCGATACACACCTTTCGATGCTAGCAGAGAATTTCGACGACGATAAAAATTCTATCGCAATAGAGCTGAATTCTATCGCAACTGATCCATTTTCTCTCGTTCAAAATGTACCCGGTACATCTACACTTGATTTCCAAGTGAAAAAAAAATGTTTGAAGAGATCATCGTTCGATTCGTTTACAAATTTCGCGTTCACGCGTATGGTTCAACGTTCCTTACGTTCACCGATAGGTAGGCGTTGACGAGACTTTACGGTCCCTTATTGTAATAAAAAATGTTTCCAACCGGCCGTCGTAAATCCCGTTTCTCTCGGGCGGTTGTAAACGGCCGTTGATACGCCGGGAAACGCGACTTTGACGTTTATTTAGAACCCGGTGCTCCAATTTCGCTACGGGGGACGCACGTACACCGTAGTGAACTTTGCCGCGGTGACTATCGCGCGTCTTTAATCCCTCAACGGAGCCGGAGATTCGAGCGTCAAAAGTTCGTCAACCCCCGAAACACATGTTAGACCCCGATGAACTTTAAGGTAGAAAATGGCTGCGCCGCAAAGTTCATTGAAATGTCACCGAGTGTCCCTACGCCACGGCCCCGTCGTAACAACCTCCTCGAGACCGCGTGCCGGAAGCGCTTTGTTACCGCACTTCCGGGCTAGCGGAAATGGCGCAATGCGCTTCCGACATGGTGGAAAAGTAGCGACAGTCATTACCGAGTCCTCCAGGAACGCCTCAACGTCCCCTTTCTCTTCGGTTACTTTTCTTCGTATTCCTTCTTTGGCCTATTGTCTATCGCGTTGAATGCACGCGAGCGAAAAAAAAAGGAAAAAAAATGCCGCGGGAAGGAAATCGGAGCGGAGACGGGAATTGAATAAGAAAAATATATTTTGGTACGTTCGATACCCGCCGTGTGTTCAACGACGCGAATTAATAAAATGGAGAAAGTCGCGCGGGACGGGGTCGATCCAAATCGGTGTACACGGGTCGAGTAACGTTAACAAACCGGCGCCGGACGATTCCTCGCGAACGAGTGAGAAACGAAGGATGGAATTCGATTCTTTGGTGCTAAGTTTAGTTCGCGAGAAAATCGAGCTCGAGATTTCACCGCGCGAGCGATGCGGTTAACGGAGGGAGGGTCTGGAGTGATCCTCGGGTGTTGAAATTTGGTACCAGGGTTTTTTCGTTCGTTGGAAAAATAATAAAAGTGTTGGGAATGAAATTCGGCCGAGCTATAGATCTTTATTTCTAGGGTTTCCAAATGCGTTTACACACCGAGAGTCGCGATGCAACGACAGTAGACGAGAAGTAGATAAGTGTGGACGAATCGTGGTAAAAAAATCAAGACGCGTGGATCTTAGAGCGGGAGTTTTATTCTTAAACCATATTTTGCATTATTATTACCAAAGAAGTGTGTTTCGGAATCTATCAGAATGCCTAACATCCTCTACAACTGATAGCCAAGTTACGAATCGATGCTCGAAACAATTATACAACGAGAAGATATCCAACGTTCCACCATGTACTTTAACATTCAAAGTTACACGACGTACGATGGAATTCTTGTCGAAGTGTGTTATTTCCCAGTAGACACCGGTGAGAAGTTTTAATTCGTGTCCGTAACCGACCATCGAACATCCAAGCATCGAACAGCCAAGCACCGAACATCGAAGCACCGAGTCGGCGTTGGAAATTCGAGAAGCAGCGACGCGATAAGGGAAAAAATACATGGTGCGCGAAACAAGGGCGCCGTTATCGGTCGCGCGACCCGAGCCGCTCTGGAACCGATGCTAGGGTTAGCTTCGGCGAGGGGTATGGAAACGTCGAGCGAGAGCTAGCGCGGCGCCTAAAGCGTAATCGGCGTCGATGCCTGCGCGTCGCCCCCCTCAACCAACGGGGGGACGACGACGGTGGGTACGGGTATAGCAATAGCGTCAGCATAATATCCACTTGTTACCGGAGTAGCGATACGTACATATAGAGAGACAGGCGTATATACGCGGGACATTATTCAGACCGCCGTTACCTCGAAAACGTGGGGCGTTGAGAGCAGATGTGGAGGGGGCGTGGAAAAGGGGCCCGGGAGGAGGACAGGAGATACACGTGCAAAAGGATCAAGGTTTGAGAGAGGGGCCGCGCGAGGAACGGTGGGGCGGTGGTGGCGGCGATGGTGGTGGTGGTGGTGGTGGTGGTGGTGGTGGCTGCGAGAGAGGGTGCGGAGAGAAACGGAGAATGGGGTGGCGAAGGAAAAGCCCCAGGAACGGAGAATAGAAGGGAGAAAGAGAGCCGTACCGCGTCTCGCGTAACGAGCTGCCGGCTCCCTAGGGTGTTCAGGCTCCTCCACGCTCCACACCCACCCCTCTCACGCCACCCTGGCGAGGTTCGTCTCCTCGTCTAGTATCGTCTCTCTGCCTCCCGGTGTCCTCGCGCGCCGCCCTGCGTACCCTCTTTCAACGGAGTCGTTTTATTTCCTTCGTCGAGCGAAACGTATCACGGCTGGTTGACCGATCGTTGCCGTGCTCGCGGTGTATCGAGCACTACGGTGCCCTTCGTGCCCTACGACTCGAGGGTTACGAGCTCCGCGAGCGTACCGGGGCGAAAACTCGGGTTTCTCGAGACGGAATTATCGGTCGTTGCGTAAAAACGAGATTCTCATGCGAGAGAATCTCTCGCGAGGATGTCCTTTGTAGACCGCGACGAACAACACCTCGTTAGGAGACGATCGTTTCTCGTCGGTGGCTCGGACGAGAGGTTTCTCTCTGTGCCCAGGGATCGCGTCCAGAGAACGAGAGGATAGTCGTCCCCTGGCCCGAGATTCGCCCCGGGCGAAATCTCGAGGTCAAAGCATTAAAGGTTGTAAGGATCGCTAAGGTTCGCGGCGACAGCACCGCGGTAGCACCGTTGCTGCCGCTGCTGCTGCCGCCGCCGCTGCTACCGCTGCTTTCCCCGAAAGACCAATTTGCGATTCCGAGTAGAGCAAGGACCCACGACCACACGCGTACCATCCTTTGGATACTTTCGGTTCCCATTTCCTTTACTCGGTGTGGGCGCGCGCGGGTCAAAAGAGACCTGTTACATTCATCTTTCGGGACTAAATACGCTCCCTGGCAAACTCCCCGGCCGGCATTAGAGCGAAATCCCATGCATTTTATACGCGGCTAGGTTATTCAAAGCGACGGCTCGGTTGGTTATACGGGGTGTGTACTCTGGAACACCCCCTCCTCGATGGTTCACCCCCCGTGGCACCCTTGTGGACACAGTCCAACCCCGGAGGACCTTCGCAACCTTCCGTTGAAACATCGGGGCTCCGAGCTCTCTTCTTTCCCGTCTTCCCCTGGCCGGACGACGTGCCCACCTTCTCTGCGAGCCGGCGAGAACCACTCGCGGCTATACCAGCCTAGAAAAGGGGGTCGGCTGCGTGTACGTGTACGTGTGCATGTATGTGTGTGCGCGGGCGCGAGAGGGGAGGAAAGGGGACATGCAGCGGGTATGTTTGCGCGTCGTAAGTGGCGTCCAGTGTCCGTACAGCGTTCCACGTCCCTGAAGGTTTCCGCAGCCGGAGTCAGGGATCGTACACGCCATTCGGTGACAGATACCGCAGGATCCGAGTGCATTTACGGCTGGCAACCACCGATGGGGACGGACGGGAACCTGGTACAGGGTGGGGATACGGAGGTGTAATGTTATCGTTTAGTGGAAAAATATCACGTTCCGCGTAGACGAGACCGGGCGAGGCAGTAAAGGCGGATATGCCTCTTATCGTTACACGCCACGAGCGATGTCTTTGGGATTTCGTCGAGTAGCGCTCGTTCGAAAAGGTTGTCGAGATCTCGCTCGGTTTCTCGCCGGTTCGAGAGCGTTCGTCACCGGAGACTCGTTGTGACCTCGTCGAATCGCCTAAACAACGACCAACGTACCCGATCCTCGCGAGGATCCGCGAGGACAGGTTACGTCGACGCCACACCGCGGCTCCGTGGGTCTTCTCGTAGATATGAAAAAGTACGGTATCTCCGGTTTTCAAAAGGTACGAACCGATAATCTCTCTTTTATCCGGGTCTATTCTGACTGAAAGGTCGATCGTTTCGAGGCCCCAGATTGAAATTCGTAGCTCGACCGAGCGCAAAGCACTTTAATGCTCTACCCCGGCGTCGACCTACCCTGCCTCTCCTCTTCTCTTCCTCCTATCGCGCGGATTTCGAGCCGATCAATTTTATTGCCCCGCTCCGTCTCGTGGTTCTTCACTCGGTACAATCGTTTCTGAAAAACATCCGGATTTCCTAGCCTGTGACTACGATACCGTGTCTTTTACCGATTGATTTGCAACTGACCACACTCGGGAGCAACAATATCCAAACACTCTCTCTCTCTGTTGGTTCGAGCTGGCCCGATCTTATTCGATACGACGCGTTCGTGAATTTTTCACGCGCTTTTACACGGACACTTACCCCGCGCTCGAATTACAAATCCACGATTTATCGACGCGGAAGCGCATCAGGTTGCACCGTAAACCGGAATAATTAATGCCACGGGTTATTTCCTTCGAGCGCGCGAAGATCGCTCGAATAAAACTCGTCTCGCGGGCGGACGAGGTAGACGAGGGTAGGAGGGTGTACGAATCGTGTGTCCCGCGTTTCTATAATTCACAAAGTCTTTGCCCCGTACGTTGACCAACTCTTCGACTTTCCGTTTGAGTTCCGTTGCGTGTGCACGGAGCAACTTCGCCGCGATTCGTTTAGTTACGTCCGATCGATTTGGGTCACCTTTTTCTCAAGCGTGCACGGCCAAACGTGGCCGAAACTTGCCTCCCACTGGATCAATCGACTCGATCGATCTGGATAACCAAATACTTGGTGACAATTGAAACATTGCTCGCGAGAAGTAAACGAACGTCTGCCAACTGGCTCCCCGCTGTCCCCCTTGGTTCGGTTGCCCCGGGGAAATCGTCTCGACGCGTTGAACGCTCGACGGGGAGGAAATTCGTGAAAAAGACGCGTTGCGGAGCCGTTTCCGATTTGGATCGATGCGCGTTGTCGCGCGATTGACCGTTGTCCGTTCATACGACGAGGGAAAGAAATCACGTGGATTTAACGCTCGATGGAACACCGAATGCATCGAGACGATTGAAACATCGGCTACGAGAGTAAACGAACGTTTTTCAACCGCTCGTCTCTCTCGACCGTCTTCTCGATCGTCCCCCTCTTGGCTGACCCCACTCGTGGTACTGTCGGCTGGCCCCCTACTCGACTGTCCCCGTCGGGATTACCGTCTCGATTACTTCTTCTCGATTGTCCCCTCTCGACCCTCAGGGGCTGCAGTTCGTTGCAGTACGGGCCTGGCGAACCCGAGGTACCTGATGCCACTCGTGCCAATGGAACATTCACGGGGGTCGTGCGGTTAAGCTTTTCAGCAGGTACCACGCGTGAAACACTTGGACGTCTGTGTCCTCCTTTGGACCGCCATCTTCTTAACCGTTCCTTGTTTCTATTATCCCCGTCTCGACTGTCCCCCTAAAATTGCTCCCCTCTCGTCTGTCACCGTCTTATCTGTCCCCCATTTCGATCGCTTCCATCTCGACTGTCAACTTTCGATTGCCCCCCTCTTCACTGTCCCCGCCTCGACCGTCTCCTCTCGATTGTCCCCCTAACGATTCTCTCCCTCTCGATTGCTAGCGTCTCGATTTCCCCTGTCTCGACTGCCCCCGTATCGTGTAACCTCCTCCGAATTACCTCTTGTATCTCCTGTTTTCGTCTCAACGGTCTCCGTCTCGATACCGGTGACTTCACCGCGACTAACTGCGGAAGAAAATTCCCCGAAACATGACGAAGACGAGAAAAAAGCGTGCTCCAAAATGGTAATGAGCGCGCCTCAATCGATGAAAGAAATCGCGTTGTTTCAGCCCTCGACCCGAAATACTCAACCATTTTATTCCCCCGGGAGTGTAAACGAACATTCGTAAACGATCCTTCTCTCGGTTCGAAATACTCGTCGTGCGCGAGATCAGGGGGAAAAGCGCAGAGAATAAGAGAAAGACGCGTCGCGAAACCGTCCCCGTTCGCGTTATCGCGCGATTAACCGTTGTCCGAACGGTCCTCGGTATAAAAAGTTCGCGACGAGTCGGTGTCCCGGTCAGCGAATAGAATACCACCACCAGCACCAACACCATCACCATCACCAGCACCAGCACCATCGTCGTCACCGGCACCATCGCGCCGTTCGTTTCACGGGCGAACGAAATAAATCGCGGCGGGTTAATCTTCGACGGAACTTTCTAAACCGTGGGCGGTTTTAGGCGGGATATCGTTTGACCGCGGATCGCACGGTGGCTGCCACCTGTCGCTACCGACAGTAGTTTCTCGGCCGGGGCGGGAGACGGAAGCCTCAGATATGTTGTGTCGCATTGAGATAAGCTAAGCTCTCGCGTGATGGAGCAGCCCGTAAACTCGGGGAGCCACGCCATGATGCCACCGAAATGGCTGCTAGATAATGTATAGGTATACGTGATGCGAGCCAACCCCTTGCCTCCCCCCAGCCCACCCCCGCCACCCACTTTCTACGCCCCGAGTCTCGAATACACACGAGGAGCGCGTGTACACGTATACACACGCGGAACACCACGCCTGCCAGGTTCTCCGCGCGCGAGCGGTGTACGCGAGCGCGCCACTTTTACGCTTCCATCGTCGCCGCGCCGTGCCGCGGCGCGTACTCGTTCCTCCTACTCTATCGTCAGAACGGGGGCAGAGAGGGACGGTTTCACACAAACACGTACCACCCTGTTCCGTCTTTCCATCGTTTCCCCGGCCGAGAGCGAGAGCAGCCAGCTATTTTCGGAGCACTTCGCTCCGTGGATACAACTACCTGCGGTTTAGAGAAACGAGCCACGCTCGTGCTTCCGGCGTGTCACGCCACCGAACCCCTCTCCGACAGATTTTTCGGCGTCGCGAGACTGCCCGGCGCTCTTTTGTTCGCTCGAACGTCGTTAAAAGGGTTATTTTACGGTCGACTCGCGACGCGATCCGACAGTATTTATCCCGACGGGCTACGATCAGGGACGCGGGGGATGAATCCAACGGAGGGCGCGAAGTTTTTTCCATCGAGGGGTTATCGGCTTCGTAAGTTCGTTCGCGACGTGCTCCGGGAATCGTTTTCTACGTGGGTGACCAAATAGGAGCGGTGTAAATTTTAGAGAATTTCCGAGAATTTTCCATTTTCTAGGGGACGCTGCGAGCCGAGGTGGATTCCAATAGAGGACGATCTTCTGGACGAGAGTTTCGTTCGGAGATAATCGATTTCGAAAATTTGTGGAGTGTCCCGCAGTTTGATAACGTGTCCGAATGTTTCTAGAAATTTGAATTCTCTTTTCCGCCACTTTTCGTATTTCGTTCGGGGTATCTTCTGTACGAGAGTTTCGTTCGGAGATAATCGATTTCGAAAATTTGTGGAGTGTCTCGCAGTTTGATAACGTGTCCGAATGTTTTTAGAAATTTTAATTCTACTTTTTTACGCCACTTTTCGTATTTTCTTGGGGGTATCGCGAGCAAGGGAGTAATTTTACCTGTAAATTACTTCTTTCGTAGAAGGCTTCGGTTTGGAAATAATCGAATTCGAAAACTCGCGGGGCACAATTTGGTGGCGCGTCTGTTCGTTGCTCGTTGTTTCTACTTCTATCGGCAATTGGAAACATCGACGGTATAATATTGTCCATTTAAACTCACCAACACCGAAGAGAGGCGATTCGACGATACTGTCGATGTTTGCGAATAAAAATACAAGTAGTACGAGCGAGAAATGGAGCGACGTGTCCGGCGACTTTCACCGAATTTTCGGAGTCGACTTTCTCCGGAACCGAAGCCTCGCGCGAAAAAAGTTTATTCCACGTTCTCGGTTCGTTTTCGCGCGTGGAATCGTTTCCCGTTCGTACAACCCGCTTCGTGGCACCCTGTACACGGGACGATGGAAAGAGACGTTAGATTTTCGGAGCACGCGGTGGCCACGGACTTCCAAAAGAACTTCGACGGAGGAACGGAAACTTTATTAAGTTTCTCCCGGCCAGGTTATTAAATAATATTCGATAGAGATGTTCCCGTTCCGTGAAAAGAGGAAATCCAGTTTAATGGTCGCCGCGGTCTACGGACTTAATATTCCGTGTCTTCCTTTGACGAAGATACACATTGTTGTATGACGTTTACTCGCGGTCGGTATACATTCATTATGTTTTCGACAGTTCGTAGTCCACGGTTCGAGTAATAACATCCGCCCTTAGGGCGTTATTCATCGGTGCATGCCGCGTTGCTTTAAGTCATTCGTACCACCCCCACCCCCACCCCCTCTCGTTTCCCTATCTCTTACAAGTTGTGTGTACGGTAGGTAAGTAACTTCGTTGTTTCCCATCCAGGATTACAAGTTGTAAGTTGTGTATAGGTCTAAAAGCTGCGATCTCGAGTTAGATGCGAGTCTCGAATTCGATCGAGGGACACTTATGGTCCTCTCTCGTCGATATCGGTGACGCGCAGCTTTGCAATTCCGCTTCGACCGTTTCTCTAACGCTGCACGCGCTGCACCGAAACTTTCACCGGTTCTCGGTTGCATCGCTCGTACGAAAGATTAAATATTTCCATACTTCGCGTTTTCTTAATTTCAAAGTTCTCTTAATTTCAAAGTTGTCTTAATTTTAAAGTTGTCTGACTGGGAGTTCTTTCGCGGAGAAAAATTTGTAAGATGTCAGGGATGTGGATGAAGAAATACCGCGAAAGTCAGGATTCGAATTTGGACACGTGTAATTTAAACACGTGATCAAATGTGAATATAAGTTACGGTGACCGTTAAAGATAATCAAGAAAAAGAGCACAGTAATTGCATGAAAATGCAACGTAAAAAAGATTCGTAAAACGTAAAACGTAACGCGTGTTTTCTCGATGCGTGTACGACGAGGATCCTCAAAACGCACTTCCATCCAGAGCCTAAACAAAAGATTATCATCGACCTCGTCGAGAAGGCGAAAAGGCTTTTCGTGTCAGAGTCCCTTAGGTAAACTAAACTAAAGGTTATCTCGTACTCGTACATTTCTTACACCGTATTTCACACTGTATCTTAATTTTAAAGTCAAAAGGAACTTCTTTCGCCGAACCAAATTTTACCATCCACCACGAAATAAACTACTCCTCCGTAGATTCGAGAACATTTTTTCCGTTAACTTTTCCAAATTCTCCAATCGCTTCTCCAAATTTTCCCCGACGCTGGCTCCCTCGCGAAGCTCGCGTACACCGCGGAGATTTTCAAACCGAGTATTCGGAATAGATCACGCTCCCGTGCGCGGCCGCCGCGCCGTTTCCACAAAGAAAACAAATTACACCGCGTTTAATGGACACCTCATGAATATTCAAAAACTTCGCCCGTTGTACCTGTTGAGCGCGGCGGCCCGGTGCCTTCAGGCTTATATTCGTTCCCTTATTCTTTTAATCCCGCCACTCGGGCGTCGTCTTCTTCGTCGTCTTCTTCTTCGTCGTCATCTTCTTCGTCGTCGTTGCGATTACGATCTCCTCCATTGTCGTTGCTCGTAAACCTCACGAGGTATCTACGGCGATCGATGTATTTATCGAATTTAATAAATACCTGCGTGGAAAGGTTCTCTCTAATATACTTAACGGTGCCGAGATAGGGGCATTAACGACGACTTAACGATAACGGGGCGACGCGATGGACGGCGGTGCATCGCGAACAAAGAAACGAACAATGTGACGGCACACAGGTTCGCGTTCCGTCGTGCTCGCGCGCTTCAATCCGAGCACGGCGGTCTCGAAAAGCTTTTCAGTTTTTGCCTAGCGCGCTTTTTATCATCACATTGAATCGACATGTAGAGAAAGAAAGAGAGAGAGAAGGAGAGAGACAGATGTACATAGAGAGAGAGGGGGGCATGCACAGATAGAGAGGGAGAGAACACGAGAGTGGATGTAGGAGAAACGAAACAGAACGTAGTGTGCGCGCGCGTGGCTCTGTTCTTTCGTCGACTTGCAGCGGGTGCATCCACGCCTCCACCCTGTCCCCGACGCTCCTTTCTCCTCGGCGTCGCCGTTCGTCTCTCTTTCTCTCTCTCTCTCTCTCTCTCTCTCTCTCTCTCTCTCTTGCTCTACGGTTCGTTCTCTGTGCGTTACCGACGCGTGTCTCAGCGTTGCATCACGGTGAATGGGTCTGGTAATTGCACGTTTAATATTTCAGGGCTTTCTCCGTGTAAGCATGTAAAAGAAAAAAAAAGAAGAAAAAAAAAAGGAAAAAGGAGAAAGAAAAAAAAGGGGAGAAAAAAAAGTCCGCGATTTAGACCCGTGAAGCGAGCCAGTCCCTCCCCCTTGCCCGTTCCTTCCTTTCAGGGCGCCTATCTTTCTTTCTTGCCCGGTGTTTGCGATGCACTGACGAAAGTAGCAAAGCGGAAACTCGTTTCTCTCGCGCACGCCTGTCGCTTTATCCTGTCGCTCTTCAGTCTTACTTTCCCTTTGCCGCGTTTTCGCTCCGGCCCCGCTATTTCGTTCCACGGAAAAGCTAAACTTCGCGCACCGTGGACGATTTTTCCGGCGAATCGTTTGGCGTCCGCGTCGCCGTTACCGGGGGAACGATAAAGGAACGGACGAATATCAAAAGTGGTTTCGTCGTGCTGCAAAACGTCTGGCTTCGCGTGCTGTTCCATCGAGAATCCAGCGTTCGGTTCTTCCTACGGAATAATCCGCGGAATAGGTGGATTCTCCGTCTACCAGACGCGTCCGAATAGTTTCTTTCCGCGTTCGATGTTTCCGTTCGAGATACACCACCGATCGATAGACACTGGTGGTTCCGGTGTTGCAAGTTCCGATTGTAATGTAACGCGTGAAACGTCACGGACGAATGAACGAACATCGTTCGAGTGTGTCGGGACACCAGAGTGAATTTCGACGCTCGCGATTATAAATCGATCGTGGTTCGTTTCGTTCTACGAACACCTTGTACGTCGTTTATCGAGACTCGGTGGGTCGAAGGTGGAAAACGATATCGGTCGAATGACGCGTCTCACAGATTCGAATTCTTTGGAGCGCATTTCGCACGACATTTCCGTCGGTTTCCGGGGAAGTGTTCCCAATTTCCTGACGTATATTCTCCTTTAATTGCTCCAGAGGTCCGGGTTTATCGACGCGCAGCTTGCTCTTTAAGAAACCACGATGAAAGGAATCGGGTGCCGTCGGGTCGGACGATCCGAGCGGCTGGTCGACGCTTTTGATACCGAAACCGCCTGGAATCGTGTCTTTTGGAACTTATCGCGTCGCGTGACGTTCGAGCTGAAAATAGACAAACGGATAAACAACCCGCGTGTCCGTTTACAATTGTTAAAAAGAAAAAAGAAACAAATAACCGTGTCGTATCGATGAAACGGTTGATCAAAATACGAGAACGATATTTGTAACGCCCTGTACAGGCAATAGTGTGTCAATTTTATGTAACTACTCGTTCTATATCTGAAATGTATCGTTGATTATGAACGAGTATCGGATTTATTTAAATATAATATTTTTCCGATGCGGGTCAATTCAACCGTAACGGTCCCAGCGTAGCAATAATTATACGGTGCGCAGGGGTTAAAGGAAAAAGTACAACGAATGATTAATTTTTCTATATTCGTTCAAACTCGAGAAACTTAGATGGAACGAGTCGCAGCGATCATCACCTCGAAGACTTCTTTTAGAATTTTATACGTTGTATATTATTCTTATTGTTACGGTGTGATACTCGTTTTACGCGTCACATTCGAATCAAATATTGTCGAATCCTCTCGCACTGGATAGAAAAGTTACGGTTGTTTCGCAAAGAAACGAACTGCCGTTTTTTGGCCCGTGTCGCAAAACTCGGTAGACTCATCGGAGCCTCAACATCGTCGAAATTGAGACCGCCGCTGAAACGAAACAAGGTTTGCCAAGTTCGAGAGTACCTAGATTTCGATATCTCCGGGAATCGTCACGTTCGAATATTATTTATTCGTTTACTAATCCACGGGACAACTCGTTAGCTCGCAAAATTAGACAATATTACTGTCGTGTCTCGAAAACGAAGACGATCCGTGATTTATACAATACTTTTTGTTCAAAATCACCTCCCAAATATGGCGACGAAGGGTCAAACTTCATTTCTCTTGGAAGTTATTCAAAAACAAAATAGAACGCTAACTTTCGAGACATCTGGTAAAAAACCAGGGAGTCCTAATAACATACATTACACGAATCGGTGTTCTTCTATTTCTTTCGGAAGTTTTTTAAAAATAAGAAATAGTAGTAAGTTTTGGAATAACTTCAAGAAAAAAAATAACAAATTTACCCGTATACGTATCCTGTGTATACAAATCAGCGCTAATATGATTCGTTTCTCAAAAATAAGAAATAGTAGTAAATTTCGAAATATCTTCTAAAGAAAAATAACAAATTTACACGTATACGTATCATACGTATACAAATAAGCGCTAATACTTGAAAAATGATTCGAAAACAAGATACAGGATCAATTCTCAGGCGAGAAAAATTAACCGTCGTTCGTCGATTCCTCGACAAGAGTATCGTATCGACGTTCCGTCGTATCCGATCGAAAAAACCGCGAGACACCGAGCGGACACCGTGCAGACGAATACTACACGCTCGCGTGTAAATTACTCGCGCGAATCTTGTCCCTTTCCACGAACACCGAAGAATGCAGAGCGTGGAGCGAGCGCCTCTTCTCCGCGTAACGTTCCGGTGATCGAAGGAAAACGGCTCTTTCGACCAGAAACCGTACCGCATTCCCGTCTACCGATAAGGGGACAAAGGGTGTCCTAATGCGAGCCGTTCGACAAAGCGCCATTTCGGTTTCTCTCCTTCCGTCGGAATCGCGCGACAAAGGGAGCGCCGCGTCGCGCCGCGCCTCACCGCGATCTCAATCACAAATTGACAATAAAAAATGTCCAATTAACCCGAGGAGCTGGAAGGATAGAATCGACTCGAATTGACTCGAACCAACCCTCCTCCTCCTCCACCACCTTCTTCGCCGTACTATCAAACGTCTTTTCACCGCAACCAAAGGGAGAGAGAACCCTACTAGATGGTAGGGGGATCGGGTAGATGGGTAGAGGTTAGAGGAGAGAGAAATAGAGGAGACAGAGGGTCTCGAAACGAAGCCGGGGAGTAGAAACGAGATAGAGGGAGAGCAAGGGCAAGAGCTCGCGTGAAGTTGGAAGCAATCGAGAAGGTTTAATCCCACTCGATTGCGTTCCTTGCCCGGCAACTTCAGTTTCTTCGCCGTACTCTTCACCACCCCTGCGTTTCATCCCCCTCGCGCCACCAGCCCAGCCACTTTTCCCCCTTTTGCCACGACCGGCTCACCCGCGCGGCGTGTGCACGTACACACGTGAACGTCCGCGCGCTCTCGGACGCGCGTGTGCTCGTTCGCGAGCCCGTCTCGATGTGTAAAAGAGAGGAGAGTCCTTCTTTTGTTCGCCCTTCCCCTCCGCCTCGCTCCCTTCGTACCTACCGCTATCTTCGTGCATTCCCGTAGCGGTCGTATAGAATCTTGAATCTGAGTGCGAGGGCCACACGCACGCGACATACACGCCCGTACGTACACACCACATACGAGAACACCGTCTCTTCCGTCGACGGTCACAAAAGGTGGGCGTCTAGCTCGACCCGGCAGTCGACTGCATCGGTATTGGTGGCGGTGATGTTCGAACCCCGGGTAGAGGTGAGACCGCCTCGTAAATATTCTACGGCCAATTTCCCGTTGTACGCGAATACAACGGTACCCAGGGCCGAAGCGAATCGCGAGCAAGTAGCTGGTGAGGGAGAGAACGAGAGAGGGGGGACCAGGAAAAGTCGAGACATCGTCGGAGATATTTTTCACCTCGCGCGACCGAACCTGGGGATTTCCGTTTATCTATTGTCGATGAATTCCTGCGGGGAGTGTTTTCTTTTTTTTTTTCTTTCTTTCATTTCTTTTCTTTCTACCACGCTCCGCGTCTGTCCTCTCGAAGACCGCGAAATCGAATTGGAAATCCAAGGTGAACGAAATTATCGGACGCGTTCCGTACCGTTTCTCGTAAAAATCTACTTTACGCTGTCCGCCCCTCGAGTTGCGTATGCACGTACGCGGGAACGTGCACGTACGAGCTCGTAGTCGGTGCCGCGCGATGCGACCAGCAATGGACAAGGATCGAAAAATCGTGTACGCGTTTCAGAGGGGTAGATTCTATCGCAACGGTGTATCTCGTGTTTTGGAAAACCCGTGTTGCTGAAAATATACCAGCACGTATCGATCGTTTGCATCGATGTATATTTGTTACTAGTAGACACTTGTACAGTTACTTTACGAATGGATTCAGTTTTCGTAGACGCAAGTCGTAATGGAATTTTCAATCACCGTAAACTTCGATCTAACCTATAAAAAAGAAACGGAGGATAGTATTTTGTAATTTTCATACTTGTGTATTCTTGCAACGAATCGATATTTCGTCAGGATTCAATACGAATCGGTCTGAAGGTAGCCTTTGAAGCGCGTGTATTGTAAATCGTAGATTCAAAGTAGATTAAATTTCACGTTCGTTTATTAATGCGTCGCTCGTGATCGTTTTGTTCCCGTTACTCCGACTCCGAATTAACGAACTAGTTTATATCGATAAATAATTGAAGTTCGTTTCAACGGACATAAAATTTTCGACTACTTTGAAGTCAGTTTGCGGTGTTTGACGAGCACTTTTAAATAAATTCGGCTGCACGGGCACCGCGGTTGCGAATTTCGGAAGGATGCGAAAAGGTTAACGCGATAAACGGATATAGACACCGTCCGAAACTGTTTTTTCTTTTATTTTTTTTATTTTTTTTATTTTTGGCAACGGATGAAACCGGAGTCTCTTGGTAACGTCTCTCGCGTCGCGACGCAACTTTATCCACGACCGGTTTCCAGCTAGCGCGTTTCGAACGCCGCTCATTAAACATAGTTTTCACCGCTCATTCCGCGTCTCTGTGTGTGCACGTTGCAACTATATAACCGAGTTAAAATATGCACGCGGCCCGATTCCGGCAAGGACAGAACTCGACAGATCGATCGCAGGGACGCGGTTCAATTAAAGCTCCCCGTGTCCACGTGTTTCGGTTCTTCCAACAGTCTGCGCAAACTATCCGATATGTGTCATCGTTCCAATGTAAACTTCGAACCCGGTCCGATGGAAACCGAGTTAATCGCGAACGCGGCCCGATTTTCTTCTATTTGCGGCGCACCGATAATATTTTCGCGGCCGCTCGGATCGTTTCCACCGCGAATGGAAATTTTATTTATAAACACACCGCGACGGGGATGAACAGCGAAGAAGACGCGAACAGTGGTGTCCTTGGAGAGCATTACGAAATACGTTTCGCGGTGTTTTCACGAGCGCGTTTCATCGATGACCATAGATACGAAATATTTCGTTGCCTCGATTTGTACACAAACTGTATTTACATGCAGAAATAGACTTTGTTCTCGCGAAATAGAGACACTGGCCGTGACACTGAACCGCGAACTATCGCAGAGGTAATTTCCTTTCAAAACGAAGACAGAAAACCTTCTTAGTAACTTCGAAATTAATATTTCTATCGAGTTGTTCTTCGGAAAAACGTTTCGTTTCTTTTCATAAAAATGAAACACGATTTTTTCAGAGTGTATAAACGTTTCATTAAATTCTATACTCTCCATTTTGGAAAACGAAATGACATTCCAAACGACCGAATGAAATCTTGCACCGATCGAACGAGTCGTTTCCATCCTTCCTACCCCGTCTTTAACCCAAACGATGAAAATCGTCGCCATCGAAACTGTATCTCGACCGGGGGTTCCCGTTAAATTTAAACCCCCGAAATGCTCAATAATTTCTGGAACGGCCCCGATACTACGTACTCGACTCCCGCAAATATTAGAGGCGGTTAGAAATTGCTAGAGCCGTTGTATCGATTACGAGGCTCTTTCGAAATTAGATTGGCGCGCGATCGAGGCGTGGTCCTCGTTCGGTTCCGATCGCGACGTAGCCACGGTTTTCGAGTCGCGTTGCCGGTACGCCGAGCGGAGTGGAGCGGAGCGGAGCAGAGGAAATATCTTGCGTCGAGCGCGCGCGCGTGCGCACGGGACGGGCGAATTAATCGCAAACGAATTTATCTTTGACGCTCCGGGTTAAACTAAAACGCCCAGATATTACGGGGAAGTAAGCTCGTTAGAGGGTTTACAGCATCACCGGTGCCTCGACCGCCCTACCCTCACGCCCCTCCTGTATTTCTCGCGTAGGTGGTAGTAGCTTGCGGTCTGGTAACCGCAGTCTCTACTGCGCTGTCGGTTGCGGATACCTCAGCCTCGTGTGCAACCTCGCGTCTGTTTTGTGCAAAGGGCTTTCAAAAACCGCGACTGCCGAACCGTACCGACTCTCCCGAAGAACAGACGCCACAGCGGTACGACGTGCCAGAGGCCCCTCTAAAGCACCGTCGAATACACTTTGACGGGCACGCGTTTTCGATTAAGCTTGAAATCTACTCTTCAGGTATCCCGGTACACTAACCTGCCACGTCGATGGAACTACTTCCGCGAATTTAAGACCGGCTCGCTGTTGCGTCCGCCACGCCGGGTCCACGTGTTAGGCCACGTCCTAACCAGCGAGAAAATCGTTCGAACCGATCGCGACGAACTATCGAAAGGTATCGAATTTTATCCAATCGATCGTGTATCGAAGATAAGATAAGATCTATCGTCCCTTGTTTCTTTCAAAGAGGTCAACGGTTCAGTTAGGACGACGCCTTGGTTTTCTGTTCCTTGAAATTTGTACTATGTGTATTTTTGAAACACGATGACTACTTATAGTATTTGTAAAGTGAATTTTCGCTGATCAGAATCGGTAATATGTCGCTTTTCTGGATATCGCTAGTTTTTGTTAGGAAACATATCCGATGCAAAATTTGATAATTCAAACGGTACAATTTGATCGCGATAGATGTATAATTGTATATCCAAGATATAAAGGTTATCGACTGTAAAATCGTCTCGTGAAGTATGAAAGTCCTTCCCGTCTGGAAATAAATACAAAACCGTGGAAATAACAAGCGAACGTAATAGACGAATTGAAACCGATTTAAAATCTGTATCGAAGTTCCGGTAGGGCTTACGAGTTCTCCGATTCTCGGCGGTTATATTCTACCCTATATGCATCGACGTTAGTCGACTACGGCGCGACCCCAGTCAAGATAGAAATATAGAGATTTTCGGAATTGGATCGGGGAGACGGGCTATGAATTCGATTATCGGGGAGCGCGTGTATTTGTGCACCTTCGTCTCCGATCCCTTTTCACTGCTTGCCCCGACTAATCAGTAATTAGAATCTGCGGATATATGTACGTGCGTCTATCCCTTCGTGGCAGACCTACCGCCGCGCGGCGTGCACCCCTCCCCGTAGACCCTCTTCTAGACTCCTGATTAATATTAACCACGTTAGTCGCGCTGTTGTGATTAATATGACGTATCGATCGACGTTATCTAAGTGAATAATTAATTCGAGATTGTAGATGCAGTCGGCGCGCGCGTACAGTCGTTACGCAAGGGGCACGTTTCCGTATCGTCTTGAATACACGTGTGTGTCTGCTTGACACACCGAGTGATTCGGATTTCGCGTCGCGGAAATTTCACCGTGATTATTATTGCGACGGCGTTGTAACGCGCGCAACGAGGAGACCCATTGTTGTTGCGCGGAGCGGCGGAAAACAGGGAACGAGGCGAGTTCCGGTTGTTCCGGACCAATGTCTTTTCCTTGTTCTCGAGGATCGGTCATTAGCAGAATTGGTCGAATTCTTGGCATAGACGATGCCGCTTATTACGAATTCTGTAAATAAATCGCCGGGACGAAAGAAGATCATCGATAATGTCGTAGAAAACGGTCCGGTGATTTGCACGATTGTGGAAACGTTCGAAGATCGGGAACGGGGACAATTATTAAAATTGGAACGTAATCCGCGCGGAATATAATCGTTGAGTAGATTTTAAAGACACACGGCGCTATTTCGAGAACACGAAATGGATAATTACGAAAGCGGTCGAAGATCGGGGGCGAAACTAATTATTGAGATGGAACGGAATCCTCGGGATAGAAATTATTAAGTAGATTTTAATAGATACGAGAATATTACACCACGGAGGAGCCCTTCGTTGTGGAAACACACTTCTGAGCGTGGTCGCGCCGTAACCGAAAATGTATTTACATATTACTTACTTCCACTTCCGTGGAACAATTAAGCCACGAAGACGTTCCGAGCTCCTTCCATGAATATGGACACCCGTAACGAATGAATCACGGTAGAAGTGCATCTCGACGCATCGCGATTGCGTAACTATTCGGACTCCCTCGCTACGATATTGAATCTCGCGAGACAATGCAATAACCATTGATATTCAACGAGCGAACTCGCCGGGGGATCAACCCGAGGGCCAATCGAGTGAGTTACGTCCGACGACAAATTATCAAGAAGCATCACCCGCCTCTGCCATATTTTTATTACGCAGCAGCGACTATAAATCTAATTATCCTGAAAAGGTTCCCCGTGGCTTATTCGGGATACTTTGTCGTAATTCGCTGGAACCACACGAGACGTAGAATCGATACGTGGCCAGATAGACGTCTCTTTAAAGCAACGTGACAGTTTCTACTCAAAGGGACGACTTAAACGCTTCTGCAGGATGTTACTGCGTTCAACCATAGTCGTTTCAGTACGTCTTACTCATCGTTCTTTACCCTATTAGATACCGTAGCTGTGATCAACCACGAATGTTTTATATATCTGCCAATGTACAAGCGATCGAACTATCCGAGAACTCCTTGAAACTACTATCAATTCGAAATTCGGTCGAGAATGAAATCGAAAGTGCATATAATCCGTAACAACGTCTTACAACTGTTCCAAAGCTTCTACAATAAAGAAATACGCCACAATCGACTATAACTTCAATCTTAATTTGTCTCACATTCTAAGGACGCTCTTAATTCCATTCTCGACCAACCTGCAAACAAGTAGTACTTTCAATTCGTCGATAACAATTCAATCATCCACACTGTACATTTACCAGAATCCAACCGCAATCTCGATACCCTTAACCTCTTGTCTATTCACAGCACACCAAACGTAACCTCTCTACTTACAATTTCCTAGACACTTCCCTTTCTGTAACCTTGCTTCGTGCACCGTACAAAGTAAGACACCTCCTTCGAGGAATCGCGGACTCTCATCTCGTTAGAAATTCTACTCGACGCTGTCCACTCGCTCGAGTTCCCCTCGAGCCACGAGCGATCTCTCCTTCGGCCACGATATAAGCGTCTATTCACCGTTGATTAATTAGCGACCGACAATTCGGACCCCCCGAGCGCTTCGGTGCTCTCCGTAAGCAATAACCATTGATATTCAACGAGCGAACCCAACGCCGTAGGAGCAAAGGGGGATGGGTGGGGGGCAAGGATCGGCGCCAAGGGTCAGCGAGTTACATCCTCGTCGTCGTCGTCCGACGCGACAAATTATCAGGAGGCATTACTCACCGGATACTTAACGTCAGTGGAGGCGCAATTTCCGGCTACGGGATTAGAAAATATCCGTCGGTGGGTCCCGTACGACCGATTCGTTACGAGAGTGGTCGGTTTCATGCCACGTTCGGCAACACACGTAAACGCGAACGTTTCAACGAGGGTCGGTGGTCCCCGTTCGCGGAGACTTCCGAGGAATGACCATTACGATCGCGGAGCGTGGCTCGTTCGGCTTCGCACCGGTTAACCCGGCCGGGGGAAGAGGGGAGGCCAGATAAAACACGTGTTCGCTCGCTGGCATAATAGCGGCAATAATTCCTCGCCCGTGAAATAAATTCTCCAATAATAATTCTCTCCTTGGGCCGCCGTATGTAGCTAACGTACCTAACTGGCCGCGATTTATCATTCCCGCGTTCGCGCCTCGCTCGCCGAATGCCACCCCGTCGCGCCTTCCGCCTCCGGGCTTCCTCCGGGACACCTCGGGGAACGGGGGGTGTGTCTTGTAAGAATTACACCCACCTCTCCGTTTCCTCGTTGACGCTTCAACCCTGTTGCGAATTGCCACGACGTCGATGTGGGTACGCAATAGGGACGATGTCTTCCAGACGTTCACGTGTGTCTCGTTTTTTAAGGAGACTCGAGGGGAGGTCCGAAAGACCAAGTTTTCGCGGGAAATGAGTCAGTTGCGGTGTTCTCCACGATGGAGGGATTTTAGTCCTTATTTATAGGGAGTTGAGAAGATATCTCGCAAGAATATTACCGACCACCCCTTCTCGTTTTCTGGTTGACGTTTCAACCCTGTTGCGAATTGCCCCGAGAACGCTCGGTTCGCAAGAGAGACGATGCGTTTGGAACGTTGGCATGGGTTTTGTTTTTGGAAGAGACTCGAGGGGAGTTGGAAAGACCAAGTTTTCACGGGAAATGGGTTAGTTGCGGTGTTCTCTATGGTGGAGAGAGATTTTAGTCCCCGCTCGGGGAGTCTCGTGTATTGTACGCGAAGCCTGCACGCAGGAGGAATGCATCGGGAATGCAGGCGTTGCATAAATTAGGAAAACGTCTAAACTTCTTGATTGGTGAATTTCTGTCGTCGAGTACGGAGAGTCTTGGGAGGAGAATCTGAACGATGGTGGTGGATGGAATTGATTCAAGGAGGACGAATCTAAGTTGGAAAGAATGTGTGCGGAGAGTAGAATGGATGGGTTTAAATTTGTAGATGGAACATTTGGGACACTCGGTACAGTTGGAAGAAAAATCGTGGAAATGATTTGGGGTTAAATTTCTTGTTTTCTATAGAATTTCACAGAGTGTCTTTCGTCTACCATTTGTAAGTTTATTATTCTGTCACTTTTTGCGCAGCGGTAGTATTCATCGAAACAATTCGAGATAGAATCTAAAATAATCCTGGTAAATAAATAGTGGTATTCCGAGTTCAATCGTGTTTGCAGGATTTTAGTACGAGTCACGAACATAATGTGTGTTTGACCACTGTTAGGAACCTCTGTGACGTGTGCTTGATGAATCGCTCACACTGAATGTTTTCTATATACCAAATGTATTCTTGATATTGACATTGATTTTCTGCTACCGGTAAATTTCCATAAAGCGAAGATGGATCTATGGGGAATGATTGGTGGCTCTAGGATGGATGTGTAGCGTGCAACTTACATAGGTGTTCGCATTCGGACGTTGGTTTCTTGAACCGCAAGTCAGACCATCCGAGAAAAATTTCAATACGCGAAAGTAACGCAGTACGTGTATAAATTTTCTTGAAAATTATTCATCGAAGCTGACTACTTCTCGGTTGACATTTTACTGCAAAAATTGTCCCTGCGAATCGCACAGTTGCGCTCCAAGTAATATTACCGATCGATAACTGAAGAATCGATCGCAACTAACAACGAAAAGGTTTCAAATATTATATACTGGACCAACATTTGGCACACGTGTAGATAATAGAAGTGAGGATAGAAAAAACGTATTTTTGGCAAACAAAAAACAGATCACTCTTGTATTTAACAACGCACCGTTAAATGCAGTTCCATCGTAACAATATTCACGAGCGAGAAGAAGATTGCGTTTGCGTTTAATAACATACTGGTACATCGCACGTTTTATCGCTACTTTTCAATCGTCGTAGATAATAGCGCGTGACAAACGTGACGCGCAGTAAATATTAAACAACGTTTCGACAATGAAACACTCCCCTCGCCTCATCCGGAACTCCATTACAATGATCGAGGAAGGAACAACGCCATCAGGTAAAAAGAATAGTCGGCGCGCGGGTAAGAAGGAATCGTTGATTTATGGGCAGCCAATCTATAATTTGCAAGTCAAATGCATGAATAAAACAACGTGGAACGGTATCGATGAAACACAGCCGTCCGAATATGAAAAAATGATCGATGGCTCGTCAAAATTTCTACGCGGGAACACGCCGCCGCGCTGCCGCGTAGAATTCCAAGGTACGTGTGGGGAGGGGGGTGGTGGCGAACGGCAGGGGGGCTGAAGGGGGCAAGAGGGGGGCTCGTCGCCCGGTAATTGCCATCCTGTTCTATTTCGTTCCCGTTTCCGTTTCGCTCTGTGCGTCGACCACGCCGTCTCGCCTGGCAACGAATTAAGCTGCTTTATAAAAATGTAAAAGGCTTCACGAGGCGAGCCGTTTTCCCAGGTAGAAATGGTGGATCGTGGGATAGAAACGAGCCGGGTAGAGAGCCGAGTAGCGGGGGTGGTAACGGTGAGGGGGAGGGTGGGGGGTGGTTGAAAGGGTGGAGAACTCGAACGCGAGCGGGGGCTCGGCTAGCGCCCCGTGAAGCTGGGGAATCGCAAATGCGATTGGGAGCTTCATTGTTTCCGAGAGAGGGAAAGAAAGCGCGAGACTTCGGCCTTTCCGAGAGAGAGCTTAAGTCGACGAATGGATCGCTGGGAACACGAAGACGGAGGGGTGAGCGAGCAGGTCTCGGTGGCGCCTCTCGTCGAAGGTCAGACATACATTTTTCTTACGTTTCACCTTGAGTCATCGTGCCACGGCCCGAAACGGTTTAAAAGTAACATTTTTAACGCGCGTGTGCGGGTACTTTTACGCGTGACCAAGCTTTAAGGTAAAATGGCTTTAAGGGTTTCCTCGATGCATCGTAGGGACGATTGTCTTTGGCAGATCTCACGTGGTTAAAGTTTGGAGATTCGAGGAGCAAAGAAACTCTTTTAATAGTACTGCTACGTTTATTTAAAACGTTCACACTAACTGTCGCTGAAATTTCTTCGACTCGTATTACAAACACCATTCTGAGTATTGTACGTAATCATAAACTGAACGTGTTGTTACAAATTATAAAGTGTCTTACGTCTTCATACTAAAAGATACTTTCCTTACTTTCCATACTTTCCATTAGAATTTCCAAGACGTTCAGGGTCGGTTTCTACGAATAATAATAATAACCGGTTTAGTCGCGTCCCGATTGTCAAACACTTGTGCGTAATTAATCGGGAAGTCGTTTTAGATGCGTATCGCGATACACGAGCGCGATCCTGGCTCGCGATTAGGGTCGTTCTTGGACGCAACGATATATCATTTCGAGCCTGATGACCGAACGTTCGCAACGGGGAAAGTCGATTACGCGGCGGTTCTCACGGGAACGAAATCGTGTGTATTTCTAGGTCGGATTTTTTATTCCGCGGTGAGTGTAAATATACAATCAAAGCAAACGCGTTTCTCGTGGATTTTTAATTCTGGAAACGTATGGTACTTTTCTTTGTCGATCGACGGTTTTAAACACTCCGAAGACACGTTGCAGAGTTTTGCAATCGTTTCGTGCAGTTTGCGCGATTCGTCGCGAGGTATATACTGTTCTCGTTAGATGCAAATCGGTTTGGCCGTGAACGTGTTTCGCGTACTCCGTCGACTATGATTTTCTACTCCTGGTGTTCTAATGGCCCCATTTCGGAACCAGTTGCAATTTCGAACGATTCTGTTCCGATGTTACGTGCATCGCGGGAAGAAAGAAAGATCATTCCTGGAAGGGATTGCGACCTGTATTGGGTCGGACGTCTTAATCAGCCTTTGACCGTCCACATTCTACTTACTCGCGTCGCATAGTTTCTTTTCTCTCTCCACCGTAAGCGTTCGTAGTCGTTTTGATAAATTAATATCCACTTCGCCTATTCCGTAATCGAACGAGGCGATACTTCGTCCAAAATCCGAGTAACCAATTTTACTACAATTTTGGAGTAACAAATTTTACTACAATTTCAGACTAACCAATTTTTGGAACACCCTCTGTAAAATGATCTCGAAAAAGAATTCCACCGTCGAATTTACGATCGAAAAAAGAAAACGAATAGTCTCTTGTTCTCGAGTTCGGCAACACGCGCGTGGAACAACCCTGTCCTCGCGATTGCCATCGAGCGACCCTGTCTTCGCCGAGAGCCTATTCCCCGCAGGATTTACATACTCGATGCGGTCCATGCATTTCTGCGTAAGTATCGTCGATCCTCCTGCGTGCTATCCATCGAACGCTCGAGGATCACCGCGCCGAAGTCAAATCGGGCGCAATTCCCGAGCTCGAGTTCGCGAGCATCGCCCGCGTGTCGTTACACTTCTTATACATTAATGATACGCGAGGAGGGTACGCGCGCGTGGAACAACACGACCGATTCTTGTAACCGTCGTTTCGGGGGGATGGGAAGACGGTGGCGCATTACGTATTCATTCGTGATTTCCTACGGTCGAAGTGGCCGAGGCTGGGCGCCGTGTAGAAGTCGAGGCACAAATGCACGAAGTAAGATTCCGATTTCGAGGCATTAATTGAGCGGAGCCCCTGTATTTCCCTGCGGGCTACGTAGACAGAGGTGCCTTCCGCTACCAATCTCGAGGAGTTTCTTCGGTTTCAGACCGATACGAGGGCAAAGAGAGAAACGGAGACGGCGAGTCGTGCGGATCGCGGACCGTGCAAGGAGAACAAGGGAAGCAGTCGAACACTCGCATGCAGAACGTAATACGGCGCAGCTACGGGGCCGTGGCGAGGCCTCGGTTTTGCGCTAGCTGGGGAACTATACGGGGTAATAGAATGTGCATGTAATAACCGAAGGAAATATACACTGTGCAGCCTCCGAAAGAAACGAACGAACGAAAGAAGGAACGAAAGAACGAAGGAAGGAAGGAAGAAATAACGGTGGTAGCCAACTGCGGGAAAAGAAATTTTTCCCTAACCCAGCCTCGCTTACGGAGTTTCACCGCCGCCCTTTTCCACGGGCGCAAACGTTCGCTCGCGGATTTCGTGGGTTTATTTGCCGGAACGCGTTCGCCTTTGTCTTATTCCGTGGCAGACACGCGTCTGACGAATTGTAATGAGATTCTTTATATGCGAGAAGTGGGTTGTATTCGGTGTATGGAATAATACTCGAAACTAGGATAGATAGGAGGAACGGTTCAAAGGACCCTTATCCGAGAAACTTGCCGTCAAGATGGAAACGTGTGCGACCCGAGCACCGTGTTTTCGTTTCTTTTCAACGTTACCGCGACGAGCGTTCGTGTATTAATATTTTCGAATTCTCGGCAACGTGCGTGGCTCGAGAGAACACTCGAGCCCCCTTGCTTTCGATTCGTTGCGGGAACGGTTCAGTTGAACGTGAGTCTTTCTTCTTTTGCCGGTAGATCGTGTTCGTTGTGTAATTCAAAACGAACCATCGAGTAACGTTGGAAAATATTGTTACGAAACAACGGGGATAACTTGGATAACATCGTAGGGAAAACTTGACTTTGGATAAAACTTGGACCGTATATTGTAGAAATTTAACTAAAATTAAGAGGCAGTTTTACGAAACGAACGCGTTGTTCGTGGTAAGAAATTTTCATTGACGAACATTCGTGACATTTTTTACATGAATTTTTAACAGAATTTTAGAAAATGGCGTATATAAGTATCATCGTGAAAATTATTTTTCAAAGTAGCAACTCGTCTTTACTTACTCAGTACTTACCAAGGTAAAGATCGAAGGTTAACATCGTTCGTTCGTCCTTCGGTGCATTTTGCGTCAGTTTGTTGCTAAACGACACGACGAAATGTGCGACAGAGACCCGTTGCTCGAAGAAACCGCCGACTAATCCAATCGAGAACGTTTGGCGAACTAACGTTCGCTGCACGTTGTCGGCTGCAGAAGCTGGGCCGCATTTTGTCCGCGGGACACCGCAATTAACTGTCTGGGATTTCGCGTGAACTCGCACGACTATGGCAGCCGTGTGAAACATCAGTTGCGCTCACGGACACCCATGACCCGTCGGAGTCAATTTCCGTGAGAAGCGAGAATCATCGTTCAGAGATTTCTTAAAAGTCTCTGCGCAAAACGAGAGAAACCGATCGCCAGTAGAACGAATCGAAGATGAGAATAAATCTTGGAGAACTTATGTGGGCTGACGACTGGTATAAAAAATGTATAAACGCAATAACTTGCATCGATTACAAAAGAGTGCAGATACAAGGCACTTGGAGATTAACTATGTGTAAAAGATGAGAACGAATCCTAGGTAACTTACGTGGCTCGACAACTGATGTCAGAGAACGCATGCAATGCAATCATCTGCATCAGTCGTAGAAGAGTATAGGTACCAAGTAACCAATTCGTGACGAATTGAATTCTGGAGAACTTATCCTGAGAATTTATGTCACACAATGTATAGAACGTGACAATTTGCATCGTCCATGAAAGAGTATCATATGACACAAAATCTTACCTCATACATAGTAACTATTCTCTTATCATCCCAATTTAAGTTCATTTTCTACCGATTCGTATCACCCGAGGTATTTTAATCTCTAAATTTTCCGTGCCCAAATTAACAAAGTATTCTTTCGATCTTGGTAATCCTTCCATTCTTAGATCTTCGTAGAAAATGAAACCAGAAATTCTCGAAAATATAAAAGTGAATCCAAATAAAAGAACAGCCACCTGCTATAAAGTTAAACGCGTCGGTTCTGCGGGATCCCAACACAGAAGGGTTACCACCCTTGTACCCGACACCCCTGATCCTACAACCGTTCGAGAAAGTCACCAACTCGGGACACCACGGTACGAAACGGAGAATCGTTGTAGTCTTTTCGTTCTTCGCTCCGTAGCGAAACTCTCGAACGATTCCGAGGCTAAGTCCGGCCGATAAAGCCGTGATTTCCGTGGGCAACGCGTCAGTCACCGCGGCTCGAGTTTTATTATATTAAAGTAGTAAACCAGATAATAAAGCGGGGTACGTTCTCTCCGTGTCCGTCGGTTTTACGACTGCCCGTACGACGATCTTATATCGCGTACTTACAGCCACCCTCTGCCGATCATAACCGAGCGCATCGGGCACACGTATGCACACTTGCCCACCACCGAGGGCGTTTCTCCCCTTTACCGTAGTCGATCTTGGCCAGAAACGTATTATGATGCGGAGTCGTCCCAAGGAACGAGCGAATCCGAAATAACGACGAAGAGTCTCCCTCTCCCTCTCCCTCTCTTTCTCTTTTTTCGCGTCAAAGTTCATCGAGGAACAGAAAACGGAATTTCGTGTTTCGGGTCGCTCGAACCCCTGTAACCGTGGCATACGCGATGTACACGCGAGCATTGTCACGAGGAAGAGCAGGATGGAGAGAAAGGGTCTTTTCTGTGTCAAGGAAAGAGTGCAGCGAAGTAAACCGGCGCGCTGCGAGCAAACGCTATAGCGAGTAGTCATCCTTTTTATATCGAGTTTAGGGAGAAGGAATCTTTCAACGGCCCGGATCGATCTATCGACGGGCCATTTGTTCCCGTTCTTTCCAAATTGAGTTCCAGCTACGATGGACTTCCAAACGACTTCTCGCGCGGAAGGTAAATTGTTAATTAAAGCGAGATCGCTGTTGAAGCGTTGTCCGGTGCTCGAATTCGGACACGCGGGCCCCTGTTCCCACCGAATCGGATGCCAGCTGCGATGGCGGACTTTAAAACGACCGTACGCGGGTAAAGTAAATTTTCATCGAGACGTGGATCGCTATTGAAGCAACCTCCTGGTGTTCGACGTTACGTAAACTGACTCTTGTTCTCTCTGAACCAAGTGTCGGGTACGATGGTGGACTTTAAAGCGACTGTTCCAACGTAAAGTAAATTTTCATCGATGTATTCAAGTAGGTGGCCATTAAAGGCTTCAGTCGATACTGAAGTCAATTTCTTCCACTTGACTATATTTTTAGTCTTCTTTCGCGAGATAAATGTACAGGGTGGACCATCCAACCGAGTTCTTTCTCACGACTGATAGACCGATCAGAGTTTGTTTAATCGCAAACGATAAAATCTCGAAGAACCTTCGAAAACAAATCGTATTATCCGTGACACCGCAAAACAGGTTTTGAAGAATACAAACTTAAACGAGTTAAATCTCTGTTTATGTCCTCCTAAAGAAATATTTCGTGATATTTCGATCAAATCCAATCTCGTGAAACAAAAGTTGCGCAGCACTTTGCGCAACCTTGACGTCAGAATTTGTTGAAATCTTCTAATCATTTCTCGCGATACACCGTACTCCAAATTTCTGACCTTCGAGACTCGTGAAACTTTCGGTGATACTCCGAGCGAACGAAGCGATTCCTAATAGACAAATCTTGAGGTGAGAGTGAAGGTCGGTAATGAAATTGGTTTCGTCCTCTACTTCGAAAGCGTTCGACGCACACGTTGCCTTGTAACCGGGGTAGGTATCGTTGGAACGAACGGTGTTGATCACGCGCATAAACCAGATCTCGTTGAAAAGGAAACACGACGCGTAAGGATCGCATCGTCGTTGTATTGGGTAAAAGGGCTCCCCTTCCTTTCTCTCTCTCTCTCTCACCCTTTCCATCCAGTGAAATGCGCAGATTGGTTTCGATGTTGATTGAAGTGTAACGCAGATAACTCGAATCGTGGCCGCTGGAGCGCACAATGCACTTGCACGGATAGAGAGATTAGCAGAGGGCGTAATGGAGTTCCGGGAACTCAAAAACGATCACGCTTCGTTGAAGCATCCGTCAACCCGGGACTCTGGTTCCACGGATCTTCGGCCGGTCACGTGCACGTGTAATTCCTGATATAACGCCGTACGTGATTCATATCTGGACGGTAGTCTAGCCTTTGTTTACATAATGCGACCGTTTCTGGAGGCCAGCCAACTGTGTCCGTCCGTGATAATCGTCGCGTTGAATTTAGTCAAAACGGCGTTCCCCCGATAAGAACACGAAGATGAATCAACGTCAGGCTGAAGTAGGACGTGCCCGTTCTAAAATCCAATGACACGGCAAGAATCGCTCGACGTCGGGGCTGTTTCGGAGCGGGTGGCCATTAAAGGCTTTCGTTCCTCGTTTAAGTCTATGGGAGCGGCGACGAACAACGCTTCCTGATCCAATAAACGCATTTTAAATTCTGATAACGGACGAAGGCCATCGCCAACGAAGGCGAAACTGTTCCCTTTTATCTTACCTTCCAACGTGGGAACCGTGGAACGGCACTTAACCGAGAGACGTTGAAAACTGGGCCGAGTTTTGTCCAATTTTTCGCTGAAACGTTCGCCCGTTGCGCGGAACGCCTCGAGTTCTCTGTTCCACGCATCGTAGAAGCTTCAACCGAACGAATGAATATCTTCGAGCGGAGAAAGAACGAGCGAAGTATTTACGAGCGAAAAAAAGAAAGAAAAAAAAAAAGAAAAAGCAACGTCGCCCCTATTTGCCCGAGGTAAACGCGAGAGAAACAGCGGGGGTCGCTCGGCCAGACTTTGTTCCCCGCGAAAGGGGTTTAAGACGATTTCCCCTCGATGGTCCCGTCGACCCGTGGGTTTGCAATAATTTGAGGGGGAAACGAGGCAATTAAAGACAGCGCAGTCTCGAAGAGCTCGAAACGGATGACTGGATGAAATGGCTCACAGACGTCGGGCCGAGCGAGAGTAGAAGATTCCGGCGACACATACATCGCGCAGTGTTATGGCAATCTAAGTTGGCATGTTTAGTCAGCTCGAATAAGGCGCGCCCGTAGCGAGTCTGATAGCTGGCTGAGTCAACATTCACGTATTTGCCGTGGCATCGCTGCGAAGCCATCCAGACGAAGCCCAGTTGGCGAACCTGGAGCGAGGAAGGGACGCCCCGTGCCGCGCACAATTTGGTGCAAGATATTGCTTTCGAATGCAACCTCTTTACCCTTTACCACCCCGGCTGTTACCGATGTTTACCCTACCTGCTTGATGATGCCACGCGAGACACTCGTACCTGTGTTCCCGGTTCAAGTGGCTTCGACGGATCCGTTTCTCGTATTTCTACTCGGAGAACACGACGAGTGCAATGGAAACGCACCAACTGGAAGAAGAAGGTACCCGGAACTCGAACCTTCCGAAGATCACGGAAACGGTCCAAGTAACGACGATCTCTGGACGATCTCTGGACCCGCGAATAAGGTATCCACCGACTCGGTGAATGCAACGCGTTCAACGATCCGGCTCGAACGCGTGGAACGTTTCTGTTCGGCCGGAGACCGGGTGTTCCGAACTCGGGTGTCCGTGACGAAAAAGCAGATATCGTGAAGTTCGAATCCCGCGAGGTACTTTCGCAAAGCGGATCTCTCCGGATACGCGAGCGAGCCCCGGAATAATTTCACGGAGTTACAAGGATCGCGACGTCTTCCGCGAAATCAGAATTGTAAGCGAAGATGTTAAACAGTTGTCAAGTCCACCCCTTTGGATTTTCGGTCGATAGGGGTTCCCGAGCGCGGTCTGACGAAAATTATACAGACTCGCGGAGAGAAAAAGAGCGACGGAGACGGAACTGCGAGAACTCGGCTCGCCGGGTAACGGAGAGAGAAATACAGAGAGAGAGAGAGAGTGAGTGAGAGAGAGAGTGGGAGGGAAAGGGAGACATAAGCAGACAGAGGAACAGACAGTCGCCCCGTGAAATTGAATTACAATAAGCAAAGTAAAGTTGGATGATCCAACCATTGTGCCCTCCCGTCCGTTGCTACCTCACTGCCAGTTATCTCCTTTCTTCTTTCCCGTGGTCCTCTCCTCGCTACCATCCTCCTTCGCGGAGGAGTTCCCAGTTGAGGAAGAACTTCTCTCGAGTACCACGACAACCGACGGTATTCTTACGCCTTTGTTCCCCACGGGGCTGAATTAATTGCTGCGTTTTTGACATCCATTCATTGTCGGGTCCCGGCAGACGACGTCGGGATGAGCGGATAAAGGGAAAAGTTACCGAACGCCTCGTCTTCGTCCCTGCCTATACCTCTTTCTCTCTCGAGCGCGCTCGGACTTTCGGCGAGGAGGAGGAGGAGAAGGAGGGGCTCTACTCGCGCCCTCCCGCCCGAAATATTATTCCTCTGTTCGGAGTCTACCCGCCCCGAAAGTCGATGATAGTCGTCTTCACCGGCAGCCCCGAGAACCACGTTTCTCTATCGTTCGTCGCGACGATTGCTCGACGCTCGGTGATTCCTCGCGCGGTCGCGAGCTGACTCGCGCGACACTGCTGCGCCAGCAACGAGCTCGTCGTTTCGTTGCTTGGGGCGAGTCAGGTCCTGGAGCGATGTCCAAACCTCGATGTGTTCTGGACGGGTTAGGCTACGAGATTTACGTCGTAGGTACGTCTCGATCCACCAAGTGACTTCTCAACCTTGACCGATTCCTCGCGTTGTCTTCACCATCCACTCCACGTGACGCTGGAAACCCAATGTCTCGGTATTCCAGCAAGTTGGATGGCAAAGACCAAGTTGCAAGGTGCAATCGTCATCGTGACGACGACTCGATCGTCGACGATACCTCGCGTCTCGGTTACAATCCGTTCCACGCTGGTACATCGATGTCTCGCCGCTTCGAACCAGTTGGAACGTAGCGTCTAAGTTGCGGGATCGTAATCGCGACCACGGCTCAATCTTCGATGATTCCTCGCGTCTTTGTCGGGATCCGTTCCTCGCGACGCTGCCACCTCGATGTCTCGTGACGAGTTAACTTTACGCCTCCACTGTTAATTCTCGACGATTGCACCGTCCTCGACAATTCCACATCCCCGACGACCAGTTCGTTTCAGACGATCGTTCATCTCTCGACGACTCCTCGCGTCTTCTTTACGATCCTCTTCGCGCAACGCTGCCACCTCCGTGTCTCGACGTTCTCGACGAATCAAGCCGCGAGGTTCAAACAAACGAGATCGTCCTAATTGCGACGACTCGATCCTCGGCGATCCGCTTCACGTGACACTGCGAGCCCGATCTCCCGATGTACACGGTGCAAATTCGGCCGCGAGGTTCAAACGGATCGAATCGTCGTAATTGTGACTCGATTCTCGTCGATCCGCTCCACGTGACGCTGCGAGCCCGATTTCCCGATGCACACGCTGCAAGTTCGGCCGCGAGGTCTGCGCCGCGACAGATCGGCGGTAAATCGCGAGGCGCGATCGTCATCCAGCGTGGCTCGCATCGGGAAACTTCGGCGCGAGAAGTTTCCTACACCAGGTGGGGCCAGGGGAGAGGAAATTGCCTAGCAGGGGCCAGCTTTTGTCCTTCCGGTGCATCCTCTCGAAACCTCGCCGCGACGCAGCGAACACACCCCCTTTTCCGCTTCCCGACGACGCCTCGCCGCGTCCCACCGCCGAGAAACTATTGAATATGCATAAGTTATATTAAATTGGGCCACCGTGTGTACGGTGCCGCGCAGGGGGTGGAAAATACCGACCAATTACAACCACTTGGTTGGAGTTCGGCTTCCGCCTTTCGAAGCGGAAAGTTGGAACGACGAGGGCCGTGGGGGGAGGGGCGGGAGCTGCGCGAAACACCGACGGTATTGTGGCCGTTTCGGCCGGTTCTGAAATTTTCACTCGGTTTTTTGGTCTCAAAGGGAACAATGGCGATTGCTACCCTCGCGCCTCGCGAGACTGTAATTTACGAAACTCGAGGCGCGAGGGTGGTTCGGATACGAGCGAGACTTTTCGTTAAAACGTGCTCGACCTTAACGTTTTCGTCGTCTTTTTAGCCACGGAACGCGATATTCCGGGAAATAAATCGCGAATCGCGTTTTTCACACCACCGTTCTACGCAAGAAATTTCAATTTTTCGTGTCGGTACGTTCCACGAAGTCTATAATTTCAACCTTGACGCGCGATCGCGTTTATTTTTGTTCCAAAGCACGTTACTTCGTACCGAGCCGTTATTTTCCCCTGGTTACCGCGATGCAAATTCATCGACTGTTGGGACAGGGATTAAAAATTGAAATTATGTGGTACTCGAGGCTGTGCATCGCGATCGATGTAAATATATTTGAACGGAGAACAGGGTAAACGTTGAAAAGGTAACTTCGGCGGGGATCAAATTTATCAATCGGAATGACTCGAAGTGACGAGAAGTTGTTAAACGAAGTGTATCAAAACTGGTGCCCTCTCGAAGTTAATTCTGTCGATTCGGTAAAAATCCTTCCAAGAAGAAACACCAATTTAATTAATTAGTCGAAGTGTTCTGTCGATGAATTTATAAAAATAAATCTCACGTTCGAACCACCCCGGTACTCTTTACTCCTACAAATATTTCGTACGTTCAAGAATATACAAAGTGACCAGTTGGAATCTTCGGACACAATTAACACTCAAACGTTTCAAGCAGAACTTACTTTGTTTCAAGGGGGACAACTTACAACGATGACGAATATTTTCAAGATAGACGCGACTTCGAGATTTCAAAGGGATCTTTACTCCTTTTTCAACTACACGTTTTCGTTCGAGTAGGCGTGTAGTTCGTTCCGTGACGAATTCGTCGACCTAAATATGTCGATCTTTCAAGGTCGTTTATTGCCGTTCGAGATTCGTGACCATCGTAAGACGCCCTCCTTGAAACAAACTAAGTTCCACTTAAAATACTTTTCGAAACAACGACTACTTTACGAGTTAATTGCGTTCGAAGATACAAATGGGTCACTCTGTATACGAGGTAGATAACGTGGAATCGGTCTGTGCCCCTTTAGTTCGTCCTCGAGAATTCTGTCCAATAACGTGTGGCGATACATTCGACGATTCGTCGACGTTGACGAACGAAACGGAAAACAGAAATAACAAATTACGGTGCGATTCGACGATCGAGATTCCACGCGAGACGGTTCATTTAAATTCGTTTACAGGTTTTTAATAGTCGGTAGGTTGAATCAGCGAGAACGTGTAACACGGACGAAACATCGAAAGATAAAGGAAAATACAATCTAGGGAAACACGGCAGTGGGCGATAAATTCGAGAAATCTTTGCGAAATGTCAACGTTTTCGGGCGATAATGTTGGTAAAGTATTCTTGCGCCATTTAATCAACGGGTCGACGCTATCTAGCACCAGCGTGATAACAGGCCGAGCCACTTAGTGTTTTCTTGTATCGCGCCTTAGCGCGCCGAGATCTTTCGCAAATCTTTATTAATAGGTCGTTCGTCGGTACGAGGGATCGGTCGCGACGACGATGAAAAAATAATAAAACAGGTTCGAGAATGGTAATGTATTCAGTGGCTCGCGAAAGTATTCGTAGGCTACATTGTAAGAAAATTCCACTACTAATCTGTGAGTCTGATTTTAATAAATTTTCTGCACATTCGAAGCGTACCGGGCTGCACACGACACAATTTTTTTTGGTCGACGAAAAATGTTCTCGAGAGGATGGAATCAAACGTTGAAAATTCACCACTGTTTTTGTTCACTTCGTAGAATTTCTTCCAAGACAAAATCAATGTGCGATTCGTAGAGCAACGTGGCGGGAACGAGCGTTGCCGTTTTGCAGAGCCTCGCACATCACGTTGAACAATAAATATACGATACACGAGGGCAGATAAGGAACAACGTCGATCTTAATAAATCCGATGCGGCCCTTATTTGACCTAGAAACACGCGACGTTCACCTGGCGGCTCGTGGTCTGTAACGAGGTGAAAGAATATTCTTTGTTGCAAAGTCTCGCTTAAAGTATTAATTA
This sequence comes from Ptiloglossa arizonensis, assembly GCF_051014685.1. Classification (NCBI taxonomy): domain Eukaryota; kingdom Metazoa; phylum Arthropoda; class Insecta; order Hymenoptera; family Colletidae; genus Ptiloglossa; species Ptiloglossa arizonensis. The sequence continues at coordinate 11,549,264 of NC_135056.1, forward strand.
TTTCCGTGAATCCAACTGGAATTAATATTCAACGTCGAATCAGAGACGTGACCTCTCGTCGCGAATGTTCCCGTTAATAAGTAAACGAGTCTACGATATTTATTCGAAAACACACAGTCGCGAGACTGAAATCATTTAGCTGTCGAAAATTACAGTTCCATAGGGATAGGATTAATTTTGATCATTCTACGATACTCGTGCCCGTTGATATAAAAATTTGTTTCGCGCTTTCCGCTGATCGTTCACGGATGAAATTACACTCCCGTGGCGAAACTCGGGTGCTCAATCCCGTCGGAAATATTTGTCGAGAAAACAAACGAACACGACGATTCTGTAGGAAAAAATAACCGATAGCCCTGCATATCACCGCAAGGGTTGCTAAAACAGCAACCCTCGCGTTATATATCGCGACGTTTGTAGGGTTTCGAAGGGCTCGAGGATTCCCGCGAACGAGAGAGAAAGGAACGACCGAGAAATAAAAGAAAACAACACCACCGGGTAAGAAAACAATAAGAGAAACGAGTAGCGTCGGTCGATGGGAACGCGCAACGGGAACCTAGACCGGATTAGGCTTTATCTCCGGATGCGTCTGTTCCGTAAATGGAAAATCGAAAAGCAAGGGAGCGGTGGCGGGGGAACGGTGCACCGTACGGAAAAATAAAACGGTGAGCTTATCAAGGGGTAATTCGAGTCAATTGAAAAGCATCGTCGCAATCGTATTTGAAACGACCGAGACGAGCCTCTCGTTACTTCCTTAACGACGCGGGTAATTCGTTCCGCGGACGGGGCACGAAATAATGTGTCTCCCCCCACCCGAACCTCTTTGGTCTTCCCCACCACCTTCTCTCGTTGGCATTTACGTTTGATATAGCTCGGTTATCGCGAACCGCGTACCCGGCTGCTTAATGTGTGAAAAGTCGTTTGACGTTTATTCGTTTACCTTACCCAGTTTGTCTGTTGAACGCTGCAACCCACTTACCGGCTAACGAGCTTATCTTCCCCCTAACCCCGACGGCCAGTCGGTGGCCGGAATTCGAGCGGCAGGTTCTCCAGGTGTTCCCCGACCGCTTTTGACCGTTTCACGCTCGTTGACTTGGATAATAACATAATACGCCGCGGACATGTCCAGCGTGCAGAAATCTGTACCTGCGGAATGCACGTGCACGCGCGCGCCCGCGCCCGCGCCCGTGCCCGCGCGAGAACACGGGGGTTCGCTCACTCGCTCGCTCGCTCGCTCGCTCGCACGCGATACATTAGCGAGCCTTTGATACTTCGTCCACTAATGCGAAACATTTCGGTCGAAATTAGCTTTCCTCGTTCGATTTACTCTATACCCCTCCCATCTCATCTGGAAGATTCTCCCTTTTCTGTATTCCCGCGAGCGACCAATAGAAAAACCGAAGCTACGCGCAAAGTGACCGGTTCGTAGGACGAGAGAAGAGGGACGAGAAATTATTTTTCGTGGTCTTGCTAATACGGAGACGACACGCGCTCTTAACGGAGAGAAGCTCCGTTTTCAGAATTTCGATATTAATTACGCTTCGATGAGTTCAGTTTCGCGAACTCGAAGTACAAAAATAGAGGAACGAGAAATTATTTTTCGTGGTCTTGCCACTACGAGGACGACACGCACTCTTAACGGAGAGAAGCTTCGTTTTCGAAGCATCGATGTTAATTACACTTCGTTGAGTTCAATCTCCCGGACTCGAAGTACAAAAATAGAGGAAGGAGAAATTGTTTTTCGTAGTCTTGCGACTACGGAGAGAACACGCGCTCTTAACGGAGAGAAGCTTCGTTTTCGAAGCGTCGATATTAATTACGCTCCATCGGGTTCAGTTTCGCGTCGCGAAGCATCCGTCGAGTTAATGAAAGCGTTCGAGACTCCTGATTAGAGGCATTGATTAGAGGCGGGAACGTCGAAAGACAGCGAAGCCAAGAAAACGAAACGGAAGTTTGATATTTTAACGAAGAATTTCGTACAGATGGAGACGAGACAAGAGATGCGTTATCGATTTTAATTCCGGCAAACGGAACAGATATTAGAATAAATATGGTCCGAACCAACGCGGTTTATTAATTTTATGGTGAACTGCTCGTTGAAAATTTCAACCAGGTTAATAAATTAGTCGGATACGAGTAACGTTCGAGATGTGTATTTTAAACGTTTCGACTGCGAGACTTCGGGTTCTCCTCGGTAAGAGTGGTTTATTTTATACGCGAATGTTTCGACTTGGGTCTTCGGTGGACGAGATTGAGCGTTGAAATACGTACGCGGTTAAACCGAGCAAAAAAAATGGACCCGAACTAGAAGATGAAACGTTGGTACGCGAATAAACCATCCTTGTTCCGGAAATATTTGCTATATTATTTATTCAGAATACAAGGAACAACGTACTCACTTTTACTTTCGAGCAAACGAAATTCCACAGACTTAAGGTTTCGCGAAGACACGCAAAGGAACATGGACTCGCTACTTACGGTTACGACCCCTTAAGAGGTTCGGCTTACTATTAAGACGCTTTGTAGTCTATTTTTATCTTGTAAGTTTAACTTACACTACTTTCTCCGCAAAGATATCCAGTTAATAGTATATTACAGTACCGTTAGGGAACTTGCGTTGTCGGTTCTCTGCGAAGGCAGTGTATAAAAATAAATCGATACATTTTTCATCGCAGATTATACATATTTAACAAAAAGAAAGAATACCTTCAACGGTACCCGGACATTTACATACGTGTACTCGTTTCAGCTGTCAATTTTATCAATTTATTTAATTCCGAGTTAAACGCGGCTAATCTTCCACCGATCGAATGTCGCCAATTTCACGCGGATCGGCTTAATACACGTTTGTCTACTTAAACGAATTTACGATACGTCAGCCGCCATTGAACAGAAGCCAAATTCTACGAAACCCGAGTAATTCTTTCCAGGCGTTAATGACATCTTCGAGAAGTAGTTCCATCCGTCTAATAAGAAATAATTAACCGTCAAGTAAATACATAATAGTGTCGTAAGTCAAATTTTTCAAGAGCTTCGACTCATACGCGCAGATGCAATTTAAAAGATTCGAAGGATACAAATCTTCTTTCGATTCTATCTTATAGCAGACCAGGTGCCAAAATTCAATACATCGTAAAATAATTTTTCACTCCTCCTATGTACCACTAATGATTCGGAGAACTCGTCCCCAGAAATCACGCTAGAAAGTACCTCGCGATGATGTAATCTCTAGTTCCGTATATAATACAATAGAACCTTTGTATACCTTACACCGAAGTAACATTGATCCATTTTCGTGTACACCAGGTTGGTGGATCTCGAAAATTAATTAATAAAAATTTCACCGAATAGCATTGAAACAACGATTCGGTGGAATCTCCAGCTCGTTCCCCCATATGGAACGGTGGATGGGCGGGAACTTCTCGAAGAAATTCTAATAACGCGGGCCAGCTTCGGTCGCGCGAAACCGTGTCGGATTAAGCGCGCATTGGCAGCGAATCAACTGGGCCAAATATCATCGCGTCCGTGGCAGCGCGGTTTAATTATTTCTGCTTAGCGGGCACGGCGGGGATCCAGTCGGTAAGGGCCAGGGGCCGGGTACCTAAACAGGCTGTTTCGCCCCACGGAATCGAGGACCGCCGCACCACTCCGCACCGTGCCGAGCCGTGGGTCCGTTGTATCGATTTAATGAACGATATTGATTAATGGTGTCGCGCGGCGTGAATAGGCCGCATCGCTTCGTATAAATTAGTGGAGCGATTCTCGTTGCCAACGCGCGCATTAAGCAACGCGGCTTGCTAACACAGCCTCTGCACCTGGTTTACGCGTCCTGGGCGCTAACTCGAGTTAAACGAGATGAATGTCGGTTCGCTAATAGTTGTTACGAATTGCCACTGGAGCTTGCTTAGCCCGCTTAGCGAGAGATTTAGTCGAGCAACTAAGATGAGCTCGCTGCCTAACGGCCCCCACTCTGACCCTGTACCCCCACTCCTAGATGAACTCGTTTCTTCTCGCTCGCACCGATGGTCTCCCCGTTAAGAGTCGTCTCGCTCGTTCGCGGCCCTGTTTCGCCAAGATTAGAAGGCTCGCGGTCCACCAGACGCGTCTTGCGGGATCAAAGTTTGACCGCGCGGACAAACTTTCCGCACCGGCTTTAAGCGCGGCCTCGCGTCCTCGGCTTAACCGTTTTCCGTACTTACTTACGTACTTTCTTTCTTTCTTTCTTTCTTTCGTTCTTGCTTTCGGTGTTCCGTATGCTTTATCTCCGCGATCGAGGACCACGTTGAAACGAAAAGAAACCTGCTCCACCCACCGGGGACCTGTTTATCGAATCGATTCGGAACGGGTGTATGGGAGAGGGGGAGAGCGATTAACCGGTAAAAAGCGACGGCCAGGTTACATCCTCCCTCCCTGTGCCCCGTTCGTCTCGCGAATCGATTCGACCGTTGTTGCTCAGACCGTGGGGCAATTTCCGTGAAATCTCATCCCCCAGGAGGCGTTGCCTGACCGGAAGTCGATTCGTCCCGTTCCTCGGGATACTGAAATCTCGGTAGATTCGCTAAGTAGCAATATAGGATAAATTAGCTCTGTCAGAGCGGCGAGGTCGGCCCCGTTGTTCCCTTTCCCCTCCCGTTTCTCTTTCTCTATCGTTCCTCATCCAAACAGCGAGGCCTCCCCCGAGACGTCGTGCTTGTCTCGCGATGCAACGTTGCCTCACCTCCCTCCTCCTCCTCCTCATCCTCCTCCTCCTTCTCCTTCTCCTTCTTCTTCTATCCCCTTTCCGACCGTACCGTTTCGTCGTCACGTTTCGCTCGATGTGTACGCGCACCCAAACGAATGCAACGCAAACAAATCCAAAGTACTCCTTAATTCCGAGCAAAATGCTATTACCCGAGCTTTTCCGTTTTATTTGTGCCCGGAATTTCAAGAGGAGAAAATTCTATTAAAACGGGGTCCATTGATAACTCGTTGCAACGGAGTTTTCCTCCACGTAGGCGGAGATAGGATAGTTTTAGGCTAGTTTCCGTGACCCGTATCTTCCTTAACTCCTCCTTCTCGACCTCGTTCTCCGCGAATGGGCATCGACTCGCGGCACACTCGTGGCATAGTTTTATCGGCGACTTGGCTTTTTAAGCAGGATCCGGTACAACTACCTACGCGGGGGCCATTGTGCGCAATTTGTTTTCGTACCTTTACTTCGTACTGATCGGAGTACGAGCAACGATGAATCTTGGCGAGTAAGGGACCAATGAATCTTTATTCGTCGAACGAACCTTCTTTTTCGAATTATAGAACAAAATATACATCGACAACGAACAAATACAAATTGAACTCTGCCGATCGATACAATGGGTAACGTATAACACGTTGATTTTATTAAAATCAAATTTCAATCGTCGCTATTTCATTATACATTATACAGTACGAATCTGTACACAGAGACACGATTAAAGGTTGAATACGAATTTTCATAACTGAATTTAATTGTATTTTATAATTGCTCTACGATATCGAATAACGCACGCGCATGCCCTTTTACACCTTGAATTGTACACAAGCGTCGAAAGACTTTTACGACATCCTTCTTGTATAATAAATATTAGACGAACGATTGAACATCGATTTTCCACTTCGAAATTCGGTTCGACTTTTCAATCGCTTTACGATACCGAACGAGACTGAAATATTTTTACACATTCGGTTTGCTCGAATTCGCAGTGAAGCAATTGTTACAAATATCAAAGGACCTTAACGTTATTTTACTATACACCAAACGGTACGAACCTACGAACGGAGACAAACGAAAAATAGAGACAGATTTTCCAGCTCCGAATTTAATTTAATTTTCGAATTACGATACCGAGAAACACAACACCGAGTGTTTCGTGGGAAAAGCTCGCTCGTACCTTCGTAGGTTCTGCAGACGCTTTTATGAACGCGAATAATACGCCTCGTGGTACACGCGTTAATACGTGTATCCGAAACCGCGCGACGGACGGCTACTGTGAAGATAGACGAATAGCGAACATTTCTTGGGCACGGAGGAGATGGAGTCTGGAGCTCATCAAGGTAATGCAGCTGAGATTATCCTGAAACCGAGCACGTTCCCAATTCTGAGAGCCAGGAGCACTGCCACGGCTCACGGGAAAGGTAGAGCCACGGCAGGTTATTAGTTGATCGTTTGATCGAAACCCCGTGGAGACCGCTAGACACTTCTGACATATGCTCCATCTGTGCCTGTCTTTGTGCGATGCACCTTTCATTGCTCGACGTTGGCTTGTTTATTTAAATAATTCGCGTTCGGTAATATATAACGACTGTTTCGTTTCCGAATCATTCGAAATCGATTTGTTACTTAAAAACTACCCCCAACGTTGTGGAAATATTTAATGGAACAATTAAAAAGTAAAAAAATGGAGACCGCTAGACACTTCTGACATATGCTCCATCTGTGCCTGTCTTTGTGCGATGCACCTTTCATTGCTCGACGTTGGCTTGTTTATTTAAATAATTCGCCGTTCGGTAATATACAATACACTCGTCTGCTTCGTTTCCGGATCATTCGAAATCGATTTGTTACTTAAAAACTACCCCCAACGTTGTGGAATTATTTAATGGAACGTCCGAAAAGTAAAAAATGGACGATAAATTGTAGCGTGATAAAAGATTCGTTTTCTTCGAGCAATCGCAAGATTTGAATACAAATTTTACCGTGTCATAGTGACGCGGTAGCCAATCGGATTTACTTTTTTGTAAACGCGAAAAAGCAACTCGATGAAAATTGTTTTTAGATAGTAATAAAACGCAGGGATTTCATCCACCGTTGAATATAAAATTATCGCATTAATTTACGAGGGATTCTTATTTATGCGCACGACGTAGAATTCGAGAGAAAAATAATTTTGTTTCCGTTCTCGCAGCGGATTTGCATAATTTTCTGGATAACGATGACGGGAGATATTTTTCAAGAATTTTTCGTTACGATCCGCGGCCATGCGCGTACCTTGACACTTTTCACGGAAAGCGATAAAACTTTCGGTCGCAAATTTTTCCCTCTACCGTGAGGATAGAGCTCCTACGGCTCACGAAGTTCCTAGAGGGGTAAACTTTAACCTTTTTACCTTCCGCAATAAAGGAGGTATGCGTCCCTTAATTTCACTCGACGTACGTGTACCTTTGTTAAAAAGAAGGTACATGCAGTTTCACCCGATATTATCATCTTGATTCTCGATTATTATCCGTAGCGAAGAAACTTTCTAATAAAAGTTAAATGGTTTCTAACGGAAGCATATTCCCGTGTTATTAATTTCTTCGTACTTGAAAACACAAAGGACCCGTGAACCTTTACATCTTAAATCGAAATCGTACATTTTCGAATACATTGATCGATGCCCTCGAAGCCGTTCAACTTTCATTCGAGCCATTCTCCGCTATAAATAATAATAGTGACGTAAATCGAAATGATAATATATCGGACGACGCAACCCGTGAACGATTTCGTAAAAGTTTACAATTTTCGTAGTTCTCGACCAAACAGAGAAGATCTACCAAAAATTAGCGACCGTGCGTTTCGAAATTATAAAATCCAAACAATCGGTGGAAAAACGACGAACGCGGACCTGGTTCCTCCGTGATCCCTCCGGTAACGCGGACTCACGTGCGCGCCGCTCGAACGAGGCATTCCGAGTCGAGTGTGAACCGTAATTAAAAATATAAATCACACAGAGCAACTAATACCGGGTTGAGGGGTAACGGAACGTGCGTCTCGTATAGTGCTTTCGCTGTCAAGAAACCGGGTGCAAAGTGACGAAATAATAGCGCGGAGGGGTCGTACGAGTTAAACGACAGGTCACGTCGCTATAGCTTTCCAGTTCGAACACCGCCGGTTCGGTGGATCAGATTAACTAGACACCGGGAAATTTATCTCCGAGCGTAGCGACTACGTCCACGTCGTCTGGACGACGGGCGCGGATAAATACGTGCGTTTAGCGGATTGATTGGCTACAGCACACTTTGGCGAGCCTCGCTTCGGCCCGATGCACTTTTGCTATCCTCGCACCGAATATAGATGCGCTCTTGAGTCACGCGCGACGTGCGGATCGTTCCTCGCCATTCGTGGCAAGGTTAAATTTCGCTCTGGCGCCACAGAAGGTCCGTAGGTCCTTGGTGGACCGCTATAAACGAGCACCGTCTTCTAAACGTACTTGTCTCTCTCTCTTTCCCTTTCTCTCTCTGGTTATCCTTCTCTCTCTTCCATTTTCTCTCTCTCTGGTTATCCTTCTCTCTCCCATTTTCTCTCTCTCTGGTTATCCTTCTCTCTTTTCCATTTTCTCTCTCTCCGGTTATCCTTGTTTCTTTTTCTCTTTCTTTCCCCCTTACCCTCTCTCCTTTCTTTTCTTCCTCTCTTTTTCTCTCCACCCTCTTTCACCGTCTCTCTGGTTCCCTCGCGGGATAAACCGTAACGCTCGACGCACGTGTCGCGCATCGTTTGACGCAACGTCAACGATATGCAAATACTTTTCGCTCCCGGTGGCGGAGACGTTCTCGATAGGTACGCTACCGCGGCCCTGTTGCGCGACGAATCGGAACGTTCGGAGTCCGCGAAGGTCTCGCCATTCCCCGAAATAACTTTATTGCCGCGAGCGATATTTTTAGATTCGGTCGATCTCTCGCGGTTTAGACTATATTTGGGCGGTCCTCGCGAGAGGACTTCGTTGCTAGCGGTGATTCCGAGTGTTTTGAAAATATGAAGAGAGAGAGAGAGAGAGAACAGGGAAGAATCGCGCGTTTGTAAAATCGATTCGATCGAGACAGTTTACACAATTTTCGAGCTACTGAACGATCTTTGCGAATAACCACGAACTCGAGATTCTTGGACGATTGATGCAATTTGGTCCTGAGAAAATATCTCTTAACTAACCTTGTATCTTGCATCTTGTATCTCTACTAAGTCACAAGACTCTCGAAGGTTAAATCAGCGCGTCTCGAAGCGTGAATCATCTCTGTCCGTTTAATTAAAACGTCTTCTGTGTTTACTTGTTGCAGGTAAGAACCGAGCTACTCGTTCATCGATGTCCTTATCGCCGAGTCGGTGAGTCGTATCAAAAAAAAAGAAAAAGAACAGAAAAGAGAAATTCTAAATTGCGTTTCGTCGTTCCACGGGTACGTCGAGTCGTTTAATTACAAGATCCTCGACGAGCCGGGAAGACGATCGTCGAGATTGCGTCGCGACGCCGATTCGCGGTCTCGGTCGAAAATTGTCGGCGCCGCGACACGGGTACGGTTTGCGAGAGGAACGAGGGTGGTGCAACAGAACCACCGCGCGACAGATCCTTTGATATCGGTGACGAGAGTGCCGCGCGGTGGACTCTCCTGGATCCTCGATGGGGGTTGATACGAACTGCCAAATGTCACTGGGCCAGACATTTCTATATTTGAATTCGAGTTTCGCATGACGGCGCCTCGACGTAGAGAAACGGGAGGACCGACGTCTCTATCTATCGATCTAACTGCCGGCTGGGCCGCGTGACGTTCAGGCTGGAAATAATGTTTTGCGAGTCTCGTTGGGGTAGTTCGTCCGTTCTTCTTCCACCCCCTGGCCCCGTTGCCGCGGACGTCGCTGGTGCTGCACCCGAAACCATCCCCGTGCCCCACCGCCGATCCGCCCCCTCCTTTTTCTCCGCGAGTCTCTTCTTCGGCGACGGTGGCCACCGATAACCCGGGTCTGCCGTGACAAAAATACAACGTCAGTCAAATCCTTAATCCCGGAAATAGAGGCGCCCTTATCTGCGCTGACGTAAGTGGTGCAACCGGATGGGAATGTCGCCCACGCCCCTCTCTTCGTTCACCGTGAAACATCGCCGTCTTTCGTTGGGCTATCGGTGCGACGCGGAAGGGAGGAGGGCTGCAACAGAGAAGGAGATAAAATTGTCGGAGCTACCGATGGATGGAATACTGGATACTTGAGCTTGGAAATGGTGAACGCGAAACGGGTGAAATTTTTCGTAATAACGCGGGGTGTTGCGTTGGAGTCTGGGGTCGAGAATCGAGGAACAGGAATCGGTTGATTTTCGTCGGTGGACATTTTTTTGTCTCGAAGAGGGTGAAGGATGAACGAAAAGCTTTGTATTTGTCGAAGCTCAATCTACAGACCACGTCTGATCGCTTAATCTACTTCCATGTATTGTTTGCAAGAATTTAAGGAAACAGGTGCTAGGGTTTGAAAAAATAGAACGCAAGTCTATTGGGAGAGTTTGTTCGCGTTCTCTCTTCAGAAGAGATGTTTTTAGTACCTAATTCTAAATAGAAAATTTACGTCCAATTTCTTACTCTACTCGCATGGTTTACGACGTCTTTCGAATTTATAAGAGTGAGAAAGAATGAGACTCGCAAAAAGAGAATTTATTGGAGTATAGTACTCGCAAAAGTGGCTTGGTTAGCGTAGGTTTGCAAGTCGATCTTATTAGAGTAATATGAAACGTTCCATTTCAATAATACGAACGATTTCCTTTTATTCGTCTACCACTATCAAGATTTAAATTCACTTGGAATATTGAATAGAAAATCGAAAATCTCTTGGTCGGTGTTGATTTACGCGCTATATTGGCTCGACATCTTTTGTCTATTCTATTGTGTCCCGTGTGTCCTTCGATTCTTCAGCCTTTCTCGGATCGCTCTTTGTACAGTTCGTACAATAGGATCGCTAGAATTGTCACGGTCTAGCATTTACGAGGTCATAGAAATCTAGTCTCTGCGCATTTCTAGGTATACCGAATGAGTAAAAAGTAACGTATCGTTATTTTATTAACAAGTAAATTCCACGATAGAAGAATTCCTTTTTAAGTTATTAAAAGGCGAAACGAGTACTATACGTATTGTGTACCCTTCCAACAACTTTAAAATATATATATTACATGAATTCCCCCCAATTAACAGGGAACAGGATTACAACCAGATTTCAAACCTAATGGAACTTGGATTTCTCTTAAGATTCCTCCAACTTTTATTTTTGAGATACAATCGTTCGAGTTATCGTACGAATTTCAGCTGGTCACTTTGATTCCCTGGTGTCTTTGGTTACGATACGATCTCTCGCGTAATTGCATAGACCCTGTTCGTGCACATGAAATAATGCACCAAACTGCCTGTGTCTCGTGAACAGGTCACTCGAGAACGTATATTCATTACGTGTTAAGACCGTCCAAACCTGGGTTTACGATATGGTCGCTTGGTACGCTCTATTTTCGAGGATCAGCTGCCGGAAATATTGACGTTCCGATTGCTTAATCGTGCAAGGGATTAAGGTCCTTCAAGTTGCATTATCGTCGTGAAATTTCTGCGTTTCTGACGATCACACGCTCATCTAGCGTCTCGCCATATCGTCCTTAATCACGTATTGTAAATCCACGGTGCAAGATTCGTTGACAATTACCTCGTCAATTGCACCACCATGGATTCAGCTCGACTCGCGTTCAATTCTCTTCACTTCCGACTCGTCACCGATTTGTCAACACTGAAGCATTCTTCAGTTCGACTACAGACTGAAAGAATACAGATAACTCGCGTTTCAACTCTACAATACAATGAGATAGAACCGAAGAAGTAACATCAATTGTAATAGCCTTAACTGTAACATTTTTCAAGGAAGACTTTTAGCGTATGGTCGAACGAAAGATACGAAACTCGCCATAACTTCATAATACAAAGAAAGAAGCAAACCAGCTTCCAGTCGCATCTCTTACAATAACCTCAATTACAAAAAAAGTAATACATTAAGAGAACAACCAACTGCATTGAGAAACATCCACCAAGACTACAAACGGCTCCGGAGACGAGACACCGAGACACCGAGACACCGAGACACGAATCGAGCCCAAAACACTCGTTAAGGACACCTGGGCGTACCTTTGTTTCCTCACGAACGCGTGAACGCGGCAAGGGACCGAGACGTATTCCCAAACGTTCTCGCGATCCTCCGAACGCTCAACTTCGTTCCCTGTTACTTCGTCACACGGTTCGCGAAATCGATCTTGGCCAGGTCCACGGTGGAAAAATCCATTCGGGAACGGTTCTCGGGTGCGTGGCCGGCGCTAATTGTAACGAGCATCGAGTACCGGAATTCCCTCTCGGGCGCGCGAGCAGCCATAACGACACCGAAGCTCTGGAATACCGGGCGCACGACGATACTGGTTCTCGAACGATGCGGCCAACGTTCACGAGACACGAAATTTGCGCGGAGGCCTTATGCAGCAGCACCGAGCTCCCTGGTAATATCCGAAACGGTAACTTCTGCACGTCGTCGGCGCGCATCCGAATCCACCGTCTACCTACCAGCAGGAATATCCATTTCAAGACATTTAACCCGGCTGACTGCCGCGACGAGGTGAGACGGGATGTACACAGCTTCTAAGATTACTAGGCAGTTTCATTACGCTTACGAAAAGACCCCACCCACGGTGCTTCCACCATCGTCTGCATCCCCCTGGTATGCCCGGGCCCCTCCCCCTCCCCCTACACCCCGTCTCCCTGTTTCCCCGTTCTGTTCTCTTTGTGTCGCGCAGAAAGGTTTTCGAGAGGTTGCGGAGACCATGGCACGTGAAAACCGGAGACGAGAGCACCCGCGAGGAACCGAGACGAGACTTCCTCTTCCTCTCTTCTGTTAAGTTTTCTGGATAGTATCGCGACCAGGGAGGGGGAAACGGGACTGTGGAAATACAAACCGTAAACGGTGACAGGACAGGGCCCATTTGGTTCGTTTCTGCGTTATTTACGACGAAATGTAATGTGTCCAAGGGAGGTGTCGTAGATTTAATGATCGCGCTTCGATTTAAACGCGTTGAAATATTTGGAGAATTACGTCGAGGGATTTGGTAAATTCTTCCTTTTTTTTAGAAGTTGGAAAGACTTCCTCTTCCTCTCTTCTGTAAAGTTTTCTGGATAGTATCGCGACCAACGGTTGCAGGGAGGGGGAAGCAGGACTGTGAAAATAAAACTGTAAACTGTGACAGGACAGGGCCCATTTGGTTCGTTTCTGCGTTATTTACGACGAAATGTAATGTGTCCAAGGGAGGTGTCGTAGATCCAATGATCGCGCTTCAATTCAATCAAATTTGAAGAATTTTGTCGAGGTATTTCGTAAGTTCTTCCTTTTTTTTAGAAACCGGAAAGAGGACGGTTTATAAAGGTTCGGTCTCGTCGTTGAAAGTTCAACTGTAATTGGTGGATTCTGTCGGTGGAAGTGTCGAGGGCAAATATTTTCGCAAGATTGGTCTATTCTGTGATTATGCGAGTTGTTGATGGTAGCTGTACACGATTCTACGTAAGAGAATCGTTCGCGCCGCGCCGATTTTCTAAACACGATAGTTTGTATACTTACGACGAGCAATGATGATCTTGTCCCTTCGTAATCGCGAAGCAACGGTAGATACCGTGTAATACTAATCGAGACACGATGGAATTCGGGACACAACGATCCCTCGGATCGAGAAACTGTCGAGTGGGTGAGATTTTTCGGTGGAGAGACCTTAAAGGGCGCGAAAGCTTCCGATCGGTCGTGGAATTTCGCGTTCCTCGACTTTCCGTCGAGTGGGCGAAGCAGAGGACTTCCGGAACCCTGGGTTTCGGAATTAAACAGGTTTCTAAGTTCTTGGGAGGCGAATGGGCTCGCGTTCCATGTTCACTTTTAAATAAAACTTTCCAGACCTCCATAGCGAACCGCTTCGGACTCCTTAACCTGAAATTTCGCACCCTTTGCTTCGAAGATTCAACCCCGAACCTCTTCCACGGACTTTCGACCGTGCGATTAACGTTAGATTTAACGCCCAGGTTATCACCAAACTCCTGTCTTCGATAAAATTGACTCGGTATTAACATTTTCTACGGTGAAGATGTTTCTAGGTACGTACCGATTGCATCGAGAGGAATTTCAGAATAAAGTTTCACGCGTCGACGAAACGTTTCTGTTTTCCTTCGCGGTTTCCAGCTCGTTTTTCTTAATTGTCTTACTTTTTCGGTAGAAACGTTAAGGTTCAATCCACGCACCATAAGTAAGTCGCGTACGCCCGCAAATTTAATCAGACCCGCGTAGTGCGCGTACCACTTTCGAAATTGAACACGAAGATTACGTTTACGCAACGATGCGTTCGATTCGACTGAAAAATTTCGTAACACGCAATTTCCATCATTCCCGGTTAGTCCGCAGTTAATTATCGGCACGTGAATGTTATACACACGAGAATTCCTACCGCGTTTTCAAACGGTCCGATCTTTTAATTACGTTTCGCTAATTACTTTCGCGAGTGGCGTAATCCCTGTTGATTAACGCGAAACGCGTATCGATTATCGTTCAAATAAAAGACACCGAGGTGCAGTGCGACTTTGAAGGAACCGTGTACGTGCTTTCTACGTAATTGACATTCGTACTTGTACACCGCAGCTCAAAAGTTCGGAGTACACGTCGATAATTCGAATAAATTAACCTTTTTCGCGTGTGGAAACACATTTTGCTAATACTGTCTACGTTCATTAATTGGACCTTACTTGGATACAAATTCGAATGAAAGTTATAATTTCATTTCGATTTGAACGTTTTAGAATTTATTACCGGTGAATTCTTAACTCTGTGAATTTCCTCGAAGAAAAAAAAGAGATTCGTTCCTTAACAATTTACAGCCTCGAAGTGCACAAGGCTGATACTTGTTATATAATCAAATTCTCGTATTACGTGTTTCAAGAGAACACAATCTGTCATTTTTTGATACAATCTGTTACTTAATAACGAAAGGCTGCTGTTACTTGTCTATGAGATATTTTTAACAAAATGATGAAACTCGATATTTCTCGTTGGCTCGAGAAAAAGCTGGTTGTACATTTTCCATAATTTGCCAAAGGATATTCACGATACGCAATTTTTATTTTATACGATACCTGAATGATATTCTATTGATATCAAGAGTAACATTTTTCACGAAATAAATTCTTCCACGTTTATAAAGGTGTATATACACACGTATAAATGAAAGTCAAGACTACGATATCCTTGATAAATCGAGAAAACGGAATTACAAGTGGCTAGATTGCAGTTAACACTGCAGATTCTGGAAATTAAAATAACGCCTTGAAGTTATCTAGAAATACACATATTCGTAATGTAAGGAATAACGTACAAATTAGTTCCTTGTTGTCATTCAAGGGAAAGTTTCAAATAGTCCTTGCGAGATTGAGAAACGACTCTCGAGATTCTTCCTCGAAAAAGAAGATAAATCCGTGTGCATTAATTGCAATTGTTACAATGGATCGAATCAACACATCATCGTGCAGAAATTACCAACGAGAAAGGAACTTGCATCGAATGAATGAATGCCTAAAAGAAACCCTCGAGAACGAAGTTTAATTACTTAACGTAATACACTTTTCGAAATGTATTAATCCACTGAATTATATTCAATAATTTTCTGATTTATACGAATGTAAATAACCGTGGCTGATAATGACGTTTCGAGGTTAAAGCAAGCTTGAAATAAAAATAAAAAAATTACGAGTGTCTCGAGTTGGTTTGCGAAAATACAGAAAATCGTACTCGTCGGGCGAATCTCGCGGATGGCTGCCATAACTTCGCGAGTAATATACAACGGTGCTGCGTATTAATCGAGCACGCACCATTACGTCCTCAAGCGCATTACGTGTAAACCAATCTAAACGAGCGACAGTCATTACGGAGTTTCGCGGAACGGGGATGCAGCCGGAGACACACCTGCGTGCACACTCGTACACGTTCGCACGGAGCTACTGGCTGCTCCTCTTCCGAGAGGAAGACACAAATGACGAGGCCACGGGTGTTAAACCGCGTCACACCGCCTCTTCCGTGGTCTCATTAGTCCCTTGGTCGTGATCGAAATTATGAACGACGTAACGGAAAGAAGCACCGAATTACGACATTCGTTTCGCGTATCAATTCATTTCGCGTGAACCGAATCGCGCAAGTGGGATGTGTTCCAGGTAGAAAGAAAAATCGGTCTCGGGTTAAGAAGAAGCACCGCGATTACGAACGTGGGACAGGGTTGGGTAATTTTTATCTACGATGTATAGTAACGGTTACTTTAAAGCGACACACGCTATTTGTTAGTTTTGGACCGTACAAAGGCTGACGTCTGACCTAATACGATATTAAATTCCTGCCAGGATTGATCTCTTTTTTGCCTCAACGATACATTTAGTGTACAGAATTGGTTTCAAGTTTTGCGAAAGTTGCACGGGTCTTCGTGTACTTTTTTCTCTTCGGGGAAGAAAAATTGACGAAAGAAAACTTTATTCGATATTTACATACATGTATACACCAACGAATAAGGGCGTACGTAAACGAGGAGGGCTGACTGTAACGTCTGACCCAATACGACTTGGAATTTCTGCTAAAATTGATCACTCGTTCTCCTTGCAATATATTTGGTTTGCAGTCTTAGTTTCGATTGCACTTCTTTATCAGAAAAGTGCAAGTCTAGGGCTTACTGTATTTAGTAGCACGTAGAGTACAGAGAAGAAAATATCTGTGAACGAGATTTGCAAATTTTGAATACAAAAAGGTATTTAAGAAAAATAGTCATCGTCGTTACTAATAATATCAATGAAACGAATGGAAGATGAGATAGGACTGAAAAATTGAATGAAAAAGAGAACAGTGTCCTTTTGTACGAAATTAATAAACACTTGAGTGAGAAAAGACTAGTATTCACAAACGTAGATAAAAAAGACCACAAATATGAGTGTCTTTTCGAAGTCTCGTTTTCACTTCGCCTTTCAACAAATGGTGTTCTATCTATTAATCTACAATAACAAGAACTCAGAATACTGTGCATACAATCCAGGAACAACTCTGAGCAAAAGTTTCGCGCAATAACAATTCTAAGTTGTTAATTCGATCACCGAATCGCTTCGGTGCAACTGACGAGACAAGTTGTCACACGTGCCGTCAGTTGTGCGTGCATGTATAAATCTCCAAATCACCACTTGTTAACTTGCTCCTCGAACCGAGCTAAAATTCAAACCAACCTGGAAATACCTAGACGAAGAACCACCGATTCGACCGTGGTAGTTGAAAGAATATTGAAAACAATATCGCCTAAAGAAACATACAAAAAACTCGAGACAACGAGTCATGGTCACCTCCACGTCGGAAAGTATCGAGCAGTGCTCGCGAAACGTTTCCCATTCTCGGACTTTCGTTTCCGTCGGAACATGAATGTCTTATTAGCCAAGCAACAGAATACCACCCCCAACCCCCCCCCCCCCCTCCAGTCTGTACAAAGTAATTCGCGTCCTGAAAGTCCCAAGTGTCCCGGGTATAAACCGGCGGAAGAAAAAAACGGGCGGTGGTTGATGCGTACTTTCGCCGGTGGAATTACAGCCGACAAAGAAACGAGTCGAAGAGGAACGGGGTAGCGGACGTTTTTAAACGGTACGCAAACGACAAAATACGTAAATACGGATCGGCGGCGGTCGGTGTTCCCTTTATTCGCGGAACACCGAAGGAGCCATTAAGCCGCGAGTATTCAAATCGACGGTTACGGAAAAGAACGACGCGTTTCCCCCACCCGTCGGCAGCGGGACCCCCGGGGAGGGGATCCGGGCAACAAAGGGGAGGGTAACCCTCTTATTAATACATTAATCACCTCATAAAGATTCAACGGCGAGGCAGCACGGGGGAAAAACAAGAGAGGGCCCCGGTAAAAACGAGTCACGGAAAAGGTTCCAGAAATCCACCGAACCCGGCTAACTCCTCCGGGATAGTTTTTTAAGGGCGCAAACCTGGCAAAAAAAGGGCCGACCGGCACCGTATTGTTTC
Organism: Ptiloglossa arizonensis; assembly: GCF_051014685.1. NCBI lineage: Eukaryota > Metazoa > Arthropoda > Insecta > Hymenoptera > Colletidae > Ptiloglossa > Ptiloglossa arizonensis. The sequence goes on from NC_135056.1 coordinate 11,567,100, forward strand.
TCACGCAACTCTTCACAGATTTCACTTAGTTTTCGCGGAGCGAGTGAGCTGGCTCCGGTTCCGGGGTAGTCGAGGCCCTTTCTTCGATAAAAATTCATTTCCTTCCTTTGATTTACTTCAAGCACCGAGCCAACTCGCTCTCCGTTTCTTTTCGCCACACCCGCCCGTTTCTTCCTCTCTTTCCACCCAACAACCCTGTACCACTCTTGTGCCTCCTCCTCCTCCTCCTTCTTCTTCTTCTTCTTCTTCTTCTTCTTCTTCTTCTTCTTCTTCTTCTTCTTCTTCTACTCCCTGTCCTCGCGAACCGACGCTGAGAAACGCTCGGAAAATCCTAGCCAGATATAAATTCCTTCGCGCCGGCTGAAGCGCGACGAAATCCTCGCGAAAGCGATTCCCGTGACAAATTCCGCCCGCGTTCCGTTTACCTACGCCCGGTAAATGGCTTCATCGCTTAATGAATCTTCCTCACAGGGGATACGCCGCGCCGGTTACTTTTTCAGAACCGTTTCGGTAGCACTCGTCGTGAAACGGTTCTAAGAGCTCGCCAATGGCGGACGGGCGCACGGAACGGAAAGAAACACCGAGACCGGCGAGGGTACCCCCGATAAATATATGTTTAGCGCAAAATTAACCGAGAACGTAGGTGGAGTACTTTTACCGTTAATGCGGTAAAAAGTGGGACATTTACAGTGCAATTCGAGACTCCGTTTCCAGTGCACTTCGCACGGATCGATCTCTCAAATTCTCTTTTTTCTAAATATATATATGCACGACCTACATATTACTCAAAAGTAGATACGTGGCGTATGTATGTATATATGTATATAGGTAGATTCTTATTTAGGGACGCTCGGAATTGGGAACAGCTACGAGCTATTGTTTCGTTAATTTATTATCTTGTTCCTCTTTATCGGGACCATATTCACGATACTCTCCGCTAAACGAACATTATTTAACACCGTGGATTTTGTATTACTGTAATATCACAACCGATATGTATTTTGCAATCGATACGACTGGAAGTATAATGGTCCTGTCAGGTAGAAGGTACTCCGGTGAAAGAAGTACGGAATAATATTCCGATACTCGTGTGGTAGATTATTATTGTCCGCTTTATTCGTGCGAGCAAATACAATGTTTTGTAACACACGGATAAGTGGCCACTACGTGTAGATACAATAGGGATCGTAATTGCGGACGAAGGGTGTGCACGAAAATTTAAGCGAACAATGTAGCTTTCGCATGTACTATTGCGGAAAGGAATTAAGAACGTTCTCGGATTAAGGAAAATGTAGTTCTACGAGTAAAGTAGAATGTGGACAGCGTCGAGTAATTTTGGCTTACAAAAGCTGACTATAACGTCTGACCCAATACGCCAGCACGGAAAGTCCTTTTTTGTCTGCGGAATACGGAGCATTGCTATTGGCGTTGGCTGACTATACTGCCCTGTTCTACTTGCACTATATATCGCGTTGCTTGGATTCGTTACGTTCAATCTTCCTCTACGTTTACAGTACTTTTGATTATAACTAACAAACGGTGATGAAATTAATTTGCAAACGTCGTCTTCATTTTCACAAACCTCTCAAAAAATTAAGTAGCCTATTCTATTTAGGCTATAAATCTCGTTGCTTTTATTCGTTGCATTCAATCTTCCTCTACGTTTACAGTACTTTTGTTCATAATGAACAAAGATATTTGATATTTCTAAATTCCGCGTTCATTCTCGCGAATCTCCCAAACACTCAGGTAACCTATCCTACTTGTCAGTATACATGACTCAGCTTTCGTTCATTACTTTCAACCTTCCTCTACGTTTACAGTACTTTTCATCGTAACGGACGAAGATGATCGTTTTTTTTTGGTGAAAATGAAATACGATATTTTTAGAGCGCATAAACATTTTATTAAATTCTATATTCTCCATTTTGGAAAACGAAATGACTTTCCGAACAACCGGATAATTTGCAAATATCGCGTTTATTTTCCCGAGCCTCCGAAGAACACGGATAAATACATCAACGTTCCAAATTGAACATCTCCGGCTTATTTACATCCCCAAAGTGCTCGCGAGTAGGAGCTGTCTGCCGTGAAATAAACGCCGATTCCGATGAACGTTCCGTCGAAGCACAATGCACCACAAAGCGTGCAAAGCTTCTTCGAAGAACAAGCGAGGACCTCGAGAGCCACCGATGGCGCGGCAGCTCGTTCTCGTGCACCCTATTAATTACGAGGTAACGGCTCGCGTGATTCGAGCTATTTGCCCACCCACCTACTCCCCCGCCGAGTTTCTTAGCCCGGGCTGGTCTCAGTTTTCTCTCGACAACCTCGACGGAGCCCTGGAACGAGTCGCGAACAACGAGCTCCGGTGTTGCGTTCCGAACTGAACATTCGGGGCCGCTCGAAATTTGCTGCAACGTAATTGATCGAGGACGCAGAAACGATGAAAAATAACACGTAGAAATGTAAATTCGGTTTGATACACGGCTCTGAATAATATACAGCGTTTATTCGTTAAAAGCTCGTGCTGTCTTCGAGCTGTATCGGTAAAGAAGACACGTTCCTGGCGATCGTGTTTCGTTTTTATTGGTTTGTTGGGAAAGTCATTTCGTTTTCCAAAATGGAGAATGTATAATTTAATAAAATGTTTGTACATTCTACAAAAATAGTGTTTAATTTTCACCAAAAAGAAAAAAACGAAATGACTTTCCGAACAACCCAATTGTTTCTTCGACTCGCTGTTCTTCTATCTTGCTTTCTCCTTTGTGGAACAAAAGCAAATGAAACATTATGGAAGGTGCACGTAGCGTGTAGGTCGAGACGAGCTCTTAAGAAACATATATTGCAATTGTAGAAACAAATATAGGAACCAACTCGAATCAATTTCAAGGGGTTACGCGATGTTGGGCAACAATTGCCAAATAGGTTTCTTCGTATACGATAGTAGCTCGTGAGGTTGGTTTATCTTGGGGTATCCAGGTCCTTGATCTTCCAACGTCCTGAAAGAATCTCTTCTCGTCAGTCAGGAACGCTGCTCGGAACCTTAGCGTAAACCTTAGTGCGAGCTCTTAGCGTAAAGCGGACACGTATTCGACCTGATCTTTTCGCTATCAGTTCCTTTAACTGTCCCTCGTTTCATCTTGCTTCCGCTTTCGCGAAACGAGAGTGGCTCTGGAACGCGGGAGAGCGCTGAGCTCTCAGCGCGTAGACGAAACTGGGCTCTCAATGAACGGATACAGGTAGTCGGTGAAACAAACAACGATCTCCGCCAGTTTCGAGTGGTCCGACGAGCGAGACCCTCGTCGGTACAACCCAAATAGGTTTCTCTTCGCTCGAGAGGTGGGTAGCTTAGCTCCAGGGCCCCTTGTGCCTCTCTCGGTGCTCCCAAGGCCCGTCCTCGACCGAAACGTCGATGTCCTTAACGCTAAAACTACGGGGTCACTTCATCCATTTTGAATTCCTTTTTAAAGTTACTCGATCATCAACGACACTTTTGCCTGGAATATTCGCGATATTAACAACTATTGAAACAGAAAACCAATTACACTCGTAAATTAATTCGTCTTCTACCCTTCTACTTTCAAAGATACGTATAAAGCCCGATAGAAATTAACATACGCGAATGTAAAATATACAGAAGAATAAATATATATAAAATAAAACAAAAAATGAAAAATATACGCAACACTATAGACAAATTTGTATTTAAAATGAAATATAATATTACTACTACATAGCACAGTATACGCTGAAACAATTCAAACACATTCGAGGTTCCTTTGAACAAGTAGGACATTATGTTATACTCTTCTTTACATTTTTCTCGCTCCTAGGTGTTCGTAAATTTGTCTCCCATTCTACTAACACAGAACGCAAATACTTCCAGTAGTTTCACCCTGTGGATTTTCCCAAACTTCTAAACGGTATCGTTGTTCCAGCCGATAGCTCTGTTTACCCTCTTGCGTTCCGAATATCGTTTCCGCGAGAAACTCGTATCGGGCGACTCGCGTGTTAATCTTCCAACGGCCCGAAAGAATCCGTTCGAGTCGACCTTGAATCGTCGACACCCCGCGAGTCAAGGACAGTATCCGGTCTCGACACCCCCCGCGGCTTTCGCCAGATCGTTGCATTTGTTTCAGCGACCGTAGATTCGAGAAACCTACGATCAGTTGGCGGAAAACGGTGAACGTCGAACGGAAGAGCCGAAGAAGACGACGGACTCGAATACGTCGAGGCGTCTCGCGTCTAATATCTTAGAAAAGTTTCGAGCTTCTCGTTCGAGGTCCGCGAGAGAGGTGGGTCGGTTCGTGGATGAAGCGGGGTCGGAAGATCCGGTGGATGGGATCAGAAAGAGAAACGTTCGCGTGCATGCACACGCGCACACCGTCCGGGGGCCAGACACCGGGAAAACGAGGCGGAATGGAGCGTAGGGTATGCTAAAGGGCGGTTTCGCCGAAGGTAGAAGGGAAAACGGAGAAGAGGTGAGCCGACCTGGATGAGCCGTATCTTGGTGGATAAGTATCGAACCTGAAAATCGCGACCAAAAACCCGACTGGCGCAGCAACGTCATGCGGAAAACGACGAACTGGGTCGATGTCGAAGAGTTTCGCTGCAGTTGGGTGGTCCAATCGAGTATCCATCCTCTCTTACTTCTACCGTGCCCTTCTTCCTTCGCCCACGTTCTCCCTCCATCCGACGTTTCGCCCCACCGTGGTCTCGCGGCGTCCTCGTTCATCCTGTATGCGGGGGGATTTGAAACTCCGAGCGACTGTTTTCCTCATCGCCGACGAAAACATGCTGCCCTTGTACCGTCGTCGAGACAAATACCGAGTGCACCGTCGGCGAGAGCCCGAGACCGGGCTGCCCGGGTTGCGCCTGGCGGGTTGGGGGGTTGGGTGGGTAGGGTAGGGGAGCGATACGGGGGGACTCGCGGGGAATCGGAAAGTTTTCCACTGTTCTTTTCGTTTATAATTTATGTTTCTCCGAGCACGGCTGAGACATTGTTATCGATTCCGTTACGTAACCGGGCAGAGGCACGGTTTTTGCGCCGCTTTGGAAAACGCACTTAGCTATTTAAACGCTAGGCTTTTGTTCGATCGCGGAGCCGCGACTCAAAGAGCAATTCTCGGTCAAAGGAGTCGGGAAATACTGTTTGCTCGCTATTGACACGGCTTCGCGTGGAATTAGTAATTTACCGGGAAAACGGAGAATAAGTTTCGGACGGAACGTGGCCGGTTTGTCCGCCCGAGCACAGAGACTACTCGACGGTAGAATCGTTCCTTTACGATTCCTCGGCCAAGGAGCGTATTGAGCCAGGCTTTAAGTTTCGTTTTGATTTTTTTTTTTTTTTTATTTTTCTTCTTTTTTTTCTTTCTCATCGGAGCGACGATTCGTATTCGCGCACGCGACGCGGGGAGTCGATGATCCGTGCACGGTGGTCTTGCTCCACATATTTTCAAAGTCGTTCGCGGGATCCGGTGTAGCGGAAACTTCCGTTTCCTGCCTCGAAGACACTCGGACACGTGTTACGCAGGCAGGTATACTCGAACGATTCTTTTGTCAAAGGTATACAGTTTCCGACACTGGATATCTTTGAGGAATTGTAAAATCTTTAAAAGACCTTAAAAAAAAGAAGTACGAAATTTCCACGAAAGTTATCGAACGTCTCGAGTAACACAAAACGAAAAACAGGCGTACTGTTACCGACTTACGCGACGCAGAATTAATATTACGAAACAACTCGGTTACCGCGCGCGAACGCATAGAATTCTAAGACTAAGAATATTCCGATTGGCGATTACGAAATTTGTTCCTTATAAAAATTTCATGGAACTTGTCCCGCGATTCGACGCGTTCGAAGAAGAGTTCGAACGGATACAAATTCGTTGGCCGGTATCGATAAATCGTTCGATAAACCGTCCACCGGTGTACAGTTTTCGTAGACCCGTGTTTCGAGCACTTTTGAATACAAATCGAATATTAAAACGAAATCGACGCGAAACCTCGATCGATCGATTCGAGATACGTATTAAACGAAAAGCGGGGTGGAAGTCGCGTTAACTGCATACGTAACTACTTAACGATTCGACGTCGCTCGTCCGTCATAATCGCGAATCTCCAATTAGAGGTGGGGGGTTAGGGCACGCAGTTTGGCTTATCGTTTTACGCTGTCCGGTACAATTCCAATAGGGCGTCGCTGGCGTATAAACGGTGTGTTGACGTGTCTGCGAAGCTTCCGTGGCGCATGCCGACCGATTGAGACCCTAGAGGAAAGGGCGGGCCCCTCCCTGCGCCGTGATAACTCAGTTACGTTCCAATATCATGATTACACGTCATCCTTGGCAGTTGACGCTCCCCAGAGTAATGATCATTGTGAAACGGTTGAAGCGGTCACGGGATCACGTCAGCCGTTTAAATTCTTGAGCGAGGAGAGAGAGAATACTCCCGGCGTTCGTTCCGCTAATCTTCGCGGCCGTGGAAACATATTGCCGCACGTTCCTGCTTTAATCTTGTGACGTAAAACGGTCCGTGAAAGAATCCCGTGTTTTTAGATGCCCGTTCCACGGACAACTTTCCTCGTTCCCTGCACTTGGGACTGTAATAATTTAAAAAACACTTACGCGGAGTTTCATCATCGTTCTTGGTTATTACGCACCGTTTCCCCGCGCCTCGTCGAAATACTTCCGCGGGATGAACGTTCGTTCCCGCCTGTTCGAGCCGCTAAATAAGTTATACGTCGGTGCATAATACAACCAGTGGCCAGGGACGAGATTGGGACGCGTTTCGAGCCACGAAACGTCTTCGAAAGAAAGCCTATCGATTACTGCTCAAACCGATCGGCGTACACGCTTCTCTGTTCCAGATATAACGCCACGAACAGAGCGAACAATGTGTTTTATTCAAACTCGATCGTGAAAGATGTTCCGGAACAGTTTCCCGAGTATTTGTTCGATTACTTCGCGAACTCTTCGGAAATGGTTCGATAATAGGGTTTGAACGATAATTGGGATGACCTTTCGAGCTTAGAGTCCGATGAATTTTACAAAGTGGCCAATTTTTTAAATTGAAGGGACACAGAGAAACGTAGGTGTTTTGGAAATTCATTGTTACGGTGTGTTTTCACGCGTACTTAACATTCTTTGATTGAGGAACAAATGAGTTTTTTCATCGATTTATCGCCGAGTGGACTTTCTATTTTATGGAATCGATTTCCAGAAATATAGTGCGCGAGAAATAATAGAAAATTCTCGACTTATGTGCTAGAGTCACAGTTTCGTGAATCGATTTACGCGTTGAACGTTGGTCACCGGTGACCGACGATCCAAACTTCCAGCGTTTGTTCAAACCGTTCACAATTACTCAACACTAACATTTGTAAATTTGCGAATAACGCTAGGGTTAACATTGTTACGTAATAACAAGTACACCGACGAGCATCGAATATCTTTCGTGTTGCGAATATCGAGTTCATTCTTAAATATAAAAAACCGGCGCGGCCAGGTGGACGCGTTCTCCAAAAAATACGCGAAACACTTCCGCGAGAGGAGTTCCATAATCGACTTTAAATAAAACATAGTGCTCGCACTGTACCGGCCCCGGTGTACCTCGTGTGTCGAAAATAGATGCGCGAATATTTCCAGTAGCCTCTAGACCGTCGAGTTCGGTACGTCGGCCTCGAAATTTATTAAACCACGCGTAAAGTCGCCTAAAACTATAAGAGCTGTGATTTAATCTGCCGCATCTGTGAATTTCCAATTGGCACCGAACGCATCGACGTGTCGTTTACCTCAACATTGACCGCCATGTTGAATCAGTCACTGATAACTGGCGCTCCAAAGTTACAAGGATTCTCTGAAACACTGACAAGGAACGAACTCTGATAATAGTTACTCCGGTTAGTCATAAAATAACAAGTACATCGACAAATAATTAAATATTTCTACCTTTTACACTACATAAATATCGATTTGAACGAACATCGTGGACATCCTTAAGCATGGAAAACTGACCTGGTGGTCAACGTGTTATCCATTTGGGGCATAGTGTGTTAAGAAATCTCCCATCGTTTCAATACCCTGGTACGCATAACGAGATGTTTCTCAACATTAAAAATTAAAATAATTCCATACACGTTGCACAGTGAGACTTAACGTTTCGTCTCGTGATTAAACATCCGATTAATCTGTTATTTAGTTTCCAGTTGTTTTCTATCGTTCCGCACGTCTGGAAACCGTGCCTCGAAGAGTCAATGCCGTGCAATCGATACGTATCGGTATCGAGGAGCGTGGATTCGTACGATCGCTAATGTGCGATTCGTTCGTGGATCGTTCGTGGATTACCGACCGAGAGAATCGCGAGATCGTCTCATCTCAACACGGTGGAAGATTTCGACATCGTTCCCGACGCGTCGTTCGCGCGACAGAAGTGAGCACGCGCTGGTGCGGTTTTCCCGCCAAGTTCATTCAGCATCTTCCGTTGGATGCAAGCCAAATGCTGAATACACCAGCGGCTTCCATCCCGCTCTCACCCGTTAGGTTTGCCTCGCGTAACCGTTATCATCGCAAAACGGCGAGTTGATGTTGCCGTTGTTGCTAGGTCGTGGAACGAACAACACGAGCAGAGGGTGGCGTAGGGAGGGAGGGTGGTTGGTAGGGCTAATAAGGTCGGGTCACGGCCCTATTTCGCGATATTTCGCGACCAATTGCGCGCGACGTTTCCAACGGAATAAGTGTGACAGCCAAATCCGAGAGGAGTTATTGGCCGCGTTATTCCCTGTGAACGTCTCCTCCGTCCCCGAGAAGAACGGCCCCTGGAACGACTCGGTGGTTTCGTGGAAAGAATTCTATCGTCGCCGACCGCGAGATAACGAGAACACCGGGCTTGAAAAGCGAAAGGAGGGACGTTTGACAACCACCGGCTGCTGCAACAAGTTATCAGTGTACCTCGCTGATTGTTCGAAATTCAATTTCACAGTTTCGCGATGAATTTCGCGACCGCGGGGAGGAAATAAGAATCGAGGGAGGAAATTAGTTGGCGAAATCGTTCAGTACGTTGCGGTACCAAGATCCGCGATACCCGGCGCGTCGCTTCGTGGTCGATAATTTTACGCAAGGTGGATTTTCAAATGTACGTTTACGAAGTTAGGGGTGTTTCTTAACGTATTTTACACGGTGTTTATTGAAACTGTCGCGAGTAGCACGTGTCGACCACTTTGGGGACTATCGATCAAGGGTATCCGGTAGGTCGTACACGGATTGTTTACTACCCGGTTCTTTAAATAGGAGCACACGATACTGTTTTTGCGAATAGAAAAAGGGACTAGTATACTCGTGAAACTTGTTAAATCGTTCACAAAATTTTTGTCGCTCGAAAACCGGTCGATGTCCGAACGATGACCGTTTCCGCGCTGGAAAAAAAGATCGGGTCGGGGAACCGCGACAAGAGTTACGCGATTCTGATTTCCACGGAGCCTGTATTCCCCCCTGGAATCCTCGCCGCGTGCCGCGGGAACGAACGGCGCACGGCGAACGGCGTGCGGGTGTGCGTAGCGTTCATAGTATTGGCAGCGGGCCAAGTCACGTTGCGGCTCAATGAAATCTTTCTAGGTTAGGTTAGCCCCTTCCTTCCGCGTTAAGCGTAGGATACGTTTACACCGAGTTGCTGGACGCGCGCGTGCATAAGAGCGAGAGAGAGGGGAGGGAGGAGAGTGAGAGAATCATAGAGAGAGAAACACAGAGAGAGAGATAAAGAAAGGGAGGGAGAGGGAGAGGGAGAGAGAGAAAGAGAGAGAGAGAGGAAGCTGGCCCCTGGCCAGCGAGAGAGCCCCGTCGAAGTGGCTGGCTTTAGGATCCGACGGAAGTAGTAGTGGTCAATATTGGTCGGACCAGAGGCTCCTTAAGCACGAGCTCGCGCTACTTGAAGCCAGGGCGCATAGGAACTGGCGTTGCTCTTCCCTGGCAGCTGTCAATACGATATCAAATCGAGAAAGCGGTCCCGTATACCTCTCCGTTGGAACCTCGTCCCTCCCCACTCCCACGTCGTATCCCGGATCCTGTAAACGAACCAACGTTACCAACGGGCGTCCCGACGAAGCCAACGCGTCTCCCCGAGCGATTCCCCGACTCGGATGTTCTCGTCCGGATTGGATTTTTCAAGATCCTCCGTGCCGCCTACGTATCTCTCGGTGGAAGCGACGGAAACGTTCCGTATAAATCAACCAACACGTCGACGCGTGCAAACGCGTCCTCATCCTCCTTCTTCTGCGTCTCTCTGTCTGTCTCTCCCTCTCTCTCTCTCTCGGGGATATCGCAACGGGTACGCGTCGGCAACGCCTCCGGATTCGCGCGAAGAAACACTTCATTCAATATCGCATCGTGCCAGGAATTTAGCTCGCGGACGCGTAACAAGTAGTCATGCACCGTTTCGGCATCGGTACGGGCACGACTTGCGAGCACAATCCAGGCAGGCGCGCGCGCGCGCGCGCGAGCGAGCGAGCGGTAGCGGTAGCGGTAGAGGGAGAGGGGTCGAGCGAGAGCGGGCGTCCCCTGTCCCCCTTCCGTTCGGGTCGTGTGTTCCCCCGCCGCACGAACGGTCGACCGTTTCTCCCTACCACGTCGGCCGTTACCATCCCGCCGTCAAGCGAGCGTGGCGTGGCGAGGAGGAGCAGTCAGGCAGTCAGGCTCTCCGCTGGCATTAAGTATTCCCGTTGGGTCGGCGTGGCGAGGAGGAGCACGACGTAGCGGCGTGGTGCAGCTCGGCGCGGCGCGGCACGGAGCGGCGCGGCGCGGCGTGGCGTGCGTCGCGTCGCGTCGCGTCGGTCGATGCCGGGGTTGCCTCGCGAAGGAAGGAAGGAAACGAGCGAGAAGGAGAGAGACTCGCGTTCGCTCGCACGTAACCCCCACCAAGGTTCGCATAGGCGATCGGTCGGTCTCGCTCGGTCGCCGGGCTCGCGTCCTCGTCGCGCCAGCGAGCTTTCTCCGGCTAGAATCGAGAGAGGCGCTATCCCCCTCGAGCGACGGCAGCGCCCCGGGGGCGCCTGCGCGCCTCGGAGGGGTAGCGGTTTGCCCGATAGTGGCGAAACTGTCGAGGGCGCGGGGGAAAGGGGCCCCTCCCTGGTCTATCCCTCGCTGGTTCGGCGCGCACCCCACCACCGAGGAGCCGCGCGGCTCCGCTACCTTCCCTCGCTACGGCTCCACTGCCCGGGCCTCCACGGTCGCCCCATTCCGTTCTCGGCATCACAGCGTACAGCATTGAACTCGACGCACGACGACAAGGAGCGCGACAACGACCACCTGCCTCTCTGTGCTCTACGGATTACCTCTCTGTCGCCCTCGCTCGCTCGCTCGCTCGCCCGCACGCTCGCCCGTTCATACGCACGTTCGTTCCCGTTTTCGCCATCTCGGCACCGAACTCGTCGTTCGATCGTCGCGCGCTCCGTCGCTGAACGACCGCGAGAAGAGGACAGTACGCGCTACGAAGGACAGACCCGGAGGATAATAATTTTTATTACCCCCCTCCCCCACGCTACGTCTGGCTCGTCACGAGCGAGCGCTACGCCGCGAGTAACACGCACACGCGATACGCTCGCGGGCTATCGTCGCTTTCGCGCCGATCGTACGCGTACCCGTGCCCGTCCGAGGGAAATACGCGCACGGTGAGAACAGTAAAACGAGAGAAAAAGACACCCGAGGGCAGCCGTGTGCGACGAGAAACGGGATCACGCGCGGCACACGTCGAGGAGGACGACAGCAACGCGAGAAACACGGTCACGCAACCAACCGGCCACCACCACCACCGCCAACGCCACCGCCACCGCCGCCACCGCCGCCACCGCCTCCGACAGCATCGTCACCGGCAACCCGACGGCTCGACGATCACCCGGCAGTGTGTCACACGACGCTCCACGGTTGTTTCTCCGCGTGTTACGCTCCGAAGATCGCTCCAGTTTCAGTGTCCGCGGTCGACCGTTAGACCGATCCACGATTACGCGACCAGTGTTGTACACCGCGACCGCGCGAATGTAAGCCGTGACGAGCCGCGCCAGCTTCCAAGGTGTGATATACGATTGTTCCGGAGTAACGAAACGGAGTGTGCTGCGACCCAACGCGCGACACAACGAGATCACCGTTTCGTCGTCACGCCGTAGAACGGTTCGAGCCGAGACACCGATATCGTTACGTCCGTTGGTAACTCGCAAGAGTCACCGCACGCCACGAACCGTACGCGACGTCCGCGCCCGTTCGAATCCCGTGCTCGAGCTGTGACGAGGTACACGAGCGCGGTGTCCGCCACCACAGATCGTGAAACGCGTCGAGAGGCGCGTGTCACATCGTCCACGGTCTCACGAAGGCCCGTTTCTCCGCTCACGGAGAGAACCGTTTGGCACGGCGCTCGGTACTCGCGGCAGTACTGAGTGACCTGCGGTACCCGGCAGTCATCGAAAAGTGTACACGACGGCGGTCACCACGTACATCACGCCGTTCATCACCCCCGAGAAGGTACAGTGGTTCCATTCAGATCTATGCCTAAAGTAATCCGTTTCGAATCGCGACGCGTTGTGTGGACACGTTGCTGGGGGTGTGCGGGAGAACCTTTGGCTCCCCGCTCCCCCGTCGATCATTCTTCCAAGGAAATTGGTGCGTCTCGGTGGAACGTGCGGCTCGTATCGACGTGTACCCACACGGATCGGTTATCACCGTTTCATGAATCTACGCGCGCGTGTTTTTCTCGGGAGGGCCCTCGTCTAGGTTGGTGCGTCGGACGGAAGCATGTGTGTGGGTGGAGCTTGATCCTGGACGTCATCCGTCGGACCGAGACGGACCAACGTCGATGGATCGTCGGTCTTGCCCTATTCCCCGTCTCTCTTTCTCTCTTTCTTGCTCTCGTTCTCTGATTCTCGTCCCCTTATCTCTCGCGCCGTTTATTTCTACCGAGACAGTGTGCAGTGACCGAAAAGTTTCGCGCAGATGACGTTCGAGACGAAGCCACCACCGCCCCGAGTTCCACCGGAAGTTCCGAAAATCTCTTTTCGCTCGCGGACCGTCGCGTCGTCCGTTGACGAACCCCGAGACGATGTTTCCTGTCGCGCGATTCTTCGTTCCCCCAACCCCCGGCCCCTCTAACTTCTCCCGATATCGTTTCTTCGCGACGACGATCCTCCGTAACCGACTTCCAGCCGTCGACGAGGGGAAACGTCGTCTATCGGACGTCTTCCGACAACAGGGGAGGACGAATCGTTTCGAAACGGTTTTCCACCGCGTTGAAAACCCGCCGGATGAGAGTCGCGGTCCCTTTCATCGGACCACCCTTCCCCCACCAACCGTCCCTTTGAGAATCGTGGCCGTGTTGGTACGTCAAATCGGATGAAGGAATTATTAATGGAATTAATAAGTTGAGTGGTCCAGCGGACGATGGAGGGTAGAGAGTACTATTTCCTTTTCACCGGGAGAGCGCACTCTAGTTCCTTATTACGTTCCACCCCGCCCCCCGCCCCCTCTGTACCACCGTTCCCTCGTACCCTCTCTCCACCCCTACCAAGCAAACTTATTATCTTAAGTCCTTCGGTTCTCCGAGCGAAACGATAACGAGATCGTTACTTTCGAAGTTCCCGCCTCGCGGCCGCCACCGCCACTGCCACCGCCACCGCCACCGCCACCGCCGCCACTGCCGCTACCGCCGCTCGATAATTATTATTTTCTCCTTTCATCGGGTCGGTCGAGCGGATCCGAGTGTAGTTTTAAGACTTCTTCCGTGCAAGTTATTCGAACGATCTTCTCGCCCGGAGAACCGTCCCCGACGCCGCGCGTTCCATTTCTCTCGACGTGGCGGAAGGAGTCGGGGGTGGGGGACGCGTCTCCCAGTTCACCCTCCGTTTCCCTTCTGGACACTGTATCGCGATTTTAAATACGTTAACCCAGTTTCTTTGTCGGTTCCTTCTTTCGTCCGCACCCCTCCGCCCCCGATCTCGACGAACGGCCAGGCCTTCCATCCCTCTGTCGGACGAGCGCGAGAAACTCGTTCCTCGGAGTCGATTCCAATTTATTCCTCCCCTCCGGCCCCCGACGAAGATCGTTTCTCTTTCGAAGGTACACAGTCCCCGGTCGACGAGATTTTTAATTAATCCTCCTGCCCGATGTGCATCCGCCGACGGGGGAGACCTGGACGGTTCCCCGCGACGCTCTCGAAACGAGGGGGACGGAAACCGCGTGCATTAAAGAACAACGGACGTTGGTGCGCGATCGAGAGATCTCTCGCGATACGCTTCGTTACGTGGATCTTGGGACAATCGTCTCGATACCGAGTTACCCCGTGTCCACTTGTACTCGCGCGATATTCGTTTGGAAGGTTGGTGATCGGAGCGAATATCCTTGTATCGTTTTGGAAACGAATCGGTTCAGGAAAGGCGATTGGTAACCTTTCGAGATGTGCAACTTTCTGACGCGTTGAGTTGTATCCTCGATAGCGCCAGGTGTTTAACACCTTCTTTGGAGCACCTTGAACGTTTAATACCTTCATTGAGATATCTCGGATGTTCAAATGCCTTCTTTAGAATCCTCCTGATGTTTAAATACCCTTCTTAAGAGGCCTTGGTTGGATTACTTCTGTTTTAGAGTATCTCGACTATTTAAGTACCTTCTTTAGAATACCTCGGATGTTTCGATACCTTTCTTAGAACACCTTCTCTCGAATACCTCAAGTGTTTGCATACATTCTTTGGAATACCAAGTATTCAATTACTTTCTCAGTATTGAGAAGAGATTCAAGTACTTTCTCTAAATACCATGTATGTTTAGACACTCTTTTAGAATATCTCCTTTACGATGTCTCAGATATTTAAGTTTCTACGATACCTTCTCCAGAATACCAGGGATGTTCAGATGCCTTCTTTGCAACATCTCAGATGTTTAGACACCTTCTTCGGATTACCCCGGACGTTCGGATGCCTTCTTTAGAATACGTCAGTCGTTTGGACACCTACTTTACGATATCACGAATGTTCGGACACCCACTCCGAGCCATCCCACATGTGTCCGGATACCCTCTGCGGAGTATCTCGGATGTTCGGTAGTTCCGTTTCAATTCGCGTCGGGATACGTAAGTAGGCGTTTCGAGACCGCGGTGGAGACGTCGACGTGTTTCTCCGTATATCACGGTAAGAGGCCGAGTGGCTCGTACATCATCCGAAGGCAAAAACAGAGACGTCGCTGGCTACCGCGCTGGAAAGCTAAAATTTACGAGTGCCCGCGCGAAAATCTTCCCTCGAGGCATCGGGGTACGGGGCTCGGGGGTAGAGTGATAACGCTCACCCCTGGACCTGTTTCCCTCGTCCCGTTTTTATTATCAAACGGGAAGCGCCGCGGCACCTCGCCGATGCATCTCGTTGAACGAGTACGTCGTTCGCCAAGTTGGAAGAGTGCGTGGACGGAAACACGGTCGCGAGGACGCCGCGATAACGACGGTATATTTACCAACAATCGTACCCCGACGATCAAACGAACCGTGCAATCGATAGATCCTCGATTCGTTCGAATATCGCGGTCGTAGTCCGCTGCGTATTCTCCAATGGTTGAAACTTCACCAGAGAGATCGATACCCATGAACCTCCGCCTATTCCACGAACATCTTCTCCCCCTGTGAAGATGCCTGCGATCTTCTCTTCGAAGATACTGTCGACTTCCGCGCGTCCATCGCCCCGACGAAGATTTCTTTTCCGAAACCGAAAGTCGCGTCCGCTCGAAATATTTCCTCCGCGAGGTAGTCGGCGGACGCGGACGTGGAACGTACGAACGCAATAAATATTTTTCATCCGCCGCGCGTGAAAAGTTTCCTCAAAGGTTCCTGCCCGTGATGCGGAGAGAGTCGTGGGAGAGGGGAAGAGCCAGCTCTGTTGATTAAACGTAGCGCGCGCGGCGAAATGTATTATTACTCGAGCGAACGACCACGCTTCTAAACCGTGCGATCCGCCGAACTTGGTCGCTGGTGGAGAAGAGGTGGGGCGGGTCGACGGACGGTGGATTTTTCTCGAAGCGATACACCCTCGGGAGTGGCCGGTGATTGCTCCTCGGCGTCGTCCACCTCCTCCGGCTGTCCTCCTCCGAGGTATCCTCGAGGGGTCTCGCCCTCCTGTATAAAAGCGAAACGGCTCGAGTTCTCCAGCGTGACCACCGCCCGGTGTGGTTCTCTTTCTCCTGTTGCGCGCACGGACACAACTCACCCCGTATCCACCCCCCCAACCCAACCCACCCTACCCCGCTGAAGTAGGGGGCTTCTGGATTTCGGTGTACGGACGACGTCGAAAGAAGCTCGGCTTGCTGCTCGTTCCGTTACCGCTTTACCCGAGCAAAAGGGAGGTAAGCGGATTTCGTGGCGGCCGCGCGACGCTACGGCCATTCTGGACGGACCTGGGAACGCGACCGTGGGAAGGGGTTGTTATTGGGTAGGGATGAATTAAAACAGACGCGCCGGAGACCCCGTTTTCTAGCCACCGGCTTCCCTCCTCCTCCCTTCCCCCCGCTCGAGGGAATTTTCTCGAACGGGGGTTAGAGAGCCACCGAGGAGAGAAATCGAGAGGTCGGAATCTCGCCACGCGGCGGGGCTACAAGCTCCTTAGGATTTGTCGAAAGTAGATGAGGCGAAAGAGAAGTTAATCCGCTTTGCGCATAATTATTCACAGCGACCACTTTCGCGACGACACTTGCCTCGCGATTTCCGCGCTCCACGGATACCCTCGGGAACTTTCGTATCGATGATAATCGGATGAAACAATGCGCTCGGTGTTTGCGTGTGTTTTTTCTTTTCTTTTTTCTTTTTCTTTTTTTTCTTTTCTTTTTTGAGTTATTCGGGTAACAGGTTTCGCAGTTGGTATCCCTTCGCGTCCTCGAACGAGAGTGCGTTCCGTCGGAACGGACGAGGTTCGAGAGGGACGAAAAAGGGTGACGGATCTTCGCTCTTGCATCGATTTGAATATTTCGTTAACGTTCTTCTCTCGTTCTGTTTTTCCGAATTTCCTTTCCTTTTATTTTTTTTTTCTGTTTTTCTTTTTTTGCGCGCGCGTACGTACGCCTTTGTTCGCGGTAATACCAGCTTTTTCACTTTTATCGCGACACGCGCCACCGTTATATTTGTTCGTAGAATTTTTGTACATTCCCAAAGAGATTGAAACAATTTATCCTCCGGCGCGTTAGTCACTGCCCTTTATACCAACGAATTTACATGCGTGGATGTTAATAAATGCGAAAGACGTATAGAAGTGCGGAGAATTCTTGTTTAGCTGTCGCTATATTTCCACGCTGGAATTTTAATTGGGAATATAATGCGAGCGGAAAGTTTATTCGCGCGCTTTCGAGCAGCAGTCGGTCGCAAGAATTACGTTTTGGATATAAGTCGTTCGTTCGTTCGTTCGTTCGGAGGGGGGGACAAAAATTTACGGTGCTGCTGCGCATTCGACTCTCGAATTAATTAAACGGCGACTACGCGCGACTTGGACCGTCCGAATCCGATATTCTTTAATTAATTTCAATGCAAGTGAAAGAAAAGAAACAAAGTGTAGGAACAGTGCGAGAACGATTTTGCAAATTGTAGGGCTCGACCGCCGGACTTTGTTTTCGAACAACAATAACGAGTTTAGAGACACGGTTCGCGGTTGTCGTCTACTTTCACGAATTTCCTCGTTAAACGTTACGATTCGAACGAGCGAATTAATTTTGTTCGAGCGAGTTTGCAACTGTCCGTGGTCGCGAAGATTACGAGAACGCAATAATTAGACCGTCTTGACGAAGACCTGTTGAAACTGGTGGAACGATATCGATATAGGCAAAGACTAGGACACTGTTGCGATGGCACCCACTGTTGGCTCTAGATCCCATTTTGAAGCAAATCTCGCGCGTACGACTCTATAGTCGTAAAGTTTCGCAGTAAAATATGAGTCGGTGACTTTCTCGACTGTTTTCTGGCTTCGCGAGTGCGTCGTCGAGAATCTCAACTCTCGCGACTAAACTAATTTTTTTATCTGCCAAGTACGCGCTACTTTAAATCTGAATCGTTGGGTGCCTCGCGAACGTTACGCCACTCGTGCGTTTCGTTCAAAAATTTTCGATCGTGGAAGATCTTCTTCTAGACTGGTTCTCAACGTAAAAGAAAAAAAAAAACTGTAAATCTACATCTCCTATGTCCGAGTTTCCGGGTGCTTCGCAAGGGTCACGCTACTCGTTGATCGAGGTTTCACTTTCATTGTGTTTCTTTGAATGCTATCCATTGTGACACGATGTCCTTCTCGACTAGTTCTCGGTACTGGGAAGTAAACCTAGACCCTAGTTGCGAGTCTTGGGATGTATCACGAGTGCTACACTAGTCGTCGATCAAGGTTTTACTTTCGTTACGTAACTTAAAAGTTGTCCTTCGTGGAGTAGTATCGTTTTTGATTAATTCTCAGCGCGGAGAAACAAAATCTTCCTGAACCTCTGACCGAGAACTTTTGTCGCATTTGTTTGAAAACTGTCCATTATAAAACGATATCGTGTTCGATCAATTTTCAATAAAAAAGAAAAGGAACAGAGCGTGTGATACCCTAGTTGTTTATTATTCTGGTCCTGAAATGGAACAGTCGATACCTTCTGTCAATTACAAACCGTGAAAAGAAATTAGAATACTTTTGAAGGTACCGAAACTTATTAAAAGATCCTCAAAATATACATATATAAATAATCTCCGGTACCTCAGTACAGGCACGTAAATTTTGTTAGTTGTCCACTAACAAAGTCTAACAAAGTCTAACAAAGTCTAGTTCCTTTCCTTTAACTCAGACTTAACCCAGACCTCCGATCAACACCTGTTCGTTTGAAACGTTTCCTTTTCCAACCGATTGTCAGACTTCACTTTCGCGCAGTCTTCCGTCTCGTTTCTTCCTCGAGACGAGCGTCCAAAATGTCTGATAACGGTGAGGACAGTTGGAAATCGCGTGTACCGCGCGGGAAGAACGATAGGAAGTAACACGCGTCACCGATCGAAGGAATTAGGTGGCCGAATTCGCGAGTAACAGGGCTGTTTACATCGAAACGCTTTTAAATCCCGGCAGGCAGAGTCCAGGGGTGCCAGCTGGTTGGCGAGGATCCGTGGGACGCGCGTCGCACCCTCTGGTGCCGTTGACAAACGAGCGAAATGCGAAAGTAGGTGACTCGCACCGACCACTTTCATCCCTCGCGTTCAGCTAGGCATGCATATACGCTCTTGGGGACGAGCAGTCGGTTCTCGTTCTTGCCGCTCCGCGGCGGTACAAATACAGAGCCCGAGCGTAGCGTAGTTCCCTCGCGTTTTCCCAACGCGTACCCCCCGCCGCTCTGTTTGGTATTTGTCCCGACTTTCGTTGCCTGCAGATTGACACTTTTCTAGCCGGCTTGGAAACGCGAAATGTAATTCCGCGAGGCGCCGCGTGTTTGCTGAATAAGCGCGGAACGTCGATGAGGCTGTTTCGAGCGCGCAAGACGCAGCCTCCGGATTAAAGTTTCGCGTTTTCCTTCGAGCGACCCGATTCTGAGACAGTGAATTCCTTTTTTTTTTCTTTCTTTTTTCTTTTTTTTTTCTTCTTTTTCTCTTTCCTTTCTCGGAGGAAGCGAACTGGATGTTTGCTTCACCGGGGACAATAAGTCTGTTTGGGGTGGTGTTTGTACGCAAACTCCAACGTCGGGACGTCACCTTTGTAGCTTCCGTTGGTTTGGAAAATTATGTAATTGTTGAATTCTTCGCGCGACAGTCTTTCCGCGAATGGAGTCGCCGACGGGGAATATTTATTTTCGGGAAGAAGGGATGGTTTTAGAAATCTCTTTGGATTGTTTTATCGTTTTACTTTCGGTATGTTTTACAGTGTTTTCACGTGTCCTACTTGACACAGGGTGTTTTTCAATGTAAGGTACGATAGTCCGAGTATCTTGTGTGTAAAATTCGGAAGAGAGATTAGGTCGGTTTAGATTTTAGAAATCTCTTTGGATAGTTTCATCGCTTTTCTTTCGGTATGTTGTACAGTGTTTTCACGTGTCCTATTTGACACAGGGTGTTTTTTAACGTAAGGTACGATAGTCCGAGTATCTTGTGTGTAAAATTCGGAAGAGAGATTAGGTTGGTTTAGATTTTAGAAATTTCTTTGGATACTTTCATCGCTTTTCTTTCAGTATCTTGTACAGTGTTTTCACGTGTCCTAGTCGACACAGGGCGTTTTTTATCGTAAGGTACGATACTCTGAGTATCTTGTGTGTAACATTCGAAAGAAAGATTAGGTACGTTTATTTTCGAGCGATTTTCGAAAGTTCACTTCAGGGACCGGTAGCATATCGGTTATAGAAAGTTCACGATCGCCTTGCGTTTCGAACGAGTGTAGCTGTAGTTGTTTGTGTTTACTTTGTATCAAGGGCTGCGCGATAAACTGCTCAAAGACTTACGAGTCGATCTAATTTCGTAAACAAAACACAGCCGCTCGACCGTGGGCGTTAATAATGTCAAACATCCACGACGAAAGTTTCGACGATCGACCCACGATCTCGACGATACGAGATTCTTCGAATTCGAAATCGATCGTCGAGTTTCAAGTCTCTCGTCGAAGACGTTTCCGCGACGGCTCGTTTGCGATGCAACGCGCACACGCGACACAATGGGACGCCATTACGGTGTTCCTATTGCAGAATCACCGCGCGCAATTCCCGCGTTAATCGTCTAATCGATTATAAATTCAGACTTTCCGTATTCCAGGATTTCGTTGAAAATTACCATTCGAGTAACGTCCGGATACCCCTAATTTCCAGCACGCGACGAAGCAACGAGGTTCCATTGTCGATCGAACGATTATCCATCGCGTTACTCGCCGATTCGATATACGGTTCAATCCTCTCTCGACGTAGCTTGGGTCTGTTTTGACCCACGCTAGCAAAATCCTCGTCGATCCAACCGACTTTCAACGAGTAATTTAACCCGTAACTGCTAAGGTGGGGTCTGACAGAAAATTCGATAGATTCGTAACATAAAATTTATTGTTTCTTAAAAATATATACAAATATTTCAAATATTATACAGTTTCTTAGAGATCCTACCGAATTTCGTTACTCTTGTAATTTCAATTTATTCAGGCTCTTGGTAAACCAACAAGAGTGATTCGCAGCATCAAATTTTATTTCTCCAAAATGTCTACAAACATTTGAATAATTATATGGTACATTATATTCTACAAACCTCACCATACCATACTATATATATAACAAAACCACCATACTGGTCAAGTGTGAAACCAGGAACTGTTTAATTCAGAACCTTATCGGTTCTGAAGTCTCTCGAACCTTGATAGAAAGTTAGGTAGAGCCGGGTCCAGACTGACCCGGGCACCGTTCCCGCTAAAAGCTCCCGGTCGACGTAGAGTTAATATCCGATGAATCCTTTGAAGGATCATCGAGAGTCCAAGTACCAAACGATCGAGAGAATGGATCGATTCCCGTTGCGCGTATGCATCGCGAACACTCCACACCGAACGAACCCCGAAATCGCGAAAAAGTTGTTTCGCCGTTAATTAACGGAACGACGGTCAACGATACCCGGCGACAGACGCGTGGCAATTACGGGCAACGTTTCCCAGAAACGATTGCGGCTACCATCGAAGGTGAACGAGACGTAGGGGCGAGGGTGAGAAGGGGTGGAAAAAACGAGAACTGAAAGGAAACGATCGCGGGGGCCATTTTATCGAAACGGCGAAACGCGAAACATTTTCCCCGATACTCGATGTACGGGCGTGCGTACCTACCTACCTACGTATCTATGTGTGTATATATGTGTGTGTGTGTTTTTGTGTGTATATATTTTCCCAGAAGCGAGCCCGAGCACGCGCGTGCGACGAAGCTTAGCTGCCCTCTGCGAGCTTTCGCCCTCTTCCTTTTCTCTGTCGGGTTAATCGAGCGTGTTTCACCGCTGCGTGAAAACATGTGCACGAGAGGGGTGGAGGGGGGCCGTTGGAGGCGGTGTTGGACGAGGGTGGGGGAGTTTCAACGACACGCGAGAATTCGCGCGCGCAACGCGATCAAGAGCATCGACGTTATTAATTAACGACATCAGTGAATTTCGTAGTTTACTGTGTCAACGTAGACACCGATTACCGGCTCGAATGCGTCGCGGTGTCCGGGAAAATTAACCGTGCACGCCTCACCCGTGGAACGTTTAAACGGCGTTAACGATGCCTCCTTTCGTCTACCGACTGCCTGCCTCTGGCTGCGGTGAATTGTTCGGCATAGTTGGAAATCTGAACGACGTTCTTAGAAAGTACGTCGCGCCGCTGCCAAATTAACCTACGCGTTCGAGACGTTTTATTTTCATTTTTTTCTCGCCGGCTGGGGTTAACAACGCACGGTCGATCGTTATTTAGGAAAGTTCACAGTCGATGGTTTTCATTCGGATGTAACGAAAGAGCGAATATTAACGTGCAGAGAAATTTTACTTTTGTTCTTAGGGTCTATTTTGGTGCGATTTGAAAAAAGGAAGGGTACAGGGTATGGGTGAAGATAGGTTCGGCGTTGTTAATGTTGAGCGAACGAAGGAGATCGTAACTTGATTCGTTGAGAAGGATATTAGTAATTGGTATATCGAAAATGTCGAATTTTAGGGAAAGTGAAAAATATTATATAATTCTTGGGTACTTGCATGTCTCGCGTGAACGATATGGAAATATACTTCTTTATAGATTCGTTCTTCGATGTGTCTTCTTTTATATAATCTTCGGATTACAATTGCAAGGTTTTACCACCCGAGACCAACGTTTGTTGGCCTAGAAAGATTAGCAGGAAACAATTCAAATTACTTTAATTCGTTACGAGGAAACAAATTGTAACCGCACGGTTTACTCTGAACATTGTAATTTCACTGTCTCTCAGGAGGAAACAACGTATAAAATAAAAACTTATATAATACTTATATAATACTCGTAAAAAGTTTCGTAAATGTTTGTTTAATATTTTAAATATTATCGATTAAAATCGATATTTTCAACTCTCAGTAATATTATCTTTCTTGTTACAAATTTTCGTTCTTCGTAATTGAAAATATTTCTTGTAACGTACTTATTTTCTCGATTCTAGAAACATAGTCATTTAAATTGCAAAAAAATACTACTCGTCGTTTAAATCGCAAAGATACTACGCGATTCCGAAACCGTGAGCAAGCTTACACGGGTCGTTCGATCCACCGAATCTTCTCAATCTCGTATCGAGGATCTCTGAATCACAGAGACGGACAATTCTGAATCAAACTTGCGCACGATTGTTCTCTGATTGAAAACCGGTCGCGTTGATTCGCTGCGCGGTAATTACCGCGATGAATCGCGGGCAGGGTAGATTCTACGATCGAAATTTCTACGATTTTCCATCGTCCAGGACCAATATTCCATGATTCCTTGACAAACGTTGCGCAGCTGCCGCGGATAGGCGGCCGACAGAGAATTGAGGTTTCTACCTCGGTGGACACAGACATGTCGGTCGACACGCATTGGGCTCGCGCACGATACACGAGTCGTTAATTAATCCCTCGTTACTGTGCGTACGGTACATCCAAGATCTGCGCTAACAGAGGTAATCAGAGGTCTGACCGCCAAATCGCGTTTAAGTACGCGTGCTTCGTGGCTATTCGAACCGTGCACGCTCGAAGAAGTATTGTGAATGTGTCGCTCCGCTCCGTGGAGTGTTTCGAGGCAGTTTCAACAGGTTCCTATCGACGGAACAATTGACACATTCAGTGCTGGCCGAACTAACGAGCCAGTCATCTTATTCCGCGAACGAGTGTCAAATCAGGGGCGAATGTACCTGTATTCGTTGGTTGTGAGACCGCGAGCGTAAGAACGTGCACGCGAGAGACAAATATTTTTTAAAAATTAATCGATTCAGAAACAGTAATTGGTAACTTTCGAATTTATGCGTTGAATTTATGCATCGTCTGGACAATAGCGTTTAGATACCTTCTCAAGATACCTTAGATGTTCGCACACCTTCTTTAGGATACCCCAAATGTGCAGATACCTTCTTTGGGATATTTAAGCTGTTTAAACACCTTTGTAATACACTAATTGTTTAGATACTTTGTTTAGGATGCCCCAAGTGTTTAAATACCTTCTTAGGATACCTCGAATAATCAAATATCTTTTTTGGAGTATCTCGTACACTCGAACACCTTCTTTAAAGTATCTCAACTTAACCTGAGAGCAAGACAAATTATAACGAAAGCAGACCCAACCCTGACAATAAATGAGCAATATTAAGTACATATCGATATCGAGTCGCAAATGTCTCTGAAACGATAAAGACAAGTTTTCCATTTCAACGAAGAATCTTCCATAGATTGTCGTGTATCCTACAGAATTGTATTTCAAATTTTTATTTACATCGATACACCTACACGAATATGTTTTTTTTCCATTTAGTCGGTTCGGACGCGTCCGTTAACGAATTCAGTGGCCACATTTTTGATCGTCGCGTGTACGACGTACAGTTTGATGGTTTTACATAATTAGTAGCGCCTCGCGTCCACATGCAACGGAAACATTTACTTTCAATCTTTGTTTCTATTAGATAACTGAATACGATTAACGCAGCCATCAGTGACACGACGCATTGTACAGTGATTTATACCCGCATTACACCGCAGTGTGCGGCAGCGTTATCATCGACTGACAGTTCACTGTGTTTGTAAGCGCGATCAATGGAAAATGTGCGGGAATGCATATTTCATCGAACATCTCCGTGCCTCATTTAAGGTAGACGCACGCTATTCTGTAACGTGTTAATACGCGATAGCATCGCGACGTCGCAACGTATCGGTGCTCGTGTTCCTCCGTTAACGTTTCCGATATGTATTTTTCGTATAATGTTTCAATTGGTGCATGTTTCGCGCGTGTTCGACATTATGTAACAAGTATTTCTTTCTCTGCTCCGTAATATCCAATGAAATAATAGACGAACGAGCGTAACTATACCGACCTTGGAGCAATCGCCCGAGGTAACTTCATTTAAACAGTTCCAATTTTTTCTCTTAAAAGTGAGAACGAAGGATACAGGATAATATCGCGGAGTGACTTGGTGCAACGATCCATATCGACGAAAATAACATTCTAGCGAACATTTTTCATTGTTCGAATTATATTCGAACACATTCGGTTCGTTCCTACTTGTAATTAATCGTTTCGTTGCTTCGGATTCGAACACTATATCGAATACCCAATATTCGTATCGAGGTACGTCAAGCTGTACCACTCACCGAACGTTCTATATTTTTATTCCGACAAACGAATCCACTCAGGGAATTCGGTCGGATTACCGTAATCCGAGCGACGATTCCCCGTGAAACGTATTAGATCTTATCTAATTATTATCAACGACAAAAGCACTCCACTTACGTAAAGTAATTGGAATCTCGGAATTAGAATACCCGCGCCGAATCAGGAACCTCGGATTGGGTGCACCGAATGCACGCGCGACCGGGTAAAGATGGAACGAGAACAAGTGGCGGATGGTTTTTCATAATAATTTCAAATTCGTATCCGTTCGATGATCGTGGCTACCGTTGGTCAATTTCATCGTGGTTTCTAAACAGAGGCAATCGAAGGTAGGTACTTAATTGCAACGGCACGGCGTTGAATCAATGCCGTTTCAGGGACTGGTTTACATTTTAATTGGCAACGGTGCAAACTGGTCTTAATGGTGTTTCTGTTGTACGCGATTGAATGGGGCATCACAATGGTATCCTTACGTTCAATTCACACCCCTTCGTGACGTGGCAAGCGGCTGTTGAATGTACCACCTCCTCTCTCTCTCTCTCTTACTCACTCACTCACTCACTCACTCACTCACTCGCTCACTCACCCCCTCCTCAGTCGTCGTGATCGAGTTTACGTCGTTATTGAATTTCTACGTGCTCCAGTAGCGGAGACACGTGATTAAAGGTCTCCCTCTCGCGTCTTTTTCCTTCCCCGTAATAAATAACATCGTCGCTCGGATGTAATCGTATTAAAAAAAAAGGAGAAGACGTTCGAAAGAAAATACGCGAACCGAAAGGCCAACCGGTAAATCAGTTTGGTCGAGGTTGCCGCAATCAGTCGTTCGCACTTTGATCACGGTATTTTAACATCGCGTACATTTTTAACGCAAGAGCAAACATTATTCAACGTACGCAATGTGGAGAGTACTATAGAATGCTCGATCACCGACAATTGCAGGGGAATGCTCCTCCATTTATTGAACTTCGTATTTGTTCGAATAATTGCGTCGTATTGGTAAATAATGTGTTAACTATTATAGTGTTAAATAATTATACTTTTAACCTGGAGGAAATAGGATATCTTTCTTAAACTTATTCATTCGAGGAGCAGGATTTCTAAATTAGAATAGATTAACACTGTTGTGGAATCGTTTCAACGTTAAAATTTCTATCCGTGGATTATATTTTCCATCGGTGGTGCCAAGGTTCCCTTCGTCGAACACCAGATTTTGCAAAAGCGAGCTCGAGCGATAAACTCGTATTTTTCATTACACGGTGACGCATAGGTTTCTTTTTTCTCGGAGAGCGCGGTGTGTATCAACTCGGGTTTAGGTTAATCCAGATTGATCGACGAGTGAAAAAAACATCGTTTAAACAAGAATCGCACGATACGGCCCCACTTATGAAATATGTCTTCGCTACCTATGGCTCGGGTTTGACCTCTCGCGTAATCGTCTCTTACCAACGACCTACTTTTGTCCGAAACTAAAGACACGGCACTTGTTGCTAAGTGACCATCCCTTCTACTTGTCAACACAATGCAACGAACGAGATTCACACGCGACCGTCACAATTCTACCGTGTACGAGTATCTGGCGAGTGCAACGAGCCGAATGGGTAACTTCGCGATGAAAAAAAAATCGAAAACGTCGACGACAGTTCAAATCCGGCAATTACACGGGAATTACATCGTCCCTGTAAAAATTTTCTCCCTGTCGGAGGATCGTTTTTAACGCGCGATGTCGTGCGGCGCACGAACCTACGAAACTATCGTAATATCTCGATCACTGTGATCGTTTCCGCCATTTAAGCAAAAACAATTGTACAGAGATCGAACGAGTGTTCGTAAATGAACCTTGTATGAAAACTTTCGTTCGAATTGTTTAAACTCAAGGCGATGAAAATTCGACTGGAACAATAGACGAATGCAACCGATGTACAGCGATTCGTTTAGCTTAGTTTATTTTCGTTGGTCCATAACGAAATATTTCATCGCATAATTCAAATTGATATTCGCAGCGAGTAACGCGTGAAAACTTGTTTCTTCAAAAATCACGGCCGGGGTGCAAATTTTGCTAAAATAATTCCAACAATGTGTTAAACGTGGTTCCAACAATGCGAACTTATAATCTATAAAAAGGAACCAATATCCGGGAACAATTATACAAAATCGAGCGGTCGATGCGTCGATGCGCGGTATTAAAAATGTAAATCGTGTTCTCCCTCCCCTCTGAGTTCCATCGACTCTAAACTGTCGTAGCATCGGTCGGTTTGGACGTTCCGCGCGCGTTTCGTAAGAACAGGAATTTGCTTTTCTAAATATCGTTGCAACCGTTCGTCCATACTTTCGTTCTAATTTTAGGCGAGCCCTATTGTACAGAAAATTACGACCGTTTTCCCCTGCAGGCGGCTTCGGGGATTCGTTGTACTCGAAGATATTTCGTGAAACGGCCCGGCATCCTGTAGTATAGGCGAGGTGGGGCGAGAGTAGGGGCGGGATAAGATTTTAGGGTGGAGTTTTACGAGCGTCGCCGAAATCTCAGGCATGCAGCTCGATAAAAAGCGTTCTCCGTGGGAGCACTCTTTCTCTCCCTCACTCTTTCTCTCTCTCTCTCGCTCTCGAGTATCCTCTTTTATTACCTAATACTCGTGAGACTCGGTCACCGGCATATCTCGATTCTATTTTCTCGGTCCCTCGTCGATTTTCGCGCGGCCCGAGTTCCCGAGCGATTCAATCATCGCGCTTTGGCGAGGGATCGATCAAAAGGAACATCCGCGCGTAAGTTGCAATAACGGGCCGCAAAGCGGTCGACGACAATTTTCGAGACGTCGCGGATCGATCGGTAATTCGCCCCGATCGATCTCCAACCCGAGAGCCCGTCCCGCGTTGACGTACTCGCTCGTGCCCCTTTTCCTCTCTACGCCGCGAACGAAACGTTCCATTTCGTTATATCGTCGAGCGGTAAACGACGCGCACCTTATCTTCCCATTTGTCTTTCCGCCTCCTCTTATCGTCGAGCGTGTGCGCAAATATTCGAATAATTGGAATTCCAACGCTAGCTGCCGGCGCACGCTTCGCCCCCGCTCTCTTACGAACCGAACCGTACAAACAACCAGAGGAATCGAGCACGCGCTCCTTATTTTCCCGACAACTTTCCAACCGATCGAAGAGCACGCGACAACTCCAAGCTGAACAAAATTATTCCGTGGATTTCATTTCTATAGAGTATTTCGCGAATTTTAACGCGAAATTTTCTTTCGCGACTTGGCCGACCCGGAGAGATTACGTTTCTCGTTCGGAGAGATTTTCGGACTCTTGTCTCCCTAGAGTACTCTTTTCGAGTAGAACGACAGTTTTCGAATCGATCGAAGAGACCTCGAAACAAGGGAAGAATAGCCAATGGAGATTTCATTCCCTCGAAATGTATTTCTTGCAATTCGGTATTTCCAACGGAATTTTCCCACGCCCTGGTTAACACGGAGACTCTTTAGTCACCGCCTCGAAGAGCCTTTTTGCAAACGGAGAGATCAACTTTCGTCAACGTCAAATTTCTCGCGGTTCGAAATTTGTAAAGCGGACATTCTTGCGCCTGGTACTAATGAAAATTGTGAGCCCTCCGAAGAACGATTTTCCAAGCGATAAGAACAGCTTTCGAGAACGCTCGAAGAGGGCCCCCCTCGAAAGAAAGAAGAATTTATCGTCAAGGTGGATTTTCTTTTCTTGGAAACGTCATATTTCTCGTCAGTGGGAATTTCTAACGCAAATTTTTTGCACCTCGGCCGAGGGTTTCTCCCCAGCCCTGGTAAGTCCCCGTGTATCAGGTGCGCGCGTGTTCGCGTGAAAGTCAATATCGAGGATATTCACCGTTGGAAAACGTTCGCGCACAGACGTCACGAATGTAAGCGTAGATACAATCGCAACGCGACTTCAACGTAGCGCGCGGCGTCGGCGTCGGCGTCGGCGTCGTCGTCATCGTCGTCGTCGTCGTCGCGTCGGTTTTTAAAAGAGCGGCGAGCATTTCGGGCGTCTGAATAAAAGGCGAGTCCTGATAATGTGCATCAAAGGCGCGCGGTGCGGAGAGTAAAAATAGAGAAGCGTGCTTAAGCCACGCGTGCACTTGTCGGGCGTCGATGCTTTCATCTTCGCGTTCAAAGAGCGACTCGTAAACGTTTGATGCCACAGGATCAATAAATGTATCGTGCGCTAGGTGAAAAAAAAACCACCTCCAACCCCTTCCACACCCCACAACCCAACCCCACTGACACATCAACGCCCGAATCTCCGCGCGCCCGAAAGAACCGGAAGATTCCTACGTGTTGGAGACACTCGTTTTTTTTTTCACTCTTTTCTCTTTCTCTTTTTTTTGTCTTTTTTCTTTTTTCTTTTTTTTTTTTTATTCTAGTCAAACGCTCCGAGCACTCCGCGCGAGCCGAGAGGATTTTTTCGCGTTGCGTTCGGCGAGGCGGGAGGGTGGGAGGGTGAGAAATGTCGTTGGTTTCGGGGCAAACGTTCTCCAAGCGTTTTGGACCAACCTCGGTGACGTGTTTCGCTGTTTGATCGTGTTCCCGGAACCACGTCCTTGAAAGCACAGATACGCGAATGGGTTTCTCGCTAAGTTGCGCCCAGAATGCTCCCGCGTTTGAGGAAAGACTCGCCGGGAATAAGTAATCGAGAATTATATTCCACGTTGCACGGATTGTTGAATGGATACACTCGTAAACAGCGAACAGAGCGAGGAAAAGTATAGCGGGGACTGTCGATAGCGCGGTAACGTGATCCAGTTCGGATACGACGAGATGCGGCTTTAAAATATCGTATCTCGAGGAAGAGAGCTTCCGCACGTGTCCTACATTCTTTCGTTAGTACGATTTTGGTACAGACCGAAACAATAGTTCGCCAGTACGTACGTGCAAAGGTATCATTTGTCGAGAATTTTTCCGTCAGATCGACGAATACTTTACGCGTTTTCGTAAACGAAAATTAACGAACGCGAACATGTATCTCATCGCGGCACGGTTTGATATTTTACTTTCGTCGCGTTATTAATTTGGACGAGATTTTATTGCGTTCATTGTACCCGTTAAATTTGTGTCCCATCGCGAACTATTTTTTTTTTCAAATAAAACGAGCCATGAAAATACACATTTCTCCTTTTCGTTTAGAACACCGGAATATTTCGCGATTTGATCGAGAAAATTATTTCTCGGTACCGAAGAGCCAATCTACAAAATAGAAAATTAACGTTTCACGGATATACGATGATATACGACAATGGTCGTTGTTTTTTATCATTCGAAGCTTCTTATGCATGTTTTTTTCTCGAAAGAGTGTAACATTCGAAGTAACGTAACGTTCGCGTTATATTTACTCGGAGGGATTTAAATTTCCTTCGAAGTGTAATACGGGCGTGTAACGATAATTCGGAAATAATCGGGCCGAGTTTAAATGTTGAGAGTTTTCGAGCAGGAGAGTTCGGTAAATTCCCTGGTAATCCCCTAAAGTCGCAAGTCCAACAGTTTAAGTCAGTGGAGTAGGTAGGAAGGAGGTAAATCGCAACCGCTGGGTGAATGTAATGGGTCGGATTTAGGGCGATAGGGAAAGGTGTATCGAACTTTTGCTTATTAAATTTAACTGCACGCCTCGCGAGTCGGTTGGAACACGAAATCGAGCGTCGATATAATTTTAATCCCGTCAAAGTTCCCTATTACGCACGATGGCTGTAATTAGTCACCTGCCCGTGTACGGAAATGAGTTAAAACATCCGTTTAATTGGAAAATAAACTCGCCCGTAGACGTCTGAGGAATTGGTTTGTTCTCGCGATAATTAGAATTATATCGAGCATTTTTTGTGCAATGTTCGTGCGCCGCGTTGTATCTGTAAAGCACACCCGGTAATATAATATTCAAATGAAATTCGAAAACGGTGTAAAATCCTGTACGCGAAACGGGAACTGCGATCGATTTAAAACGTTCGTTTAATTGGAAAATAAACTCGCTGGTACGCGTCACGAGGAATTCTATTATCGCGACAATTAGAATTACACCAGACCCTTTTTTTTTTTTATACAATATTCACGCGTTACATTGTGCGCGTGAAACGTACCTGATAATGTTTCAAAGAAATTTGAAAACGGTGGAAAATTTGCCCCGTGAAACATCCGTTCGATTGGAATACTGTTGTCGCGACAATTGGAATTACATCGTCGGGCTTTTTTAACGTAATTTTAACACGTCACGCGTAACACACACCACGTTTCGGAAAAATTAAAAAATAGCGTTAAACATCCTCGCGAAATTCGCAACTCCGGCTTTATTGGCCCGAAACCTTTATTAATCGATTAATTTTCTTCTTCGTTTCTAATATCCCGCGTATATTTCGAATTGCGTAATGTGCACTTTGCGTAATC
Source organism: Ptiloglossa arizonensis (assembly GCF_051014685.1). Lineage (NCBI taxonomy): Eukaryota > Metazoa > Arthropoda > Insecta > Hymenoptera > Colletidae > Ptiloglossa > Ptiloglossa arizonensis. The sequence continues at coordinate 11,598,774 of NC_135056.1, forward strand.
GTCGGACTGTTTACAAGAGGGATGGAGTTCTCGAGAATACTGGAGATTTCTTCGCGAAGGAGCTTCGATTTAGTTAATCCAAAAGTACCGGAATACGAAACAGCGGACTACAATTTCCACCCATTTCTCCTTCGTTCGAACGCCCCAAATGCATCCTGCAAGCTGCTTTCAGGAGCATTTCCGAGCGTTCGAAAGAATGTCGAGTAACTTGGTGAACCGTGGAAATTTTCTTGTCGAGAATAGCGCTATCGTTCGAGAATATTCCACTCGAATTTTCGATCATTTTTTCTTTCATTTTTTGTTTGTTTCTTTTTGGAAACGACTCGACTTTCCAAATATGTATCCCGAATCATGTTCCGGCACACGGTTGGGAGCGATTCGAAAGTACGCGCGGCAGTTTGGGAATTGTGCAAATTTTCTCGTGAGAATAGCGGCTTCGATCTAGTTAGCCTTGAACTACTACCATTCAAAATACTTTTTCTTCGGCTCGCGGAGCTCCTTTTCTTTCGTACCATTCACGTTCTGCCGCACGAGCAGATGTACGATGATTACAATTCAAGGAGGGCACAATGCGAGGGATGAGTTCTCCATTCAAGCCGGTGAACCTTCATTGTTTCGGTTCTGGGATGCCTCGACTAACGAGGAAAAGAGATCTCCGGCCATTTAGTATAAGGCAACGACATCTATTACATCAACGTCATTTATAGAAAGTATTTCGCTGAATCCGTGGATTCGTTTTCGCGTGATCGAAAGATCTACTTTACCCTCGTTCGTTCGCAATCAGTCTTTGTCAACGTTAACAATGGGGAGAGATCCTGCTGATAAAACGTTGAAACTCTTTCAAGAAGCGAAGGAGAAATAATACTTTGTTGGTGCAGCGGGAAATTTACTATCATTCGATTTTAGAAGTAATAAGAACGCCGCGGCTTTCGTACGATTGAAAATGCCCACAGAATGTACGGTGAACGGACAGAACGCGTGTTAGCTTCAATTTGTTAATAGCTTTCCCAAATATTAGCAGTATGTGAACCAGGAGAGTTAAACGTAAAGTTGGATAATACCGCGGCCACCAATTTAATTAATTTTCGTTCTACTATTTCGTTGCCCCGTTATCGCGGAAATTCGATGTATTAACAAAAATAAATCGGGATTAACTCGGAATTAATTTTTCGTACCGAGTTCCGTAATGAGGCACGCGGATATCCTTGTTGAACGTTCGTCCTTATTTCAAATAACAGAGAAATATGTACGCGTTACTTGAAAAGTGTATTTATTTTATACACGTAATAGGAAAAGTTTACGTATAGAAGCTTACGCGATCGAATTTTGCTTTCGTGCTGATATAGCTCGTGTAAAGAATATTTATTTAGATTATTATAAAAGCTGTCGAATAGGGTCAGTTGCAGTATTTTCGTTTGGAATAATAATTATATATTTATACTTGTCTCAATTAGTTGTCGGCCAATATAGATGGTTTCTACGGAGCACCTGACCTGGGTTAAAAATGTTCCGTAGAGTTCAATAAATAGTCCCTTCTTTTTATTATTAATGGAAGTAAAGAGAGCAGTAAGTTTATTTTAACTTACCAGAATTGTTTCTATAATTCCTACGTGTTAAAATATAAACATCTTGTATGACGGAAGTTTCCTTATTCTAAACTAAATCGATAATCTTCGACGATCAAGACCGAATAAACCCGAAGCCGTTGTCCTCGATTTAAAGAAATTTACATTACCTTACTGAAACTTTCCCGAGACAAATAGGTACCCCATTTTCAACTCGCTCTGATATTAAATAAATCAACGAAAAACCCGCAGAGATAATATGTAGCAATGTGCGCGAAGAACGCTAACATAACCTGAAACTTAACCTAAAACTGAACCTAAAGCGGGAACTTCACATAACCTGGACCATCTTTACAAAATTGTTTCTATTATTCCCTATTCTAAATCACACAAACACCCCGTATCACCGCGTTGAAAATTGAATCGGTATTAATCCGTCTGGATTCAAGGAAATTTATATTACCCCAACGAAACTCTCCAGTGACGAGTCGGTGCTCCGTTTTCAACTCGCGTTGATATTCGATAAATTCGGTGAAAACCCGTGGAAAAAAAATATATATATACATATACGTATACAACGGCGGACAGTAACGCGCGCGTGGGCACGATTGGAAACTCGAGCGCGCCGTAATCTTTAAACCGCGTATTAGTTCGATCGTTGTTGAAATATTGCGAAAAAAGTTTTGGCCCGAGAATAGCCGGCGATATAAAGCATGCACGCGGCACGTATAATCTACGTGAGAGCACGTATAGGGGGCGAATTTGTAGGATCGTGCTATAACGTGGCCGTGTAAAGCCCGGCCGAGTAAGGGAGGGTCAGGGCTGGACAGTGCGATAGCAATGCCCCGAGCCACAGACGAATGTTGAGCGCCTTACCGTCCGCTTGCTGATAACCTCCCTTCCTCGCTGTAACCTCTTTTCGGTATTTATGGCCGGTAACTTAAATTCTGAAACGTCGGACACGCGAGAAATTAGCACCGTACGCGCTCGACTGCAGCTGCATCCGGGAAGATAGACGCGGACACGGCGAAATTTCATGTACCCCGTTTTAATTCCGCGCGTCTCTAGCCCCCCTCCCGAAATTTCGACTCCCCACCTCGGTCGAGGAGCACACACCGGGGCCGCGTCGAGCATTGTGCCCTGCTTTGTACGAGCCTACGCTCCGTATTGTCCAACGAAATTGCAACTGACGAATATTCGAGAGAGAAAGTTACTATTAGCGAGGTCATCGACAACGAAATAACAGCGGTGAAAATCCGAGAGTGAAATATAAGTCGAGAGTATCATGGTTGCGCGCGACTCTTGTTCGTTGAAATTGCGTGTCCTGAAGGGTACTCGTTACTCTTGAAAATAAAATCGACGTCTCGATCGAACGAAACTCACCGAAGTTATTCACGTAGGACGCTCGAGGCTTCTTCTCAGATGTCCATGCACGATTAGCGGGAAAGTCCGCGATACTCATCGCTCTGGTAACAGCGAGATTGTTGAATTAATAGAGAGGAAGGTAGGAAGTTGGTATATTCGAACTCGGAACGGTGCTCGAAATAGAATCTTCCAATTTGCATTAACGACGATTACAACGAGCATTATTACTTCCAATGTCTATCCTCTGCCGCGATCGACTCGAGTTAATTAAATACTTCCGCATCGGTGAACTATTATAGAGACCGGTATCCGTAAGTTCAACCATCGTGACAATGATCGATGCAACGCTTGAAAAATAATAATTCTTGGATTCTGCTGGACGGTGGACGGAGTCGTCTACGGGTTCTCCAAGAAGAGCGTGTACGTTATAATTTTCAAACGGTGTAAGTTAATTGAACAAAATCGTTCCTATATTTATTTAGTTTATCTTCTTACGACGAATTCTCATTCGTGTGTTGTTCAGTCGCGTTCGACGTCTCTACAGCTTCGTGATTTTTTCAAATTTTGAAATAAATCCCCGGAAACGAATTCTTCGGATAAATTCTTCGTAAACGACTATTAATTTAACCGGCGATGGTCGCGAGCTAACGATTGATTTAATCGTCAGTCGTCGCGGGTGGGATTAACGATTACTGCACTCGTCGACGGTCCTGTGCGATTGACGATCACCGTAATCACCGATCGTCATGAGCGATTAACGATCATCCATTTTAATCGTAATCCTCGATATCGTTGCTTCGATTAAAATTCGTCCGACGGTGGAATCGACGTGTCTATCGAACACGTTAACACCGTTAACCCATTGCAAGTGTATCAGTATGCTCTTCGCGATTGACCATCGACGCCTTAAAGAAGGACACCACTTTGAGACATCAAAAAATGGGCAAAGTTTGTGAATTTTTTTCCAAGTAGTTGTTAAATAAAAAATTATCCACGCTCTCTCGTAGCTAGATAGTCAACGCGTAGTATTCATAATTTCCGGAGCAAATCAACGTGTAGCTGTAGTCTTCTGAGTAAGTTTGTGTGTAGTGTTGATAATTTCCGGAGCAAGTCATCGCGCAATATTCACAACTCTCCAGGTCGAGTCAACGAGTAGAGTTCACAGTCTTTGGAGCAAAAAAAAAACCATAATATTCACAATCTCTGGAACAAGTCAACGTGTAGCCGTAGTCTTCTGAGCAAGTTTGTAGGTAGTGTTGATAATTTCCGAAGTAAGTCATCGCGCAATATCGACAATTCTCCAGGTCATAGTCTTCTCCAGTGTTCATGGTTTCTGGAGCAAGTGCACGCGTAGTGTACTCGATCTTCGGAGCAATTCAACGCGTAACGCTAACGGTCGTCGATGCGTTAACGCTCCCCCGTTCTTGATGGTCGTCGCTTTAAAGGAATACCAATTCTCGTTGGGTTAGGTCTCGTTGGTTAGGGGCTCGCGAAGGGAAGAGCAGTGGCGTTTGGACGCTGAAATCGCGTGGCGCAGGATAATTCCGTTTTGTCGCGAATCGAGGTCGAAGGGACGAGCTGAAACGAGGGTGGAGCCACGACCGAGAGGGATACGTCGAGATAGGGGAAAAATGGGCCGCGGTGGCAAGGAAAAGGGACGAAGGGATTCCGCGTACATCCAAGACGATACTCGTAACCCTCCGGATGATAACCGATTCGCCCTTTTGCCCTACTTTTCTATCGTGGCTTCTACGGGGCGATCGTAGTCTCCCCAACCCCTCGACTCTGCTTTTTGAAACGTCCTAGGAGTATCAATCTTGGCGAGCCGCTCCTCTCGCGAGCCTACTTTTTTTTGCCACAAGGAAACGTCGAGTCTCTTGCCTGTGCAATGAGTCGTCATTGATAGATTCTGTACGATCGTCCGTCTGTGTGCAAGTCGTTCGCAAATTCTGGGTCGCGTAGGCGTACACGAGTACACAGAATGGCCTGGTGTCCCGACGTGTTCGTTTATTTATGTACGTCGATAACACTGATTTATGTCTTGATTCTTCTTTAACGTGCACCGAGGTTTTAAGGATACTTGCCCGATACGAGCTGGTATTGAATATTCGAGGTCGCTGGAACTCTTAAAGAGGGTTAGATAAGTGTTCCCTTCGAAAGGGACAGGATGGAAATGGGGCGATTGAATATCTGGTGACGAGGGGTAGGTGTATTCCTCGTGTAACGTTTGCGACGAGGCTGACGACGCGGAGCCATCTCGAATCTGTCTACGTTTCCAAATTTACGGGACAAAGCGAGATCGAGATTAAACAGTGCCTTCTAATCTCACCGTCTCGAGTAATTTCATTTCTTGCGAAAGTATTTAGAAACCGAGCGATATAATTTCAATTGGACTTTTCAGAGAGGTTCAACATCGTTTCTCGACTGTTCGATCAACTTCGACCGATTGGGGCAATCTTTCCGTTATAAATACGTTTATTCGAAATATTTCTACCTTCGTTTCTCGAGTCATTTGCGGTATAGAATGTATATAATTATTCTAAACGAAAAACATACGGAAACTTGTCTCAACGTTTGCTGTATTCTTTAAAATAATTTATACCTTAAAATACCACGCTTTAGAACACGTCTCACGAAATAAAGATCGAGAACGTTTCTAATAAATAGATACACATATACACACACACACCGTCGAGTACCGAAAGATCGTTCGAATCGATCGAACACGAATTAATAAAATAGTCAACGACAAGCCGGCGCTCCTATATTCCCCGTGTCTAGGTCTCGCCCGAGTTTAACGAATAGGTCGACATTTCTTTTTCTCGCCGGACCATTGAATCAATTTAAACGCGGACATCGATCCGCAGGGAAGGTTTCGCGCACGACGTGCCGCGCAAGGTATCTACGTACAGTTTGATGCACTTTTTCGATTAAAGTATCGCGTCGTTTAAACGTCAACCCCTCCCCCTGCGTCCCTCGTTAGCTTTACCGTTGCGAGCGGACCCAGGAGCAACGGGGGCGGGCAAAAATTGCGAAACATTTTTTTGAACGACACGATTCGGAAAGTTTCCCCCGCGATATACCGGACGCGTATATACACTTGTGCTTTCGCAGTCTCATCAGCGCGGCGTAGAGCGGCCGATTAAACTTTCACAATAATTGCGAACGAGCAAAGCGTTTTCCTTGCCATTCCACGCGACAATATCCGCGCTCGCGAGGCAGATTTAACGGTTGGGTCCGGTGAAACTGGCACGCCCACTCGCCAACGTTTATTCCAATATTTATTTTACTCATTTCCCTTGTTCCGCGCCTTCGTTTCCTTCTCGTTCGCCCTCGGTGTTTCGGGCGCTGCGCGCGGCTCTCTCTCTCTCTCTCGCTCTTTTTTCGCGTTGTTTATTTGTTTTTTTAGATTTTTTTACTTTTTTTCACCACCGCGGCCGATTACGAGATTAATCGGGGAATATGCACGCGTATCCCCGTAATGGGAGACCATTAACAACCATCGATGGGACGAGCGAAGATAAGCCGCCCCCCTCCCGAGCATCGTTATCCGGACTCGCCTTCGTCTTTTCCCTTCTTTTTTTCTCTTTCTCTCTCTCTCTCTTTCTCTCTTCCTGTTCGGGTCCCGAATTCATTTGATGGATTGTCTTCACCGTCTCTTGAGCGTCGACGATTCGTGGGGGATGAAGTTTCTCGCTTTATCTTCGTAAAGTTTCGAGAACCGGTGATAAAAAATGACCACACGTTACGCGAGCGTGGCTGTCGAACCGATGGATTAATCGACTGCCAGGACGAAATTGCCTTTCGCCGCGATCTATTAAATATATATATACGTATGTATAGTTTGACATTAAGAACGATGACGTCTGCTGCGCGCTGACGGCGTTTCAATTGGAATTACTTCTCGAACTCGTAGACGTTCGATCTTAACGCGGTGGGCGGAGAGGGGCGTTGGGGCGGGGAGGGGGTGGGGGTGGGGGGTGAGTATCGAATGAATATCAATTTTTCTACCTTCTCTAGTTCCACGTTCGCGGAAAGTAAACTTTTACGGTCGAACGTCGTCTCGCTCCGAACGGTATTTGCGTGCGTCTTCGATACGCTTCGATATTCATGATCGTACGGCGGATCCGGAACGGCGATTTCTAACACATAAAAATAACTTTGTCACCGCGGAACTCGACGTTCCTTCAGATTTCATACGGAACTCGAACGTCTACGGATTTCGTGGCGTTGACCCGCGTAAATCGGTAATTAATGTCTTTCAACGATACCGCGGTAGTTTTATCCACAAAGTTTCCAAACTTCCTTACCCCGGACCGAATAATATCACCGGTGTTACCGCGAAGGGTGTCGAAACAATGAGAAGCACTTTCAAAATCTTCGCTGAGTTTGTAAACTATCGTTATCGCGGCTACACTCCGCGTTATTATAATTTTCTTTGTTCATTTTTGACGGCGAAACATTCCAGCGAATATATAACCTTACGCAATGCTGGGGTCTCGAAATCTCCGTTGTTGTTCCATCTTTAAACGGGGGATTCCATCCTATACGACAGCTTTGTAAAAATCCACCATGAAGTAAACCTATGCCTAGTTATTTATTTATTTATTCGATAAACTAGAAAATCCTTTAATGTACAACGTTTACACTATTCGGTCGCACGCGGACAAAGCGCGAATTAATTTACGCTCAAAGCTATTACAAGATGAAAAAATATCAAACGCTCTTAAGTATTCTTAATTACGCAATTTTGCGTACGATGTGAAATCCTTGTCGGAGAAGAACGTTAGTTCTAATAGACACTGGTAAAAAGTTGAAATAGTAAACTAAAGCCAATATTTCAGGACGGGTAATACCGTGCAGGACTTTGTAAGCGAATGCAATATTATGCACTATGCAGATTTAATTCAATTTGAAACGGTGCGTAGTCGTGGTCCGGTACGATTCTAGAAATTGTTGAAAAAATGGAAACAAAGGTAACTTTACTCCACTCGACGTGGATAGCGAACCGTAAGAGAGTTCCTGCGACACCGTTGCGCAGTTTAGTTTATTCAAAACGCACTTATGCACTTAAGCCCTCGCCAAAGAAAATATGTCCGGAGATAACCATTCCGCCAGCCACTGGCACGCTTTTCAATCGCAAGGGAACTGTCGACACGTTGCCCTTTACCAAGTTTATCGTTGAAATGGCACCCGATAAATGAAAAAATCTCTCCAATTTTGGCTCCCTCGGTGCTTCCGCCGTACAATTATTAATTAAACACCTTATTATGCATCCGTGTATACGAGCCTCCGTAAAGACGGTTTTCCAACGGGATGGAGAGACAGAGGTTTTCCCAAAGCTCGGGTGAAATTTCTACGGCTTCTTCCGCGCCACAATTTCATTTTTGTAACGGAGGGGGAGATTGGGAGGGCCAGTAAAGCCCAGATAGGAGACTGTACAGACGGTAGGTCCGTTGGTCTCGGTCCGCGAGAAAACCGAAGAACGAAAGACGAGGACGAGACGGACCCTGAAGCGATGAAACTATAAAGCCACTCCTAGTAAGTTGTAAAATTGTAATAGCCTTCCGGTATTTACATAATGCTACGGCATAATAAGTGGAACTCCCCGAGTTTCCATTACCATTCCGGCGCTATCCGCTCTTATCTCCGCTAACGACTCGAGCTCCCCTGCCCGCTGTTCACCCCTCCGCGGTGACATATACAGGGTGTATCGTAACATGTGGGACCCATTTAGGCGTCGGATTTGGCACGCAAAAACAATGAAAACGAGTCGTACGAACGCGTCCCGTTTGACCTTGTTCCCGAGTTGTAATCATTTTTGCGACGCGGTGATTCCTAATCGTGGACCGTGTAATTGATTCCAACGAACTCGGTACAAGTTCTTCGTATCCGACGATCTTGGCGATTGTTACATCTCGCGAGTTAAATTGCTCGAATTCGGTCGTGTTCGCTAATTAAATTTCATTTCGAGCGATTCCTCTAAAAGTGAACACATTACCGGAGTACAACTTAGCTGTGACTTGGGAACAAGGTCGGATAGAGCACGTATAAACTTCTTTCATCGTAAGAAGCAGTAGAGCTCGCGAGTAAAGTGGAAGACAAATATATTACAATCTTAATCGAGTTTCTTTGCATTTCCATTTAAACGTTTATATTACTGCAATCTTACTCCAGCGTCTTTACCTATCCATTCCCAAGCTGGATTCATCTTCGACACTTCCGTGGAAATTATTACTCGATTAATCTCTATAAACAATTTCTCATGCAACGTGTTTATAACTCAACGATAAATACCCCTCCTCGGATCAATTAACACTCGCAAAACTGCTCCAAACTCCACGATCGAAATGCAAAGAAATTCGTAACATTTCCGATCCACTAACATGAGGCCCAGCGCGTCACGATACACCCTGTGTATCCCCACTACTCTCATTCTCCGACAAGTGGGTCCGCGTCGTCGCGCGGTCTAGCTTATCGCCTATCCCCACCACTCCTCCAGTCTCCCCACCACTGCTCCAGTCCCCTCACCACTCCTCCAACCAGCCACCGCTCGTCCCGCGAACGCGCGAAGTCCCCGTAATCCCGCGAAACTTGGACAAAGTAATCAGAAGCGGGCGGGCCCGCGTTTTCACGCGCGGCCAATCCGTGGGCGTCTCGGCGCGGGACAAAAGAGTTCTCGCGAGCCCGAGCGGGTGTCCTCCGGGCGTCGCGGCGGAGACGCCGGGGTGAAGTGTCTCGTTTGCACGACAATGTGCTCATTACGAAACGGGACCGAGCGTAGCGGAGCGTAATAAAATTTCAGCGGCTCGGCCAGCTCTTAGGCCGAAACCCGTCCAGCGTCGGCGTCGGCGTTGGCGTCGGTGGCGGCGGGATATCAGGAAACTTCAATTCCCTCTTTCGGCGCTTCCGGCCAAGCCGTGGCAAGTGAGCCGCCGCCACCGCCGCCGCCGCCGCCGCCGCCGCCGCCGCTGCAACTTCATTCGAATAAGTGGTTCCCCTTTGCCTCGTGCACCCTCTCTCCCTCTTGTTTCTTCTCGTTATTTATCCGCGTCCGTCTCGCTCCTTTTGCCACGCCCCTCTCGCTCTCTGTGCCCCCCTCTCATCGCGGACCGAGCCTCCCTCTCCGGCGATCCCTACGGCGGGGGTCCCTCTTTCTACCCGTGCCACCTCAACCTCCCACATCCACCACCCACCCTCCACGTCCGCCTTTCTGCCGTCTGTCACTCTCGAGTTCTTTCACAGCGAGCAGGTATTCGCCGACGAAATCGAGGCGAGTCGTTTATTTAATTTTCGAGATCCAGCCCCGTTTTATTTTCATCCCCGGGACTTTATACACTTCGCTGATTAGCCAGCCCTCACGAACGGGCTCGCGAGTATATACATAAGTATACGTACATACGTACATATATACATACAATACATACATTCATACATACATACGTACATACATACGTACATACATACCTACATACATACATTCATACATAGATACATATATACATACATATATGCATATATATACATACATACATTCATACATTCATACATACATATATGCATATATATATATACATATGTACCCATATATACATGTACACATATATATATACATATATATATACACCCACATATATATTCACCCTCCTCCCATGAGATGAGAGGGACAGAGGGATGAGCGTGAGCACGCGGAGGGGTGGGATTAGAAAGAGAGCGGGTTGAGTTCAGGACCACGAGGTGGAAGGACTTGCGCCTAGGGGTTTGCGTTACTCACCGAATATAGAGAGGTCTAAGCCCAGCCATCACTGAAATTACCAGAGTTTACCTCTTCTGCCGTTTCCGCTGTATTCAGTGCGCCCCCGCGCCGCGTCCTCCCTCCTCCTCCTCCTCCTCCTCCTGTACCCACCTCTTTCGCGTTTCGTTCTCTTTTCCTTCTAGATCCAGCAGCCGCTGCCGCGCGGGTAGCTAGCTTCCCTGCGAAATTTTCCGCGCGGCGGACTTTATTACGTTGCGATCGTGTTATTAAGACGTTCCGTCTGAGTACCGTTTTTTCCTTGTTTCGTTCTTCGCCCGGGCTTCTCTGGTAATTAGTTTCACCGCGTCGCGATGTCGCCGCGCTGATTCTCGAGCGACGTCTTTATTCCGCGCGCGACGATATTCTTCTCGTGTTTGCATCCTCCACGATGCGATACTCTTTCGAGTATTCGTTTGACGCGTAGCTTTCATCCGTCCAATTTTTCTACAAATGTTTCCATTACATACTTCGAGTAGGTGTTGTACAGATTTCTCGATGCGTATATACGCGAATGTATTTATTCTTTATCCCCAAGACTTGGAGGAAATATTTATAGACGGTGGAATTTTTGCAAATTTCCGAACCAGACTATCCCGTTAAAGTCCGTCGCGATATCTCGTCGCGAAAACGTGAAAGACTATCGAGAGGCGTTCGCGTTGTTTCCGTCGCAGCGGGATCCGTCAATCAACGTTTCAAGGAGTATAGGAACTATGCGAGATACGAGACATCGGATTTCCCTCGTATATAGTTTCAGAGATTCCGTTTTGAATGTAGCTCGTAGCTATACACTCGATCCACTTTGGTCTCCTTATTCGCGGAAAACTTTTCAATATGGATGCCGCGTACCGGGCTCTTTGCTCCGATACTGGTACGCTTTTCCGCGCTGCGTGTCGCGGTGGGAGTATGCGTCGAAGAAAATGGAGACCTCGTTTCGGCTGAGCGCACGAGTAGCTCCGTGTTCGTAATTGTGGTATGTTGTCTGTCACCGTAGGGACTACTCGAAAGATGGGTTTCCGATTCGCGTAGAATCTGGGACACCTATTAATACCGCTAACGTTGGAGAAACATTTGGAGAGAATGATTCGCGCATTAGGTGTCTTGGATCGGTAAATAAACGAGAACTCGAGAACCAAAGGTGAGGATCTCTTCAACGACTTCCACCGGTGTATCACGAGTACACAATTTTGCGTGTACCTTGTATATTCTTACTGCGGGTAAAAATTAAATGGCGAATATCGTTTGTTTTCTGGGTATTCGTATAAATTGGAAAAACTGAACGATGAAAATTATATGCTCGATAATATCGGCGCTGTGTAAAAGTGTGTAAAGCGAGATCCTTTCGGTGCAATAACGAATGCAAGTAGTTCGCAGTTAGTAAAAATGTCCAAAGAACGGTAGAAGGTAATGTTATAATTGTTGATATCAGAAACTTCTTAAGAATTACGTTATAAGAGAAATTACATATTAGTAAGTGAAACGAACACCACTTATGCACACACGAAAAGATCGAAACGATTTGAACACGTCGTTAAGATCATCGTATATGTAAATTATTTTTATTTTTAACTTACACCTACGTTCGATTTCGTACAAGTTCGTTCAGTTTGTCTTGACCTACTTTGTCGCGAAATATCAATTTTATCAAAGTTATTGTTAATAAATCGTACGAGAAAGATACATCCGAATTGCGTATCGTGGAAATTCGGTCGGAGTATTTATTAAATTCGTTTCTGGGTAGTAGAAATTTTCGTGGAAAGTTAGGAACTATCGAGCACGATTATTTTATCGGATATTAACAGATACGATAACTTTTCCTCGGTTCGCGGAATAGAGGACGGTTCGATACGTTGGCGGCGATCGGAATTGACATTACCGATTCAAACAAATGTGAAAAATGTCGTCCAAGAAAGGATCCTTTCCGTGAAAACGGCGCGGTGTGCTCGACGGGGGCCATTCATATTTTATCAGCTCCTTATCAATTTCTTAAGCACGACCGTACCATTTTTCAGCCGTCCCTCCCGTTTCCTCTGTGTGCCACAGACTTCCAGTTCTTTCCTCCCTAAACACGCTTTGAAAGGAGTATTATTCCCGTTACATTTTCGCAGCCGTACATCTGCAAAGTAAACATATTTTCAAATGATATTACGGAATCCTTTCAGGTTACCCCGAAGCTTCGAATTTAGTACCTATAATAGTCGCGGATAAAGCTCGATCTAAGGCGACTTTTTAATAAAACGAGGGAAAAACTGTATCGTAACGTGACGTTGTGTACGGAAAAATTGTTGGGAACTTCGTTTCCCGAAAGTAATAACTCGCGTTGTTTAAAATCACGATACTTCCAATTCTTGCGAAGTCCATCGTCGGAGATCAAAGTGAAAAGTTCCCCAAAGCTTTCCCTCCTCCTCCGCCGCGGAGGAGGAGGGAAACTTATTTTTGCGGCGTGTATCGCGCCGGTTCAACGTGAATGCGATATTCATGATTCTTATGCGCGCTCTAGCGTGAACCCGTTTAATAAAATTTGTTTTGACGCTCGGTTAGTAAAATTTATTGAAAATATGGTAATGAATTTCGACACATTTTCGCGAAGGAAATAAAATATCGGTTCTGCTTCCTGTGCATTCCATTTTTCGTGCCAAATACGAACACCTACGTTTCGATGGGGCAGTGTGTAGGTACCACTGACGTACGTGCATGCGAGTCGATCGATAGCAGTTTACAAAAACCGTCCACACGTGCCTAGAAACACCGATTCTACGGTTAGAAACCGCGCGCTCGGGAATCTGAAAGATTCTTTTAACTAAACAATTTTAAAAACGATTCGTTGATATTGGTTACCCACCGCCGCGGTTTACCGTGAATCTATATTAAAGCGTTCGATCGATTATTCACCCGTGATGTTTCATATTTCGTGTCTCCCGAAAACCTTGCGCGTTTTCATTCTATTTACATTGGGACTCAAATTTCCATGGGAACTGGAGAATCCTTGTTCGAGTAACGAGATGTGGAAAATAGTTTCGAACTTATGCAAACGTCTCGTTTCGATTCTTCTTTAAAAGAAAAAGAAAAAACCTCAACGAAATATGACCGACGTATGCACATATAAAAACACCAACGTTGAGAGTGTACCTCGAGTAGTATCTTTATACAAATTAATAAAAACTTCTCCCCGGTAAACAAACAGACCACTCGATCCGTCTCGACTCCTCAAACAATATTACCACCTGTACATTCCATCCGTGTCTTTACGACGTTATTAATAACGCTCTCCGTTTTCTCTGTTTGGCAGATGGTGACAAGGACAAAGAAGATATTCGTCGGTGGACTATCGGCACCGACGACGCTGGAGGACGTCAAAAACTACTTCGAACAATTCGGCCCGGTGAGTACACCTAGCTGCCCACCATCCCCGTAAACACACACCCCGTGAACGCAGGAAACGCTGATGAATGACGCCAAGTGTAACGACGCGCGTTGGGTTGTCGCGCGGAGAGCTCGTCGACCGGTGACAAACATTCGACACGCGAATCGTACATCAATGACAGTCGGCCGTGTAGGCGTTGCGTCGTGTACGGTTCGTCATTGTGGCCGAAAATCATTGGGCCGCGCTCGGTGCTTTTCCTCGTCACGGGCATCGCTCGGGTGATCATTGTCACGAGGACCGGTTAAATCATTATTTTCAGCGCGCCGCGCCGCGGCGCTGGACACATTGTCGATACGATTCAGCATTCTGCTTATTTCCTGGGCGTGCGGTCGTCTAATCCGACGCCACCGAACGTGGAACGCAAAATTTGACAGGGGCCAATCGTGGAAACGAACGCGTGTCCGCGCCCACGCCAATTCGCGCCGTTTATTGTTTCAGCGATTTTAATGGCCGTGCCCCTCCCGTCCGCTTTTATTGCCAACGGGACACGAACGCCCGACGTTCCGTTTACGCGTTCACCCTGGATATTACTATTTGAATAGAGCCACCGGTGTACAGCGAATCAGATCGATACGAATTTGGATCACCGTAACACCGATCGTTCGCACTTTTCTATTTTTCGCGACGCGTTTCGTCGATCTCTACACTCCTGCGATACCGTACGAGAATTAAAGTTTCGAGCTCGATTCGGCGAGGAACTTGGATGTAAAGCGAAATGGTTCGGCTGGTGAAGGACACGTATAATTTACTCCCATCGGATTGGGTGATACACTTTTTGTTTATCTTAATATGGAGCAAATGTTCGAGAAAAACGTGTCACCGGATCGTTGACCCTTTTGTAAGTTTCGTTACACATTTTCCGGTATCGAGATCTCTGTTCGTAATTTTATTAGAAACGTTAAAATTTGATCTGGAGCGATTCTATGTGGATGAAGGCGATCTTGAACGGTCAATTCTTTCGTTGGGGAATATTTCAACGTCGTGGACAGGTAATTGATGTTTCGAGCGCCCTCGATTAACACACTGCTCGCTGAAACGAGTCGAGTCGATGATTGCGTATTCGAGTACCGTGGTGATAATTTTGTGTTATCTAACTCCTCGCGTAATTCTTGGAATCGAGATCACGAGGAATAATTCCACGAAGGGGAACCCCGTCTGGTGTAAAAGTTACCGGGGAGAGCGAAGGAAATAAGGAACGAAGGAAGTGACATTGCTCACTTCGACTCGTTACGTCCTTATATTTTATTAAAATAAAGTTATCGGTAGTCGAGTCACTCCTGGTGGAGTTCATTCTCGAGTCCAGACCTACCATTTGCGACCAAAATCTTTTTCATCCATTTGGAGCGAACGTGACGAAGTGAGACTCTTGAACAGTCGCTCGGACCCGACCGAGGACACTTCTGTTTCTTAACCATCGGAGGTAGATTTTCTCGAATCTCGGGACAATTTTTAAAAGGACGACGTAGATCTGTCCCTCGGGTAGAAACGAAGGAATTAATTGCGTTATGTCTCCGTTCACTGCATCAAGTGGAATCTTCGTTGAATACTTCTAGCAAGTCACGATCGGTACGCGAGGTACTCGATGAGTTGGCCGGTTGGTGAGACAACAACTTTTCGCGCTATAAACTGCTACCCATGAATGTATCGAGTTACCCCGCCCCTTGTGTTAGAACACATATGTGCCCTAGCAGCTTCGTTCCACATAATGTTAGCTTCGTACTAAATAGTTGCGATCAGGTTTCGTTTGGTCCAACGGAGGAAAGTATACACGTATTGTATGTAAACGTTATACGTGGGGAAGCATTGCTACGAAATGGTGTTCAGATAATAAAAGTATTCGGATAATGAAGTTCAGATGCTACCATACTCGAATAACGAGAGTTCTGATCTAGGATGTTAGAATATTCAGATAATTCTGACTTGGATATTAAGGTATTTCTATGCTAGGATATTCCTTCACTAGATATTAAGGTATTTCTATGTTAGGATATTCGTCCATTAGGATATTTAGATACTATGATACTTGAATACTAGGATATTTGAATTCTAGAATATTTGAATTCTAGGATATTTGAAATCTAGGATATTTGAATTCTAGGATATTCGGATACCAGAACACTTGAATTCTAGGATATTCGGATACCAGGACACTTGGATACTTTGATATTTGAATACTATGATATTTGTACACATTTGAATATTAGATTACTCGGATACTAAGATAATTGGACAACGAGTGTTCGGATATCAGGGTTCTCGACTAACGAGTGTTCGGATACGAAAGGCTACGTTGCACCATTACAAGAGAAAATGAATTTCTCCCAAGAGTCAGGTATCACGAGATCCAAGGTTCGTGTTTCTCAGCCGCTGTTACCGCGTTCACGGCTCAAAAGTCGCTTCGGACACGTCGCTTCTAAGGTCAGTCCGTAGCCGAGGTATGATTCTGGAAACGATCAGTGCGCAGTCTCGATATTTGCTCCGTCGGTGGCACGTCTCGTACTCGGATTGTCGGCAAATACTTCGGGACAGCCGTTGGAGCCAATCAGGATTTTGGCAGCCGAACACGGGCTACGTATCACGCGCGCCACCTTTGGCGCTCATTGAACTTCCGGAATACTCGAGACGCCCTTCTCGCCGGTGGTTAAGTGATTAGGAATTGGTAGAAGGACCACCTGAGACGAGGATTTCTGCTAATTAGCCTTTATCGACCTCTGGCGAGGCTGCGCGGACCATTACGCGTTATTGTGCGAACTTCTCCGGCTTCTGTCGCCTCGATAATAGCCGTCGCGATTCATCGGCTCGGTGTATGAGACAGATAATGGTGCTTGAGCGTGATTTACGAGACGGTGGCAGTTGCCCGAAATCGTTTCTCGTTCTGGCGATGAAGTAAATAGATTTAACGGTTCGGTAATTGGTAATAACGACCACCGTACGACTTTTTTCTGGCACCTCGGGATCTTCCGCGGTGAAAGTGAAATTGTTACGGGAAACGAACGACTGTCCGACCGGGAGTAGATTACACGTAATAAACCCGAACTGATTTCGCAATATACGATACCGCGGATCGTGTGTACGCGGGTTCGTATCGGATTACGTTCAAGCAATTCGAATTCAAGCCGTCGAAGATGACAGCTACCGGAGAATTTGTATTTCACATTACGGTTCGCGCGTACCTGGTAATAACTTCGCCATTATTCTCTCGAGCGTTACATTTTCGTACACAATCCACGCGATTGCGCTTCAATCGTATTGAACTATACGAACCGTGAAATAAAGAATAGAGGAAAGCGCGGCAATTTGAAACTCTGAAAGCGCAAAGAACGCGACGACAGTGCTGGAGAAACTATACGTATGTCCAAAATAGTCTGAACGAAACAACATCACCGATGAAATTTTCCAAAATTCATTTCTAATACAAAACATCGCCCTCTGAGATATCATTCTTCTATTTCCTTAAAGTTCAGTAGAATCTCCATCTTTGTAAGAATCAATTCGAGACGTTTCTAAACGTCTCTGTAATTTCGTAATTACCAGTTACGAAAGAATCGCGTTCGGTGGGGTACCATAACCGGGTGTTGTTCGAAGCAACGGCGCACAGTAGCGTGCGCGTAGAGAAATGCACACCCTTGGATCGCATTCCGCGATACGAACGCGGGGGACGTTCGGTCGGAAAATTCGTTTGAAACGGTCGTCTCAGTGTCGACGTTTCACCGGAGATTCCACGAAGTCGCGCAGGAAGGAGGGGTGCTTCCGAAGCACGAAGAGTCGAGAAGAAACGGGGGATGAAAGACGTCAAGGTTCGTCCGCGGTTCGCGGCACGAGCCAGAAGTGGATTCGAGCGATATCGGGGCCACTATCTCTCCGGCCTCTCGAGTCTCTGTATCCCCCTCCACTCGAGGCGTTCCCCCCACTCTTGGTCCGACCTTCTCTTTCGTTCGTTGAAAGTCTCTCGTCCGGTCCCGAACGTGGAGTTTCCTGCTCGCGGTGGCTCGAGTTCGTTTTCCTCGTTCGTCTGACCCACATACCGAGATAAGATCGAGCGTGCACGTCCGGTACGGACCGTGTGCGCGCACGTCTACACGCGTGCATCGCACGCGCAGCTGTTGCCCGGGCGAGGGAACCACCGTTCGTACACGCGTGCCGCTTCCACGATTCGATTCGCGTTCGTACCGCGAGCGGGGTCTGCTCGCGATCGTGCCACTGGCGCACGAACCGGTGGGGGCCGTGTATGCGCGCGCACACACCCGGGATACCGACGATCCCGTCCAGTTGTACAAACAGACGCGTCTGTGTTTGGACCGTAAACACACGAACTGCGAACCAAACCCTGCCCCGTAACCTTATATCGTTTGTCGGGCGCTCCGGGTCGGTCGGTCGGTCCGTCCGGTTCTCCGCAACCCCTACGGTCTCGGGTACGTATCTCGCGGACACCGCGAACTAAGGGCAACGAGATCTCTGCCAATGAAATACCGTTGCTCCGCGAGCACGGTCCTACGAAGTTAACGGCGTTCACGGTAAACTCGTTATATACAGAGCTTCCTCGCGATACCCACCCCAAGTAAAAGGCGCTCCTACTCGCGAGAGAGCGAATCGTGATTTCATCGTACCGCACGATCGAGTTAGGAGTCTTCTTTCTGCTCCGTGGGGAGTTGCCAGTTAAGGGGCAGCGATCTTGATTCGATCGAGATCTCGATCTTCGTTTCGTTGCTTTCCTCGATTGTGATTTAAATTTAGAGAGGGATCGTGGGAAATTGATATTGCGCCGAGTCGATATTTAATCGGAACGTTGATGCAAGTTTTCTTCGAATTCCAGACTTACTTTTCATAAAATTTTCCCTCGTATGGAATGTTTTGAATATTTCTTTGTTTTCGAGAAATTTTATTTCAAAGTTTCGTTACAAATATAGCCACCGTTGAGCACGAATATTGCTTGCTTGGAAGATTGCGCGCAACTGCTGGGAACCATCCCAACAAGTACCATTGTTGGATTATACACTGTATTAAAAATGCTACATTGTTTTCTTCGCGTCCCGATAATTCTCACAACTCGAAATGTAAATTACGTTCAAATCGTTCGTCCACTGTCCGAACGTGCATTTTCTTCTCTAGTTAACAAGAATACTCGAGCGAGTCGAAGCCGGGAGGTATCGTTTGGTAGTTCTTTCGTACTAAACCCGAACGCTTTGACCGTATCTCAATGGTTTTTTCGTTGGTTTCGGAACATTGAACATTTTGGCCAGTATTTTCCCGCTCCATTTTCGTTATTTATGGAAAGTAGTAAACGCGGTTCCGTCGATTATTTATATCGGGATTCGAGCGACAATCATGATGTTCGCCTTTCGGAACGATCGAACTGCATTCGCACCCGATAACTAATCCCTCGACAAATCAAAGGCTTCCCGATAATATTGGCAAACAAGCGGAATAGAGAAAGCGAGTGCTCCAAGAATCGTGAATGTACGTCGCATAGTTTCGTACCACTTTTGGCAGCTTTTCGCCCTTTGGCCTCGTTTTCCGCGCGATAAAGGGAACAGTGGCAGGAGAAGGGTAGAGGAAGGGGGTGGGTGGAGAGGGTAGATAAATCCACGTCGGTGAAATGGCGAAACTGATTTGTCCGACGAAACCGACGATATTGCCAGCTAACTTTGTTACATTTACTTGTATCGCGAACCGTTCCTTCGTGCGAAAGAAATCGTACACTCGAGTGGAAGGGGGTCGATCGCAAACAACGATGCGATCGCGAGTGTAAACCTTATCGAGGATTTGCTCTATAAATCTACAGAGTGCTTTCTCTTTTTATCTCAATTCGGTGGAACACCTCGCTAGGTACCGAGGATATCAAAAATATACGATGATTCGTTCCCGGTTCATCCTTATCTATTCTTTTCGTGCAATAAAAATCTGTTCCAATAGTTGCAAACGGGTGTTTCCATTTACAAAGCAATTGCAACTTTTGAAAATTTAGCGCGCAATTGTAGAACTTACCGAAAGTTACAAAAACTTCCTCCACGGTATCTCTCCGTTCTAAATACGGACAAAGGTTGTAATAAATCGGCTAGCGTCGATCGCGGAGCGATAACTTTTCGCCTTCGATACTGATCAAAAAATACGATGACACGTACCGGGATGGGATCGATCCTGGTATCGATACGCTCCGTCTCCCGATTCTTTTTCGGCGCCCCCGGTTCCGATTCGTCGTTCGATAACGTCGATCGCGTCGAGAGTCGATCTCGCTCCGTATCGAGCGTGTTTCGGGGAACAGCAACGGGCGCGGGGATTGGGGGGTGGTGACCGGTAACGAACCGAGGAGAAATTGGCAATGGACGAACGAACGCCCGTTTTCATCGAGGCCACTTTCATGAATTTTTATACCGCGCGCGACAATCAGCGGCACGGCTTAACACCTGACCACACATAATTACCGCGTTCGATGCAAATTGTAACCTTTCGTCGGTTCACGGGAGAGAGACAGAGAAAAAGAGAGAGTGAGAGAGAGAGAAAGAGAGAGGAGAGAGAAGGGAGCTCCCGTGCACTGACCGACCCCGCGTCGTCGCATGTCGAGGGCGGCCGCGATTTAAAACTTAGATAAGGGTATTCGACGACGTTCCTTGAAAAATGAATGGACCCCCGAAGAGCCAAGGGGCTTAATTGCACTCGCTTTCAACTTTCGACTCGCTTCGTTCGACAGTCGAACAAGAAGGATAGGGGTTGGAAAGGGGGGCGGTGGAAGACGAAGGAGTCGTTACGTAGCGTAGGCCCCGAGACCTCTTTGACGCCGCGCATAACGGTCGACTTGAAATTAAGAAATTAAGAATTAACGCGTCCCGGGATTGGTCCGTCGGTTTCATCTTTTTTTCCTTTTTTTTCCCCCTCCTTTCCCTTTTTTCTTTTCCTTTTTTTTTTCTTTTTACCCTTGGCCCCCTACCACCGAACCATCGTCTCGAGAAGCTTGTTTAATTCCGCGCCCGCAAACCGAACTTCGAGCTACACCCGACGATCGCTTATCGACGATGCGCCCGGCCGGGAAACCTCCGGGAAGTTTACCCTTCGCTTTCCTAAGCTCGCCGAGGAAAGACAATTACGTCATCGAGATTGGCCGATTGGAGGCAGGAAGATTGGTTCGTTTTATCGGGCGGCCGCTCGCAAGAAACTTCGACTTCCTCTGTAATGTATTGTGTTTACTTATCTCGCTGGAATCCCTTCGTTTATTCAGCCCGCGTCAAGTTTATAATTACTGTGTTGCTGGCCGCGCCTCGCGCACCTTCTTCGCGGTGCTGATGGATAATAGCGGCGGCGGCGGGGTGCCATTGTTTGTCGAAACATGGACAAACAGGGAATTTCGGTTTGCGTAGCCACTTATCGCGGCTTCGTTTCCCGTTTTCTTTCGGGATCGTTCGGTCCCGTTGTTATTTATCGTGTCCGTTTTACCTACCGACAGTACGAAATCCTTTGTGTTTTCAACGCGAGCTCGTTCGGCGAGTTCCAGGTGGCGGAATACGTCGGACGCGAAACGTTTCCTCGTTTCGACCAACGAACCAACGAAAGAGTTTTCGTCGGTCTTATCCTGATAAATTCCACGCTCGTATTTTCGCGATCGTAACGTCATCGAATGTTGGTACAAGGTGTTACCGCGAATAGTCGGAATCGAAGGAAGAACGTTCTTCGATTCTTTCAGCTCCTACTCGCGCACGAGTCAACACTTTTAAAAACTTCAATTCCACGACTACGACTTTTACATACCCGTTTCGCGCTCGTAAGGGATCGCGTTGGAATATTTGTTGGTTTTTTTCTTTGAATTTGTTTGAGGATTTATTTTAGTGTCCATGGAATTATGAATGGTTTCTTTAAGGGAAAGGGGAGAGTTACAACAGAACGAGAAATTGAAAGTCGTTGGTTTCTAAAGGGCGTAAGTCCGTAACGAGTGGGCGAAATGTGAAAGTTGGAACGCTATTTTGTAGATTAAAATCGGTATTTGCATTTCACGAGCTTATACACTGACGAAAGTATTGATTAACGACTGGGGAGAGCGATCGAGATACAATCGAATGTGAAAAGGTTTGCGCGTAAATGTATGGGAGTTTAATGTCGAGTCTCTTCATGGGAACATTAATTTCGATAAAGATAGATTTTTTACCAAAAATACTCGAAATAGCATGTGTGTTACTTCAGTTCTCTGAGTCGAGTCTACTCTCCTTTCACGATTAATTTTGTCACTCGAACCCTGTTCTATTATATTTCCCACAAATACCTCTATTTCCACACTTTCTCGCGTACGGAACGATGCCGTGTAAAAATTTCCCGTTCAACGTTTTCCCATTACATTTTTCCCAAATAATTATACTCTCATACTTCCTATAGAGTGACACCTTATTAAACCTTCACGCTTCGTATTTCCCCAATGTATATATATATTTTTTTCAATATCTGTGTTCTCGTACTTCCTATAGAATGGCACCTTATTAAAGTTTCGCGTTTCACATTTTCCCATTACGTTTTATTTAAATAATAATACTCTCATATTTCCTATAGAACGATGCCTTGTTAAAATTTCACCTTCAATATTTCCCCATTGTACATGTTCTAAACAAATCAATTCCCATACCACCTATAGAAAGATCCCTCGTTAAAATTTCACGTTCAACGCGTACATTCCCTGGTACATTCCCTAAATAAAATTCCACATCCTTCCTCGCGTCCTTACGAAATTAAAATTTCTGATCGAAACCGCCAGAAAATTCGTTCCCCTCACCCTGGTCTCGATCTCGAAGCGAGAAATCGGAAACAGATTCGCGAACTGCTCGGGTGCAGCTACCTGGACCACTTGGTTCCGTTATCAGGAAACGAGGGAAGCCAACGTCGTATACGAATAACGCTCGTCTACAGGTAGATCGCGGCCATTTCCACGAATCGCTAATAATCGTTCGTTCCTCTCTCACCTGTGGAACACACGGAAATAGGTGTACGGGGAGGACCAGTGGTAGTCGTCGGTATCGTTGGGTATTTTTCGTTGCGCGTGGCGCGCGCCTGCGCGGATGAATAAATAAATTTAATGGCGCTTGTCACGTAGCAAAACGGGATAAATTCCGGGCGTCTGACAGCCATTTAAAACAATGCCGTCGCGAATACACGCCATTTGTAACCCGATGCTTTTGTTTCACGTTGCTATTCATTCCGCGCGCCCCTTCGCCCGCCCGCCGTCACCGTTCTGTATCCGCCGACACCATCATCGTCCGACCAACGCCACCCGAACCAACCGGCGGCGGCGGCGGCGGCGGTGGCGGTGGCGGCGGCAGTGGCGGCGGTGGAGGAGGCGGCAGCGTTGCCGGCGTTGATAGTAAACCCAGCGGTCTCACCCGATTTCACGGATTCATTTTTTATCCTCGATAAAAACGCAATTAAGGCTGTTCGATAAGGCGCGAATCATGGCTGCCGGGCCATTGTGCCCATTCTACCACCGCGATCCTCGCTCACCCTTCCACGGACTCGATTCATCGGTCGGGTTGGAAACAATTGAGAACGTTATTCGCGAAAAATTGCGACCTTCGTCTGGAGAGAGGTGAGCGAGCGGGGTTATGGGAATCTGGTAACCACTGGTAGGAGGAATCTGTCGGTTGCCAATGGTTCGTAATAAATCCGCTATTATCGCCGGAGGTTTCCCGATTTAATTGCTCCGCGAGACGACGCCCGCCCTCGCATCGATTTTACCATTAACATTTTCGGACGTTGTTTCGGCCGTTCCATCTCCTCCTCCACCTCCTATCTAGCCACCCCACCCCCTTGGTCTCGTCCTTAAAACGTTATCGCGCGTGAAACGGGGAAACAATTTGTCGGATCCACCGTTTCTTCCCTTTTTATGGTCACGCGGCCGAGAGAATTTAATTGTGAATCCGCCCGGAGAGGTACGAGGATTTAAAGCGCTCTACTCTCGTGTCAAGTGATTACCCTATCTCGCGTTAGATGTTTTGTCCTATACCCCCGGCTACCCCTTGGACTACCCCCTAATCTGTCTCGTGGCGTTACACGGGCTCCTTGTGCAGGTTCTTTCGTTTTTTTCTTTTTCTTCTTTTTCTTCTTCTTCTTTTTTTATTGAAATCGTTCAGCCTCGAAGGACAAGGGTTTGGCAGGGGGTAGGGGACTCGTGGAAGACTTCCACGACGACGAGAACGTTTCCTTCATCAGGAGGATGAACGGAACTGGCTGAGAAGACGGTGGGACCAGTGGAACGAGATTTATGAAGGTCCTTTATTCCAGCACTTAGGGGGTCGACTTAAGTTTGAGCAATTTATTAATTTCCTCGTGTTTCGGTACGGTCGTGGTGACGCGTTCCGGTTTTACCCCCTCGAGACGAAGATCGCGTTCACCCTGTCCTCCCCCCTCACCCTTGGCTTACCACCTCTTCTCTTAACCGGTTAAACTCGTCCATCTTCGGAGACAAGATTTCGCGTTGGGTTTTCGGTTAGCAACGACGGAATTTTTTCACGTTTCTCGCGGCCGTGTTGAACAGATTTGGATAACTAATTCGTGGGAAAGTACGTACATTGGTGGACGTTTATTGTGCACGTAGAACCGGCGGGAATTGCGTCGTATTTTATTTGCGGAATTTAGTATTAGTGTTTGCCTACCTTTGTATCTCGTCTGCGCTTTGTCACTTGGAACGAAACAATTATTACTCGTTTCGAAACTCGAATAACCGTATTCTTTCTCATTGTCGGTTACTGTGATTGTCCCGCGTTCGATAACTGTTTCTCTAACGAGGAATCAAACGAACGTTGCATAGCTTTCGGTAAATTCGGAAGTAAACTTTCGAATATTTGAACAAGTACAGTTATAAAAGTATTACGGAGCGAGTATTGAGCGCGTGAACGTATTTCTGAAATTTCTTTCGGAAACGTTCGATCGTCGCGCTTTGCAACGAATGACGCAAAGTTGTTCGTGGAATTACGACCAATTAAAAGCATCTCGAACGGAAAATACTCGTGGAAAGAAAATGAAAAAT
Organism: Ptiloglossa arizonensis; assembly: GCF_051014685.1. NCBI lineage: Eukaryota > Metazoa > Arthropoda > Insecta > Hymenoptera > Colletidae > Ptiloglossa > Ptiloglossa arizonensis. The sequence continues at coordinate 11,623,916 of NC_135056.1, forward strand.
ATACGCGAACGTCGCTTCCTCGTTAGTTCGAACGAATTGGTTTCCCGTGCTGTAATTATACGCGCGTACATTTGTTACGCGACACACTAACGTGATAAATGAAATGTTAATAAACTGTTTCTGTATACGTACACGCAACCGGTTACCGTTTGTTTCGTATAAAATAAATTCCAGTCGAAAGGGGAATAAATAAACATTGCCATTTATTAAATTCTATTAGCACGTCACGGCGCGGAGAGAAATGTGGTTTAATGTCGCGTTTAAAAATTTTTGCATTCAACCGACATCTACGGGGAAGAATAATATTTCACGGCAATTCTGGGCCAGAGAGACATGAAATTTGTGTTTCGTCGCGTTAACGGTAATTATTGCGAAAGAATTATTTGAAAAAAATAAAAAAGAAAAAAAAAACGGAATGGAATCGGGTGGGGGGCCGTAACGCGATTCAATAACGATTGAAATTCTATTGTCGGGGGACTCTTTTCATTAAAAATACTCACCCGTTTCGTCGCGGAGAGTGCAAAAAATTTCCACCCGAAAAATTAAAAACATTATCCTAATTGTGCTTCAGAGCGTCGCAATTAAAATGTTGCCGTGAGAATTAAAATGCGTTACGCTTCCAAAAGCGGGCGCCCGTTTTGTTCCGCGAAATACACTTCCATTCAAATCGTCTAATTAGTTCGTATAATCGAACGCCTCGACTCTATTAATTTTCGCGGAACGGCAACCGAAATTTTTACACGCGTCGTTTCGTGCCTTCCTCTCCCTCGTGGTTCGCGAATTATTATTTTAAACCGCAAACACGTTTCTTTTTCTTGTTTTTTTTTATTTTTTTTTTCATAGAAAAAGCAATTAACTTGGGTCGGATGCTCGTTTGCTGAAATAATACTTATTCCTCGGGAAAGCGATGCGTTTTAATTCGCAACGGAGTAGAGTGAGAAACTCGTACCCACCTTTACTCTACAATTACATTTTTGTTGAAAAATCTTCGTATAATTGACAGAAACCACCCGAACGATTCGACCATCGATTCTGGAGTCCCAAAATAACACCAATTTCGAGCGAAAGCAATATTTCAATTTACAATCGTGCGAGGGAGAACTCACGACCCACCATTCCTCTCAAATTAATACAAAATATATATTACACAACACGCAATACATACTACACAATGAATAACAATAAATTTTCTACCAAAAAGATCTCCCTAAAGTACTCAAAACCTTCCCGAGTGTCGTCTTCGCGAAAACTCGATTCTCAAATACTCTCGTTTTCGCTCATCGAGCCGTCGCCCCCCTCGACTCGAGGACGTCGGGGTTCTCGAGACCCTGAAATTTTTCCCCAAAAAAATAGAAAAGAAGAAGAAAAAAAAAAGAAAATCGCTCGCGAACGGGTCAAGTACGAGTCCGTGCAACGTCCACCGCAGGGTCGCGTGGACGTCGCTGTCGACGTCTCGGTGGAAGCGTCCTCGTCGTCGCGGGGACGACGCTCGCGACGAAACGTGGAAGAGGAAACCTTGATGCTCGCTCGGAGACGGAATCCGTGCTCCGAAGGTTTCGCGAGTACGCGTTTCTCTCGAGCGAGGAGGGGTCGAGATGCGAGGGTACAGACTGACACCGAAGGGGCAGGGACGGAGTGAGACGAACAGGGTGAGAACCAGAGAGAGAAAGAGAGATATATATATAGGGTTGGGGGGATGAGAGACGTCGCAGCTCGCAACTCTCGTATGCATGCTTGTCGCAGCTTTTGTCTGGCGATGCAAGCATCATTAGCGTCGGGCGTAATGAGCACACTAATCACCAACCAGCTGCGTTGCGCCGTACTGGAGCACCGGGAGCTGAAGGAAAAAAGCATCGCGCCTTGCCGGAGACGCGACGGTGACGGCAAGAGGGAAAAAGCGGACACAGGGCAAGTGGCAGAAGTGCGCGAACGGGGGTGGAGGGGGCTGGAGGGGTGGAGGCAGCACAGTGGTACGTGTGCGGAAAAATTCATGGCGGGAGTGGTTTTCCACCGCCGGGGAAAACGGGATGGCTGGGGTGTGCGCGCGGGTGGTACGAAATAGAAGGGGGACAGGGACGTCGCGCGAAAATCAGCCGGTTATTGTCGCCAAGAGATTGCGTTCGATTCGCGAAGAGGCTTATCGACGCTCTCGGCTTCCACTGTGCGTGGTTTTTCGACCACAGTGAAAAAGGGACGATTGTTGTCTCTGGACTCGCTGTAAGTTATTTTATAGATACATCGTAGGAATTTCTTTAGTATCGGTGGTTACAAAACATGGGTGAACGAAGTTCCAGGATGTACTGTGTATCGAATGAGCTTGTAGTAGGAACGAAACGTTAACGAAGAATTGATAAGCGATTAATGACTACGCTGACTACGCTGATTACGTTGTTCTTGGTTTACGCGACGCGACACGCTTCGATAGTTTTCCAACTGAATGACTTTTCGAACCAATGAAATCACTTCTCGAACAACCAAATATTTTACGCGACATAACATGCTTCAACTACCTAACAATGACTCCTGCCTTAAACACTATTCTCTCGCACCTTATATCCTCACACGCGTTCGTTCCCTTTCGTTCTGATTCTTAATCCCTCTCACACCATGCCATGCGTTTGGTCACGTATGTTCAAAATTTCCCAGTATGGCGCTATCTCGATCGCTCTTCTTTCACGCTTCGCTCGCTCGTCTATTCCAAACACTTCGGATCCTCTCCAAACCACACGCAATCTATTTCATTCTCACGTGTGAGATTCTCAACAATGTGAGAGACACTGTGAGTTTTATGATAAAGAACTATCCGGATGATTGATAGTCGTTTACGAGTGCATTATCGGGAATTATCAGTAAATAGAAATTTAAAAAAGTATTTGTGACAGTATCACGAGACAGTTTCAAAGCTGGAATTACCGATTTTAATTTAACGTAATGTAAATCTTATGAAACTTTCAATTAAGGCACGTTCGAATACGTTGAAATTCATAATTCTAACTTTAAAATTCAATATGTAACATAACGGTGGATACTTTTGCGAATAAATACATACTCGTATACTGATAACACGATTATGATCAAGAACTCGATTCATTTTTTTCTTTTTATTTTTTTTGCGAAATTCTCGGTAAGAGTTTCAGACACACAATCTTATTACCAATTGTGCTTCTACGAACTATCAATATCTTAAATTACGAATTAGAATTTATTCGCGTGATGGATAAATAAAAAAAAGAAAGATGTATTATTCGAAATGGCCACCATCCGCAATAATACGAGCAAAAAAATATTCTACTTACACTCTAATTGGACATTACTTACCTAGGTATAATTTCAGACGAGGATCATACTTGCATTTGAATTTGAACATTTTATTCCCGCGAATTTTCGCCAAGATATGAAAATTCCACTCCGGTCGAGCCAGACCAAACGTACATAACGATTTGCAAACTTATTTTTCTCGAAAAACAATAGTCCTAGGGGGTTGGAATATTTCTCCCCGCGTTTTCGTCTTATTTTAATCGCGATAAATCATTCCATTCTCCGGTTGCGCTAGGAAACACGCCGCACTATGTATACCGAAAGAAACTGCGTTAATTGGAAGGATTCGGAACGGCAACAAAGCCGGTCGAAAATTAGGTTAAACAAACCGAACGGAGCATTAATCTTCGTTTTAATCCGTGCATTCGGGCGTTCCCTGTGTCGTTTTCAATATACAGAAAATTTTGATAATGGCGAGTCCGAGGGGGATGAATTTATTCGGTTGGAATTGTCTCTGTTGAATCCCGGGCACGATCAGGAAACCAACGGACGTTTCTCTAATTCGTTTGATTCGATCGCATAAAATCTTGCGCGTACCCGCGAAATGGAAAATGCTCGTGGACGGATAGTCCACACGTGTTCCTCATCGACGAAATGTTGAACCATCTCGCGGCGGTGCTCTGTTTTGGTTTGCTGTCAATACGGGAATCGTGGTTACTTGATTACAGTAATTATCGTGATACAGATTTACGTATTTGCTATGTCCGTTACGGGAAATCCGTCGCATCAGTCATGTTGGCCAGCAGATTCATTACTGTAATAATTACATAAATTCACGTTACGTTACCGCTAATTCGTAATCACGTATTACCATAATTATCTGTTACGGCGATTCATAATTGCGCGATGTTGACTGTAATACTGCCAAGGACACCGTTTTACCCCGTACCGCGTTTGAATTTAATTAGTTATAATTCACGGGCAACGCGCGCGTGCGTGTTTTTCGTTCGCGTGAGACGACGACGTCTCTTTCGATGTTTCGCGTGGTTTACGCGTCGCGGGACCATTCTGTGAAAAATTACGATTCGAAAGATTAAAAACACTCCCGAATGAAAATGTACATTGATTCTGCAAATCGAGCACAAATTCGACAAGAGAGAACGATCGCGTACCGTTCAATTTGGGAGGATTTAATTCGAGTCTCGTGTTGGAGGATTTTTTTTTTTTTTTAAATATCGTTCTCTGTGGCGCGTACCGCGTAACTCGATTCGGGAGAAAGGAAAAAAATACTTTGTTCGCGGGACGATAGATTTCGTTTAAATATTCATCGCGAGTCGACGATGAAAGCGGTAGGAAAGCGTTTCCAGAAATCTGTTTAGAATTGATTCAAATGCGATAGTCGTTTCCGTAAAAAGTTGAGTGGGGCGGTAAACGCTGGCCATTTGCATTCCCAGGTAACAGTTTATCGCGCAAGTATTTGCTCGCTCGTTTTAGGGCGTGCAGGCCATTTCGCGCGAAGTGCCGTTTCAACGCAGAACGCGCGCCATTTTCAACCCGCACGCCGCTCCACGCCGCGCCGCGCCGTCTCTTATTTCCTCGTTAACTTTGCATTGCGAAATCGTCGCTGCATACGCGAGAACGCCCGTAAATATCGCGTGTTCCGGCCATTTTGCCCGCGAAAAATCGTTTTCAAATTCCACCATCGACCACCGCAACGGAATGTCCCGCTAATTATACGGTAATTGTCTCGGTCCCCTTACGTCCTTGAATATCGCGGTTGCCGGATCTTTGTATCGCGACGCGGAGTCCTCGTACGCGAAACACGTACTTCCAAGTTAAATGTTAACTCCCGCTAAGATCCCGAAGTTGATTTTACGGAAAACAATAACAGTATTTGCCGACGCAGCTTCATTCGTTAATGACTTCGGTACATGTTTAACGAGTTCGACGTTGAACTCGCGAAGTTGGAAGCACAAAAGCGAAGAACTTGGAAGTACATGGACCGAAAGTCGAGAGGTTTGGGAGATCTAAATATGTAATTCACCGCAAGGTTCAACCGATGGAAAATGCTCGGTAAATTTCGGCGATAAATAAATTCAGAGGTTGCGCGAGAGTTTTGTTTCAAAAATCGGTCCCTCCGTTTCACTCGACGTACGCATCGATTTACGGTAGAACTTCGTTTACCTTAACTCCGTACGAGTGACTAAAAGAGCGAATGTTGCATTTTGCAAAACGAATAGGAAAATTTAAATACACTTAATTGCTCATCGTGACATATTAAAGATGCATCTGGTACTGCGTACGTCTCTCTATCGTTTCGTTTAATAAATAATAATCCAATAAGGAGAGAGTAATTTATCAACTGCATATACATTAGGTATAAAAATGTATCGACTTTTCGGAGGGAAAATTTGTAACTCATTCGTGTATCGAAAAGAAATATTCATTGATTTAGTAAACTTCTTCCGAAGTTCTATTATCCTAAAGAAGGTGTTCAAAATAACGACACACCTTCTCCTAAATATACATCCGTTCGAAATTTTAGCAATCATTGGTACTCCATTTTGTTAATTTTATTTCCCAATTCAGTCACTCGCAACAGTCTACAATTTGCCCTTGGCTCGCATTTCGCGAGATACTCGGGTAACGATTATCTCGAAAACGAAACAAACGAGACCCGTAGCGTGTACGACCTTTTTGATTCCGAATGACCTAACAAACATACTGGTACAGTTACTCGGTTTCCTCTTGGGACACTCTGTACAAACCTACCGGTTACACGAACTACTTGTCCTTGGGTTCGCGTAAATGGAGTTCTATCGTACCACGGTGCATCGAGAAACGAATACTTCGAAGTTTTAACGATCGTTGCTACTCTATTTCAGTAATTTCATTTCCGATCCCGTCACTTGCAACAGTTTGCAATTCGCCCTTGGCTCGCATTTCGCGCAATACTCGAGCAAAGTAAACAAGGATTATCTTGAAAACCAAAAAACAACAAAGACCCGTTGCGTATACGACCTTTTTGATTTCGAATGGTCTACTAAATGTACCGGTAAAGTCGCTCGGTTTCCTTCTGGGACATCCCTGTACAAACCTACCCGGTTACACGATCTACTTGTCCTTGGATCCGCGTAAATAGAGTTTCATGGTACATCGAGAAACAAATACGGCAATGCTCGTTTAAATTTCCAAAGAATCGTCTCGCTTAAATTTCAGTCACTAATCTACATCGTCCTTCCATTAGTCAGTGTCTATAAACACAGACAGTGAATAGATATAGTAGATTCTGTGAACAGAAGACAGTGAATAGATACGGTAGATTCTGTGAACAGAGGACAGTGAATAGATACAGTAGATTCTGTGAACAGAGGCAGTGAATAGATACAGCAAGATTAAACGAGGAAGAAATAATGCGCAGCAACGATCAGTCGATGATCGAGATCCGTTTACGAATTGCCTAATAACAAAATTAAGAACTGTTCAATGTTGCACTTAATCTTTGCAACATTGATGTCGATAGATTCGCGAGGCTCTCCCGATCAAAACGAGTCCAAACACGGAATAAATTGGAGAAACTTTACCACTGTCCTATTGTTTTCACTGCCTGGAATATTTAAATTCATCGTAAATAAAGTTCGTCCGATTTGCGTCGTGTTTGGACTCGTTTTAATCGGGAGAGCCTCGGGAATCCATCAATACAATTGTCACACACAAAACGCAAAGATCCACTTTCAATTTTTATAACCGAACGAATAATCGTACTCCTCTCGACGTTCCTTCGAAACACTCGAAATGAACCATTTCTATGCCGCGCATCGATTTTCATTCGCGTTTACTTTTTCCACGTTTGTTCTCCTTCAAGCCTCGCAAAGAGAATCGCTACCTCATTCGCGATCGTTTCAACGCCAACGGTCAATTCGCTCGAATTCGAGTGTATCGCTGTAACTCTTCCCGGAGGAATCGAGCTTTCGGTAGAAAAATACTCCGAAACGCGTCCCCTTGTTCCCGGTATCGCGAGTATATGGGAATCGCGTGAATTCGGAGGACGGGAACGTTCGTCGTCGTCTACGCGCGTGAATTCGCGCGAAGCGTCCCCGGCGTCAAAGTTGATTAAGTTGGACGAACATTTTCGTCCGCGTTCGAACGACGACACATGTCAGGACCGACTGCGCCAGGCAGTTTCGAAAGTTCGGCCGTAAAACGGACGAAGTTTTCGTTTTACGCGCGTGCCGGCGACGTCTTCGTCGAACGTCCCCCTTACTTCTACCCCTAAACAAGCACCGCCTCCTCCAACCGCTGCTCGTAACACGACGGGCCACATAATCGTCAAGTATACCACGAAAGATTCGATTCCGTGGATTCGACGGCGGCATTCGAACGAGCTAATCGGCGAGGCTTCCACCTGGAGCAGCGCATGGTTCGTCGAGGGTGGTGGGCAGGGAACAGGGGTAGGGCGGAATCGCCCGGGACATTGTGTCAAACAGAATCGGATCACGAAGTAGGTCAACCGTGGCAGGGACTCTGCAATCTTCCAAATGGTCGTTCACTTTGCGAGGACAGGACGGTCCGAAGCACTGAAGTCGAATTCTAGACCTCGGCTGAATCGGCCACTCGGTTCCGTCGGGGCCGCGAGCGGAAATGGCCTAAACGTCGGACGTCGACGAAGAGAGGAGAAGAAAGATGGAAAGAGAGAGAGTGAGATGGAAAGATGGTAAGAGAGACAGAGAGATAGAATGATGGTATGAGAGACAGAGAGAGATACAAAGATAGGAAAAGAGAGAAGTAGAAAGATGAAGAAAGAGAGGAAAGGAAGATAGAGATAGAGAGAGAGCAAAGGAAGCCAAGAAGGAAGACACAAAAGGGGAAAAAAGCGAGGAGAAGAATGTGTGTGAGCTTGAGAACGAGACAGAGAGAGAGTAAGCCTGATAGGAGCTCGAGAGAGAGAAAGAGAGAGGAGAGGAGAAGCCTGTATTTAACAGTCCCGTTAAACATTAACTGCCGCTCTGCAGTTTTCCCCTATAACTCCGGGTTAACTTTGATTGCAGTTAACGGTCCCTAGGGATAGTGCCTTTAAAAGGGGGAGTGGGAGGGCAAGGTGGAGCAGGTTGATGAAGGAGGTAACCCGGGTGCGCTTCGCGAGAACGAGAGAGAGACAGAGAGAAATAGAGAGAGAGACAGAGGCACAGGAAGCGACGTAGGGGAGGGTTAGACTGCAGGAGGCATCTTATAACTTCTTATAATTACTCAAGACTCGAGGGTTTAACTGCTGTTTAATTTCATTCGGCAATTAACCGGCGCTTTATCGGTGCTCGAAACACCTCGAGCCATCGTCTCGGCGGCCATCGAGCGTTGTTTTATCGCGCGGCGCCGCCTCCCTCCCGGCTTTCAATGTTGTCGCGCGCAAATCGGAACCGACAGGAATGTGGACGCGCTCGTTGATCGCGCGGCATTTCAATGACGACATTACGTGCCGAGCATGGAATCCATTAATGCGATTAATGAACGCATTGTGTCTTGCGGTTTACGAGTTACGTGTTTAAGAGTTACGGGACGCGCGTCTACTCGAACGTTATTCCTCGTGCATTAAACGTTTCAAAGGCGACTCGCCGATCGTGTCGGGTAGGAAGGGTTGGGCGGGTAGGTAGGAAGGGGGCGGTGGTTCGAGGAACAAAAAGAACGGCGGGGGTGGCGACGAGGAATTATTCAAATGGACGTGGATCGCCGTGGGCATTTTATCATCGTCGATCGCAAGTGGTTTATATACGTGAAAGCCTCGCGACGAACGTTGCGGATTTATTTTTCACCCGACGCCGCGACGGGTGCAAATAAACAAATATTTTGACAATCAATAACGATCCCGTGTCTACCGTCAATATTTACTTCTGTGTAAACATACGCCGTGCGTATAATCGACGGAAAGAATTTACCAATTGGTGCAATTTATTTACAACGGACACGCGTCTCGCTTATAGGGCAACGGTTTTATCTTCGCGTGGAAAATTGCACCCGGTTACTTTCCTCCGGTCTCTCGGCCGTTAGGGTGAGCTTGAAAAAATCAATACCGTTCTTTCGAAGCGCCGTATTCGATTCGTTGCTTCGAACATCCGTACGGCTGGATGTCGGCTCGTCGGCGAAAAATTAACAAAATTTCCCGCAGCGTTACGTATCGCGGGGTGCCCTCGTCCGTTGGCGCGCAATTTTCCGGTGTTTCGCGTGAATTTTAATACGCGTCGCGCGAAATTCGTGCGCGCTCGAAGATGCGCGTTACGATACTCGAAATACTCGATGGAACAATTTCAATCGTACCGTGTCGCACCGGTATGGACATTTCCATAGAAATGGGAAATATAGAAACGTTGTATTGCGGTAAACGTCACTTTGTGTTTAAATGCATCACCTTTGCGTAGCATTTTTTTTTTTTTTTTTATTTCATTCGCGCACGCCTGCCTGCCCCGTCCACCTTAATCTGATTTTTACTTGAACCGGATTTAAAACATATCGAGAAAAAAATACTCTGTACAACTTTCGAATCGCTGTCCAGTCGAGATCCGATCGAATTGACCGATAAAATAATTCGTTCTATCCGGTGGGAGCTAAATAACGATAACGACGGTTCTGGGATTCGACCCCAAAGGGAACACCGTCTACGAATGATAACGTGAAACTGCACGTAACGTATAAAACGAACAAGTCGCCGATAATTTTGCAATAAATTTCACATTCACCCATATTTCCGATGGAGGTTAAGCGGTCGCGACGTTAAATTCCATTGTTCTGGTCGGGAATCGTAAGGAACCCAACGCCCACGAACAAGAACGCGAGTAAATACGTTACTGGCGTTGAATTCACGATCAGCGCGCCGGGCTCTAAATTAAAAGGCAGACAACGAGCGTTTGGAACTGACAAGTAATGAGACGTATAATGATTTTATCGGGCAGTTGCCGGTGTTTCATGTTACAATGCCGATTGGACACGAATAATGGTCCGTCCGCATGAGGCATTCGATCGTTGATTGCCCATTCGACCGTCTGCTCCGGACGCTCGTTGCGTTTGACCGCTTCGACGTTTTTTCCCCAAAAAAAGAGATACAACCATGAAATCCTCGGCCGATTAAACCGAAGTCTCGATTTTAAACGAGCAATTTTACGGTACAAGATAGCGTTACCTCGACCGTAATAATTCCGTAGAGTAATGCTCGGTCATAGTGCGCTCGGTTTTGTACGCGCGCGATGCTACCACGATTCGATCAACTGTTCGAAGATTTCCTCGACATTCGACGGAAAATTCAACGACAAGCATCTAGTACCACCGAACGTATCTTTGGTAACAAATTGGGGAAGAATTGAGTAAAATCGACGGTAAAAAATGTTCTCAAACGCGTGTCGATGATTGTCTGAAAGAATACACTTGAATAATTTCTTTCTCAATGGTTATATCATTGATGAACAAATGTCACGAATAAGCTTCGGGATAATAATAGGTTAAAAGCAATTACTTGTTACGGTATAAAGTAATTACCGGTCAAGAGTCAGATTGTAATCGTAATAAAGGAAATAACGAAAGAAATGAAATATATATCGTGCGCTTCGTATACCGGAAAGATTTCAATCTCTTTTATCGAGTAGTATCGAGCCGCGGGCAAGCGGAATGAAATATCAAAACACGCCGCGAGTAACGTCAACCTATTGTTTTTTCTTTGTTTTTTTTTTTTCTCGCGCGTTATGCAATTTCATAGCGCGCAATATATTCCGGTGTTCCCCGAGTGCTCGCAATAGGAACAAGTTCGTACCGTTCTTGAAACCGGTCCAAAATCGTAAATTGTAATCCGTGTAGTTTTCGTTCGTTTTCTTTCTCCTCGTTTTGTGTGTTTTTTTTTCTTTTTACGCGCGAGCGTACTCCTCGCAGCGACAAGAACGCGGCGCGCGTTCGCGGAAACTTCCTGCACCGTGACCGAAATAAAATGCCCGTGTTTGTTCGAAATATTGCGCATAAGTTACCGTAACAAGCCAGAAATCATTATGTCCCTCGACGCAAGGACGACGGTGGAACGGAACGACTAGGGGTGAAGGGGAGAGGGAAATGGAGAGAACGAAGAGGGCGGGGGAGGGGACCCGAACGAGACTGCTCTGCATAGTTGGAACGACGAAACACTCCGGCGCGTTGAATTCGCTTCCGTTGAAATTTGTTTATGCAAATAATCCGCCGCAGCGACAAAGTCGGCAAAGGTGTGTCCTCCTGTTTTCTCTTTCCGCGTTGCCATCGTCCATTTGTATTTCAAATAGGGCGGTCGTCGCGACGCAGTCATATTCTTCGACTCATCCGTCTTTCATATTTTTCCACCGAAATGAAATTTCCTCGCCGTCCCGACGCGTAACCCGAAAGCGCGGCGAACGAAAACCGGAGGGGGGCAAAAAAAAAAAAAAAATAAAAAAATAAAATAAAAGAAGAAAGAGAAAAGAAAATAACAACAACAACACGCGAAACAATGGAAAGAACGGAAACACCGCGAGAGAATTCGAACGAGAAGGGAACAACAGCTGGTTGAGCGCGAAATTTCTCTCGCTAGATTTACTCTTAAAGAAATGCACGTTCCGGTGTCGAGCAACAAATAACGCGTGTCGAGGTTCACGTTTCGCCTTTCCCCGTTACGAAACGAAAGATTTCCACGAAACCGTGAATCCCATTGCGTCGCGGGATGTACATCCCTCGCTCGGATCAACGATAGCCTAGTTCCGGGGCGAATAAATTTCTCACCGCTGCGAAATCAATTATTCACACTGGGGGTGATTCTCGTGGATCGAAGAAACCTGTATAAATACTTGTAAAAAATTTGAGAACAATACCGACGATAGTTCCTTCAAAAACAAACTTCGAATATCGTCCGAACTAGGTTCGCCCCGTAAGGTGTCTACCAATCTCGACGCTTCGGAGAATCCGACGCATTTGAAATTTTATAGAACGAGAACCGTTCGAGATATCGTTTCGAAACTTTGCACGGACGTTTCCACGTATCTCGCCAGAGCCACGTGAATTTTTCCACGCAAAAATCTTCAATAGTTTCCCGTATACCGCTTACGTAACCGTGGTAAGATCTTCGAGAAGTACCCTCGCGACGTGATTTCGACGATGGATGCAACGAACGTAATAAATTTCCACGATACTTATTTCGTGGCCTGTGTTACCGTACTACCCCAACTCTCAGCGTTGCGTAACTTCGTTCTATATTTGCGTACGTAGAGAACGATCACGAAACTCTAACGTTACGCTTGTTGCGCGAGAAGACTTCGAACGTATCCACGTACGTACTTGTCGCTCGAGATAAAATCGATCGAGAGGTTCGAGGGTTCTCTGACCCCTGTTTCCAAGAATCAGGAATCCGGTTTCTGCGTCTCGTTGGTACGATTGGCTCTCCACGGACCGTTGCTTTCGTAGCTTGTTGTCATCAGTGGAGGATCGATTTTAAATTCTAGAAGGGGTTCGCACCCCCGTTACGCGCTACAGTTCCACGGGATGGCTCGCAACACCCTCGAGGAATATTTCCACCGTAGGAAACGGCGTCTAGATTACGAGTTCATCTAAACGGCGCTAGAAACGGTGAAGTAGCGTTAGAGAGGCGGTCAGATTATGGAGCGAGTCGGGGTTGGCGTCGACCAAGGTACGCTGGCTCGGGGATGTTTATGGTTTCGTGACAGGGAAAATTATGTCCTCGGGATGACGCTGCGAGCGGGAGGAGACATCTATCTTTCACGGGGCGGTTGCTCTCGAAGCGGTTTGAAACAGCAAACGTAGAGCTCGAAGCGCGGAACACGGATGTACAGCTCGACAAATCGAAGAAGATCCCTGGTGGGAGTGGCCTGAACGTGGTGGAGGAAGTGGTGGGGATGAACCTGCGCGATAAGACGGAGGAAAGTAATCGAGTGTCTTGCCATACTTTCTAACGCGTTGAGTATCAGTATTGATAGTAATTATACAACAAGAGTATATCTTTATTTTACAATTACCATCTTGAACTTACCGTTGTATATGTATCTGTATCCATTTTGCCTCAACGCGATGGAATATCTTATAAATATCGTAGATAAAAGTATCGAAAATATGTTCTCGAAAAAATGATTCGATACGGAGGGGAACATTATACGGTATAAATAATTTATCCACTTGCAGATAACATTCGTAAGAACACTTTTTCGAATATTTCTCGGTCACTACGATATGATATTTTCAAACACGATGCAATGAAAAGTCTCTTTAGTACACGTCTGTTCCTCGATTGCACTTGTCTTTGTTTGATAAGGTGTAATAATTTACGTAAACTATTTTTAAATCATTGTCGAGGGCTATAACGGGAACAATCATCTCCCCGAAATTCCGGTTCTGCGTTTCGTTCGTACAATTAACTTCGTAATAAAGGTATGATTTTTGGCCCCTTTAAACGGAACGTTGAATCAATTCGATTCGAGAATCAAGCACGCAGATGTTCTCCGGGAAATTTTCGATTACGGTTCGTCCCGAACGATTTCTTTATTCGACGACGAGGAACTGGTTGGTGGAACGATCCTCTCGCGATTAGAACAAGCGGTTCCTTCGCTAAGGAGATTTTAAACGAAAAAATTTCTTCTCCTGGCAACGCTCACGCTCGATTTAGTTGCGAGCCTAACCCCACGAAAAATCGTTTCCTCCGGGGATACGACGTTGTATATCTAGTGCTCGGTGAGCGAAATCGAAGCGACCGCCGAAGATGAGGTTAAAATCTAATAGTCTGGCCCGATATACTCCTCGAGGAGGATAGGGAGGTGGGGGAGGTGAACGTGGATGGGGTCTCGCCCCTCGAATTACAGCCAGATGACGAAATTTTGATTTTCTTGGCCGAGTGCCGACGTACCCCTGCCTCGTCCTCTATCCCTTCTCATTCGATTTTACATCAGGACGAAGGAAGCCTGATTACTCTTTGTTGCGGATTTGCTCGCGACCGTCTCGAAAGAATCTCTCGTGTTTCGATCGAGAGCTCTTCGTTTCTTTTAATTCCTCTGTCTTCCGGCTTTCTTTTGTCCTTCGCAGCCCCCCGTGAAACGAGAGACCATTCCGATAATTGCATTTTCGAATAATCGATCCGAAAATATCCGTCTGCCTTCCATACGATCTCGTTTGCAAGATTTGATAAGTCGAAACCGGACAATAGCGTCGAAATTACGAAAGTTTTTCATCGATCAGGTGTTTACACGAGTGTACAAATGAAAATCAATCGATTCATCCTGTTCGTATTACTCGAATTTAATTCGTAATCGATCGTGGAACACTGTCGAGGAAAATGGCCGCGAAATTCTCGCGTTAATAGACCATCTGTTTTAGACTTGTGTCGCAGCCGCATCGATATTCCAAAACATGCGACTGAATATAATCCGCTTCCGTGTTTCATCTTCGTGATAAGTTTCCAGAGCCGCGTAACTTTATAACATCCATGTTCGTGTATCAATTTCGTTCCCTCTGTGCCCGTAAGAACTTGTTAAACTTCGTCCAGAAGCTTTTAGACATTCTGACGGATCATCGATAATTTTCGACTCCGTTCTAGGAAACGTATCGTTCGTACCTCTCTCCGGTGTATTAACATCGAGCAGCAAAAATAACGCTTCCTCGTCGAGTGATATAACATTTCCCGATGGTGGATTCTGTTAATGCTATTACAGAAACGATTCAACATCGTGAGATTCTTCCTGGAGTGAAATTAATGGCTCCGAGAGTTTCTTTGGAATCTATTCGAGATATCAGTTTCAAACTTTACGTTTCGTTTATTTACGTTCTTCCGAGGTGTAACAATTTTGTCGCGTACGACGACGAGAAAATCGACTCGAGAAGACTCCTGTCCACGATTCGCATAATTACACAGGATTCGATCGTTTCGAACAGACAAATCAATACGATTCTCATTGCGTACAAATACGATTATCGTTCGTACTAAAAAAAAATATGAAAAAACTCGTAAATTGAAAAAATTAAAAAAATCGATCTTTTTATCTCCAAGAAAAAAAGTTGACAAAAGTATTATATCTTAAGTCGTCGAAAGGTACACGGAAGACGAACCGATATCGTGGGCTATAAGAGATGCCGAAGTTGTTGAAATTCCGCGTCTCTAATTAAGGGTTAATTTCAGCGATATTTACTTCCACGTGTATCCGGCGCGATTCTATGCGAGAAGACAGAATGCCTCTTCGTGTTCGCGTCTTTTGAATAAGACAAACCCGCAGCTGAATCTTCTTAAGATTAGTTGCTGGCGGGTTAAGTTTCTGCTCGGGAACAAAGCAGTTCCCCGTGCTCATCAGCGCCTCAAATGTTCCAGTTCCCAAGCGTGATAACTACTGGCTGAGTATTTACGCAGACCGGATTATATTATATCGCGAGTGTACGCTGTAAACAACTCGATCGCGTAATTCCTCGTCGTAGCTGCAAAACGGCGCGATGAAAATTATACAGGTCACCCCCTGTTGCTCGGTGCCACGTTCAGCGTGGTAGATATTTTTTTTCCCTCCCCGCTTTTTTCCTTTCTTTTTTTTTTTTGTATACGTTTCAACGATTTCGGTACGCAAGACCTAAGAAATCTTCCGCTCGCAAGCTCCAAAGGGGAACGTATAAATTACGCGGGTACAAGTTGCGGAATCAAAGGACCAGTGTTTCTTTTTTTTTTTTCTATTTATTTTTCTTCTTTCCGCATTTTTTTGTGTAAACGTTTCAACAATTTCGCGTGCAACGGAGGCTTGTAATTAGTCACAACGAACCTCCGCGGCTCGTTTACTTTCTGTCTACGAGGGCGAGTAAATGAAATTAATTTAACTAAAATGATGCTCCGCGTTCCACTGTGTTCGTCAAAGAGTGCTCGCGGCCGGTGAGGAGGGAGAGGCGGATAAAGGGGGGCAGCGCACTTAAACTCGGCTGTTCAATGGAAATTAAAATCTATTCGAGGTTACAAGGACAACGTGGCCGAGCACCTTTAACGAGCTGGCAAGCAAAACGTGGAAAAAAAGGAACCTAATTCGGCGCGCAACCTTGGCGCTTTCCCTCGCGAAAATTCGACGCGAGGCAACGTTCGAGGAGCGAATAAATCGTTTCGCAATTTCGACCTATCCCCGTCCGTATCGCAATTACGCGTGCGTTGCGGGTCGAACCGAGCGGTAACGACCGCCGGCGATTACATGTAACAATTTAATAACTGTCTTGATTGGGAAAACCGACGAGAACGCGAAACAATTTATCGCCATTGAAAACCGCTTCGAATACTCGCGATGATAAGCAAGATACAACAGAGCGGGCAAATTGAACCGATACACGTTCGTTCGAACAAATTTGACTACCCCCTTTGTTTGCTGTAAAGTGCGGAATAATCCAATAAAATCCGCTATTATCAAGAAACAACGTCGACGCGTTTTTACTCTCGTTCACCGGCACAATGAACGGATGTCCCGCGAGAGTTGAACAACAACGAGTAGTTATAAAAGGACAAACATTTTTGGTTTTTTTTTGTATTTTTTTTACGAGTCACACCAAAAGGTACGCACAAAGTTGTGAAACATCGGCGGAAAGAGACGAATCGGCGAATCCAAGAATTTCGAGATCAATCGCGTCGCGTAATCGATGCAACGGACCGATGCAACGGATCGTTGCAACGGATCGATGCAACGGATCGATGCAAGTGTCGGATTATTTTACGAGTCTTCGGGACTATTTCCTCGTAACCTTTTCACTGCTGAATTAATCAGTGGCCGGCTCTGTGTTGAATTAATTTTAGAATTCACTTCTTAATAATCATACTTATGAATATGCATACGTGAAATTTACCTCTTAGGAAATTGTCCACGGAAGCTAAATAATTTATACACCCGGTGTCTTTTTTCGCAACTCGAGCACCTGGAATAATATCCCTGCTCGTTCTCAAGGAAATTTAACCATCCAGAGAGGCCGTACGCGGACCCGTGATAACCGTTGATCGTTTACAAAGCGTTTAAGAGGTTGAAAACGATAAACGTTCGAGACGTCGGTGTCGTTTCGCGAAATGTCCATTCACGAACAAATATTACGAGGGATAATCGCGAAATCGGTACATTACACCCGCAGCGACGGTATTTCCTAACGTTTGGCTCTTCGAATAAAACGATAGCGCGATAAACCCGTGACGCGAAACAAATTCAACATCGGGGCACGCGTAAAATCCGTAAAAATTACATTCGCTCGACGACGAGCGCATCCGCGCGAAAGTGATAAGGAAACGCGGAACGATAAGTGCCCGCGAAACATTTTTGCCCCGGCGTTAAATCTACCGTGATTAACGCGTACCAAGAATACTGCAAATTACACGCCCGCGCTATATTACCTTATGTCCTTTATTATTTTTTTCCCTTTCCCCGGTCCACCTTCTTTTCCGTTCCTTTTTTCCTTTTTTCTTTTTTTTTTCGCATACACGCTGACCCAGAAACTTTGAAGCTCGACGAAAAAGTGCACGAGATCCTGACAAATTAAAGCGGAGGTAGTCATTAAGTAATAGCTTTCCAGTTTTTGTTGCGTCGGATGGCGGGATCTTTTTGGGGGAAAATTCCGTTTGAAACCGGAGACGGGTCATCCTGGAAATTCAGCTCGGTATTAAGGAAATTACTTCAAGAAACGCGAAAAGTAAAAAGGGGGGAGGTAGGGGGACGAATGCACGGGTAACGCGAGCGTTTCGTGAAAATTTAAATGTATAATGCGCCCCCGGTGCGCCACGAAAGACCGACCCCCGGATTGCTGGAATTTTTTCGAGTGCTCGTAAACTATTTTCATTCAGGATTCGAAAAAGCGTTGCCGCGAGAACTCGGTCTGGATTTTTACCGACCGACGCCGCTCTACTCGAGTCCCGAATGAAAATATTTGTTAATCGTACGTACGTATGAAAGTTGTACAATTAACGGACGGGGATTGCACGAGCGATGCTTGGGTTACACGCTGCGATCGAATTAAATTAAATATAACCGAGAACGAAAATCGTATCGGGTCGCTGAGAACAATGGGGCGGGGTACTCGCGTATACTTGGTTAAACGTTTCGATAGGAATGAACGTAACGTTTCTTGAAAGATACGCAAAATGTGCCTCGTGTTTTTTTCTCCTTACTCGAGGCACAAAATTTACCTGTTCTTTCTTTTTTTTTCAATAAACGCACACAATTTCTCTTCTCTTTCTCTCAATTAATGCACAAATTCCCTTCTTTTCTCTTCTAGATTCAATAAATAAAATCTACCTCTTCAACTGTCTTCTTCTCGTCCAATGCATGAAATAAGTATCTCCTTCTTTCGTTATCTCGATTAAATGTCCAAAATTGCTAGCTTCTCTCTTTTTCCCACTTAACACCCAAAACTTGTCTCTTCTCTATTTTTCCCAATAAATAATACCCAAAACTTGTCTCTTCTCTCTTTTTCCCAACAAATACTCAAAATTCCTTCTCTCCTTTTCTCGATCAACACACTTTGCATCTTCTCGATCAAAGTAACAACAAACGAATCGATCTACCTCGTACGCGTTCCGCTCGTCTCAAGTTTCTCGATGCTCCATCGAAAGAAATCGCCCAGCCCAATTGATTCAACTTTCTTCGGGTCTCAATCCATCGCGTCCTCGTCGAGTTGTGCTCTAAAATCACAAACTCGACTTCCATTTCTCGACCCGAAGGTTCGGAACGCGTTAACGTTTTGGAAACGTTTCGAACCAACCGATCGAGCTCGATGGTTTCTCCGTTGCCACCGGAAGCGAACTGCGACCCTCTAATACCGAGATAATCGCAGGTATCGATAACGAATTCGGATAGCAACACCGGCAATCTGGGGAACGGTATAAATTGTCCCGGCAGTCGCGATCGTCGCGTCGATTCTCAATCAGTCGTCGTTGGGCAGAGTAGGGGGCGTGGAGGGGGGTGGGGTGGGGGTCGGTGGAGGCGGATCTCGCGTCGATCCCACGAGTACACGGTACCAGAAAGCTCTGGGTGCGCGCTCGAAATCCCCCGACAGAAACTGCATAAATATAGTTTCGCGCCGATGTTTTTCATCGGCGGGCGTCGGTGCCCCGGCGAGAACAGAGATTATTCCTTCTCTGTTTATCCACGCTTCATAGTCCCGTGATTTTTCCGCAACGGCGCTTTGTCACGGCACATCCGGCCGCTTCCGGCGCACCCGGGCCCGGAAGCAAGATGGCCGCTGCTGCCACGCCGGTGCGGTTACGATGAAATATTAGCGGAAAAGCCGGGAACGGTGCCGCGCGCGCAAGAGCGGACGATAGAGAGAGAAAGATAGAGAGAGAGAGAGAGAGAGAGAGAAACAAAGAGGGAGGAACGAAGGGGGTCGAGCCGGAGACAGAGGGCCCCCGGGAAATTTCGGAAAATCCTTTAGCCCGGAGCGATGGCGGCGCTAGTCACCAGCCAACGCCTTATATTCAAGCTTCTGCCCCGTTTTCAGCCGGAAACGGCCGCCTTCGGTCATGGTAACGTACGTATAGTCACCGCCTGGCAACACCAGGCTCGTGTCTCCGCGAGCGGAATCCCACGAACCACCGCGGAGGACCGTGAGCAACGCGGTATAAAGAGGTGGTGGAATATGGAACGGGCGAGCGGGACGCGGAAAAGTAGAAAGTTGTTCCCTTGACGGATGAAGGACCTGTTGAGGGAAGAAGAGTAGCCCGCGGCTGAAATACGGTTCGCTTTAAGATTACTTGTTTCGTCGTGCTTTCCGCGCTCGTCCTTTTCGGATATAAATTAGAAAGTGGAGAAGGGACCGCGGCCCGCGTGCCAGACCGAGGGGTTTACGAAGAAATTGGATCTTTTTGCTTTAGCGATGGAACGGACCGGGGAGCGGAATTATCGAAGAGGGGGGAGCGAATTGGACGCACGACGAACTCGCGAACGAATGTGCAAACGAGAAGATGCGACGAGATGAAGAGGAATTGTGGAAACGTTCGATAGGGCGTTCCGAATCTTCGGGTCAAGAAATCGAAGTCGAGTTTGTGAGTTTAGAGCACAAGAGGACTAAGAATATACTGGACTAAGAGTATGTAACTCGACGAGGACGCGATGGGTTGAGACCCGAAGAAAATTGAATTAATTGGGGAAGTGTTTAACCGTTTGCACTCGAGGCTTCTCTGCTACCAGAAACCGACGCCTCGAGAAAATCCTTCAAATAGTAATATTTCAAGTGTCCAGAAACGGTAAATTCGGTATTGTAGTTTTTAATTTGGGTCGTAGAAAATCCTTCACCGTTTCCTCTCTTCGTAAAGTAACGGCGAAGTGAACGTTTAAATTTGTGCACAGGTGACACCGTTTCGAAAATGAAGTTCGACGTATCTAAAGATACGAAATTTTTCGTCGTCTGTAATTTTCAACTCGAGGCTTGGAAAATTCTACGCCGTTCTCAACTGTGGCTGAATCGAGTCAACAGGAGAAAGAGAACGTTCGACTATGAGACGTTTCCAGGTCAGACACGCGAACGCTGGTCCTCGGAAGGCGTTCGCGGTTCGGTCCCTCTCAACAGGTCGTGTCCCTGTTGCATCACGGACGTTAGAAGCTACTAAACTGCGATACGATAAATCTCGTTCGTCCGAATCGTTCGCTGGTCCCTCGACGATACTCCGTTTACATACGTGCCGCTCCAAGGGCCCCTGCTTTCGATGGCTCGTTCGTCTTCTCGAAAAACGTTTCTCCGTGAAGATGATCCACTCTCAACAGTCTCGACTCGATAACGTCGGTGCATCCACTGCACCTCGAGTTGCAACGCTTTTCCGCGCACACGGTTCTTCTTCGCTGTTCTCGGGGTAAATTAATCTTAACCCTTAAATTTAATAATATTTTCGAAATACTGTCGTACCAAACAGAGGTGAATAGAGTTTTGGGCGTGTTAAATAAAATAACAGCGACACGCACAAATTATAACTGCGCAAACTCTCTCTTTACTCGACTCGATTCGCTTCGACTGATCTCCAACCAATGATCGCGCTTCTGTCACACCTTGTATTCTCATACTCATTCATCCTGATTCTTAACCTTTCTCACTCTGTGCATATGGTCGCGTTTACCCAGAATTCCTAAGTCTGGCGCCATCTCAATTGTCTTTCAAAACTCAATTTTGGGCATTCTCTCGTTTCGTTCAATCGCTCTTTTTCACAAATTTTTTTACATTTTCTCAAGACCATACGCATTTAATTGCGTTCACACGCATTACCACGATATTTGACCCGCGAAATTGATCTTGTACGCTCGATGAACAAAGAGATACGAAATTACACGCGACGTAGAATAACACAGTCGATTAGAACTGAACAAAAATACGATATATCTTCGTTCGTGAGCTCTTGTCGTTTCTAATTGGTAGAGAAATTGGAGTCCATAAGAACAAAATTGGGAACGATCGGTACAGAATTGGATATTTAGGAAACGTGGAAACTTTGGAAGAGTCGTGGGAACGATGCAAGGTGCGCGTAAAGAAAGGTCAGGAAAAGGAAAATACGAGCAAGAAAATCGAGGAAAAGGACGGGAAATATCGGAAGGAGAACGGGCAAGGTTTCGGTGTGGTCGAACGACGCCTTCTAATTTATGACCGTCTACCGGTGTAAGAACCATCGAATCTACCTATATCCTGGCACGGAGTTGATTCCACAAAGTATTTCAAACGGTTCCGAATGGACCAATCTTTGATAGTATCCGACACAACGGAAGAGGAGCGACAACGCGAAAAATGATATTCTCTCTTCGCAAACGTCCGTGTATCGTCTCGAAATATTTCGACTCTAGACTCACGTTGACGAATTTTTCGTGCAACAAATTTTCCACTCGACAGACACATTTTAATTCGAATATCGCCAGGTAACCGTCCAAAGCTTCGACTGCGATAATCGATACGAATAAACGTCACCGAATATGGATAAAGACTCACCCGATACGGGACAATCGTTGCGTCGAAGCTTCCCAGCGATCGAAGCCAACATTTCGAAAACAGCTTCTAAACGATACTCGCGAATCGAAATATCTCCCCCGCGAATAATTACTCAGCCGAACGCGTTCGAAAACATAGACTTCCGCTCGCCGAGAAACGAAGCCAACATTCGCGAGTCCTATCGGGACAACCGTACACCATCCCTGTACACGAGCGTGGAACCGATTTCGCGCTATTTAAAGTAATCTGAGAACTGGTACGAACGGCTGGTATTCGCAACGATGACGTCGTTCGGTGAAATCTTCCCTCGAGCACCATTACGCGTCGCGAAAACGTTTCCCGTTTGGAGGCGTCGACGTCGTTCCCGTTGAAACGACTCGGAGCATCGTCGTCCTCGATAATTCATATTCCGAGTAACGCGGGGGATCGAAAGTGGACGACAGAGCGTGATTACGTAAGAATCGAATTTCAATTATTTAAAGAGCGCTCGATCGCGTCGGCCCCGCTTAGCTCGGACGAAGGAAACCACTTCGGCCCGTAATGTTTCGGAACAAGCCGTCGCGGAGGAGATAATGGTGATTCATGGATCGAAGGACGGTGCTAGCGCGTCGGATAAGCTCTGTGGAAATCGGCGCCGCTATCCCGACGTTTATTTAGCTTCGACCTTTTCCTCGATAAATAATTCGAACGCCGGGTACTTCTTCGTTTCCCTTCGCTATCGTTTCCAAGCTCCCTCCTCGCCGCCGATCTGTTTCTCTCTTTGTCTTTCTGTCCCACCCCCTCTCCTATACACCCCTCGTCTCGCTCCCTCCGCGCCCCTTGGACGAATCGAGCGAGCTCACGCGAGCGCTTCTCTTATCAAACGGGTGTCCATTATTCACGCGTTCGCGAAACCTCCCTCCGCCTTTACAATGGCTGCCTAATCCGCTGGGTCGTGTTTGCGATCGATCGATCAAGCCTGGCCCGCGCACTGTGCCGTGGCGTATGTATATACGTATATATACATATACGTGTGTGTCT
Organism: Ptiloglossa arizonensis; assembly: GCF_051014685.1. NCBI lineage: Eukaryota > Metazoa > Arthropoda > Insecta > Hymenoptera > Colletidae > Ptiloglossa > Ptiloglossa arizonensis. The sequence continues at coordinate 11,647,124 of NC_135056.1, forward strand.
GTGTGTACATGTATATGTAATATACGTATATATCTATTGTTTTTCAAAGAATAACTAAGCCGCCCGCGTGCGTTCGATCGCGCGGCTCGCCTGAATTTCTTTTGTGAGTCCCGATACGGTTCTTTGGTCCCTTTGTCTCGACATTAACGAGACCTTATTAAGGGGCACGAAAGCCGGGCGCGCCAACGATTTCAAATGGGGCGCGCCGCGCAGTTCGTTAGCCGCCCTTTAATTCGCCCACTGGTTATTATTTCGCGTACCCCCTCCCAACCCCCTCTACACTCTCCTTCCGCGTGTTCCCTCCGTGCACCCGCACGACTGTCCACATCGATCACCGATAAGTCTTTTCTTCACCCTACTTCGTCCACAGCTCGCTCGACGACGGAGAAGAAAAAAAAAAAGAAAAGAAAAACGACGACGCACGATCGAGTTCGACGATAACGCACCATTTTCGCGGCGTCGCGACGCTCCTGGGTACGCTCCGAGTCGATCTCAACGACTCGCGCCACGAACCCTTGTCACTTCTACGAGAAAGACGCGGCTCTCCCGGGTACGATGGTTTCCGGTATGCTAAGAGCGGATCACCGACGCGACCACGTTCCATCGTGCCAAATTTTCCAAGGACGAAACCGTCGAGGCTCCGGTTAGGCCGTGTCCTTGACCATCCGCCCTCTTGAAGCTCGCTCGGCACTCGGGACGAGCAACCGTGTCCTCGTTGGTCGTTAGAGTTAAAGAGGTTCCATTGCACTTCTTTCCCTTGCGTGTTCGCGAGTATTAGGACGGTTTCTATCTTTCGCGGGGATGAAGTGGAAACGTTTTAAGATCGATGTTTGATTGTAGTAGGCGAGATCGAGAATTGTTGGTGTTTTCGAAAATTTTTTTTAACGATGCGTTCGGTTTCGATTCTTTCCAAGGAATTCTAGTTTACCATTGTTGAACCTTCGGGGTATTCTAATCGAGCCCTCAAGGTATTCTAATGTACCATAGTTGAACACTTAGGGTATTCAGTTGTATCATAGTTGAACCCTTAGAGTATTCAATTGTATCATAGTTGAATCCTTAAAGTATTCAATTGTATCATAGCTGAAACCTTAGGGTATTCAATTGTATTATAGTTGAACCCTCAGGGTATTCTAAAACACCATAGCTGAATACTCGAAGTATTCAAACGTTCCATGGTTGAACTCTCAAAGTATTCTTATTTGCTCTATTCGAATTCTCAAGGTAATTCTCACTTGACCAAGTCCAAGCGCTCTCTCACCATTCACGAAGAAACACGTATTCAGGTGTAAATATGTTAAGGACAATGAAAATTGCGTCGGTTTCCTCGTTACGTAACGCCTACGAGACCGAATGCAATCTGCGAAGGGACGTTGCACGTGAAGCCTTTTGTTCGAGGAAACCGTCCTGCGACATTGTCATAATTCTTTTCGCCGCGTATCGAGAATGGTACGGTTGGAGTCTTCCCCAGAGAAAGTTAACCGATGTTAGCTAGCCATACACTGGCATTATATCTGCGAAGAAAGCACGTTTTTCCCGTATCCTTTCTCTGTAAAAGTTAATTCGTACGAAGGAAAAGCGTCGATTCCACTGCACGCGAGAGAAGCTACTTTTTATCTTTCAATCGCAAGTATTTTTATTACCATTATCGCCACAACCAGGATTAGATACTATCGTTAAAAATTCTTTCATAAGGTCCAGAAAATATGCTTCTCGACTCGTCCCTGTCCGTGATAGTATTCGAATCTATAAAATTCCTTTCGTACTACATAAACCAACATTCTTCCCATCTTTCTCGTGGAAAAAATACCACCGTCTAACAACAATCGTCCAGTTTTTCCCAAGTCGTTGAAAATATAGTTCAGTAAATATACTTGGTAAACGACACAGTTCTCCTCGACACTGTTCAATTTACACGCGAGTCGCGCAAAATAATTTCGGAACGAATGATTGGCGAATACACCGTGGTTAGTTAGCGTTTCGAATCCTTCCCCGTAAATATTTGCATTCACCGGGTGTTTTCGGATATCGAGGCGGAACGATATCCATTTTTGCTGTTCCGTGGATCGCCGGGCGTAACGAAATAGGGTTTAAAAGAGTGGAGCGGACGGAGTTCGATGCGAAACCGCAAACATATCCGTATATGTACCTCGGTAGGAATCCTGCCACCGACATTGGACCCCTTCGCCCGACCCAGCTGCTGATTCAATATTCGTTTTTCTGCAGTATAACTTTCCATTTGCATGGCCTCTGCTCCCTCTTACCGTCTTCCCTCTATTTCCTTCTCCAGCTTCTTCCAGCCCTTCGGTCCCTCCCTCTGTCCGTTTCTCTCTCTCACTCTTTCTCTCTCTCTTCCTTTAAAGTTCAGCCCGACGTGGACCAGTTTTCCGAGTCAGGGGCTTTCCCGATATACATCGACATGTGTTGCGTAATATTGAAATATTTTGATACTCGCGAGAGAAAAACGCCCCCCGAGGCGGCGAGCTACGTCCGATATTGGCGGGCCGCTGCGTTTAAAGTACTGTTGGCGCGCGAGAAGTTGGCCGGTCTCCTGCAAGCTGAAACGTCAAAGAGGAATCGTACGCTCGTGTCGCTCCAAGCAGCCACGTCGTCGCTAGCGGCTAATTCGCGCGACGAAACTCACAAATCAAATTATATATAGTATTAATTATAATATATACATATTTATTTTTGTATACACTCGTTACATATATATTCACCGATACTGCGATTGAAACGTATAATCGAACATACAAAGTTTATTTCGTTACATTAAATACATTGGGTCGTTCGAAAAGTCATTTCGTTTCGATTTTTTTACAGTGTGTAAACATTTCATGAAATTATATGTTCTCCGTTTTGGAAAACGAAATGACTTTTCGAACAACCTGATATAACGAAAGCTTGCGTACACTGTCAAAGAAACTTATGTTTATTCGTCGAAGAATTGAAATCGTGTACCTCGGTTTTCCAATTTTATTAATACTGTACCTGTCACTATCTATCGTTGTTTGATCAAGATTGTCGATCAATTTCAATTAGTGGATAGAGGGAGTGGTAAAGTGGAAAAGATTGTGCGTGGCTCGCGAGTTTGCCAGACCTGACGTGCAGCCATGCAGATGAACGATTCCCCTTTCCTAGTCGCTGTTTCAACTTACAGGACCCCGGTCAACTTCTCGCGCGCCAACAGTACCAAAAGTACGATCCCGTCGAAAACAGTAAACGCAAGCATCCCCGACGACCGCGTCGCGTTAGAAAGCTCGGGGTTCCTCCGTGTTCGAACCGGTTTACCCAATTCTCGAACCGAGAGAGGGTGGTACTTTTCGAAGTTTCAATTTAATTTATCCGTACCCACGACGGTTGGAAAATTTGCGGGGAATGTAAATTTGCCGCGAAGTTAATTTCCAAATGCAACTTGGGCACGGAAGTTTGGATCATCGACGGGGATCGCTTAATTTAACGAATCGATCGTCCATCGGGGTGTTCGATTGTTTCGCGCTGGGCAAGCACCGCATCGGAGGCTCGATTTAATTCGGTCTCGCGACGGATGGAAAATTTGCGGGGGAACGTAAATTCGCCGCGAAGTTAATATCCAAATGGAACCTGCGCGCGGAACTTCGATCACCGATGAGATCGCTCGATTTACCGAATCGATCGTGCATCGAGAGCGGTTTGATTTATCAGAGTTGCGCGAAGCACTGTTCCGAAGCTGACCGTGGATTGGACTTCTTTCGCGGGTGTTTTATTTTCGTCTTGCAATTATTTTGCGAAGCGTGGTACTCTAGGTATATGCTTCTGCGATACAAATATTTGAAAACGAATTTTCTCCCGCGCAAAATCCCTCTCCGCAAGATTGTTCGTTTATGCGGGATAAGATTGCTATCGAAGTCGAAGAAATTATAATCGCGTGGTCCACTTATTCGGAAACTTTCCCTCCGATTTTCGCGTTCACTAACAAAGAAGCTGTAAAGAAGAATTAGAATACAAAATCATCCGTACTGCCTTAATTAGAATCCTAATGGATTCGTTTCAGAATGTATTTTTCTCACGGCTGGAAAATTTCGGATACAAATTCCACGTGGAAGTAGGATTATAGATATCGAGTTAATTTACCTTCTCACACCCGAAAAAATTTATCTTCATTACTCTTAATAACCTTTAACCATCTCGATCACTGTGTACACAAATTAAAAAATTAAACACACATGGTATAATTCACTTCTAAAAAAAAATTCTATTCGTTAGGGAGAAAAAAAACGAAGATTTCGAAATCTTCTCGACACCTTGGTAAAAATAAAATCAACCTAAAAACTATGCCCGGTAAAACACACCAACTTCGTCGAAACGAGACCGTACCAGCGTCACGTTTAAAGACGCTCGTAACTCTTCGCGCGTCCCCGTCGTGTATACGAGGGATTCGAATCACCATGAATGCTCGTCGCGCGAATGTACTCGAGGATCGTAGACGTTTTTTCGCGAGCGGATGCTTGCAAGAATTAGCGTCGACGGAGCGGTGGTTTTTCTAACGCGCATTAACGGGATAACCGGTGCAGTCGTCAGCCTGACAAATCTTCCACCCCGAGCCGAGCCCTCTCGCCTCCAGCTTCATTCTGTCGCGGAGCTCGCGCGCAGCCCCATCCCGCGATTACGAAGATTCTGTCCCCGACGCGAGCGATCTTTTCCCAGCTTTTTTCCTCTCGAACGGGGAGCGGCGAACTTACGATCCTCGTCTCGGGAACGCTCAATTTCAACCCCCGCCCCTCGTTCCGAACCCCCATCGGTCTTCCGCCCGAGGACACCGCGCGCAAAATATTCAGCGAAATTTCGACCGGCGCGTAGACGACGCGCGTTCGAACACCGGCCGCGATAAATTTCCACGGCTTCCCTGATTTATCAACGTGCACTCGCGCTCCTCTCGGATGATTTACGAAGAAAAATCGCGCAACACCGTGCCGTGAAACAGATGCACGGAACGACGAACCTCGAAAAATCCCTGCACGCCGAGCGAAACGGAGAACGATGGGCCCCCGAGGCAGGGAACGCGTACTTTTCCACGGAGAACGCTCGTCTCCAGATGGGGGGGTTAGCGGAGATCGTTGGGAAGAGAGGAAGTGGGTGTGGGTCGGGTCCGCGAACAAGACCAATTTGCGATTTTGCAATTCCAATTGCAAGCGGTAGCCACCCTTAGCCAAATATGCAGATTCGGAGGACGCGACGTCCTTCTTCGTTCCTTTCTCCCCGCTCCACCTCCTCCTCCTCCTTCTCCATCGTCTCCTTCTCCGTGACATCGCCGCCCTAACCCCGAACACGACAAACAGAGATAAATTTTCTCGGACGAGGTCCAACCTGCCCCCTCTCTGACCGAGCTTCGACGCACAGGGGGTGGATACTCGCAGAGCTCTCTTCGATAGGGGAACGAGCATACGCGTCCGGGCGTCGAGAAACCGAAGAAACGCAATCGCTGGGAAACCGAAGCTCCGAACTGCGGTCTCGTTGTTCGATGGTTCGGGTCGTAGATAGGTGGTGAAGAGGCGAGGCGGAGCGGGTGCCCGGTACCAACGTCGCAATTTGTACCGTCGAACAAAGGTAATTACCGTATGTGTTGTTAGCGGCCGACCGTACGCACTCGCGCAAACGGAAGACCGTGGTGTTCTCCATCGAGTTGACCAACGTAGCCTGTAACTCTCCGATTCTCTTTTTGCATCCCCACCCCCTCCAGTCCCCCCTACAACCCACTCTTGATGGGATTCCGGGATTCTACGATCGCTCTCTCTCTTTCTGGTGCTCGTACGGTCTCTGTCGATCGCACTTGCGAATTGATCGTTTCGACTCTCGGCCCTCTCGAGTTCGAGGTTCGAAATGTTTGCCTCGGTTCCCAACTGACGTTCCTAATAATGGGATGGACGAGACGGGGGCGACGGGGCGATGCAGCAACTCGGCTCGTGGACGGTTCCGACTCGTTACGGGCCATTATTATTGCAGTGCGCGGTAGCGCTGCGGCCTGATGTTTGTAAATATGCAAGTGGAGGCCGAGTATGCATGGGCTATCTGCATGCGCGCTACGTGATCAATATGGCGTGAACATTGCGATCAGGTTGCGCGCGAGAGGCGAGGCTCTGCGGCTATACGGACGCACTGCACTCGATCGCGCCGGAATGCGCTCGTTCCGAAATTACTGCAAATTCGATAAGTGAACACAACGACGATCCAATAGCGGTCCGGCCATAATTTTCGGGGGATATTGAAACGTTAACGCGTGCACGCCCGCGCGCGAACGCGGATGCGTTTTTGCCGACGGATGACTCCACGAAGTCCACCAATCGGTCCATTAACGATGAATTTTAACTCGCCGAATCGATCGTTCGAGACGCATTCGAATCGGGTTTGCCGCGTTGGGGATTTGTGGAAGATCCTCGATAGACGGTGTGCACGTGTCGTTGAAATTGGTGTGGTTCGAAAATATTGGATTGTCCGGAAAGTCATTTCGTTTTCCAAAATGGGGAATGTATTGTGGGATTATGGAATTGTTTAGCACGAGAGAAAATGTAAATAGGACGTTTATTTTTAGATAAATATAATACAGTCGTGCAGCGGAGTATGGTTACGAACAACTGAACAGATCGTAACGATCACGTCTGCACACCAACGGAAAAAATAGGAAAGCCGGTATCGAGCTCATCCACCATTCCTTGACTTCTCAAGTACTGCATGGTTCAATGTCGTTGCAGTCCAATATGTATAATTTGATAAAATGTTTATACACTCTTGAAAAATCGTGTTCTGTTTTCACAGAGAAAAACGAAAGGACTTTTCGAACAATCTGATATTTTTAAGAAAGGTTCGCGCGATTCGTGAGGTACGAAAGTATTCTTCATACGTAAGGAAATTTTCCTGATCCGTGTCTCCGATTTATCAGTTTATTACTACGTGGAACACGGTGGTGCGTATACGGAGCGATTTTATTTATGAACGAAAAAATGTTGAGTTCTCTGGGCTTGGTTTCGTCCTCTCGAGAACAGTTTTTGTCGACAATGGAATTATGTTACACGCAGCTATGTGTGCTTTACATATACGCAAACTTTGATTAAAGCCAGATTTGTAGGCTGGGGGAATTTCCTTACAATATAGTAGACGTTTGAGCATTTTTCTTATCGCCTAAGAATTTTACGTGGTTTCGTACGATACTGATCGATACGAAGGTTTGAACCTTAAATGCATAGTTTTTTTTAGAAAATTGCAAACGCAATTTGAGAAATTATTTTACTCGTTATGCATGCGAGAAACACGTCGCTGGTATACGATATCGTATTTATAAGCGAAGAACAAATGTGTTGCAGTTTTGCAATCATACGTACTTGAAGTTTAATTCGAACAGAAACTTGTTCGATTAACTCCCGTTGAATTTTATTAGTCCATGTTCGAATATGTGCGTTTCGATCGAAGTTTCGCGTTATTTGATTTATAAGTTCTTTATTTTTTTTTTTTTTATTTCAACGACTATAACGAGCACGAAAGCAGGTCAACGGCTACGGCTATTGTTTTACGGTTGTAACTTAAACGTTACATAGGTTAAAATGAATCCGGAGCGCGCTGGGCGAAGGTTAAACAAGAGTGCACGTACGTCCCAGCTGACGACTGTGTTCTATTATGCAGATTGTCAGCGCGATGAACAATTTATTCGTTTCCTGAATTAATACACATCGGTGTCTTTACTTATTTTGCCTAGTTTTACTATATTACTGATCCCAATTATCATTTAACGTAATTTCTATATCGTTTTCGTATTGCATTTGCACTGTAAAAAAAAAACTTCAAAGATCTATCTATTCAATTGCGCAAATAGGACATCCGGATAAACACTTCGAATTCCTCTATTGGAAAACTCCCTCGATTCGGTCTCTGTTTTTCAAAGTATTTACTGTGCCTAAAAAATATACAATACATATATATCTCAAAAATAAATGGTACATACGTCTTAAAAATATACAGTACATATATATCTCAAAAATAAATGGTACATACGTCTTAAAAATATACGGTACATATATATCTCAAAAATAAATGGTACATACGTCTCAAAAATAGATGGTATCCATACCTCAAAAATTGATCCCACGTATGACTCGAAATTATACGGCACATATGCCTCGAAAACAGACGGTACATCTCTTCCTAAAAATTGTGCATAAACGTATCTTCTCTGTTCCTCGTAGATTACATTAAACTCGTTGCGACTGCCCGCGCCAGAAATGATCGGGCGTTGGAAAACTCGGGGCGCATCGTTCCAGAAATTCGAAACCCTTCCGGCGTCTAGTTACACCGTCGCAATATTTTCGCCCGGCGACGCAACAAAACGAAAATCCGCGAACGCGTTTCAAGACAGCCGGGCTTCCCCACGGAGAGGGTCTGGATGATAAAAGTCGGTGTAACGCGTGTTCCAGTTACCGTTCCAGCGATTAAGGTCTCGCGTCGTTGAGTAGGAACGAATATTACAGGTCGCGGGCCGGATTAAAAGCGGCAGACACGCGGCCTGTAACGAAGAACATGCCGCGCGACGCTGGATTCAGTTAGGACGGTTATAAATTGCGAAAGCCCACCAGCCGAACTCCCTACGGGCAAGGGTGGGGAAAGTTTTCTGCTGGCGCTCGCGTAACTCGAAATTCGTGCACCCGGAAAACGGAAAAGAGCTGCCCTCGTACATCACTCCGCCTCCTTTTGCCTCAACCGCCTCTGCCTCTGCCTCTGCCTCTGCCTCTGCCTCTGCCTCTGCCTCTACCGCCGATGTCGCTGTCGTCGTCGTTCCTTTAACCGCGTCGCGTACTTTTTCTCTGATTAAGGTGATGCGAGAAGTGCACGAAACGCGAACAGTAACGCTCGCAAGCGTCGACCCCGATTTCGAAGAGTTCAGCTCATCCGGAACCGATGATATGGCCACTCGATGGCTGAAACGTTTCCAACGAGCCCTCCGCGTTCGAATTCTTTTTCAAGCGGGCCACTGGAGAGCTTCGGCTACGATTGTCGATCATCGTTCGGCAAATACTTTCCATATCATCGGGTTCTCGTCGGTGTTCCACCGATGGTAAATAACGCGGCCCGGAAATCCCGTTATTTTAATTCGTCGATGATTCCCAACGATCCGTCGACCGTGACTTCCCGAACGGATTCTTTCAGACGCCAGAAGCTTTTAATTAAGCTCGCGGCATCTGTCGAGCAACTATACGTCGAACGAATTTTTTTTTGTTACGCTCGCGAATCGTTTGTGCGTACGCGATCTTCTTTTTTAATTAGACAATGACGGTGCACTCGACCCTCTTGTAACACGGTACGTTGGAAAATAGGATTTCGATGAGATACGGTGGGGGGAAATTGCCACGGTTTTTCCGTAACGAAGTTTCTATATGATAAAGTAAACTCGGATGGTTCTGGTATGGAACGAAACGTCCGTGTCGTGTTGCTTAACACGGGATTAACCGTGTTGTAGGAGGTTTAGGTGTGTTTTTTTCAATCTTTGAATAATTTACAATTCGACGATTGTCAATGTCTTGACGTCTTCGTCGACGAACCGAAGAAGGCTAGGTAATAAACGATGCAACGACTCGTTGAACGCGATCGGTTAAAATTCAAGGTGTCCTCTCGAGGTTAACGCACATGGCGGGTCTAATTCCACCAATTGCGCGACACCGTGTCCGGATAAATGTTCGCGTAACGTAGAATTTATCTCCAGAGATAGTGCATTAATAACAACTGCCAGGGCAGTCGTTATACATCATTTTTGTTCGCGTTATTATAAACGGCCTGAACTTCCCATCGTATACATTATAATACATTACGGGAACGGCAGCTAGCGGTTCCCCGGCATTCCTCTCTTGCCAGTTTTTACGCCATAATCGCGCAGTTAAGGAGATAAATATGATGTCAGTGGCAGCAGCCAACGACGCGGTGCACGTGTTAAGAAAAAATATGCCTTCCGCCCCTGACTAAGTTGCTGTTCGTGCGGAGATCATGAAAATTGATCGTTACCGAGTGCTCCGCTGAAACAGAGCAACGATCCTCCTTGATCGGTGAAAGCTTCTCGAGGACGAGCAACAAATCGGGGTAACACCGACGCAAACACCGTGATTGAAATAATTCAATTCGATTCTTCTATCGTTCGAATCGTTCTTTTCGAAACGAGAGGAAATTATATAGGTCGTCTCGAAGCTTTTAGTAGAGATGGTTTTAACCATGTAAAATCATTCAGGGTGATAAACTATACTCTGAACTTTAAATCGCTCTTTCGCGATGCAGGTATTTCGATGCAGAAAGATATTTTTTAAGTTGTATGGTCATTGAGTTGTACGGTTCACTAGGGGTTCTTTGTTAAAATGCATTCTGTAA